>NC_088800.1:1774071-2434571 GCF_011386835.1 Chrysemys picta bellii
CAAAAAATAAGCAACTGAATCAACCGATTGTATATGATATTATTGTACTATAGAAATGCATTGAGTAAGGTCTTTTACGAAAGCTCGTAAAGCTCTGGTAATTAATATTATTATGTGATGTACATACGGATAAGGTGTAAAGAGTTATGCATGTGCACTAGAAATATGTTCTTAAAATATACTGTGGAAAGAGTTGATAAATAAGCCTGCCTTAGACAAAGGAATGTTGATGGGGGGGAGAGAGATAGCTCAATGGTTTGAGCATTGGCTTGCTAAACCCAGCGTTGTGAGTTCAATCCTTGAGGGGGCCACTTAGGGATCTGGGGCAAAATCAGTACTTGGTCCTGCTAGTGAAGGCAGGGGGCTGGACTCGATGACCTTTCAAGGTCCCTTCCAGTTCTAGGAGATAGGATATCTCCATTAATTTTTTTTTATTGTATTTGTATGATGTACCTGTTTGGGTCAAACTTGCTAAGCCAGAGGACAAGAAAAGTACATTTACATATAAGGTAAAAAAAGCAATCAAGCTAACAAGGGCCAGCTTAGTGAACACACTGGGGGACAGTCTGCACTCCCAGAAATCATCCTGGCTCTTGAGGCAAAGACAATGGACTTTGTGAAATATAAGGGGAGCAAACAGACATCCTCGTTAAGGAACAAAGGGGACAGTACCCTATAATTCTGTGAAAGTTGGATCTTCTGGCCTGGAGGACTAGAGATGCTGGTAACTTGAAGTAAGTAAGGAAAACTGCTTAGGCAAAGATTGTAACTTGCTAAAATTAAGTTATAGTCACTTGAAAGCAAGTTTTGTTTTCTTTGTAACCATCTCTCGCTTTTATTCTTGCCTGGTATCACTTAAATCTGTATTCTTTATTAATAAACTTTTTCTTGTTTTATTACAAAGCCAGCTCAGTATAAACAGCACCAAGATAAGTGTGAATCCTCAAGTTAAACCTGCTGATTGGTGTGTGCACCGTCTCTTTGGAGGCAGTGAATTTGATAATTTCTGAGTATCCAGGAAGAGGGACTGCAGGGAGAGGTCTCTGGGGAGGTGTCACTGATTGTTACCTGCAAGGCAAGGTAAAGATGGGCAGAGTCACAAAGAGCTTGCTGGTGAGGTGGACAGACTGGTGTGGCAAGGCGCTGACACACAGTCTGAACTCCACCAAAGCTCACGCTTGTTGAGGTACAGGGGTAACAGTGCCTTTCGGTTCTGAGTAGAATGTCACACGAATGTCACCTGCAAACATCTGAAAAGACCAGTTTTAGGACACAAAAGCTCCATCACTGACAAACTAAGCAAACCGCTCCCAGACACAAGCGTGAAATAACATGGTCTTGTCTAACAGCACAAAATGTCAAAACACAAGCAAGGGTTTTAAAAAGCAACAGCTTTCATCCTGGTTGTACTGAATCTCATCCCTTCACTGAACAGTTTTAGATCTCCTGGTTTGCAGAAATGTAGTTACATTTGGCAAAAAGCTAGAAATAATTACAAAGATGAATCTTATTAAAAGATAATCCCACAATAAAATACACTGGAATTGTTTCCCCCCCCCCCCCCCCGATTACTTATGTGGCTATCAGATACCCAATTACCATAAAAACAATACTCCAGAGAATAACTCTTTAGAGCAAATGGAAACTGTAGGAACCAGTTACAAAAGCTGAGCAGCCAAACAAGTCCAGTTCATACAGGTGTTAAAACCGGACAAAGGAAAATTAAATCTATGAAAACGTGTATGTCAGAACCACCACCAAGAATGTTTTAAATACCAAAGAGTCTTTAACATACTGTGCGTGTCCTGTATTCCCTTGTCGATGGCAGGGCACACTCAAGCAGTCAGATGCCATGGGGATGAGGAGCATGGTATAAAAACGTTGACAGATTAAACCGTATTCTGCATCTGGAAAGTCAGGCACTAGTCTTTCAAGGTCAAATCTACCCAGCCACACCATTGTAAAGCTGCTGTAACCCAAATGATTTCCTTGGCATTTCTCTGTGCAACTGAGAGCAGAATTTAGCTCTCACATACTGCCGCCAGAACCAATTTTAAAGGCTGAAAATTTCTCCCTCAATTTTACTGAACTGCTTTGAAATCAAATGACAGCCATTATAGCAAAATCATTCCCAAACGCCAGCATCCCCGTATCTCTCTGCAGCGCATTCTCCACTCCGGCGAGTACTTAGGAGAGCAGAGAGGAATAACTCCACTTTACTATTGTTCATAGAAACGAGACTGTCAGAAGTGAGGCACGAATTCACCCTTCAAGTTTAGTGCCTTGCACAATAAAACAGCTCGAGGGGAAACAATCTGCCGCTGTCCCTGGGCCGAAGCACAGGGGTGAAAGGCAATAACCAGAGAGTTATTAACACTGAACTGCATGTGTCCTTGCATAAAGACCTTTTGGGCCACGCCTGGCTCGCCTTACTTTGGAACTCCACTGACTTTGTGAGGAGACTGCAGTAAGCAGGATAGGGCCTTTAAGGCATTCCCAGCATTTTTTGTAATTTGACCTTGGGTTGTGGGATACAGAGTTTTTGGCAAAGACCAGTTTTGCTTCCGAGCTGTCCTGTTTTGTTGTGAAGAGAGGCTGCTAATGAAGTCTGACAGTTTCTTCTTCCCTTCTGGGTGCATCTTGTAGTGCGGATACACTGTGAATGATTCACACTAAACAGGCCACTCAACCCACATCAGCAATATTTACCTCCCTTAATTAAATATGGCAATAATAAACATGAAACAGGAGAAAACAGGAGTGTAAATACTGCCTCAGGGAGTAAATAAATAAATAAATATTGCCTCGGGGAGCTTGGTATGTCCTTGTGAACTGAGCTGGAAACACGTAAGATCAGATGCTGTATCATTCTTAAGTTCAAAAGGTATATTCCCACATAACAGCAACATTATAAAAATACCCATCATGGGGGTGACTGGAACCACCACACGTCAGATACGAGAGGAGGGGAGAAAACGTGCTACTCGGTTCCCTCCAAGGAAGAGGGCTAAGGGGGGAGGAGGAGAACATGGAATTTTAAAATCAGTAGTGTTGGAGAAGAGCCGCTGATTCTTAGGATTAGCTCCCAGGTGGGCCCTGAGCCAGCACACTCAGGCATGTGCTTATACATGCAGACAAGTCCCATTCAAATCACAGGCACTGCTCACACATGTCAAGTTAAGCACATGCATGAGTCTTTGCAGATTTGAGGCCTTGGTATTTTTTCTAGGACGTGGGAGGGAAGCCTTGTTGGACACCGTTTCTTCTGTGTGCTTGAAGGGCAGGGTCACTAGCCTCCATTTAGAAGAGAATTATGCTTCCCACAACTTGCGTGCTCAATACGAAGTGGGGAACCACAAGAGAAACTCCCAGCATAGACAGTGCTAAGTTGACAGGGGGACTTCTATCAACACAGCTACCACATCTTGGGTGGTGGAAAACGTCACCAGAACTGCGACACCGTCCAAGGCTCAAGCCCTTCTCTCGGGCAGGGCCGGCTCCAGCATTTCTGCCGCCCCAAGCAAAAAAAAAAAAAAAAAAAAACAGGGACCTGCCGCCCCCGAATTGCCGGAGATGCCGCCCCTCTCCCTTGGCCGCCCCAAGCACCTGCTTGTTAAGCTGCGCCCCCGAATTGCCAGAGATGCCGCCCCTCTCCCTTGGCCGCCCCAAGCACCTGCTTGTTAAGCTGCTGCCTGGAGCCAGCCCTGTCTCGGGGCAAACCCATTCCAGCGTGCCCTGCCTTTCACAAAGAAAAGAGAACTCTCCCCAGGGCTCCTGCCAGCTTCTCCGGGATTGCTGGTTACCACACTGGGTGCCTCACGGTGCCCATCTCCGCCACTCCACATTCGGGGATCTGAACCCAACTCCCTTCCGATCGGCTGAGCGTTAAGCGCTACAGCAGCACTATAAGAGTGGACAAGCCCCCAGTATTTTGTCTAAGGAATCGTTTGGGGAACACCATAATCCCGACTGAGGAATGAGTTACCAAATCAGGAAACTACCATGGAGGCTGCTTCAAGAGATGGTTGTTATTCCCCTTTGTCTTTTCTCACTGGACCTAATCTCCTTTAAACTGAGGCCACATTGCACTGCTCTGGAAGTTTAAAAGGGCCCCAAAGTGGGCATACGTTACATACATACTCATTTTAAAGGCATTTTACACACTCGGAGCAGTGCCATTTGGCCTCAGTGTAAAACCGAATTAGGCCCTTAGATTTCAAAGCTAAGTGCTTCAACTTTCATTTACTTCAATGGGAACTGTTGAGTGGACAGCACTTTAGAAATAAGGCTGTATATTTTAGGTGCCTAAATATGGCCCGAAGAGTCTAACTTTAGGCCCTAGTTTTCAAAATCTTGGCTAATCGAACTTCATTGCCGGTGTCACTAACAGGGCATTAGTTTACCAAAACTGAAAGAGTTAACACCTGATTTTTCCCTGCCCTGAAGTAGGGATGTAAAATGTTAACTGGTCTTACCAGTAACGTATTCAGTTAATGCTTAAATGCCTAATGTGCTGGCCCCGCGCCCACCCCCAGCTGTGATCCTAGCCTAGGCCTCCTTGCCCCTGTCTGGGTCTGGGAGCGGGGTGGCAGCCGGGACTCTGGGTGCGGGGTGGCAGCTTGGAAACCGGGCAAAATGTGGGGGTGCTGCAGCACCCCTGGACCCATAGTTCCCGTGCCTATGTGGTGAACTCGTTAACAGTTAAACATTTAACTGATCCAATTTTTATAATTTAAATGGTTACTTTTTTAAATGCTACTTACATCCCTATCCTGAAGAGTTTACCCTCGATCCTGCAAAGACCTATGCACAGGCTTGCCTTTAAACTCGGAGTTCAACGAGAGTGCTCGACTGCTGACAGTTCAGCATGTGCATACGTCTTTGCAGGGTCAGGGTCGAAATCTTTAGATAGTCCCTGCCCCAAAGAGTCTGCAGCCTCTTCCTGTTTGTCTGCACAACGGGGCTCCAATTTTGGCACCTATAAGTGCTAGTGTCATTTTCTTTTTTCAAAAAGAATGAAAGAGGAAAGGCTGGAACCGAAAACATGGACTGATTGATTCACTTTCTGGGAGTCCTGCTTATGCTTTAGCTCCTCTTGCAATGTCTGGGTTGCGAATACTGCAGAGAGAGGTTTAAATACAAGCAAAAATCTGTTGTCACTGATTTTCTTATAATTTCACGGAAATGTTTCTATAAACATTGTTTGTTTTCATGTCCAGTTCTGATTCAAACGTTCCGTTGGCATTTGTCAAGGGCTTAGGAGTCCCACTGCATTTCAGCCACCTCCACAGTTTTCACATTGCGGGTCCTAGGAGAAAAGTCTTCCCCTAAAGTTTCATTTTCACCAATTCCTTATCATGTATTTGGTTTTCTTAGAATTTCTTGTAGTTTTTGACCCTTAGCTGGTGTAGTTTATTGTGACCAGTGGCTGGTCAGAGGCAGATTAAAGACAGGGGAATGCAAACAAAAGGGTGAGAAACAGGAGAGGCGGTTTGCTGCTGTCCAGCAGCTGTAGATCAAGGTCTCTTACCATTTGCGATGGTTGGTAAGTGAGTATTAGAAATACAGCTTCTCATGCTCTAAAATCCTGGCACGGCTTTGTAGTTCCTCTCCAAACAGCAGCCCTGAAGAGTTGATACAGGTTGGGGACTGTCCGATTTTGTGACATGCATACCAAGAGATGGGGAAATCCTTTCAGAGCTGTATATAACTGACAGCAAGCAAGTGGGAGGGATTTGCATTTGCCTGTTCATCTCATGATCCTATTCCATTGTGCAAAGTCATTCATCTCTCCTCAAAAGAATGGGATCAAAGGTGAATCCGAGTGTAAAGGAAACCCAGCCACACACTAAACAGCGAGAACACCACTCCGCCAGACAGCGAGAGAACAATTCTGGAGTCCTATTGGTACAACATCAATTTTTAGTCTTCTAACATTCAGACATTTGTGACTGCATGAAAGGGTGTCCTGCAAACTGCCTCCACAACACAGAACATTCTACGAGATTTTCAGCAGCTGTTAACTTTCCAGCCTTAGCTGGAAAAAACCCCCAACCCTGTCCGCTCCATTGGCCCTAAATTTCCTGCACCGCCTCAGTCATCTCTTTCCAGCTCCGAAACCCTGGTCATGGCATTGGAGCCTCTCCCCCAGTCCATTGCTACGGTCACTTGGGATTTGACCTGAAACCTCACAAGATTATTCCCCGGGGTCAAAATATGTCTCAGGCCCAAATTCTTTCATCACATGAAAGCCCACTGAAGTCAAGAGTGCTAAATTCTAATCTCAGGAATGCCAGTGGAAATCTGGAGTAACTCCATGGACCTAATGGAGTTAACTGGATTTCCAGCGGGACATCGGAAAGCAGATTCTGGTCCTGAGCTTACATTAATGTACCATATTTTATCCCAAAGCCCCCCTAGAATGTCTTTACACATTACAACTGCAGAAAGCACTTCACTCAAGCTCTGGACAGAATTTGGCAGCTATTTTACACCACAGAGGAATGCAAATATTTAATGCAGAAAGCCAGCAAAAAATAACATACCCAACTGAATTAGAATTAAATGTCAAATGCTACAAAAGACAATCAACGTTGCCAGCGTCACCGGAAAGTCATTGGTCAGAGGGTATACCTTCATCACTAATGCTTGGATGTAAATCAATCTCACTTATTCCTAGACTAGTTCATCACCAATGAGAATGAAGGTTGAGAAGTTAACATATCTATTATTCATTTCCTAAGTCTTAGATGTAGTGTCAGTGCTGTTGGCTGGAGTAGTGAGACGTAATCAGACAATATATATTTTAATATCAAATTGCACAATGTACTGAGACAGCATTGTCCAAGGACTTACACGGCACCCCATCACCATGCTTTCTGAGATAGGATCTAGTGATTTGATCCTGGGAATGGGAGCCAGTAACTCCCAACATGGACTTGCTGTCTGACCTTGGATCTGTCAGTTAACCTGCCTGCATCTCTGGGCTGGATTCTTCCCAGTCTTTCGTTTGGACTGTGCAACGTGGATATTCAGTGCTACCAACAGGGGGAGTGAGTGGAGGATTCAGATGTGTCACAGTTGGGCAGCTGTTTGCACTGGTGTAAAAGAGGACACTAGGCAGTGGAGAGCATCAGGTTCTCAGTTTCCACATGTCTAAAACGGGACAGATAATACTTAATCCTGGCCTACTCTTAACATTTAGATTGATCAGCTACATTGCTGATCAATCATAACCCTAAGCGCCATAGTTAAGCCGTCCTAACCCCTGGTATAGACATGGCTAAATCAACCGAAGAATTCTTCGGTCAACCTAGCTACTGTTACTCAGGGACGTGGATTACATAGGTCAGCGAAAAAACTGCTGTAGTGCCTATAATGTCCACGTGCACTTAGCCTCCCTCAGGTGGCTGGTGTGAGGACCAGCTAATGCTTATTAAGTGCTTTAAAGACGAAGAGCTAAGTGTTACGTACTGTTTGCTACAATCGCCTTTGTTTTAGCAGCACAGACCCTTATTGTTCTAGGCAGCTCTCAGTTTTTTCTATATTTACCAATACTGAGACATGACAGACGCTCAAAATTACTGTGTTCATGCAGTGGGGATAACAATATCTGCCCATTAGTGATCTATAGCATAGCATTTGGATAGCGGCAATAACTGCATATTAAGCAGTATTTTTAAAACAGTTGTAATCCATCTAAAGCAGACTTTCATAGTCCAGCAAGAGCAACCAATTACTATTTACGACTTTTTCAATTTACAACATTAAACACTGATTACACAGGAATTCTGGGACATGTAGTTCCGTGACAATTCTCCTCACGTTGATGGTAACTGTTCTAATAGTTATGTTTATTATGTAGAAATGTTACGTATCAATAACACCACTAAGGCACAGCCTTTGTGTTACCTTGTGCATTTGTAGAGATCCTCCACTGGTCTCAATCGCTGTAGCTCCAAGCACTTCAATAGAGTTATGCCAATTTACATCAGCTAAGGAACTGGCCCACATACTGAGGGCCAAATTTCCACAATGCCCACGTAATCAGCTGCACATGCCTGCTCTTGCATATCATCACTCGCCCATGAAAATGAAGGAATTTAAATGCAAGACCCCATTTTGTAGAGTAA
Organism: Chrysemys picta bellii; assembly: GCF_011386835.1. Taxonomy (NCBI): domain Eukaryota; kingdom Metazoa; phylum Chordata; order Testudines; family Emydidae; genus Chrysemys; species Chrysemys picta. The sequence continues at coordinate 1,782,204 of NC_088800.1, forward strand.
AATAGAGCACAAATGGGTTTTTCACATGTAAATTTTATTATTTGCATGCTGAAAGCAGCATGTGCATAGATGGAGGCAAGCATGAGGTACATATGACAGTATAATAACGTATTTAACCATGGCAGTGCTACACGCATCATATAATGATAGTGTAATACTATCGAATCCATAAAATCCTTATGGATTTTTAACGAGTATTTCCAACAAACAGTACAGATCTGTTTCAGTGAGTGCCTCAGGTCTGACCTCACAGATTCTATTGTCTGGCTATTCACAGTTTTGAGGAACAGAAGACAAACGCTAGTGTCTTCTGTTAGAGAGAGATGGAACAAACACATTTTAAAGAACTGCACTGATGGGCTGACTCAGTGATTATCCAACAGCACATGCATATATAAAAGCTCAAGCACTTCAGTGCTGCACCGAATTATAAGCAGTAAAGTTTTTGACATTTAAAAATAGTCACAGATCCATACACTATAAAAAGCAATCCGTTGGCTGTAGTAAGTTAAGTGGAATTAATTCCGTCTTGGCCTTCTGATGAAAATCAGACACAGCTCCAGCTCCTCTCAGACTCATACATTTTAAGGTCAGAAGAGACAGTTATGATCATTGACTCTGACCTGCTGCATAATACAGGCCATAGAATTTCACCCAGTGAGTCATGCATCAAAAACAGTAGCTTGTGGTGAAACTAGGACACTCTTTTAGATGAGCATCAAACTTGTTTCACAGACCTTAAGTGATGGAGAATTCACCACCCACCCACCGGCAACTTTTTTCAATAGTTAGTTAACCTCAGCGTCTGAAATAACGTGCACGTTATTTGCAGTTTGACATTGTCTGGCTTCAGTTTCCAGCCAATGGGTCTTGTTATGCCTTTGTCTGTAGATTAAAAACCCATTTAGTATCGGATACGTTGTCCATGTGTGTGATGGGATGTCCACCCCACACAGGACTGGAAGGGGCTAAGGTGGCCAGGCAGACCCATTAACTCTACAGGGTGTCCCTGGAGAAAGAGCCAGGGAGCAGGGAATTGATGGCAAGCAGGCTCAGTTGGGCAGGAAGAGGCAGAGCCTATTAAGCCAGGAAGCTGGCAACAGACAGGGGCAGCTGCTTCTGGGATAGGGCAGTCACTCCCTGGGAAGAGGGTGGAGGATTTGGAGCTGGTACACCCAGAGCAAGGAGAGGAACCAGGAGTTGTAGGAAACAATCCAGGGAAGGAGCAGTGAGGGCTGGGAGGGGAAAGCTCAGAGCTGCTGGGTTGAGGGTCCCTGGACTGGAACCAGAGTAGTGGGTGGACTCGGGTTCCCCTACCAGCCACTAAAGAAGTGGCACCGGTGGGACAGTGAATGGGAAGACTGCCTGGGTCACTGGGAGTGAGAGAGAATTGAAGGACTGTACCCCGGATGGGGGAAAACACCGAGAGACCTAGCCAGGGGGCTGAGTCACGAAAACAATGCTGTGGTTCCAAGGACGAGAGAGAGAACAGACAGAAAGTGTGCAACCACGGGAAGGGGCGTCGACCTCGAGAGCTAATCCCCAGAGTGACCAGGAGGAGGCGCCAGACAAGCAGTGAGTGGTGCACCCTTGACAACATGCCAGTACTTATATAACTTGATCAAGTCACTACTTAACCTTTTTGTTAAGCTAAACAAATTGAGCTCCTTCAGTTTCTCATTGTAAGGCCTGCTTTCCAGTCCACAAATCATTCCTGTAGCCCTTCTCGCGGCTTCTGTAACCAGAATCACAGCAGTTGTTTTCTCTAGCTTCACCAGATCCCATCCCTTATTATCTGTGTAATAAATGTATTACCAAGTGTAATGTAAAACTAAACACAGCTAGTTGTAAAGAACACATAGCAAAAGGTTTGGAAGAAACAGTACCTGATTCCGCCTCCTGCAAAGGCAGCATTTATCCTCCAGTGCCAATTTTTTCTAAAATTCATTTTATATCAGAGTCAGAAATAACCTAGTTATTTATCCTTTAGGTAGAAAAGGCAAATTGCTGGTCATTGTGACCCCAACTCCTTAAGTTTGGATCAGCCCAGAAGTATTTGGCAATTACAAATCTGCCATCCCAGACTTCAGTTAATAAGCATCAAATAAAGAGGAAGAAACCTTCAATTCTAAAAAGCACATTAGTCTGTGAAATTCATAAAAATCATTTTGAGGATATCCGCAGGAGGTTAATGGAAGGTCTTGTATGTTTCATAACAAGGGCATAACCAATAACTGCGATCTTACAGAAGCCTGTTTTCCCCAGGGTACAAACATCACCCATTCTGCTGTATGCCACATTGTCCTGCTTTCTTCTTATCGGTTTCAACAGCACACAAAGTAACTTGACATTTTTAGAATATTTTTGATCAATTAGCAAGGTAGCTTTTACCATTTTTGTGCCAATCCTAATACTACATCGATATTTCAATATCGCCAACACAGAGCGACCTTTCTGGAATGTAGACAACTAGCTAGTCTTCTGTAATGCAAACAGCTCTAATTCATAAACTGTAAGGTCAGAAGGGACCATTGTAATCACCTAGTGTGACCTCCTGCATAACGAAGGCTACAGGACTTCCCTGAATTAAATTCCTGTTTGAACTAGAACACCTCTTTTAGAGAAACATTTTACAATTTCCAGTGAGTGTAACTTGTCCCAGTGGTTAACCTCACTTGAATATCTGCACCTTATTTCTAGTCTGAATTTGTCTAGCTTCAGCTTCCAGCCACTGGATTTTGTTATAGCTTTTTCTGCTAGACTGAGGAGCCCTCTAGTATCAAATTTCTGTTCCCCATGTAGATCCTCAGACTGTGAATAAGTCATCCTTTAACACCCGAAATAGAATGAGCAAATTGAGTCTTTCCGTATAAGTTATGTTTTCCAATCTGCTGCTATAGGGAATGGTGTTTTGTTACATTCATCTCCTAACTCTGTTTTAAGGTATAAGCAGTTGTAGGCAAGAATATTTAAAACGCACATTTTTGTAACAAGAGAGAGACACACACACACTCCCGCTCTCTCACACAATTAGCATTTTTAGATTAAAACTATCACTGCTTGATGATGGTTTTCATATGCTCAGCAGACCTTTACAAAGACTTATGCCCCAAGTTTAGCTACTAGAAATGATTTTACTACTGAAATTCCAACGTGACCTAAAGTAGTGATGCAAGCCATTCCACCTGCAGCCTTTTACTGGTAACAACAACATACACCACAAGATCAACTCTACAATATTGTTTCCAAGATCTGCTCTGCTGCTGCAACCATACCTGCTCCCCACTGCAGTCCCCTTCGACACGTAAGCCAATACCTTCACTGCTTGCTTTAATACTGGTTGCATTTTTCTTTACCAATTGCCCTGCAGTGTTTCCCCCAGTGCAATCCAATACTCCTGAGTGGTCTTTCTGGTTATTACTTCAGGACTTTAAAGAAAAGTCAGACAAGCCTTGCCTCACAGGTCCTTGCTTTTCACCTTTTGCCCACGTACTCCAAAGAGTCACAAACAAGAAAAACTGACATAGCTTCTTCAAATTCGACAACAATGAAATGGAGATACTCTGCTTCAGCTGGAGTATCGTGTCCAGTTCTGAGCGGAACACTTTAAGAAAGATGTGGACAAATTGGAGAGAGTCTGGAGAAGATCAACAAAAATGAGGAAAGGTTTAGAAACTCTGACCTATAAGGAAAGGTTAAAAAAAACTGGGTATGTTTAGTCTTGAGAAAAGAAGACTGGGGGAGGGGGGCTGATAAGAGTCTTCGAATATGTAAAAGATTGTCATAAAGAGGGCTGTGATCAGTTGTTCTCCATTGCTTCTTGGAGCAGCTAGTCCTGGAACCAACAAGGGAAGAGGCAATTCTTGATTTTCTCCTAAGTGGAGCACAGGATCTGGTCCAAGAGGTGAATAGAGCTGAACTGCTCAGTAATAGTGATCATAATGTAATTAAATTTAACATCCTTTTAGGGGAGAAAATACCAAAGGACCCACCATAGTAGCAGTTAACATCAAAAAGGGGAACTACACAAAAATGAGGGAGCTAGTTACACAGAAATTAAAAGGAATAGTCACAAGAGTTGCCATGAAGCTTGCAGGCATTTCACTATTGATAAACACCGTAATAGAGGCTCAAACTAAATGTATACTCCAAACAACAACAACAACAAAAAAAACCCAGTTAGAGGTCCCCCAGAAATGCCACCATGGCTAAACAACAGAGTAAATGAGGGGATTAGAGGCAAAAAGGCATCCTTTAAAAACTGGAAGTTCAAGGAGGATAGGTCCATCAATGGCTATTAGCCAAGATGGGCAGGGACGCAACCCCCTGCTTCAGGTGACCCCAGATCTCTGACTGCCAGAGACGGGGGATCATTTGACAACTGCGCTGTTCTGTTCATTCCCTCTCAAGCTTCAGGCATGGGCCACTGTCAGAAGACAGGATACTGGGCTATACCGACCACTGGTCTGACCCAGTGTGGCGATTCTTACGTCCGCTGAAGGTAGGACAAGATGTAATGGGCATAATGTGCAGCAAGGGAGATTGAGGTTAGATAGTAGGAAAAACATTCTAACTCTCAGGGTAGCCAAGCTCTGGACCAGGCTCCCAAGGGCGGTGGTGGAATCCCAGTCACTGGAGGTTTTTAAGAACAAGTTGGACAAACCCCTGTCAGGGCCGGTCTAGGTCTGCTTGGTCCTGCTTTAGCACAGGCAGGAGGGACGAGGTGGCCGCTCAAGGCTCCTTCCAGTCCTACATTTCTCTGGTCCTATGACTATTTTGCACTTCCGTAGTGCCTTACGGTAATTAAAATCACACCCTGCAGCACCGGTTGCAGGTATCCTGAGACTGCACCCATGTAAAGACTCCGACGTTTTAGAAGTGGAGTGGATATTTATGACTCTAGAGAAACGAGAGGCAGAGCAAATAACGCACCCAAAGAGCCCAGACTCCCAGCCCTTGCTCTAGGTCCTCTAATCCACGGTACCAGTTAGAGAGCCACAACAATACCACGGGCCGATTCTCTTTTCACATACACTGACTTCATCCTAGTTTGACTCCACGGACTTCAAGGAAGTTACTCCTGATTTACACAGAAGTGAGTGAGAGGAGAATACATCCAGAAGAGTTTAAGCAGAACAAGGAAACTTCACGTCTATCTGGAGCACAAGAAGTTATGTATCCCTGGTTTCTCTGCAATGCATCTGTGGCAAAGCGGAGTATAAAGTTTAAAACCCAAACTTGTTGTGGAGAAACAGCTAGAAAAATTTATTTTTCTACCATAGCTTCAGAAACAGATTATGCAGCAAACTTTCTCAGCTGCCTCCCTTAATGCCTCTCAAAATAACCTGCAAATAGGCCTGCCTGTGTGAAAAGCAAAGAAAGAAAATAAGTATATTGTGCAAATCTCAGCATGGAACCACCATAGGCATTTATCAGTTCTAAAAATATGAGCTGTGAAAAGGGGTTCTTAAAGAAACATCATATAAGGAAGGGAGACCTAAAACCTGCCTTTTACGATGTCAAATACTTGCCCTTTTTCCTGATAAAATGCAATTTACTTCAAGTTGTTTCTCGTCTTTGACAATAATATAATCTCTGCATTTCACAGGATTCCTGATAGTAATTGCAAAATAACCCCGTCAGTTACTTTTATAAGCTCAGGGCAATTTTTAGCCTTCCCAGCAATTTTGTGTTTGACAGCTCTCACATATCTAAGATAGATCAACTCCCCAAAGCCAAAGGGGGGGGGAGGTGACAATCTACTGCCTCTGTCCTATTCTACCCCAGTCCGGTCAGTAGCCTTCCCATTGGCAAAGATCCAGAGTAAAGTAGTTCTGCTCTTTAAAAGACCACAGAGCTGTAGTCCTCTGTGTAGACTTTGACCACCTCCTCCTTCAGGCAGGCAGGGACAGAGCCCCAGCTGGTGTGAACCTGTGTAGCCCCACTGTGGGCAACAGCCCTTCCCCAAGTCACTCCAGCCGATGATGTGGCCCGCATTCTCTACCATCTACTGGCTGAGGCATCATGCCAGCGGTCTGACTGAAGGCTGGCTATGAATTCCACAGAAACCAGAGGATTTTTCTGTCGGCTCTGTGAATACACGGGGAGAAGTGGGAGGTATGCCTGCTTGGGAGCTGAAATTGTGCAGCATTTTCTTGTTTGAATCTGTCACTAATACCAACGCATACATCAAACTGGGATATCTGTAAGTCTATTTATAAAACTTCTCTTTGATGCAACAGTGGAATGTATTGCTTTTAGCTTTATTCCCAAGAACTTGGCACAGTTTGCTCACTGAAACACCCCAGGACTGCAAATTTGAAGTTCCCATGATGAAAAGCAGTTTTCATTAACCTCCCTGTGTTCACCTGCTAAATAAAGCTGCAGCAGAGAATAAAATAGGCAACCAATCCCTTCAAAGCTACACATGGGTATACAACCAAAACACACACAGTGAAAGTCCAGTGAACTAAGAGTTTGCTGCCAGAGGAATGAGAGGGCAATCCATTCATCGCACAGCCAAAATCCCGACAGGTTATCTGCCTAGCACCCTGAGAAGAGTTGCTAACTTAGGGCAAGACTGACACTTGTCCTCATGTGGCAAGGTGGGGGAGTAAGGAAAACGTAAGCCCACACCCCATGTGACCTGCCCAGTTCAGGAGTCCTGATCCATGGGAGACTAGGTGCTGTGGGGTTACTCTCCAATCCACATGAGTGAGCAGAGAGGGGTGGAGGTGAAGCTAAACCATGGAGCTGAACAAGCATTCTGGGGGGGATTTAAGCAGCAGCCGGGGGAAAAGTGCAAAGGGGCCTGTTTGAAAATATAACAAGGGGGCAGTGGAGGCTGGCATCGACATCTCAACAGCGACCGAGGATAGGTAAGTAGGCTGGGGATAGGTCCGTGGCCTTGAAAGTGAAGACAGGCCGCCCATATCTGATGCCACGGAGAAGGAGGAGCCAGTGAAGGGATGCCAACAGAAGGGTGACCTGGTCCAAGCGACAGGCTAGGAACGTGATCTCTGCAGCAGCAGGCTGAATGGATGCAAATAAGGCATCTGTCAAGGCCACAGAAAAGAATGTTGCAGAACTCCAGATTGAGATGCTGAGAACCCGCGCGAGAGTTTAGCTAAGTGGATGGCAAGGAAAGCCAAGGGTTAGCGAGGTTATGCAGAACGAATAGCCTGGTGCTGAGGCGCTAGAGAGAGGTCCAAGTCGAAGATGATGCCCAGGTTAGGGCCTGAGCGGCAGGCTGGTGGTGCTGGCCACAATGATTGAGAAAGGAGGTACAGGGAAGGTTTGCGATGGAGATTCAAAACTCTGTTTAGCCACATGGAGCCTGAGCGGATGGCTAGACAGAGAGGACAGAGAGACCCACCGAGGTTTTAGTTGGACAGAGAGAGACACGTCTGGAGTAGAGAGGTGGATCTGTGAGTCGTCAGCACGGCAATCGGAGCTGAATGTGGGTCTGCAGTTGTGATTACCCAGAGATACGGTATAGACGGGAGAATCTAATGGGACCAAGGACAGAGTCCTGTGGAAACCCACAGAAACCTGGAGCAGGGGGCAGAGATGAGCAGGATCCACTGAAGGCGCAATTAGAAAGGTAGGAGGAGAACCAAGAGAGGACAAGCTTTCAAGAAGAGCATGACGACTGTCAAAGATCTATCTATAACCTTCAGAGATGGTGGACCGAGAGAGGAGGATGAGGACGGAGTACTGGTTCTAACCTTTGGCTAGGAGGAGGTCAATAGAGACTTTGGGGAGAGCAGTTTCAGTGGAGTGCAAGGGGCAGAATCTGGATTGGAGAGCATTTAGGATGGAACTGGAAGAAATGAATTCCAGACAACAATTGTGCACAGTACGTTCAATGAGCTTAGCGACGAAAGGGAGACGAGAGATGGAGCAGTAGTTGGAGAGGCAAGTGGAGTCAAGAATGGGTTTGCTTAAGATGGGGGGAGACCAAAGCATTTTGGTATTCTGAGGGGAAGAGCCAAAGGGGAGTGCAATGTTAAAGAGCAGAGTAAGGGGCGGTAACAGTGGGTGCAAAGGGGATTAGGAGATGGGATGGAATCACTGGGACAAGCAAAGGGTTTAAGGGAGAAGGAGATGGGAGCTGTAGGAGGGGAAAGGGGAACATCTTGTATTCTGTCAATGGTCTCTTGGAGGAAATTGGTGATCTCCTGTGCAGAGAGAAGTGGAGGCAGGAGGAGGGCAGAATTTGAGGAGCAAGTCAAAGGGGGCAAAAAGGTGTCTGGGACTGCAGCATGTGATTCAATTGCCACAACTGGCACAATCCTAGAAAAACCAAAGCATTGCCAAGTACACGTAGCACCTGGGAAGCGACATGTTTTAAACAATAGTTTTGAAGCATTAATGCTTGAGAATCTCTCGCTATGACATCAAGTGTAATGCAACTTTTTAAAAGGATAGTTTGCAGTTTGAAAGGGTTTATTTTCCTTGCTATGTACAGTAATGTAGATGCCACCTTGAGCATGAAACCAAAAGCCATCTTTAGAACACCCTTCTCATCACAGAAAACAAAGCATTGCTGCTGAGGATTTGGAGAGGAAGAGTTCTACCGGCACAAAGAATGACTCTAAAATTAACTTAAAAGGATTATTAAAATCTATAATTCAATTTCAATGGGACTTTTGTCTCAGTAAGATGCAAGTCTTTCAGGATTTGGCCCACCGCATCTAGTGCATTTTGAAGTTTCTTTCTACGTAGAATAATGCAGTGTTTTTAATTATCGGATATGCTGCTCTTTACTCATACTCCAGTGCTCTGAACTGCATCGCTCCTCTCAGTTTGCTTCACCACATGGGGAGATGGTGAAAGTTTCTGAATAAGGACCCCAGCTTTGAAAGAAAATCCCAAAGTGACACGATTATATTACACCCTGCAACTGCTCATTACTGACCAGGTCATCTGTAAACTGTAGCATTCAAACTCTTTCCCCATGCATTATCTTTCTAATTCAGCAAGTTCTTGTCCTTCCTTTCTATGAGTATTTCCAGCTTCCCCCTCTCTCATTCCTATTCCCCTTGCACAAAATATTATTGTAAGTCCTTTCTGCCGAACCACATAATTATCAATGCTTCCCTTTGCATCTATTGTATCCAGACTAGCCATGTTTCATACCGTACTCTCTTCTGCACATTGTATTAGTCTATTCCTCTGAGTCCATGTCTCGTTTTCGCTTCTATTGCTTCTTACTAGATCGCTTCTACCTCCTGCCACAAACGTATTGTTCTCCATTACACTGCTACAATCCAGTCCCTACCTGATGAATTATCAATATTGTTTTGGCACAAAAAGTCCCTACATTGTTCCTCTTTGAAGAGCAATCCCTGTACCTGGGGGGTGTCTGTATGAATCTTCACAATCATTTCAGTACCTTATGCTGAAGTGATAATATCCTTTGTCTGATAAGGTAACCTTATAAAGTTTTCCTAGAGAGGCTACATCACACAAATGTACAAAGAACACAGCCCCAATTATCTGAAATATTCCAGACACCTCAAACACACGGATGGAAATGGGGGGTTGGCAGCTAATGGCGAGCTACTGGGTATGTGATTCATAGCTGAAGACAAAGACCTAGATAAGAGGGAAGGTTAAATGGGACTGCACTGTGTGTGCGTGTGCACATACTTCAAAAAGAACTCTGCAGTGTGTGCACATCTGTTCACAGAAAGAGTGCACACACGCACGCACACACACACACACACGGTTTGAAAGAAGAGGGTTGGGGAATATAAATTCCCCCTCTCTGCTATTTATAGCAACCTGCTGCAAGTTATCAACTGGAATCTGTTTTTCCTCCATTGCACGTGCTCGCTGCTTTGTTACTAGAGGGTTATTCCCAAGTGCTGGGCAACTGGCATTGATGTTTTAGCCCTGATGCATTTGTTTATAAAGACACAGAGTTTTAAGAAAGAATATCAAAAAGCCAGCAGTAAATTAAGGGCCTACCTACCTTGAGGTTGTCCTTTCACTGACTCTACGATATCATAGTTAACAGTAGGATACCCAGCAGCCAGACCAAAGATTTCATTCCCCTGTGCTATGCGGCAGTATTTACATCACCTTTCTTATGGGCGTACCCGTCCGCCACCCAAAATAATAGTCACTGTCTCTCTTCATTAATGAAGCTTCATCTAAGCTACCAAACACTCCTGGGGGACTGGGAGATGAGTAAATATTATTAGCTGTACATGACAATATGGAAATTAACTGCCATGGGCAACACAGTACAGAAAGTCCCTGATTTGGCTGCGGTCTGCTGCCACTGTACAAATCTCTCAGTGGACAGCTGTGAGTCTTTTTATACTAGTATGACATCATGCTCAGATTTGTCACATTGCTTTGAGTCACACAGATGTCCAAGAATGAGCTGCTTAACCTTGAATGGAACATGGGCTGTTTAATCAATTAGTGCAGAATCTGGTATTAAAAAAAACCGCCCAAAAGACATGAATATTCTGTGTCCCCATGGAATTAGCATGTGCGCAGAGGAGGGGCACGGGGTGTGTTTGAGGGGAAAGGCGGTTTGTTTTTCTCACGACTCTTGTCATCCTGCTTTTACTTGCTGATGTGCTACAGTCTTAGGATCAGCTACGAAATCATCTCTGCCAGGCAGAGGCTAGGTGCCAGATGCGGCTGTTCGAAAGGCAAATCTGCAGAAACTGCACCTTTCAGTGGATCCATGCAGCAGAACTTCCACCCGATCCTGGCCTTTCATTCAGTTCCCATCCACCTGAACTGGAACAGCGTGTTTGCTGAAACAGAACTCAAACGAGTTTGGCACATATTGTCCCGTTCCTGCCCACCATCCTCCTTCCAACCAGCTGCAGGGCTCAGTGTTTGTATCTAGCTAGCGAAAGGCCTGCATCTCTGCACCGAAGAAACGCACGGCTCATTCTCAGCTAGTTGACGTCAAATACAAGGCTCGGTTTAGCCATCTTTCATCCACTGAATGTACTTCATTCTGGTTTTGAAACACAAAACGGGCTGCTTTTATTTACCTGGGAGTACGATTGTTTTCCTCAGTGAGAATACATTATTCCATCATGGATTATCTCAATAAATATTTACCAGAACAATCACATATTGTGGATTATGGATTCACGGTACAGAATGGAAATGTCTGCTGCAGCATAATAGAAGGAATTTCCTAAAGCCTTTTGTCATCACAATTCTAGATCTGCAAGATGATTGCACAGACTATGCCCCAGAAGCACTCCAGTGCAGTCTGAACGTGTCAAGGATGAAGAGGATGCTTCTAAAACCTAAAATACATAGAGCACTGCAATACAGCTGACCTGTATTATATGTTGAATATGATCTGTACATCCTGTATTGCAGTAACACATGGTCAAGATTGCAGAGCCTTGCAGTATGTGTCACGAGCATCAATGAGGTATTAGGCATTTCACTCAACCACTTTTCATCCATTCCTCCAGCTTTGAGCGCATTAAACTAAGTTTTTCTTCTACCTCTGATGTGATCATTTCCATTTCTGTACATTTGTTTCCATTGCCCATCCTGCCTTCATGCCCTTGTATCATGTTGCCATCCTTACTGAAAACTGAGGCAAAGTTTTCATTTAATTTTGGGGGCCATACCTAGATCATCATTACTCTCCTTCCCATCCTCACTGCACAGTGGCCCAACCTCATTCTTCCTTATTCTCTTTTTATTAATATAACTAAAAAACCTCTTAGTTATTTTAATTTCCTTGGCAGGAGTTAATTCAGCTTTTAGAAATTCTCACTTTATTCCTACATTTTCTATCCTCCAATACGTAGCTTTCTTTGCTGAACAACCCCTTATCCATTCCCGAGAGGCTCTCTGCTCATTCCTAATAAGTTTTTTGATATGGTTATTCATCCAGCTAGATCGGACGCCTTTCCCTGCAAGTTATTTCCCCTTGCTTGGAATGTGAATTTCAGAGATAGTTAATCAGAAGAAATTCCAAGCCTCTGCCACATTTAAGTCCTTGAGCAATTCAGTCTAGTAGGCTCCTTTAACTCCCTTAATTTCCCAGTGTCTGACCTTTTGAAATAAAGAACCATAGTTGATTACCTGGTTTTGAGTATCCTTCTGTCATAACTATAAAGGGAAGGGTAACAGCTCTCCTGTGTACAGTACTATAAAATCCCTCCTGGCCAGAGACTCCAAAATCCTTTTCCCTGTAAAGGGTTAAGAAGCTCAGGTAACCTGGCTGACACCTGACCCAAAGGACCAATAAGGGGACAAGAAATTTTCAAATCTTGGGGGGGGAGGGAAGGCTTTTGTTTGTGCTCTTTGTTTGGGAAGGTTGTTCGCTCTTGGGACTGAGAGGGACCAGACATCAATCCAGGTTCTCCACATCTTTCTAAACAAGTCTCTCCTATTTCAAACTTGTAAGTAAACAACCAGGCAAGGCGTGTTAGTTTTTACTTTGTTTTCTCAACTTGTAAATGTACCTTTTGCTAGAGTGTTTATCTCTGTTTGCTGTAACTTTGAACCTAAGGCTAGAGGAGGGTCCTCTGAGCTCTTTAAGTTTGATTACCCTGTAAAGTTATTTTCCATCCTGATTTTACAGAGATGATTTTTACCTTTTTCTTTAATTAAAAGCCTTCTTTTTAAGAACCTGATTGATTTTTCCTTGTTTTTAGATCCAAGGGGGTTGGATCTTGATCCACCAGGAGTTGGTGGGAGGAAGGAGGGGGGATGGTTAATTTCTCCTTGTTTTAAGATCCAAGGGGTTTGGATCTGTATTCACCAGGGCATTGGTGAAGAGTCTCTTAAGGCTACCCAGGGAAGGGAATTAGCTTTGGGAGTGGTGGCAGCGACCAGATCTAAGCTGGTAGTTAAGCTTAGAAGTTTTCATGCAGGCCCCCACATTTGTACCCTAAAGTTCAAAGTGGGAAAGCAGCCTTGACACCTTCCATTTAATTTAAACTGAATAAAACTCATGATCACTTGACCCAAGTGTATTTCTTACAACCAGCTTTTCTAAGATGGCCCCACTACTTACCAAATTAAATCTAAAATTGCATCCCCTCTAGTTGGTCCTGTGACAATCTGAAAGAAGCTGGCATCTATCAGATCCAGGAATAACTGGCTCCTACCAGCATAAGTAGCATTTATTCTCTAATCTAAATCCGGCAAGTTAAAGTCTCCCATTATGACAATTCCCAACAATATTTCTCTCTCTAGCAATATTAAAGAGATCACTATCCATATCCGAGTCTGATCTTGGGGGTCCATAGCAGACCCATAACATCCCAACAGAACCTCTTTTTCAATCCTTCTCCAAAGTGGTTTTGACCCAAATAGCTTCTATTTTGTCACTTCTTATTCCTTTATCGTTTACCGCTTCGTTGATGTACAACATTGTTCACTGCTTGACCTTTATTCCTATTTCTCCTAAACAGCACATACCCTTTCCAGCTGGGGCATGACCAGGCCAGCTTGCAGCAAGACACAATGGGTAACAAGCCACAGCCAAAATGGTGCATGACATGCCTTCTACTTCAAATGGCACGTGGGCCACAAAATATTCTCACAAATTATAAAATGAGCAGTTATTTGGTCTGCTATTTGCTCACAAATTGTCCCCTACAAGAGTTAAAGGAAAATTCATTTTACTTTTGATTAGAACATGATGCTGTTGAGAGGATTATGTATACTCTTCACCTTATTCATAATTGAGAGGTGTTGGGTATTTTGAGGTGTTGGGTATGTTGTTTTTTGGTAATTTCAGAGGGCTGGTCTCTGAAATATGGATTCCTTCCTTTAAATGGCAAGAACAGCATTGGCACAAGATACAGATATGACATGGATCATTGTCATCCATTCATTTAGTTTATACTCCAAAGTCTTCACATGTCCCCATAATGCCCCCAAATGTCAGATTTTTTATATTAAGGTTGTTATTGGAGAGGGGGCCTGTAGCAGGATCAGCGTTCCAGAATTTGCATTCTGAAATTTGATACATGTGAAACTGTGTGTAACCAGACAACACCCCAATCCATCCAATTGCCTGCACATCCAAAGAAGCTCAAAAGGGTTAGTCCACCTACTTCCAAGTGTTTCCGATGGGATCACAGGAATTGGGGTAGTTTTTTTGCTTATTTCAATCACATTTGGTCAAAACTTGGTCTACTCTTTCTGGAAACGCACAGCATAACCGCAGAACCTTAATTAGTGCAAAGGCTGCTACAGGCTGCTTAAACACACCTATAAAGCCGGATTCTAGAGCCCCACAGTGCTGAGCCAACAGTAGCAATTGGTTCCACTGCATAAAAGTACTAAAATAAAATGACAGCTGTCTACCGATTTTCATGCATCTATTGGCTTGGCATGATTTTCTCTTGACTACTTGCTCTAGGTTGTACCTTGCTGCTGGGAAATAGTATATTGTTCAGAAATAAAGGCGGCGCTTGCCATGATTTTGCCCCACGATAACATTTCTTCTGCTCACTCTTCCATAAAGTTCCCCTGGAGATCTCTTTGAGGCAAGGTGGACAGGTTATGACAGCATTCATCATCTACATCAATGGCTATCTTGAGGGCATTACAGATGGTCACTGGTATTACCCTACAAAGGATGCAACTGGTAATGGTAAAATAGATACACATGCCTTTTTATTTTCTGTTTCCCATCCCAAAACCCAGTAATTTTGCCTTCTATTTGACAAGGGACAGCCTGACGATGCTTGGGCTGGATTACAAGGTAGGGGGAGGGAACAGACTGCTTTCCTTTCAAGGGAAATGTTCTACTAGCAGATTTAAATGTACAGAGGTGAAACGCAGATGCAGTGCTGTTCTTCCCACGTGAGCCAGTCCCAACGTTAGAGAGTAAATCCCCATAACACTAACGGTAACTGCTGCCGTAGGTCTGATTTCCAGCTAAATGTAAAGGCCTCTCTTGCTGCACATGGATCTCAGATTTGCAGGGAGCTTCAATGAAGTGGCATTGGTGGTGGTGGCTTTTGACTAGATGACAAACTGCTTGCACCCTCATCCTCCCTCCTGGAATCTACTGCCTTCCTCCCAGAGATTTGCTCACTAGTGGATGTGACAGATCCCAATGGGGGCAGAGCAAGTAGAGATATGGTAGAAGAGGTCTGGACAAGCCAACAAGTTCATAGGCATTCTCTTCTCATGAAGCGGGACTCAGAGGAGAGGGTGCATACATCACAGCAGCCCCCAGGCAGTGCTTAGCCGACCGACACTTACTTGGCAGATTCCATAGGTCTCAATAACGTTGGCAATACTGCCGAGGTTGTATATTCACGTGGGTGAACTGTTCCTGGACAACTTCCCCAACGTGTTGGGCACAAACATGCTTTTCTTCTCCAACAGGGATATAAGTCATCGCCAAGCTGCTCCTTTCCTGCACAAATTTATTTCTGATGGCCATTACAAGGGAAATCCTGCTTTCCGCTCATTATTTTTCATTTACTTTTTTATTGCTGTTTAGAAAGATCACCCCGCTAACAGGACTGCATGGAAAAAATAAATAAATAAAAATAAATTAGTACTTACCACATTCTCAGTCTTCAGGAGACACAGTAACTGTTCCCGATATACAGCCAACCGACTGTGTTACCAAGTGACAATGGAATTTCTCTCTTGGAATTCAGTAACAGAACCTGACTCAGAAGGACACACATCTTGGTAAAAGAGAAGGGGTGAAGTAGACATTTTTCTGCTCCACCGAGAGAACTGCACCTCAGACTCCAACAAACTTTTTGAAGTTCATAAAATTAGGGTAGCATTTATCCCCTCGATTTGATTCCTACACCTCTCTTCACTGACAGGATCCATCCAGGAGTGGATACAGAAGTGCCAAAATACAGAGAAAAGGCCTTTGCATTCTTATCAGGTCTGGAGCTCAAACAGAAGTAGGAGGCACTGGACATCTCACTAGAAAGTCTGCTTGCACACCTTTTTTCACACTACTTCTGCAGATTCGTAAGGTATGGGGATCAGCATCCAACTGCTCAGATCCCCACCTGCACCACGCTCAGATCCCGAACTTTTATGGATTTGTCTGTCACCTTCAGAGCTGCAGGTGCAAGACCCAGGAAAAGGCTATATAATGACCCTGAAGTTCACTTGAATAGATTTACTGTCACTTGATGCAAGCAGAGATCACTCACTCCCTACCCCCTAAAGATTTCTCCAAAATCTCAGAGATGGACAGAGTTGAAGAGAGCTTGACCCAATGTACAGCCTCACCGTTTCCTTGTGCTCTTCCATTGACCCACATCCGCCTGTTGTCTCCTGTTTTATACCTAGAACCCCGGCCCCACAGAGCTTACTGACTGTTTTCGTATGGGACCGAGCACAATGGGACTGTGGTCCATGACAATACAAATCATAAACAACAACAAAAAAAAGAGGTGAGCCAGTGCCTGGATATCAAAAAGTAGGTTTCCCCCTAACTGCAAGGAAATACAGAGTTTATATAAACACAGAGCTACACTGTAATTGGCCCTTGTGTGGTTGCGGGGGGAGGAACTGCTCACGTAACTGAGCACAGAATGTGACGCGTAATATTATTTAGCAACCATTCAAAGTGTGGTGACGGGGCCAGTGTCCCTCCCCAAAGGGGGCAGCAGGTAAGAAGACTGTGGGGTTCACCCTGCAGAGGTTCCTCCAGAGAGTTATGTCAGAATGAGGGAAGTGGCTCCCACAGCGCTAGGGGGATGCTCTGTTCAACAGTGCCATTGGCGGAGGCCCTGGGATGCTCAAAGTCGATCCACCCAAGAGCACGCCTATCCCTCTCCAAACGCAGATCCTGGATGCTCATGGAGGGCTCCCAGTGAGACCCACAGACGGTACTAGAGGGCCCTGGCTCCCCTCCCTCCACAGGGAGGGGTGAATCTGTGTCCTGTCCGTGGTACACCACCAGGCCATAGAGCTCATCTGTGAAACCTCCAATTACACAACCCTTCCACGGAGGTTGGTGGAGTGCATGGCTTCAGGGGGAGTCTTGCCTGAGTAAGGTCTAGAGGGCTGAGCCCCAGGAGAGAAGTTCCCCCAATGGGGACATTCAGAAACCAGACCAAGCTTGGCCTCTCTGGCCCGTCTCTACTCCCAACATACCTATGTCCTATTGGCTGTCTGCTTCCCTTCTTCAAGGCAGGGCGCCTCCGTGAGCTCAAGCGCCTCATTGTGACCCCTGGCACGCTGCTGTACAAAGACTTGTGCTGTTCACAGGATGCTGCCTATGGTTTAAGTGCAGGTCTCCCTCTGCTGAGCTGGAGCCATCAGCCTAGCCAAGGGCAGAGGTCTGGGAACAAGCTCTGTCAGTTTGCTGCTGATGGTTTCCGGACCAGACTGCCGTGGAGACAGACTCACCGCTAACATGCAGAAGTTCAGCAGCAGTGCCGAATTTACCTGCATGTAGAGTGACCAGATGTCCCGATTTTATAGGGACAGTCCTGATTTTTGGGTCTTTTTCTTATATAGGCTCCTGTGACACACACACACCCCACCCCCTGCCCTGATTTTTAAAAATTTGCTGTCTGGTCACCCTACTGTATGAAGTTTGAAAGAAGCCAGAATACATGACAAACTCTTACAGTTTCTAAGGACTGCAGAAGGCTACAGAGCTGTACCACTCCTAGTAAAGTAAATGGTAGTTACGTAGCCAGAGCGTCAGACCGCTCTTTGAAAATGGAGGAGACAGAGTTTGATCTAAGCGGTCTTTGTGAAAAATCAGAAAATGCAACAAGCTCACTTTTCACTTCGCTCTCTTCCCAGCACAGCGATTTCTTTCACTTCATGGTTCTTTTCTCACTGTGTCAATTAAGTTTATATATTTTCCAACTGATTTGTTCTGAATGGCTCTCCTTGTGTTTTCGTCTCATTGACATTTCCACCTTTACTGACTTGCTGAACAAAAAATCATTTGGATAAGAGGGTCTAAGCAATATCACATGGCTTGTATGAGGTGAGTTAGCCCAATCATGGCTGAAATCGTAGCAACCAAAACTACAGTAAAAGAACAGCTGTTAAAAGTTTAAAACCAAATTTCTGAGCATAGAAATAATCAGATGCAAGTAAGATTGGCATCCAAAAACTAAAGTGAACCCTGGTTGTGATTCAACAGTGGATCAAACATTATTCCTAAATATTAATTCAAAAGCACATGCTAAACAGATAGGTCTTGGTGAATTGAATTTGCGGTTTGTAAATATGGCATTAATAGGAATACAGAAATCCTCTTCTCCATTCTACAAGTAATGCAGTAAAATGTGTACTTTGTTGGAGAACTCAGTACATCCAAATGCAACTGTTTATCTGCTCCATTGTTGCTACATCTAGATAAAATAAGGCTAATATTTTTAAAGCAATAAACAAGGTAACTGTCACCCCCAAAAGAAATCACAACCCTGAGGGCTGCTGCTGGAATCAACTTACCGCATGTTTGCAATAAAATCAGAACAAAAACGCTACAGGGGACATGTGAACCCGACATACTAACAGAAAACTGCAGCTACAATCAGAATCTTTCCCAAAATATAATTTTTTAAAGGTGTGAGCTAAATACTTTTTGTACACAAGACTTGGTTTACTAAAAATTTGTGCACGGCATACTTTTGAGTACTACAAATGGACCTGGGCTGATGGCAAAGATTGCAGTGGTCACTAACTAACTAGTTCCCAATTGACTGTGGATATACATGGTATAATTAAGAGCACTGTGCTGAGCTGTGAATCTTCCTGTGGGGTCACCAGCTCTGCTGCCTTTCGAGAGAAATTCAGTCTCAGGTAACTTATAGTTGACAAACGACAACTCTGTTTAACTCCTCCGTGGCTTCCAATACACGAATCTCAGTCCAGGGCCTTATTTCCACAAGAGGCACTTCTACCAGAGAGTTTGTTCTATTCCATAAAGATACATGCTGTGTATGTGCAACTTCCCTTGAATTTTAGATGTTTTAATTATCTGTTGGCTGTTGGTCTATGCCGATACCGGTGTGAGGCAAAAAATTCCAAAGCAAACTTTTAATTCACAGTTTTTGCAATTCAGTTTTGCAATCTTTGGAATGAATGATTCACAGGTACAAGAATGAGTGATGAGGTGCAGCACACAATCTGACTATCTAGCAAATACTCACCTCTTTATGAGCTGGTAGGTACTGGAGTCACACAGATACATGAAGGGAAGTGACATCTGTGCTTCCTAGAGAACAGTGCATGCGTCACCAGAAATACGTGATGCATGATTATTCTTGTGT
Source organism: Chrysemys picta bellii (assembly GCF_011386835.1). Taxonomy (NCBI): domain Eukaryota; kingdom Metazoa; phylum Chordata; order Testudines; family Emydidae; genus Chrysemys; species Chrysemys picta. Next base: position 1,801,451 of record NC_088800.1, read on the forward strand.
CTTGGATCCAAATGGTCAGGCAGATTTGGACTCCAGAAGAGAGCCTATCCTCCCAGCTCCCACTAACTTCAGTCTAAACCACCTGAGATAGAGCAGTGGCCAAAGATAGAAGAAATCAGCAGGAGTTACTCCTACCTGCAATGGGAGAACAGGACCACAGGAACTGATTATTTCCTTTTGGGAATAGAAAAAAGACAACGGCCACAGGAGATTGTATCCTAGTATGATGTATGTACGGTAGGGAAATGCCTGAACAGAGATAAAAAGATGACAAGCCAAGTGCACTTTGTAACTCACCAAGGCCTCCTGCCACTTCCTGAAAAACTTCAGACAGGCTCGTTGCCCAAACCGAACCAGCTGTAGAACCAACTCAGAGAGCAGCTTCAAGGACTCCAAGAGAGAGGCGCTTGGGATGAATATAGAGTCATGAACATGGGCCTGCACTAATCCCTCAAAGCTATACCCCTGAGGGGCAGAATAAGGCCCCTGAGGGTTCTGGCGCAAGAACGGTGGGGGTCCCCTTCCCAAATCCAAAATCAGAAATTTTGCTTACCTTTACCATCTTGGGAAACCAGAACACATCCATTTTATCCATAAACACACCACCACAATATGCAGGCTATCTACAAGCAGAAAAGATCTAGTTACACATTTATACAAAATGCTCACTGGCAGCGAGCACTGCTAACTTCTACAGAGCAGGAGCCCTGTAGAAATGATCTCAGCTTGGTAATTCTGTCAAGCATGAGACTGTCTCCAAAATCTCTCGTGTCTGACATCATCATAAGATACAGCGCCCATATTCAAAATCTCACTAACATTTCACCAGTACATTTTATCCAATTGAAAATCTGCACAACAGTAATTAGTAATAAATACAGAGAGCGTATCAACATAGAACAGCGTTTATATGCCAAACTGTAAACTAAGTAACAAGGTACATCCTAAACACACATGTAGTTAGTCAAAAAACCTAAGGGACTGAGTCACCATTGTGTGACTCCAGTTTCAAGCTGGTGCAACTCGACTGGAATTTAGTGGAGTTACACTGCTCTAAAAGGAGAGTAATGCAGTGAGGAATCAAGCCCCAAATCTTCACACCAGAACCCATAATTTTGCCCATAGAAAATCTTGCTATTTGAGCACAACCAGCATTTCCTCTGCATCCACCAATCACATGTACGTTACTGGGATCAAATGGAAATAAGTGTCACAAATATACAGCAACTCTTGAAAATGTGGCCACGCCTCTGAGTCAGAAAAACCAGACACAAGGATCTATACTGCCATGCAACTGAAAACAGAGAAACAAAAACCACCTATTGAACCAACTACATCCTCCGCACTTTACAAAGACTGTGAGAGATAGTCCATTTTACATTACTAAGTCAGGCACGCATGGTCTGTCTGCTTCCATACCATAGAAAAGCTACCTGACCTAGATAAAACGCCAGCGCTCACCACCACCTGCAACATCTTCTAAGTACAAAATCATGAATGGTGTGGAGGAAGTGAATAGGGAAGTGTTATTTATCCCTTCATGTAACACAAGAACCAGAGGTCATCCAATGAAATTAATAGACAGCAGCTTTAAAACAAACATAAGGAAGTATTTCTTCACACAACGCACAGTCAATCTGTGGAAGTCATTGCCAGGAGATATTCTGAAGGCCAAAAATATAACTGGATTAAAAAAGAACTAGATAAATTCATCAAGGATCGGCCCATCAATGACTATTAGCCAAGACAGTCAGGGATGTAACCCAACACTCCTTGTGTCCCAAGGCCTCGGACTGCCAGATGCTGGGACTGGATGACAGGGGATGGATCACTTCACAATTGCCCTGTTCTCTTCATTCCCTCTGAAGCATCTGGCACCAGCTGCTGTCAGAAGACAGGACAGTGGGCTAGATGAATCCTCGATCTGACCCACTATGGCCGTTCTGATGTTCTATGTTTATGTTTTCTAACATACACACGTTATTCGGTTAGGGTTTGATCCAACTTCACATGGGGCAAGGGTCATGGGTATGCTCCAGCTATTCTTGGGCCATTCCAGCTAATCAGTTTAAATGGCTGACCAGACCAGGCTGACAATGGTGTTCCATTAGGAGCTAGAGGGCCCCAGTGAATCCAGTCTAGGCAGGAGAAACACATTCTACCAGAGTAAAGAGATTAATTCTGATCAGGGGTTGATCCCCATCCTCCCTCTGCCACACACACACCCCGCCTCTTCCACCTCCAGGGCTACGACCCACTCCCCATTCGCCCCCCGCTGCAACCCTTCCCATCCCCAGCCCACACACCCTCCTCACCCTCCGCCTCCACAGCCTCCGTGCCCCACCCACCCTCCCGTCCCACCATCCGCATCCCCAGCCCCAAAACACATGCACTCAGTCCCCCCCCACACACACACACACCCACCCCTCTTTTGGGATTAGTTCCTCACGGCTGAAGTGGCCACGGCAGGACAGCAGGTACGGGCTGGGTGCCACTCATGGTGCCAGCCAGCCCAATGCCCAGCGCCTGAGTCACAGCTGAGATCCTACCCAGACCGGGGGCCGGGAGTGGCTGGGGAGGGAGCAGGAGTGCTTCCTTAGCAGCCCAGCTGAGCGCTGCTTCCGGCATCTCGAAGCCCCAGCCAGCGGGCAACTGCATCATCTGCCGATAGGTAGACGGTGGTATAATTACGTAGGTAGGGCAGCCTCTGTAGGTTGGGCCATAAGCATTGCAAATGACTCGCCACACCACGCAGCCCAGTAGATCCCCAGCGCCTGTTGATCCTTCCTGCCAGGAGTCTCCGTCCCATCGCAAATGGCTCACGTGTTTCATACCTTTACCGCTTTTGCTGCACTAATTGGTCAATCTGTAATTTTACAACTGGCTTCATGGTTTCAACACACTTTATAAAACTGTCTCACTGAACCAAACAGCTACAGGCTGCTTTCATCTCCTCTACAATACAGAAACAACAGAACCCAGACCAATTGCTAAGTGATCTTTTTTTAACGGACCAAATCAAATTAAAATGGGCAAGCTTTGGAAAAATCAAGCCAGACCCCAGCGAACTCAGACCGTCAATAGTTAATTTAATTCAAATCCACTGTAGAGCCACTGAAAGATGCAGTCAATATTTCATACTAAAATCAAGTATTTGGAAAAAATACACATAGTGCAAAAATTCCAGTCAATTTTAAGAAAGCCCATCACATTTCTGCATTTCTGTGTGTTCCAAAACACATGTATATGGACCATACTGTAACATTATGGATGGGTTTTTTTAATTGTAATTGATAATATTCATTTTTATTATTTACCCATGAATTAGGGCCCACTGCCTACCTTTGATTCACAAGGATACCAGTTTTATAACAGCATGAACAATTGTTTTGGCAGGGTATAGCCATGCATAGATTTGCCCACGGAAATCAAACATGGCCACAGGGAAATAGTCCCGTCTGTTCATACTACATTCAACAGCTGGAGTTTACATAGATTCTTATTTAATAAAAGTGACAGTAGCCATCTTTGGGCAGCCTTTTTAAAATAGAACCAGCTAATGACTGAAGGAGACTGCTTAATGCAGAGAAATATCTGATCTTATTGCTCTCGGATAAGGATCACTCACTTAAACTGGTTAATAAAAAGGTAAATCAAAACGATTTGGAGAGAATGGAGAAAGCAGCTTCTCTAGCCATGTCATTATTAATTAGCCAATTTCTTGCAGGCATCATGACAAAGGGGGGTCTGCGGGAAAGCCTGATCGGTGCAGGGCAGGCAGTTCAGGGAGGAAGAGGAAGGGGATGCAGCCCAGGAGGCAGGTGGAGGGGTTAGACAGAGAGCAGATGAGATGGTGAAAGGGGATGAGGAGGAAGAGGGGGTGTTGGAAGGGGAGTGGGGGAAGAAGCCAGCGGGAGGTCAAGGCCAATCTTTTCTTTGACACGGTCTGAATTTCCAAGCTGCTCTTTACTGTGAAGTTACAAAGTCGAAGAACACGCAGGGGTGACACTGCTACCGCCTTCCCAGTTCCTCTCCGATCCTGGATCCTTAAGCTAGCGTTAGCTATGAAGAATGTGTCATACACGTCAGCCTCCACCGACATGAGAACACGAATGCGAATTCATCAGCACTCTAGCTACGCAGCTAACCGATCAGTTAGATTATTAATAAACCAGGGACTTCCAATCATTTAACTCTCCCATTCCATAACATGCATCAAATCTGATGAGAGGCGTTACAGTGACTTTGAACAAAGTGGAAGAAAACCGAAGAAAACACATTCTACTGATCGTTACGGGGGAAACTTTTAAAAGGTCATTTTCCAATTTAAAACCAGTCCCCAGCAGGGTTCTTTGCTGCTACTATTGTTATTAATAGCAGGCCAGCTGCATCCCTGGTGTAACTCAGTGAAGTCAAATTAACTGTGCCTGGGATGTTACTGGCTCATTTTATCTATTTGATGTAAATGCAGCCAGCACAGAGATATGATGTAGCTGAATACAATTACACACTTCAGTGCTATCTATCTACCAGCCTTTAAGAGCTCAAGAGTGTTACCAGGTAGAGGCAAATGTAGTCCCATACCAGAGGATTTCCTGGTAATTTATTAATGCAAACAAATCACATTGGTATGTGCACTTGCTCCTGGGTTTTGGTTTTTTACACTTTGAAGGTAGGATGCGAAAATACAGCATGCAACACAGACTGGAGGTCAGTGCAAAACAGAAGATGAATTCGATGTTGAGACTGGCTGGCGTAACACCCAAAAGGAACGGAGGCAGTTTAGGATGAAGACATACCCGTAGCTGGAACCCTTGGGCGTATGCATTATGATTCCGGGATACATTTTTCAAAGGCACAGGTCTTAAGCACCTAACTTCCTCAACTATCTGCCTTTGAAAATCTGTACAAATATCGACTGTGGGACAAACACTCCATTTGTCATATAATGTAATGCAATAGCTCTACAATCTTAGATACATTTAGGAAACCATCCTCCTATACTAAACGTGTGCATAAATGAGGTAGCAGAATGAGGTTTGCGAGCCGTATCTTCACCTGGTGTGAGTCGGTACAGCACCATTGACTTCAGCAGAGCTACGCCCATTTATACTGCTGGAGGACCGCATGGTTTGGGTCTCCTTTCCTTCCTTTTAAAGGATTCTCATTCTCAATGTTGGATTTTACAGAGGAAAAGCAGCATAAAGAAAAAAAAACTTCCCTTCTGTACCTAATAGACATTAGTCAGCAAGGGTCAACTGGCACCTAGACGTGTCTTTACTAAATGCTGCACCTGCATATTAATCAGCCAAGACCAAAAAGAGTCTGTCACTAGGACGGGCTAGATACGTAGTTTCTGTAAAAACACGCTGTACTGCATTGGAACAAGTCTGTGGTCTCCAAGACTGTCACTATGCTGCAGGGCACTCAAACTTCACAGTGAACACGATGGCACTCCGGGCAGCCTTGTGTTGCAAAACCGCTACCTCCACCACTTTACCTAAAGGGGAACCTCGCTCAGCTGTCTGCAATTGGCCTGAGCAAGTGTCAGCTGACACCCAGACTGTCCGAGCAGGAGTCATACAGAACTACCCAGACCACTTGCGAAGCTGGGCCCATTCAAACAAAACGTGGGGTAACACAGCAAAATGCAAAGTCGTGTATCTACAGAGCAGGGGTAGCTATCCTGGAGAGCAGTGACGCTAAAAGGGATTTAGGGCTCAGAGTGCATAAGCAAGTCGACGTGCGCTCCACTGTGGCAAGCAGGGCAAATCGATCCTGAGCAGTGAGTAGGAGCACAGAGGTGATTTTACCTTTTCTATGCACCGCTACGGTCCACATTTTTAAACAGATGTTGAAAATTGGAGAGGGGGCAGAAAAGAGCCACAAAATGATTCAAGAGTTGGAGAAAATGCCCGTTTACCAGTGAGATTTAAAGAGCTCCATCAGTTTAGCATTTCTCAAAGAAGATTGAGAGGTGACTTGATTACAACATACAAACACCTCCATGGGGAGAACATACCAGGTACTCAGGACCGGCTCTGGCTTTTTTGCTGCCCAAGGCAAAAAAGCCTCCTGCCGCCGCCTCTCCGCCCCCCCAGCCGCGGGCCGCTCTCCCCGGCGGCCAGAGTGCCGGCGGCAGGGCAGAGAGTCGGCCGGGGCTCCGCTCTCCCCGGCGGCCAGAGCACCGGGGGAGGGCGGCGAGCCCACTGCGGCTCCACTCTCCCTGGCGGCAGGAGCCGGAGCACCGCCCCGCGCCGCCCCCCTCCAGGTGCTGCCCCAAGCACAAGCTTAGAGGGCTGGTGCCTGGTGCCGGCCCTGCAGGTACTAAAGGGCTCTTCAGCCTAGTGAAGAAGGGCAGGACAAGAAGCAATGGCTGGAAGCTGAAGCCACACAAACTCAAATTGGATTTAAGGCACAAATTGTTCACAGTAAGGGTGGTTAGCCATTGGAACAACTCCCAAGGGGAAGTGACACATTCTCCTTCTCTAGATGTCTCCATATCACGACAGGTTGCCTGGAAGATGCTTTAGCCAAAAACAAGTTATTGGGTTCAATACAGGGGTAACTGGATAAAATGCAATAGGCATTTGATATACAGGTCAGACTAGATGCTTTAATGGTTCCTTCTCGGCTTAACATTTATGAATCTTAATTACAAACAAACACAGGTGATTGTTTAAAAAGAGTTCACAAGCAGACTGCAAAATATTCAAATACGTTCATTTAAAACTATTTGCAAATTTCTTCACAACATTCTCTCTTATATAAATAGCTTGCAAAGTGTTCGTTGCAAATATATGATACTCAACATCAAAATTCACAACGTATTGGTTGGTTACATGACGAGGTGGTATTGTTGCCATTCCCTGATTGCTTTATGCAACAACCCAACACCTTGCAAATTTTTCACATGACTATAGATCTACTTCATATTTTCCTTCTGGCGAATGTTTGAGCCTTCAAGTTTAAAATTCACTTTTGTGCAAATGCTCATTTTTAGAAAGCTTGACCACTCAAACCTGGACTGAGCAGAAAGCAAGGGTGAAGGACATCAGCCATAGTCAAATGGAAATTAATTTCAGAACTGAAAAAATATTTACAGAAACACAGAAAAACATGATCGCCTATTGGCTGTCCCCACTATTTGCTTAGTTCTAGTTAGCAGAATCGAGCCTATGATACAAATTTGAGCAGTTCTGATTCTATCCTGCAGGGGGCAGTAGTGAACATGACTAGCCAATATATTACAAGCATTGTATGCTGTCGGGATATTACACAAAAATAGAATGCACACATATATTGCATATTGGCGTTCTCTGTTTTCATCTAAATTATGTTTTATTTTCAAATACTCTGCACCGCATCCTACTTTTAAATGAACTTTCACTTTGAATACTGTATGGAAGACACACGCACAAACACACACGCTAGAAATGTGCATTAAATAAGGCAGCAGGCTAGACAGGCTGAAATGGAGGACAGAACAAACAGCCAGGAAATAGCCAAGAAACTATACATCTGTTGGAAAAGCAGCTATGCTGAAGTTATAAATGTAAATAAAATAATTTTGGAATCTCCTCTTCTGATGCTTTCTGTGCATGATTCCCATTAAATCTGCTGCAGGTAAAGCTGAGATGGCAGTCGTCTCACCATGGACACAGGAGCGTGTTGCTAGGGGATGATGCACTGTAAAACTGGTGTGTCTTTCATCAAAGGAAAGGGAACGATATTTTGCTAACTGTAGCAGAGTGGTAAGAGCATTTACAATCACATTTTGAAGTACACGGATTTTTTAAACAAAGGATAAATATCCAAGTACTGTTAATTCCGACTTAAGACAAAGAAACCATGATGAATTCTGCATTCATAAGGTATTATGTTAGCATGCAATTCTGGTTTGCTGTTTGCCTGAGGAAGAAGCGTATTTCAGCCACTTTAAACATGTTCCAAAAAGGAAGTAGTAATTAATGGGAATAATTTTCAAAGTTTGGAGTGGATCCATGGAGGGATTGTTAAAGCATTTCTGATGGTTTAAAATGCAAACAACCCAATCCGAGAAAATGCCAATTTGTGAAAATGGTAAATTTGAGCAGCATCTAACTGTACCAGCAGGGGAGCCTCGCTCATGAGGTACAGTAACCATGGAAACATTAGGTAACACCGTTATGACATAAATCAAGGACACAATTTTATTGCCCGAGCCCTGAGTTTTTTAGATCCGTTTCTAGGGACTGTGTGTTGATAACAGTTTCATTCCATTTATCATGGGTCTTTACTGTCTCTTTAATGAGCAATCTAGGAAAACCTGAAGTGCATTTCCTCAGAGAATGAATGCTAAGAAATGAAACTCCGAGTTAAGTGGTTTCATTTGCTGGTGAATTCCTTATATACGCACACACCTTCAAGTACGTAGTAGCCTGATCAACTATTAATACCAGGACTTTTACAAACGCCGCATTACAGTCTATTTGGGTGCCGTTTCTTCACCAGTGCATCTCAAGTGTTAGCCTCGACAGGCTCCTCCATGAGAGGTAATGGTGTAGGAGCTAACCCTGGGGATGCAATAACTCCTGGACTACGCAAGTGTGAGTGAATTTTACAGTCCCAGTTGTCACGAGCACAATATTTTTTCTCACACTCCACTACTTCCTATCTAGCATTTCTGTTATGCCATTGCACATTAAGCAGTTTGTAAAACATTCATACCGCAGTATGTCACTTGTCACATGCACCATGAGACTGATTCACCACAGCGGTCCTCTAATTTTATGTCCGTGTACATGCACTGAAATCAACAGTCGCACCGGAGTTACACAGTGATGCATCACAGCCACAAGAGTCAGTTCAGATAGAAGGAGATGAGGACTGGTCTATATGTAATTAACCAATGCGCCTTCAGAATAAGTATCCAACAAAACATTTTAATCGTAACAGTAAAAGATGGGAAACTTTTTAAATATGGCAATACGGTTACTGAGTTATTAAAATGTTCATTATGTAAAAATAAATCCCAGTGTCTTACTGGACGGTTTTCATTGCATTTTAACCTATATTAATTCAATCACCTATTGCATTATAGCTTTGATGTTATGGAACACTTGGTGCACCATTCTGGAATTATATTAGGAAGTGAATAAATAATTACATTCCATCTGAGAGTCAGCTACTTGTATGGCACAACTAGAAAGCCTTCTTTTGTCTTTTGCAGCAAACTCATTGACCTCTGATGCAACAGTTTCTTGAGAACGCAGATAGAATCCTGCAAGACTGAAGAGATAATGAGTTTAGAAAAGTTGTTGCATTGTTCCAGTACCCTTCCTGATTCACACACAGCAAGCCTATTATCATCGCTAGATCTATCGCTGTGAAACAGCCTCACCGACAAACTGATTCTTTCAAAAAAGGTTCTGAGCTAAGATTCTAGATGAAATATGTGGTAGCAGCAGCTCAATTTATAGTGGATACGTGATGCACGTCAAAATAATATGTCCCAGCAGGTCATTTCTGCGTAGAAGATACTCAGCTAATGAACAGGAACATTGGACATAGGCCTGGGTCCTCCTGGGTCATCAAGACCTGTCCCCCAGCTACCACAGGCAATCCTGTCTTATAATCGCATTCAGAACTTACCACGCTTCCTCTAAAAACAGCTCAGGTTTTTTGCCCCCACTCTCCCTCCTACTGAAATTACGATAGCTGAGCTGAAGAATTGTGAGGTCACCAGTTCAATGCCTATATGCACATACAGAGCAGACTGCAAACACACAGACACACATATCCCACTGCTAGGTCATAGCAGAAAAAAGCCAGTGGCACGGCTCCATTAACTGACTCCCCTGGGAAACTTAAGGTTTAGTTGTCGTGTCACTAATATTTCTACAGATTTACCAAGCGGCAATGGCATGTGGTGCTACTTCGGCACCTAGGTAACCACACACCTAGTGCATTGAGGCTGAACAGAAAGGATGCTGATGCAATAATGTATTCGCTTCCACCACAGCGTGGCCTCAGTAACCAACAGAAATTAACATACATCGAATACTCACTCTCCCACCCCACCCCAAACACCCTCTCTCTCCAGATATGTATCCAAACATTTAGCTCTGTGTATTTCTGCGTCCAAAGCAAGCAATGCCTTCTCTGCTAACAGAGGTAAATCAATAACAGCTCAATCTTCCACACACGTTACTATAGCTCAGAATGTCACTTACTGAGAATGAATCTAACTTTTTCCTCCACTTCCAGGAGGTGCCAAGCAGAATTTCCTAATCCCTTCCTACATCCTGTACCTCTCAAATGGTTCTTTATACTGTATAGGTTTTAGCCAAGTTCTCTTGAAGGGTTAAGAAGAGAAACAAATATAAAGTTCTGTTAATGGTAAATTAATTTTTGGTTGAATCAGTTAGATTGCATAAAACATGGTCCTATACAGATTCTGTATGAGTACCAACGGACCCTCTAGCGTCCAACACAGAATTTAAAACATACTTTCCATATCTTGGGAGTCAGACACATTCCAGAAGCTACAGGAGAAGATAGCACTTTGTATCTCTGTAGTGCCTTTCATCCAAGAATCTCAAAATGCTTTGCCTAAATTGCAACATGCCTGTGAAGTAAGTATGTATTCTTACCTCTTCTTCCCATTTCACATATAAGAAAATAGCAGCAGAAAGAGATTAAATGACTTGCCCAGGGTCACAGAATTAGGCTGTGGCAAACACAGGAACAGAACCCAGGGTCTTTTGGACTCCCAGTCCTGGGTTGGTCTGCACAACCTCACTAATCTGCTCGTCACCGAATCTCACTTTAGTCTCATAAAAACGGTGGTGTCTCCTTATTTCCCAATAACGTTGAAAGAAAGAGCAGTAGTGAGGTCTTGCATTAATAAGGCTACATTATTCTGAAGAATATTCTATAGTATGTTGAGTTGTTCATTACAAAGTAGTCTATAAAACTACAGCCAACAAAATAAATGAACAAGGTACCAATTATTACTCAGCAGCCTGGAATTATTTCATTTATTCACTTATTCATTATTTGGAAGGCAAATTACAAATGACTGAATTTTGCAGTTATTAGTGCAAACAAGGGCTGGGGAGATTCTGTTGTGCGTGCGCACACACACACACAAGCACGCACACAAGCACGCACACAAGCACGCAAAATATTTAAAAAGCACAGCTGATAGATATGCAGAAATCTAACCAGACAGAGTATTTTTGGTCACGGTTTAATTTCCCCATATCTCAGTGTGAAAACCTCGCTGCACAAATGGATAATCAGAGCACCTCACTTGCACTTTGCAGCACAAAAAGGTACCTCGCAATGAAGCTAACCCACTACAAAATATAGCCCCATTCCCCACATCTAGACACTGTGCTGAACTGTGATTTGCTGCACATAAACCAGTGGCCAATTTTAAGAGTGTCATTCCTTATTTCTTGTCCCTGTGTGCTCATGTACTTCGAAGAGTAAAATAAAAGGCACCATAGATATTGCAAATAAATTCCATCTCCACCCTTCTTGGAAGTTCTTATTCTCTACAGAAGAATACATTTTAACATAATGACTAAAGTCTCGAAGTATTCCTGTATTTTTGTCCGCTCAGAACCCCTTCATTTGTCAGCTCAGCCCCGGTCCTCACAGCAAGCAGATGTCAAGCTGTGGAAGGCAATTTTACAGTTTCTTATGCATAAGCCGCTGTCGATATGATCAGGTGCTCTGCCATGTCCTCCTTAATGCTAACACAAATGAGCATTTGCATATTGTAACCTCTTCGAGAATATGGTTCCATAGGTGCAGATTTTCTCATGAGATTCATGTACAAGCTCTGACAGCACGGGAAGATAATTCCCAAAGGCAAAGGATATGCCGCATGCCTTGTGTAAGTCTACTGCATGGACTGACCTTGAAGACTACCACAGGTCATTTGCACATTGTTTCTAATCAACAAAAAAGAAACGTACTCCGTTTACACCCTTTGTATATGCATTCTCTCTGCACGCAATGAATTCCTCTGGCAAAAAAATCTCATGTGTCCTTTCCAGCCCTTCTGCGTCCAGAATCCTTATAAAAAATATGGATCTTTTTCACTGATTTGAGCAACAGTGGAGTACTGCTTTCTACGTGGTGTGGCCGAAAGACAGCATGAAGACTATGACAATGAGAACTATTTCACTAAAATGCCCAATAAGAAAACTGGAATGACCATTAATTTTGATCAAATATTTTGGAACGGTTTCAGAAAAGTGCTACACATTCCAGGCATGTCAAAATCCTTAACTGGCACCAGAATTCACTATATGCCATCAGAAATGAGGCATACATGTGATATTATCAAAAGTTAATTGAGGAAAATCCAACTCTTGGTTTGGCAGTTTGGGAAGAAGTTCACTCTACATTGTATACTAATCATTCCCTTTTTTCTATGTCAACAAACAAATTCTACAACACAGTTTGTAACTTACAATCATTGAACATCTTCTAAAAGAAACACTTATGCTGGTACCTAGTGTCAATTTATTTTAGTCTGCAAGTTGTTTCTAAGAATAATTTTGCTGAATGAACATCATAGGAGTACTGGTTCTGAAGGTTTCAAGCAGGAGTATAAATTTCTCTATAAAGCCTGGTATGTTCCTCAAGAGTGGCAGAGAACTGAAAGGGAAAAAAAATGTTAGCTGTAATTTTGGTTTCTCCAAATATGGATCTATTGCACTGGACAAACGCTCCCTGTGCTTAGTATCACAAGTTAACTGGGTTTGGCATGGGAATTCTGTTTCATCTTCCTTCAAGTCAGGAGGAGAGGGAAGACGAAACGGGGCTAAAATGTCTCTGTCTCAGCACATTGGTTATTTTTATTTCTGCAGGTTAAATCCTAACAATTGTTCTAACGCTTGGGGAGGGTGTTGTTGATTCAGCAAATATGCCAGCAGCAGCAGGGGAAGCTTTCAAATACAGTTTCAATAAAAAGGAATTCTACCTCCAATAGGTTTGATTGGTCAGAAAAACTCACGAATTACAAATCTTGTCCAGAGTAGTGCATCCACCACAAGAAAGACAACATTATTCTCAGCCCATGTGGGGCCTGAGCATATGACCGAGAGCCAGCAAACCCAGAGTTCTTGTCCTGATTGCAACAATTACTCCCCCTACAGACAGGCAAAAATTGCTTCATCTCTTTCTGTTGTCTGGGCTATAAAATGGGGGACAATACAATTGAAAATAACATTTTATCTGGCTATTTATTTAAATAGATTTTTCAAATACATTAAATAAACTAAAAGCAGTGACTGTAAAATTTACAGCAACTTTATGATTTTGAAAAAAATTATGATGCATCAAAAACAAAAAATATGTAGGGCCCTCAGAATGCACAAAATCAAGCAAAACAAGCCCATAAATGACTGAGGATTAACTAGCTAATGTGTGCAAAGCACTTTAGAAAGATGAAAGGCAGTGGTTTTAAACATGACAAGTATTTTCATTAATTATCATCATCATCCAGTTATTGATAGTCTTCCTATTATCCATCATTCAAAACTACTCTCTGAAAAAAATTGGAAGCAGAGTCCACTGACACATAAATTGCCTTGGCAGAATTTGATTTTTTTTAAAATATAATTTCAATAGATAATATTGATATTTTTAAGCTTTTTTATTTTTATCAATTTAAATTTTCACAGTTGCAGGAAATTACAGGGGTTGGGGGAAAATCAGACAATTATTTAATAAGAATAGATGCGGTGATTCAAAAAGTTAAAGCACTCTACTGTTAAAAACACAAATTGTCAGCATCATATGCAAAAATATACAAAGCAAAAGATTCTTAAATCAAATTCTAATAAGCTAGTAAGCAGCATTTTTCTTACTTTGCCTATCTGTAACTTGCAGATATCAACAAAAATATATTTTGCCAATTTGTGTGTATGGTGCAATCAATGTTTACCAACATCTACTGATAAAAATCTCACCCTCCCAACCCTGCCTGTGAAGAATAATTTCCATTTACCCCTTTCACTGCTGCACACTGTCTTGGAAGGGACTCTACTGGCAAACTCTATGGTTACAGATTCTGATTTTACTCTGCACGTGTAGCTCAACCAACCATCTAACTTCTCTCTGTAGTTTGCACATGGAGAGACCTGACTGCGCAGAATTCGACAAAAACAGCTTCCAGAGTTGGCTACTGCAGACTTGTGTGTGGCTGAGGTTTGGCAAACCACACGTTTAACAGTGGATCAGACTGTGACCTCTCTGGTGAAGGACTGACTGTGTTTGTACACTAGGTCCTAACCCACGTTTAGAGGCCCTAGGCACTACAGCAATACAAATAACATAGCAAGGGCATGAGCATTCTTTTTATTACATCATATGACACAAAGGAACAAAAACTGATCTAAACGCCAGTTTAACCCTTGAAAATGTATTTAAAAATTAAGATCGGGTTCTGATCCTGTCCCACTGAAGTCAGTGAGAATTTTGCCACTGACTTTCAATGCGAGCAGCATCGGGCACCCAGGATACAAGTGTTGGTAGGTTTTACAGAGGAGCAAAAACTAATTCAGCACAATCTCCGTATGCTGATCCTCTTTAAACAGCTTCTGCCATGGTCACCACTGCAGCATAGTGACAAGAGACAAGACTAGGGACACATTCTGCAACTTCTCATGCAGTCGTGGGGGGAAAGCAACCAGCAAGCTGAAAAGACAAAAGCAACTGAGTCACGCAGACCATCACCAAATGCCACCGGTTGTTCTGTGGAGCTGGGTTTTGTTGTTTTGTTTTTAAAGCAGGGCTATGTAAACAGACCTGGGTTTGGAACAAGACCCTAGAGTGCATTCCTGACCTAGAATACCACGGGAGCAACTTTGGAGTACTCAACTTCAACGGAGAGGGAGAATTTCCTTGCATTGTTTGTGGAAGACACAGAGTAGCTGGAACAAGCCGATGAGCAGGCCTGCAGATGAAAAGTGCTTCTGTGCCTAGCACACTGGGGGCATTGTTCACTAGCCAGTCACCCTTGCATAAGGATTGCCCTTGTAATGCTGCCAAGGTTAATGTCAGCCTGGGCCATCAGTGGCGTAAGAGCTGGTGGTTGCACTTGCACAATTGACTTCTCGGGAGTTTCTCTTCTGTGATGCTTGTAAAAATTGTGTTCAGCCTAAACCAAGAGTCTCCCTTTGCACTTCCTCTTCCCTTTCTTAGTACGTTCCACTCGAGAAGAGAGGGCTGCTGACAGAATTGTGCTAATAACAGCGCCCAAGTTATTACTATTGGGAATTGGTCCATGCGTTCCAAAGAGTTGAGATGAGCAAACCAATAGGAGATTTTGGTTTTGTAAAATGAACCAGAAGCTGGGATGATCTGGGCAGAGTCCCTGTTTTAGCCGAAATCCTTCAGTCTGGAAGGGGGGAGAGCAGTTCTGTACATGTTTCTAGGTGTGATACCTCTCTACTGAGGCACTACTGACTCAAGTGTAGGGCTAGAATTCTCATCACAGCTGCCCTGGTGTAAATCAGATCACAATCGAGTCTACAATAGGTAAGTAGCCTGGACTAGATGGGGAAAAAAATAATTCATTAGATTACGGACACGTTAATAGCGGTCTGATCTGCATTCCTAGCCCTAGAAAATTAAGCATCCAGTAAAATATGCTGTCTTCTTTCCTCTTCTGCTAAGGCTCTGCCCAAATTTAAAGTGAAAATTGTCATTAACAATATTGTGCAGTGTAGCGGGGTGAACACCCGCTCCAGCCCTGAAGGGGTTGGAAAAGCCCTGCAGAGGGCTAGGGCTGTGGAAAGGGGCAAAACCCCGGCTGACTGGCGGAAGTGGCTGCAGCTGGGGCCACGCCCCAAACTGAGCAACTCGGCCTGATAGGAAGGCCAGGGCACCCAGAAGCTCAGGAGTCTCCCTCTGACTGGAGAGAGAGACAGGCCTGGCTGCAGGGAACTCACTGGGGACCTAGCGTGAGGCAGGGCTGGGGAAAGGCCTTGGGGGCTGGGAAGCCCCAAGCCAGCAACTCCCCAGGCTGCAGGGCCTGGTCCTAGGCCCACATAGGTATTGGGGTTGCAGAGGGGCAGCCTGAGGGTGGGTAAAGGCAGCCAGTCCAAACCCCTTGTTGCCTGTGATGATTGGCTGATAGACTCCAGTCCGCCCCAGGGCGCGGGGGCGAGATGGTGACTGGCAGTAGCCACGGCTGAGGCGACGTGGGGATAGGGGGTGGGGGTTGCCCTGGGTGGGGAGACCCAGAGAGAGTGGGGTACGGCCAGAGGGGCAGTACCTAAGACAAGGGCACTGGGGTCCGGGAGGAACACGGGGGCCAACGACAGGTGGGACATCTGGCCTGCAGAGGGCGCTCTGACGACTGGTGAGCTAATTCCCGAGACGACCAGCAGGAGGCGCCCCAAGGATGAGTCTGCAACCGCTTACATGCAGTTTTACTTTATCACACTATTTATTTGAAGTTACTAAACTATTTCTTCTATGTCTGGTTGCGTATCACACAGTATTCTTAATGGAAACTCAAAAAAAAAAAAGTGTGTTTCCCAGTGTCTCCCACAAATCAAATTTTCTCCAGATGGCTCGAAACTCGCACGCTACTGCTCTTGTACTTTTTATAATGGAAAATTAGTGGTGGTTTCTCTGAGATATTTACTCATCTAACACCCTTGCTGCTTTTCTGCACCCTTACATCCGGTGTTATTCAGTACTTGCTCTCCCTCTCTGGTTTCCCACTGCCCTGCACATCAGTTTTCTGTTAAGCAGAAAGAAGGAATTTGTTGTGCTATGCAAGTCATTCCTGTGATGCCCACGTT
The DNA here is from genome assembly GCF_011386835.1 of Chrysemys picta bellii. Taxonomy (NCBI): domain Eukaryota; kingdom Metazoa; phylum Chordata; order Testudines; family Emydidae; genus Chrysemys; species Chrysemys picta. Next base: position 1,818,268 of record NC_088800.1, read on the forward strand.
GCCATTACTACCTATTAAAGCTAAATGGACATTGCACATGTAACAAGGGCTTGTCTACACTACAGAATTAAGTCAACTTAAGTCAACCGACAGCCATGGCAACAATTAAATTGGCTGTTGGTACGCACACTGCCCTCCTTCTGCCGGTGGTGCACATCCTCACTGGAGCGCTTGCACCAACTGAAGTGGGGCACTGACAGATGCGTGGGGCTCACTGCCAGAGCCGCCCCACCACGGGGCTGACAGCCGGAGCCAGAGACAAAATGTGAAATAATAGCAGCAGTGAAACGGACAAGAATGTCCATTTCACTGCTAGTAGGCTCCCTGCTGCGACATTGAGCCTGGCTGGGGGCGGACAGCTGGGGCCGCTGGCTGCGAGCCCTGCCTGGAGCTCACAGCCAAACAGGCGATGTAGGGAACGCAGTGTCTACACAGCCACTGCGTCACCCTAACTGCATTGACCTGAACACTACGCCTCTCCTGGAGGTGGAGTTATTAGGTCAGTGCAGTGGCCGACTTACATTGTAGTGTAGACACTCACAGAGTTAGGTCGACATAAGCTGCCTTACACCAACTTCCCCTTCAGTTAAGCAGCCTGCCTGAATCAACAGCCACAACTTAATTCTGTTCTAGACAGGAACAAAACCACCCCCTGCCCCGGGCTGGAAAAGCAGTTCACTAAACAGTTTGGTGTTGTACAGCACCCGTCAGAGGCTGCACCCCAAACTGCTGTAGGGGGAGAGACGATCACAAGCATTGAGAAAAGTGGAGATCTTGGGCTGCATCTTGCAAGGTCCTCATCTCCTAGCGACTCCAGTGGGAGCTGAGGATCTTTCCACGATCAAGCCCTCAGCAAGGAGGAGTGAGCTAATGTCTCGGAAGGCGGCAAGGATCTTTGGGCTGATGAAAAACCACCCCAAGAAGCAGAGTGTGAAATGAGAAGATGGAGGAGAGCGCCTCCATGCACAGTGGTGATGGCTTGTGGTTGCTGTTCTTGGGGGAACAGTTCTCTCACATGGAGTCTTATTATACCTACACCATCATTCTCGGCTCAGTCATTTCTGGCTAGGAGTCCCATTGCAAGAATCTTGCCATGACTACACCTCGGCACACGACTGCCTAAACCTAAGTCTCCCCAGCCACATTGTCCCGATGGCAGCGTAGCTGTGCTGCAGGGTTACGGAGGATAAGGCAGGCAGGAGGTGGCAATTCATGAATCCAGATGACTACCAAGTGAGGAGCACCCAGAGGGCATCAGCACCAGAAAGCACTCCAGGGAAAGTTGCAGTGTGGTGCCTGACAGAACATTAAATGGCAAACTACGGCAGTGACATCGATCCCTAGGAGGAAGGCAAGTGGTGTATGAACTGAAGAGGGGAACACACCATCTTCCCATTTCAGAATCCATCTATGGTTTGACTAGTTGCTTTCAAAAGTCCCTGCAGTGGATACTAGTTCCTGTCCATGTGTTTTCATGCAATGCTATTCAGTTGTTAGTCACGCTTGCTGAAAGCGGGTTAAATGTTCCCGTGTGGATCATGGTAGTATTTTTAGATGACTCTCGGTTTTAAATTCAGAATAAACTATAATGTAAGGCGGGTGGAGAGAAGAAACTGCCTTTCATCCTCATAGTAACATGCCTCAGAAGCTGGCTGGAGAATTTTCCAGAATTGGAATTAGGAGCCTCCCCAAATGTCTTAGATTCTGACCTGTAACTTACTCTTTCTGGGCTGTTTTGACATTCTGTTTTCATAGTGAAGCCATTGGCAGGCTGAAAGTTAAGGCTGCATGAGGATTTCTAAGGGAGATAACGGTTTTGCAAAAGTTGTAAACAGTAAGACTAGGCTGTGGGGTGAAGCTTGTGACACAGAATCTCAGCCAGGAAATCTTTCATTTACAGATTACTCCAAAAGGTTTTGATTTGTAAGTATATAAACATAAATAATATTTACTGATTTGACACTGACTTGTGACCATGGCAGTGAAAAATCACTCTGATTTAAGCGATTACATTTAGCAAGCTGGTTACAGATTAGCGCAAGGTCTGGTCACTTTTGGTATTGGGGGGAGGGGGAGAGGGGTGGATAGTTAATTACCTCCCTCAATAAGTTTACTATGTTCAGTCTCAGAAGCAGGACTGATCAAAAAGATAAAACACTTCTGCGGGTCATTACAGTTGACAGGTTCAGATGGTCTAAGAAGTGCCATGCACTTACCAGCTATAATTGTCATTTCTATTGTGGTAGTGATTAGAAGCCTGAACCAGGTTATGGCCTCAGATTAACATACATATAATGAATGGCAGTCCCTGCTCCAATGTGTTCACAGTCCAGAAGGATGAAACAAACAAGCAGGTGAGTTGGAGGGAGGGGAAGAGCACGGTACCAAAAATAATAGCACATATTAGCGCAGACTAGCCAGTTCCCAGCCAATCAGCAGCAGCGATCACAACACGCGACTCCATGGAGCACCCACGGAGTCGGCGCCTATGGCTGTGAACGAGGGCTTTATTCCAAACACTCACCCACCCACTAGGGGATGAGCCAAGGATAGAACAGGGAACTCTGTTTCCTGTCAGTCATGATATTTAAAAAAACAAACTGGGGGGGGGGGGGAAGAGTTTGGTGTGTGAATATGAATTAGCTTGATCTTTGCCGCAACGAAATCAACAACTCTCTCTCGCTTCCAAAGATCATAATGTCAGCGTGTGATGTGAATGGAAAATATAATGCAAAGGTGCACTGCCATGATCATACACCACAGAACCATGGAACTCAGAAAGGGGGGGAAAAAACACGTCTTGGACCTGGTGCTTTTCTTGTTGTTTATTTTAAACAGAAAATATACCATTAAAAAGCCCCTGAAGCAGCGTGCACACATACAGTCCAGAAACCTCAAAGCTCTTGTGCACCTGTCAGACAGAAGGACACGTCTGGTGTGCTACGATTGCTTATTATCCTTGAGGCAGGAACACAGGCAACTACTCAACGTTTGAACACTGTGGTCTTTTCCTGGCGTATCTACAAGTAACTCATGCCTGACTGGGGTTGTTTCGCTTGGATTTGCTTAGGAATACTCTGCTCAGTTACCACCACGAGTTACATTTCACTCACTGCAATCACCAGGGAATGGTGAGGAACCCTGCCACCCAGGATCAGCCACTTCGCATGATTGGACAAAATGCCCCACATCATAGACTCAAACTATCAGGGTTGGAAGCGACCTCAGGACGTATCTAGTCCACCCCCCTGCTCAAATCAGGACCAATCCTCCCCACATGTACTGTAAGCCTTCCTAGAAACCCATCCCACTCAACCCCAGATCAGCCAACGCTTGGATTAGTAGCCTTGTTGCTTTGATATATGTTGCCACATGGCAGAAAGCACCAGTGGGCTAGGTGTGTCAGCAGAGCAAAGGAAACGGTGATTCAGAAGTACACTTCCTAAGACCCCGCTCTTTGAAGTCCTGGTCTAATGCATTTTGGCCACCTAACAACCAGCAATCCCTGGACACTGTTACGCAGTGCTGTCAGTTCACAGAGGAGAATTTACATGACCAAGACAAGGAGTCCCCAATGTCCAAAGCCAGGAACTAAAGCAGCCCCAGTTACTCCATTGAATCAACTCCCTCCAGTCCTTACGTCTAACATAATTATTATTAAAAACAAGGGGGAAGGAAGTCAAGCCAAAATAGGGAAAGAACAGGTTAAAGACTATTTAGATGAGTTAAATGTATTCAAGTCATCAGGGCCTGATTAAATTCATCTTAGGATACGTAAGGAACTAGCTGAAGCAATCTCAGAACTGTTAGCGATGACCTTCGTGAACTACAGGAGAACAGGGGAGGGTCCCAGAGGATTGGAGAAGGACAAACATAGTAACTTATTTTAAAAGGGGAACAAAGAGGATACTGGAAAATATAGACCAGTCAGCGTAAATTCGATACCTAGAAAGATACCAGAACAAATTATTAAACAATAAGTATGTAAGCACCTGGTCAACAACAGGGTTAAAAGAAATAACCAGAAGGATTTGTCGAGAACAAATCAGGCCAAACCAACCTAATTTCCTGACAGCGTTACTGGCCTAGTAGATGGAGGGGAATGTAGACGTGATATATCTTGATTTTTTAGCAAGGCTTTTGACACAGTCCCACATGACATTCTCATAAGCAAACCAGGGAAATGTGGTTGAGAGGACATTACTTTAAGGTGGGTGCACAGCTGGTTGAAAGACTGTACTCAATGAATAGTTATCAGTGGTTCGGTGTCAAACTGAGAGGGCATATCTTGTGGAGTTCTATAGAAGTCTGTTCTGGGTCTGGCACTATTCAATATTTTAACTATGACTTGAATAATGTAGTGGAGAGTATGCTAATAAAGTCTGCAGATGATACCAACATAGGACAGGTTGCAAGCACTTTAGAGGGCAGGATTAGAATTCAACATGACCTTGACAAATTAGAAAATTGGTCTGAATTCAACAGGATGAAATTCAAGACAAGTGGAAAGTACTACACCTAACAAGGAAAAAATCCAGTGCACAATTACAAAATGGGGAATTAACTGACAAGGATGTGGGGGTTATAATAGATCACAAATTGAATAAGTCAACAATGTGAAGCACTTGTGAAAAAAACTAACATAATTCCAGAATGTATTAACAGGAATTTGTATGATACACACAGGAGGTAACTGTCCCACTCTACTCGGCACTGGTGAGGCCTCAACTGGAGCATTGTGTCCAATTCTGGGCACCACACTTCAGGAAAGTTGTGGACAAATTGGAGAGACTGAAGAGGAGAGCAACAGAAATGAGAGTTTTAGAAAACCTGACCTATGAGGAAAGGTTAAAAAACTGGGCATGGTTAGTCTTGAGAAAAGACGGAGGGGGACGACGTAATAACAGTCTTCAAATAGGTTATAAAGAGGACGATGATCAATTGTTGTCCTGCCTTCAGAGGACATGGAGAAGAAGTAATGAGCTCAGTCGTCAGTGAAGGAGATTTAGGTTACACATTAGGAAAAACTTTCTAGCTAGAAGGGCAGTCAAGCACTGGAATATGCTTCCAAAAAAGATGGTGGAATCCCCATTATTGGAGGTTTTTAAGAACAGGTTAGACAAACACGTATTGGGGTGGTCTAGGTTAACTTGGCTTGCCTCAGTGCCGGGGGCTAGAGTAGATGACCTCTCAAGGTCCCTTCCAATCCTACACTTCTATGATTTTATGATAGCACCCATGGAAGCTGTAGACAAAATTCCAACGTTAGCACCATTTGGAATATTTTGTAAAATTCCCAAGTGTAGGCACGGCCATAGAGTCTCTATATATGCTCCCTGTCCTTGTATGATCTTGAATGAGCATATAAAGGCTAATAAAGTTTATCGTCAAAACTCACACAAAGCACCTTACTGGTTCAAGCTAATAATTATGAATAAAAATAGGACTGGAGTCTCTGGCTTGCATAACAAGCAGCAAAGAGCTAAAAGAGCAAGCCCTGCTACCAAGCCCTGAGGAGGCTCGGGTTATTTTAAACTGTTCTTTACAGCTCCAGCGTGGTTAGTATTTTGTGTTGCTGATGGAGCTGTGACCTCAGCTGGGCTGGCATTTGATCCTGCAAAGGGGGGGAAAAAAGACACCACTGTACAAAAAGTTGCAGATGGCCTAAAGCAGAAATATGCTGGAGCAATGAGCTTCTCGTGTTCAAGTTCAGCTGCACAAATTGTCCACTTGATTAACTATGCTATAAACAGTAGATGTCATCGGACTCAAAAGGAAAAACAGCAAAGGGTTCCAGGGTATGTGGCCAAGAGCGGCTAAGCAAAAAGGCACAAACCAATATGTGAAAGAACATTCCAGAGAGGAAACTGGTTCTTATGAAAGAGGCAGGAAGAAGGGTATTGGTGAGTTCTATATACCAAGCATGGTACACTTAAATGAGGAGGGAAAGGAGAGACACTGAGATCTTGTATGTTTCTTTTGGAAGGTGCATGGTGCTCAGACACTCTGGTGATGAGCGGGGTATAAAAACCTAATCCGACCGGACAGACAGAAAGCAGCTTTATGTACAATCAACATCAGCTTTAAACCTGTGAGTACAGTAGTTCTAAATCTTAGGGGGTGGATTGTGTTAACTAACAACCGGCAATCTAACAGCCTACAAAACGTCAGGTCGTCGGTTCTTCAGCAAAAGGAGCTAGGACTTCGGAATCCACCTCCTCTGCTAATTGAAAGATGATGGGCCAGATCCTGCTGTAAATCAGCACACCTTCACTGAAGCCCTTAGAGCTCTGCCAGGTTACACCAGCTGAGGATCTCACCCAGTCTTTGCAACAAGCCCTGCGGGGGGAGGGATAGCTCAGTGGTTTGAGCATTGGCCTGCTAAACCCAGGGTTGTGAGTTCAATTCTTGAGGGGGCCACTTAGGGATCTTGGGCAAAAACAGTACTTGGTCCTGCTAGTGAAGGCAGAGGGCTGGACTCGATGACCTTTCAAGGTCCTTTCCAGTTCTAGGAGATGGGATATCTCCATTAATTTAATGTAATCAGTGCTGCCAGCAGGGGAGGAGAAGAAACAGGAGTACGGGCCACAGAGCCGTTCAAAGGGATCTCATGAATCAAGGACAGTGGAGTCCCAGACCTAGAATCTAATCTCTTATAGGGGTGAAGTAGCTACTTCCAGGGATTTTCTTCAGATTTCCCTCAGCGTAACTCGGAATAAGACCTGGCCTCAAGAACGCAGTATGCTGCATTCAGATCGGGGCCCTAGACCACCAGAAAGATACTGACAAACAGGAGTTCAGAGAAGAACAGCAGCAGCGATGAACGGGCTGAAGGGACTGAGTTATGAGGAAAGATTAAAGGAGCTAAACACAAACAGCTTGGGAACGTGGCGACTTATGGGATATGATAAGAGCATATAAACATGCGACTGGTATTATCGCCAATGGTGGGTGTGTGCAGTACATGGTGAGTAAGGGAGTTAAGGGAATGAAATTAAGAAAAGGGAAATGTAGGCTGAATATCAGGGGAAAATACTTTCTGGTAGCGAGGTAGTCAGTCAGTGTGTACAACATCTGCGAAGGTGTGGTGCACACCACATCTGACTGGACGCTCCCAAGAAAAGTGTGTCTGCGAGAACAAGGGTACAGTGAGAGAGGGACTGGGTGCACTAACTGGCCTGCACCATCTCTCCGTTTCTATAAAGGTGCAACTAATCATTTGCAAATAAAAGAAACTGTCCATCTTCTATACCAGGAGAAGAAACTGACAGGACGACGGTCAAGAGAAAGGAAGACAGTTTTATAAATCAGTCAATAAATGACTAGATGGCACACGAGCTGTGCAGGAGAGCCAGGTTCAGGAAGTAGCATCCTATTTCTTCTTTCTTGAACTCCTGGAGTTCAGGCTCCTAGAAAAAGAGGTACATTTATTTTGAGCATCAAGCAAGCGAACAGACATTCTCTTCTCTACACAACTACACTGTGCCAACCAAGCCAAGATGTGACATTAACATCAGTTTCAGAAAAGTCTAATTACACATCCCCTCCTAATTTAATGGAGGAGCATAACTATGACAGCCATAGCTAAAGGAGAAAGAAACGATTTATGTGAGAAAAAGAGAGAATACTTATCATCCCCCCCCTGGGCTGGACCAGTCACCACATGAAGATTTAGCTCAATTAAAGCCTTGAGGGTTCAGCTAAAAAAAACAAAAAAACAAAAACAAAAAAACTTTAGTGAGTTGGTATCATCAAAATACAAAATGGAAAAGTTGGAGTATAGACGTGATCTTGCCACTTTAAAAGGAATTAACAAAACAAATGGAACAGATTGGTTGGTACTGTGTTTGTTTTAGCTTTTTGCTGTAGACAAGAGCTTGTAACAACTCCATGCTAATGTCTTTGTTGATCTATGATCCATCTAAAAATTCTTTGCCAATAGCTTTATACACATGCTGTGAGCCAACGATTGATTTTTAGCAACAGCAAAAGGTTACTTACAAGTAGACGGATGGGGAAAGAGTGACGCAGCCATGGTCCTGTTTTCCTGACAAACCATTTTTCTCCTCTTGCTAACTGAGGGATAAAACTAAAGAGGCTAATTCAGACAAGAGGAGCAGATTGTGGTTTTCTTAATACCAGGCAACGATTAATGTGATTCTTTAATCCTCAAATACAGCTCGAGCACAAGTTCGGCAAGAATACACTCTTTCCAATGACCAAAAAAACCTCTATGAAGCAGATCACTTTGCAAAAATCAACTGAGATGGGAAAGGGCAGCAGGATAGCTCGTCCCAGGCGCACGCTCGCCTACAGCAGGAATAGCACAGACTACTCAAGGCAGCTCACTTTTTTTAGATGTCTTCTGAGGGAGACAGTCTGGAGTGAAAATGACAGGGGAAAACTCAAAATTTGCCTTTTTCTGTCTGAAACTCCCTAGAAAGTCATTTATAAGCCTACATAGCTGAGAGAAAGCCATCCGCTCCAGAGATCTCTTGGGTGCCAGCTGCAGAATATCACATGCGTGAAGAACAGAGTATTTGCACATGAAATTAGCAGGAAAGGCTTGGAGCTGTCCTACTTATGGAGATCATTGTAAACAAGTACCGTGTTGAAAGCGTCTTTCATTTAACTATAAAATGTCCATAGTGATAAAGGCACTTCTAAGGACAGCGGGTGCACAAACAACATGCCTGCCGATTGCCAAGGTTTTACTGATTTGAAAGAATTCCTTATTTATATAATGGGGGAATACTGATACCAGCTGAAGAACGTTTGAGTGTGCCCACTGCGCTATTTTCAAGTGTCACTTTCGTTGTTTGAGGAGACATTCTCCTGAATAATTTCACTTAAAAATTAGTAAAATTCTCAAGGGGGCTTGGATAATCCTATGCTTCACTCAAGTATCATTTGCTGGCACCTCTGCTCAGGGAAAGTTTTCTCCATTGGGAAGCATGTTATTCTGCAATTAGTCCCATTCGTTTCACTGACACTACTTGAGTAAGGTCCTACTGAACATGAGTAAGAGTGACAGAACCAAGCCCCATGAGAGCTCTATTGCGGATATATTTATTGTAAGCCTTTTTTAAAAACTCTCCCCTGCATAAAATCCAGTATTGGGTTTAACTTTTTAAACCTCTATGCTTGGTGAACGAAAGAGCAGAGGAATGAGGAGGAGAACCTTCGCTATGCAACTGGAGTCCCATGTTGCTTGGAGAACTCTGTTCTCCCGACAGCCCGGTCTAACCCTTTTCACAGCCAGGAGACAATTCCCCAAAATAATCTCTATCTGGTGAAAGGTTTTCATTACACAACAGGGCCTTCTTCACCATCGCAAGGATTGTCCCCCCCTTCAGATCTTTAAAAGAGAAGGTTCTCTTCTCTCTCTGGAATTTGTCACTAAAGAGAGGGGGCCCTCGTCCCAAAAGGTCCTTCCACCTCTCTCTGTGTCCTACCCATAATAATCCCACTATCACCAACCCCAATTGTTCAAAAATCATGAGTCACGGCTCAGAAAAAATCACGATATTTAAAAAATACACAAAGTTCTTTTGATTTGTCTTCATGTTTTGGAACAAAGAATTTGCCTTTTCAGGTCTTTTCTCTGTAGCCACTAAGGCCAGCACCTTACTTTTTTAATAAATGGCTGAGATTCTCAGGTGGTAACATCACTCCAGCCGCTGGGGCTCTAACAAAATATCAGTTTAATGAGGCACGTGACCAAAACCATCAAGAGTTGGCAATCCTGTGATCCTATCACGATGGCACTGCTGTTCCAGAAGTGGTCTGTCAAGAGGCCATCTGTCCCTGCAGTGCCGCCATCCTGGAGGCAGTCTCCCACCCTCTGTTCTGCCGGAACAGAATAAATTCCGTGTTTGTGTAATGCTGTACAAGGACTGTCTCCATGGTATAGCACATTTAGAGCATCCAGCACATTATGAAATATTTAAGTCTCGTTAAACATTTAAATTGAGGGTGACCAAATGGCACCACAACTGACATACGTCAGGGCAAAAAAAAAAACACTCATTGTCAGCAACAAAACGTCTAGCTACAAAACCAACAGGACAAAATGGTCTTCGTTAACTAGATGCTTTTGTTTTAATGCCGGCTGCTTAGATCTCTCTGGGATTCCTATATGGGATGTAGGCATTCAATAATCTAATTCTTTTCAGTTTCTCACTGTGAAGCCTAAAAGGTCTTTAGGCTTCTCTTAATATCAATGCTTTAACCTGGGTCATGTAGCTGAGTTGATGCCTCTTTATTTAGCAGATTCTGCTTCCCTTACTGGAGTAGTGCCTTACTCCTAGAAATGAATGGGGCGACTTGCGTAGTAACTTGCTACTCAACACGAGTGATATTGGCAGACTCCAGCCTCAATGCAGATTTGCGGCTATGTCATGTCCCTTTATTTCCAATTTGCCTATAAACATCTGAAGACAGGTTCGGCGTCTTTACCCTTGGTAACCTCACCTTTGTTGATTAGTACACCATAGTTGATTTCAGGGTTCATGATCAGGTGACCGTTACCCTTTGATTTCCTGCTTTGCGGTAGTTTGGGATGTTATTCCTTGAAGTAGGGGGTAGAGCAGCCACTGATTTGTTGGCCACGTAGATTTTGTGGTCTCACTAATCTTGCCACCAGCCCATCTCAGAAAGCTGCCAGCCAAGCGTCTGTACGAAAAACCCAACAAGAGCATAGATTGGGCAAACAAATCCCAAGCTGGATTTCAAGGATATGTTTGTGAATACATTTCCCAGCTGGCGCTCTTGCTAACTGCTGTCTTCCTCCTCCTGCAAAGCTTTCCTTAAACCCCACTTTCTCCCTGAATCCGTCCTGCATTGGTTCTCCTCACCCAGTAATCTCTCTGCATCCCTACCCTGCATGATCTGCTTCCCAGTCAGTCTTAGATTTCAAGCACCTCAGGGCACAGAACAGGTCTTATTCTAGATAAGCAATGTGCTGCGTATATTTATGGCACTACACGAATACCACATCATCATAATAATGACGAGTGCTATGTAAATGCCAAGTACGGTTATTATATTGGAGAATCTTTCAGATACAGTTCGATCTCCAGTGCTCGCTGGGACTTTTCCTTATGTGTTTTGAAACATGCCCTGCTTGTTCTTACACTGAAAATCAAACATCCAACGCCTTGTTACCTTTCAGAAGCTTTCCACATTCTTCTTTTAACCAAATCAGCTCACCCATCTCTGTGCAAAATCACTTTGTATATTACAGGTTAATTACAGTTACAAGTTTTTTCGAATATTAGTTTATTAAAGCAAAAATCATTATCTTAGCATTACTAAATTAATATATTTTAACTATTCTATGGTAAATATCACAACGTACTTTGCCATGCCTTATAATACAAAGCTGCGGTGACTTTATGCAGGCATCAGAGGGGTAGCCGTGTTAGTCTGAATCTGTAAAAAGCAACAGAGGGTCCTGTGGCACCACAGGACCCTCTGTTGCTTTTTATGCAGGCAGAGAGCTAAGCAGCCTTAAACGAGCTGTAACATTGCATGTTTGTTTTACATCATATTGATTCATAAGACGAGAGAAAAATAAGATAGAGATTCTCGCCACAATTTCAGTTTTTAATTCCCCTTACTTCTTATCAGCAGGAATGCAGACACCTGAGTAAGAGTCAACTCCCCTTCAAACTGCACGGTTTGCCACAGGCACTTAAGAAAACCAATAAATCTCCTACAGAAAAATGCTACCACAGCAAGCTATGCAGTGATCCTATTGGACATCCTGCCATAACCTATGGCTCAGAAACGAAGTCCAAAAATCTGCACCCAGGTACCCTGTTCATCAACAATTGCATATCCGAGGATTAATCCATGAGTCGCAGTAGCAGAACCCAAGAAATCTGCAGTCTGATCATAATTCTTAAGCTAACCAAGAAAGTGAGAGAACATAAAGGGCCTGTTTTTTAAAAGACTCAACTCCGCTTCCTATTTTGTGCCTGCAATGTTGCACAAGCTAATAACTGCTGTTACAATTAATCTTGGGCACAAATTATGCCCTGTAGATACCTAAATAGTTATGTAGACTCTGGTGCAATCACGTAGCTGTCTGTACATCATTATTTGCACCAATAATTGCGGGTACAAAACTAAGAGCACAAAAATCAGAAGCCAGCTTTAAAACCCAGGTCCAAAGCACCCTCCAAACCTACCCTGTGAACTGTGTCCCCCAAGTATAAAATGCAACAACAAATATCAGGCTTCTCACTTGACACCGTTATGGCCACATTCGGACCACTCTTACCCACCAATGAGGAGGCAGAGGGGCCTAGTAGATAAGTCACTGGACTGGGACTCTGGAGACCTAGGTTCAATTTCTGCCACTGCTTCACTGGATGACCTTGGGCAAGTCACTTCCCTCTCTGTGCCCCAGTTTTCCCATCTATAAAATGGGGATAATGATACTGACTTCCTTTGTAAAGCACTTTGAGATCTATGGACAATCAGAGCTAGGTATTAATTACTATTATTAATACCCTTATGTGGGGGAACTCCTAATGAAATAAGTGGGACAAATCCCAAAGTAAGATTTTATTCAGTGTGCATAAGGGTGGGAGAATCTAGCCCACCATTCCGGGGATAACTCACCATGTAAGGTACTTCTCAATATGAGTAAGACAAAACCTGTGCTGTAATAAACTGCAATAACTGTGCAAGGAAGCAATCCAACTCAACAAGCCCCCTCATTCAGAATTACAGCAGGAGCTAACATTGATCCTCTTTCTGCAGAGCTCTGAACAAAGGCTTTGTTTCCCCCAGTAGAGAACCAACGCCTTCTGCTATACAAATATCATTTTGAAAATATAACAGTGGTGTGTAAGCGTGATTTATTTTTTGAAGCACGTGGCATTTTCAACTTTCCCTATATGAATTCATTGCTGTCTTCAAGGTGCACACAAAAATCTAAAGCCTATCATCACATGTTAGATGGAGAAAAACTGCATTATATCCTGCGTGTTTCCTTAGCCAGTTTGTTTCAATGGAAGTTTAAAGTATTTACCGCTTTCACCTTTTCCATGCAGTCAGTATATTGAACCATCACTGTTTGATTAAAGCCTAATTCATTTTTTAGAAAATTCCATACACAGAGGTAAAATTGTGTGAGAAAGAGACAGAGTAAAAGGTTACTGATCTGACGTTTGATTTGCCAAGAAAAATACCTCACTTAACTGGCACATACAAAGTTCAATTGAAATTTTATCTTTTCCTCACATACAAAAACTGCTGCCAGAGGAATTTGCAGAAACTCTCTCCCTCCGTAGATTTACATCTTTCACCAGCATGGAAAGCTAAAACTGCAAATCCCTTAAAGGGACACTAAAAATTGGACCTAAAGAAATTGACAGAGTTTTTTTTAAACCAGTGTTTATAAACCCCGAACAAAACTGTATTCTTTACATAATTACCTTTTAATTAAATGAAAACAGCTGTGTTGTAAATTTCACACATTAACACATACACCTCTACCTTGATATAACGCTGTCCTTGGGAGCCAAAAAATGTTACCACATTATAGGTGAAACCGCGTTATATCGAACGTGCTTTGATCCATCGGAGTGCACAGCCCCGCCCCGCCGGAGCACTGCTTTACCGCGTTATATCCGAATTCGTTTATATCAAGTCTTGTTATATCGGGGTAGAGGTGTAGTACAGAAGTCAAAAGGGCCTTCCCAGATTCCTATTCCACATTGATTGCCAGGATATTGGAGCAACTAGTCTGGGATCACAGTGTAGGCACGAGCAGAACGGGCAAACGGCATCCACGGTGAACTATGAACCAGATTCTAATCTAGGGCGCTACTGGTGACAGGGACAGCAAGGGCAGGTTTTACTAAATAACTCCTATTTTGAGGGTGTCCCTTTAAAATGTAGGAAGGAAAAAACAATTACAATAAAATTACCAATCTGTTGGAGAGCTAGAGTGGATTTATTCACAGATGCCTAAGGGAGCTAGGCACCAAACTCGAATGGCAGTTAGACACCCAACTTGCGTATGTGCTTTTGAAAATGCCACCCTGATCCTGTATGGTCTGACTGAATTCAGGTTAACAGCCCCCCAGCACGCTGCAGGCTCAGCCCCATAGCTACCGTGGAAATGCAGGAAACTTTCTTCCTTGAAATAAAACATACAAGATCAAATTCTCAGTCTTGTGTCTGTCATGCTGGGCAATCACTGAAGAGGCATGAGAAACTGGCCCAGAAAGCACAGAAGTTTAACTTCAGTACCAAAACCTGCTCGACCTTCTCTCTGACCTGCAGCACTGACGTGTGTTCATTTTAGTCCTGATGACATTTCCCGTTACCCTGTTAACCATCAGGCGGTGTCCATAAGTCTATGGTGTTAAAAGCAATGGTGGTGGGGCAGGGAGGCACGCAGTTCCAGCTGCATATGACATACCAACACTACTCCACACGCAGCACAGGTGGGGAAAGAACAAAACAAACAAGCAAACAAGAGGCCCAGTGACGATGCATGAGCTGGAAAAAAACCTAGTGGGACCATCAAAGCCCCAGCCGAGTCACGGGGTGAGCAATTAGAAACATCTTTTTACTTATGAACCAAGCACAGAAATCGCTGAGAGTCAATGAACGTGGATCTCTACGTCAATGTTTTTACACAGCCACTTTTCAGAGTAAAACCTCACATTAGGGACAGACACAAACTCACTCGACACACAAGCATGCCCATAAGTTCAGATCTGACCCCAGGGTTCAGACCCCGGATCATCTGCTGAATAGGAGAAAGAAGAGCATTCTGGGTACCAGCATGCAAATGAACACATTTTACTTTGCATTAAGAGCAAAACCCTAACCCACCTCACACGAGGGATCGGAGGTCAGCTTTAAACATGGGCATTCCCCACACTGCACCTGCAGTGAGCCATAGGTCTGATGTGTGTTTGTGAAAGACATCACTACCTGTGACAGTGCAGGGTTATAACAAGGAAACAGAGGGTAAGCCCCTTCACCAGCCCCAACGTACAATATGTATTGCTAAAACAGTGTTAGAAGGGGAGAAGGAGAGTACTCTGAGGTGGCACAACAAGAGAGATGAGTGGCGTAGAAAAAGAGTACGCGTAAGTAATAATTCTTACCACTTCCACAGCACTTTCCAGTCATAGATCTAAGTGCTTTACTAAGATGGGTAAACACCATTATCCTCATTTTACAGATGGGGAAACTGAGGCACAGAGCCGTTTCAGTGGGTGATTTGCTCTGTAGGTTACGGATACAGAATGCCATGTTCACCTCTCTCTCTCACACTCACATGGACCTGAGCTTTTCCGAAGCAGCCCAGCTCATCCCTACTTGCAGCGTTTCATGCTAACGACCCCTCCATAGGAAAGAGAACCAGACTGAATCCTCATGGCCACATGTTGCTCCAACATTCATCACACCCTGATGCCCCTGGAAAGGATTGTTTTAAAGCACACTCAGATTTAAACATACGGCTCCTGGGCACAATCCCAAGGGCTGTATAAATTGCAGCACTCTCTCCCCTTCGCTATTTTAATATTTATTCAGACTGACAGTCTCTTCCCCTCCAGGAGCTCATGCAAACACTTTGCCCAGAGCCCTTAAACCTTAAAGACACCACTGCGCCAGCATGAACAAATGTTACCAAGACCCAGAGCTTGCCTAGCCTCGCATCAGCTCTGCTGGGACCCGGAAGGATAACGTCTAGGTGGGAACCTTTCCTTGGTTTTGCCATTATTGTTTGTGTCTGTCAAGGGCTACACTTCCATAAAGCAGCCTCCAAATGTGGGCACCCAAAACTTGGATTTCCTTGTGCAAATAACAACTGTGCCCCAAACAGCGCAGGTCCTGTAAGTATTTAGCTATCCAAGCAGAGTAAACAAGATGCCATTAGAATGAACAAATCCAAGTTCTGGGAGCCTCAAGGTTTGGATGCACAGATTCAGAGATTGGGTTAAGGCCTAACTGCAAGTAAAAACTTCTCTTCTCCCTGCTCCCATTAAAATTAGAGTGAATTTTTTAGGACCAAAATATTTTTTTTCTGTGAAAGGTGCTTCACCCATCACCACAGCATCCATTTTACTCTAGAATTCAAATAAAAAGTAAGGGTTTTCAGGGGGAGGGGAGTCATCTGGTCACCTTTTGTCCCTTAAACTTCGTTCTCAGCCATGGTTACTGGCCATGAAAGTAGCACACCAGATGGGAGAGGACCTGTTAGTCCATGCCCTTTTAGACTGAGAAATCCCATTATAGTTGGCTCCAGACAACCTTCTTATGCTGCCCCTAACCATATGTGGCCTTTGAAGTGTCCATAATTAAGCATCAAGCATTAATATTCATGATTTGCATCATTTCTTTCTTAATAATTCCTATATAGAGATAGGTATCTAAGCAGGTAGACTGTAACTGCCAAAGCCCCCTAGATCTCCCTTCTTGCAGAATTCTCTGGTGTACTATACCAGTTCGTGATTACTTGATTGTGACTCAGAAGGAGAGTGCAAAATACCTGACCTGAGATTATCTCCTTAGGTGTCTCTCATTTTGGCTACACTTCAGTCTTCAATATAACTGCTCCCACAAAGCCTTAACTTAATATAACAGGCTCTTAACTACAGCAAGCTTAATAATTGATTTACTTACGTTCACTTATTTGCCCCCTATGCATATTCCAAGCTAATACGCAATATACCTGTCAATCTTATACTCCTATAAATATCACTTTACCTCCAGCAAGCATAAAATCATCCTCAAGCCATGACACAGGGTCATAGGTCATAAGATCAGGTCAGGGGTCCATCCGGTCTCGGACTCTGATCTCCCAGTATCTGCACCAGCCTGGTTCCCAACTCCCGCTCCAGACAGTAGGTCAGACCGCCCACGTCAGCACCATCACAGGTCAATTTTTGTACTTAATGACCTTGACCATGTCCTTATAAATCTAACCAATCAATTCCTTACTAAAACCATGATGAACAGTATCGCTGCAGTGTAAAGAAACCGAACAGGCAAGAGGGAGAGGAACAGGGTGATTGAACATTTTAAAGTCCCACAAAAAGGATGACTTTTTATTTGAAATGGATGCAAACCAGAAATTTCAGTAAATGGCTCTGAACTGGTTTGACTCTTACGAGCAAGTTTAAAAAAAAAAAAAGATGCTCTGTTGCGCTGCTTGAGACATAAAATAATGTGCCCCTAGCAGCATATAATGCCGGGGTGACTTGCCTATTTGAGATGACATTTATCTACAGCCATGTTCACAGATAGACTCTGCTAGTCAAGTTTCGTGTACGAAGGATTCTACCTGTCTGTTCCAGTTATTCATGACGGCCCATGTTTTCACATATAATTAGAGCGTTATTCTACAAAAGGAAAGCTATGTCATGTGAAACCTGCAAGAAGAATATTTAAAACACACCCATAGACCATTCAAATGGCTGCAGAGGTCACTGCAAGTTGTACTAATTTTAGCATCAAGAACAAACATTTTAATTATATCTTGTAGCACAAAAAATAATAGTTTCTTGCATTCTACAGCACCTTCTATCCAAGGATCTCAAAAGACTATGCAGTATATTTCTTAATGAAATACACCTCTAACATTCACATAAGGTATGTAAAGTGTTCTCCTCCCTCCATTTGACAGATAACCAATGTGCATCAGCTTCCCTAAGTGACCTACTTAATGTTACACAGGAGGTCTGTGAAAAGATACACATTACAGAGTCCAGCTTCACGAGCCCCCTGTCCTATCTAGCTAAGAGTATATGGCATCCATCTCTGCACCTCACAAACACGAATTTACCCTACTGATACTCCTCGAGGGGAGTTTCACAGAGCGACTGAGTGACTTGCCCAAGGTCTATCACTGAACTCGACTCTATACTACCTCCCAGACCTGCGCTTCAGACGCAAGAGTTCTAAACTATTAGTACTATTCACACAGCTAAAACATGACCACCACATTTGTTTTGGAAACTCTAATACCAAATTTCGATTCATCAATTCTTTCTGAAAGTTGCAATTCTTCAAAATGTGTGAGAGAACAATTCTCAACATATATAAGCAGAAAATGCAACATAGGGTGTATACGGCAAGGGAAGCTCTGGGTTAGAAGAACTCGAGTTAGCAGACTGTGGGTTTTTTAATTTAGGGTTTAAGCCTCTGCACTCATTTGTAATCCCAGGTTAGGAATTGTCGAACCCTAGGTCCCAGCCTGGGGCTCCAGCGTCTACACTGCCTTATGCAGACCTGAGACCAACCATCCATATCCCAGACTTCCTAGCACCCTCCCCAAATGTGACTGCTCTAGCGCTTTGTGATGCAGGCTGGGAAAACCTGACTGTCCAAAGGACAGAGTCTCCTGTGGGATGTGGAACACTTTTGGCGGATGGCCAGAGCACAAGCCCAGTGGGGCTGTGTCTACACTGCAAAGCAATAGGGCTTGAACCCTGGGTCCCAGCTTGACTCAGGCTCTGACCCTTCCTGGGACCCTGTGTCCGAGCCCTAGGTTAGCACGATTTGTGTGTAGACAGAAGGGTTAGGCTTGAGCCTGAATTCGAACCCTGGGCTTACAATGCAATGTAGACATACCCTCAGTGCCTATATTCTGAAGGAATGCTTCAATTAATTTCAAAATTGATTAAATAATTTCAAACTAGCAAATCAACAGTTTATTGCTGAGGAACATTACGAATTGACAAATTTAAGTGCCATTATTTTTGCCGTCTCTGGCAGACCTCTCCATTGTGGAACATTATGGTTAGCCTTTTAGTGTTTTCTTCAGAAAGTGATTCCTTCGTGTCTGTAAGGTAGATTTTTACATTTACTAAAGCTTCTCTCTCTGTCGACAGAGCTGACAGGGAAGAAGAAGTAAGGTAGGGCAACCTCTGCTACTTCAGGCATTTGTCCTTTCATAACCGTCAAGTAAGCGCAAAGATCCAGTGGATCTGGGGATGGGCTCATTCTGAGTGCTGGGCAGAAACACCAGCCATTGTTCACACCGTTGCGGTGAGGGGTGGGCGAGAGGTGGGAACTTGCTGTAGTCTGCCAAGGATCAAAACACACGGATCAGTCGAAACACGTCTTTTGATGGATGGACATCCCAGTGTTTGGAGAATTTGGTAAAAGCAAACTGATAGGCTTCCTGCAGACTTATGGAGAAGTCACCCAAGACTCTGTCAGTTTTTTCACCAGCAAACCTACAGGTTTTGGGTGTTCCAGAAACCAAGACAGAACCCAGGTCTGCTGAGACAGCTGTAAGGTGGTGGGTACCCTCAAAGATGGTCAGGGCTGTTATGAGTTTGGGGCAAGCTTCAGACACAAACGCTGTCTTAAGTTTCGGCAAGTCTGATTTCTCCTGACTGCTAAGGAATGTCAAAAGGTTTGTGTCCGCCTGTGCTGATGACTTTTTTTTTTTGGGGGGGGGGGGGGGGGCGCGCGGGGGGGGGGGAAGAGAAGTCCCAGTAGAGATCAGTATGCTCTGCATGGTATTTTACTGCCTGAAACCAACTATTCCATCTTGAGTGTACCGCTTCAGAGGGGACCTTCACGGTGTGCACATCTTCTTTGGACTCAAGAAAAGCAACCAGTCTTCGTTTTCTGGCTGGCTTTTTGAAGAAGGCAGATTTCATCCAAGTAACGAAAAATGCCACATCACTAAAGAAGTGAAAATGCTGCCACGTCTCACCAATCAGATTGATTATGTGACAGACATGTCACATGTACACGGTTGGGCACGACACATTTCAGGGCTTCGCTGTATGCTTCGATGCCGCACTGTCAGTTACAACTGCCCAAACATCGAGACTGAGCTGGTTCCAATGCATTGACTCCAGAGCAGCCTGTGAGAATGTGGAGTGGTTGCAGCTCTCCCTGAATATCACATCAGTCAAACAGTGCTAATCTTCATCACCTGAAAAAATAGATTTTCTACTTGTTTGTTACTGGAGGATTTCATTAAACAAACTTAGAAGTCTGTAACGGAGAAAACAAACCCAGCTTCCAAATGACTATAGTATCATTTAATGATAAAAGGATTTTTTAATATTATACAAGCATAATATTACAGATGCATTGCAATACACAATTACATTTCCTAATGCGCATTAAATATAAAATGCTTGATAAAATTATTAACAAACATTTTGTAGAATAGCTCCAAAATCCCAATGTGGCGCTTTTTAAAACAACTTTTAAACTTTTTTTCTTAAATTATCTGTACTGAAATCATACAAGTGGTTAGTCTTTTCTAAGTATAACCAACGTTTTACAAAATGCACATATCATAAAGAAGCACCAACTTAGGAATCTGTCATTATACTTACCTATGACAATATTTAGCACACTGCAGTCTCGGATATCTGTTGTCTCGATGATCACCACTGAAACTTTTCCCCATGGATTTAGGTCAGCAGTGCCACCATATGCTCCTGATAAACACGCGGCAGGTGAAGCTGCCAAAGTGCCGCTTCATTTTCAGGCAACTCTGCCCCATCCTCACCCCCTGCAGTATTTTAAAGAGGAAAGGTTGAAGCTTCTTCACTTTTCCCAGTGGGATATCAGCTTCAGCACAGACCCCAACAAAATCTTCCACAAACTCCCGTCTGGCATCTGCAGATTTCATACCGCCTGCAACTGTTCTCTGCGGAGAGTGAGAACCTCTATGATTCTCGTCATTTGTGGCAAGATTCTTCAGATGGGTTTTTGACATTAGTTGATCATTGCAGGTATCTTTTTCGGTCCGGCCTAACATATGTTGACAGCATTTGCTGCACATTCTACCGCCTGATTCATAGACGTCATTAGGGAACGGACTAGCTCTTAGCTTTGGTTCCAGCATGTCATTTCTTAGCTTTCTGGATGGGCATGTTCCAGTTGGAGAATGCCTTGCAGACGTGTTTAAATCACCTAGTGAACCATGCGGGGGAACCGCACTAGCAGTACCAGGCCATGTCTCTAAGCAATGGTCAGTTAATCTACGGTGGCTGGGAAGGGCGAAAATGCATATACAGTACACCCTCACTACAACACTCTTTGCAATAGTGAACCTCGGGCAATAGCAAACCCCTCTCCTGGATCCCCACCTGGAGTGGGTGGGACCACAGAGTTCCTCCAGCCCCAGGGCCCCCGCCGGGACAGACAGAGCTCCTCCAGCCCCGGGGCCACGACCACGAGACATCTTTATTTTTTTGTATCGCTCTGAATTATTAGTTTTTTACAGCTCTAGATTCTACGATATTGTTTTGATTTTGTGATTCCATCCATGTTCTCGTTCACGTGGATTTCATCAGGCCCTAGATACAGAGGGTCTCACTTATATCTGCATAAATCCGGAGTAATTCCATAGAAATGAATGGCATTACATTGGCGTAACAAGAGGAGAATCAAGGTCATGCAGATATCTGAATGTCTAATTCCTTATCAGACGTCTCCTGACCACAAATTCTCTAACAGAGAAAGGAGGACAAGTTAAGAAAAGCAATCCAAGCATAACTGACAAGCTACCTTTTTATCCAGGACAAGCTGATAACCATTTTGCATGCACTCTTAAAGAGTTAAACAGATGCAAGTTTATTTTTAACAAATATTCAATGCACATTAAGAGTAGAGGAAGGGTCTGGAGTGAATTTCAGCCTATTTTAAGTACTAAGGAAACTGCACCAGCCAGTTGCATAAAGTCATCCAATTATACCTGTTCATTAATGGAGCAAACCCTGTTCCTTTAACAATAGTTTCTAGTGCTCCTCTGTGAAAGCACCAGAAATGCCTCTTTCTTACAATGTGTCTCATAAACCTGGGTCCTGCAGGTAAGTGCCAGCTTCAGTCAAGGATGCCGGCCAGTTAGCTTATTCCTTTAAGATGTATTTAAAACTTTTCCATTTGCCTCTTCAAAAGTCAATGATCCTCTGCTTAGCAGGTAATCTCAAGCCTATATTAAAGGGCTACAGCTTATGGAGGAGTTCCACACAAAGCCAGCATTTCTAAAAACAGAGCACAGATTACCGTTACTGACTGCATGCCATTGTCATTTTGACATGTAACCATAGCAGTAACCACCGTCTTTTCAGAAGTCTATCAGCAATTCACATTACTGCATTCAAAAACCTCTCTCCAAGTAACGTTCAAACACTCACTTAAAGAGACAGTGGAAAGTCAGAACTAAACAGTCCTCAGCCCACCTCGCTGTGGTTCTTAGAAAAATGCAATTTTCTAATAAAGACCCCTCCATGGACCGTCCAAATCTCAGTCAAAGGCTCAAATTGCAGCACAAATTTGTAAAGGCACCTTGGGGACAATCCCTGAACCCACTGACGTTAATGGCATAATTCCTCTTGATGTCAATAAAACCAAAATGTGGCACTTTCTGCACCTAAATGCTCATATTAGGATTGAAATTAAATATCTGGTCATCACACTAAGATGCCCTTGCTCGAAAATGTGACCCACATGTGGTTCCAACATCTGCCGTGGGAAGGCGGAGTTTCGTGTCCATCCCGTGGTGATAAGCATTATTCTACACAAGCACTGGGGCAAAGTGAATCATTTCAGACATCAGCTTGTGTGGTGCTAGACGAGTGGCATGGCTTCGGCTGGAAACTGTCAGAACCCAGGTGAGCGCATTCTCTACCTTGAGAGAGGTAACCCCTAGGTGGTCTCTTGTGAGCCGGATGATAATGCACCCCCTTCTCACTAGGGGCCAAATTTTCAACCAAAATAAAGGTGACAATTGTGCATGAAAAGTAAGGCCAGTGCACCCCCCCCCCCACACACACACACACACTTGCTGTACCTATTCAAAATATGAAATTGCATGCACAGATAGATGGGCACACACCCATTAGTGGCATGGGCAAATGCAAAGCAAATGTTTAAGATGTGGCCCAGTATGCACTGCAGTATCTAAGCACGACAGGAGGAGAAAGGACCCACCCATGACGGCATTTCAACAATGTGAGCAGAACAGCATAAAGAGGAAAGAAACCCGTTTTTAAGGCAGTTCATCTAGCCGAAACATTTTGCCAACCAATAGTCTAGCAAAAAGGTTTTAGAACAGTCCCTTCCATACTGGCCGTGTAGATCATATTTACCACGTTAGTCTGAACCATGTGGATGTGGTTTCAGAGTCACTGTTGATGAGGCCTTGAACACAGAGCAACAGGGTGTACCTATTCATCAAAAGACGATCCAGCCTCCTCTTGGGCACCCACAACTCTCTGCTTGCCCATCCCTGCACGTATAACTTCTGCACACTTTCCTCAGCCTGCGCCAGCAGCAATGCACACCGAGTGTGTTCACAGCCACACGCATGTGCAAAGCACAGCACACGCCAATGGATGCTGCGATTTGAAACCCAGGCCCCGCCTTTCCTTGCTACCTTGAGATGAAGAGATGCCATTCCCATTATTGGCACAAGTCCCCTTTCTGTATCAGAAAGACGGGATCCACATTGCCTGGGCTGAGCTGTGCTTCAGGGTAACAAAACCATCCTCCGTCACAACCCGATTCAGCAAAACTAAAGAGCAGCAGCTTGTACGAAAAAGGAACACTGAGTGACAGGGGCTGAAGAGCAGCGGAGTTGGAGCTAGGAGTGCCCAGTGTGGGAGCCAAACCAAGAAAAGGCAGAAGAGGGCAGGTCAATAGTGCGTATACACGTCCCACTGCCACATTCACTACTTTGACTCCCATGCAGAGAGAGCCGGGCCGACCACTTACAAGAAAGTATTTGCCAAATAATTGATTTGTTTTAAAAAGTGAGATGCTAAATAACTTATTCAATGAATATTAATCAGACCGCTCCGTACAGAGAACACAGTGCTCACAACAGACTCTGAAAATAAATGCAGATAAATACCTGGGAAATCAGGGGGCGTGGACCCTCGCAGTGCAGGATGCCTGTCATGTTTTAGTTATAGGATTCTTTTTAAGTCCTTTGAAGGGCTGATGAATTCGTTATGGAGCATGAAAGGATTCGAGCCCGTTCACTTAAACAGAACTAGGAATGTTTGCTGCATGGGTAAGAGGCCCTAGAAAGAAAGGTCCCAGTTCAGATGGTGCCTGGACTCAAAGTTATACTCAAAGCTTCTGTGCGCTTCCTCTCTACTTTATATCCGACCACTTCTCGATGAACAGCATATAGACACCCCAAGTCTTGAACCAATACCCCAGACCTGAACACTCCAAATTCTGGAAAATTCTGGAGCCAGATCGGAGTTTTGGGTCCTGTCCCCATCTTCATTTTGGTTCTCTCCCTCGACGCTGCCTGTCCGGCTTCCAGAGCATCTGGTGTACGTCAGACTCCATACAATAAGCAAGTTATAATGCACGTGCCCACACAGTTACCTAGCAAGACCCTTCCCTTTATATGGTAGATTGTCTGCAGGCATTTGGGCAGTACACAAGGGAACAGTAATAATTCCCTAGCACACGTGCTAGTCATGTTTCAAAGCTAAATACCATGCTCACTGAAAGCCAAGTAAAAAATTTATTTCAAAATCTCACACGGCAACAGTTTCCTTTATACACTATGCACCTGTATAAATTGCTTTTTTAAATTACAGCAGGCCAGAAAAGTAGCAAGGGTTTTATCGAAGAACTACGAACTATTTAACTGCATTTGAATTATTAAAAAAATTAAAACGGAATTTGCACAATTTAAATGCAATACGATTTCAAACTGCGTAGTGTCAAAAGATTGAAAAACTAGCTTAGAATTTAAACAGCATCTCACCCGTAACTATATAATCACAAAGATGACGCTATCTTAAATTACCCACTGTCATTACCAGATCAATATTGGTCCTGGAGTCTGTCTCCGCAACCAGGGTGTCTACATTGCAATTGTGGCATGTGCAGACATACCTGAGCTGGCTTTCATTTAGCTAGCTTGGGTACCAAAAGCAGTGAAGCCACAGAACCATGGGCTATACAAAGCGCCCGGGACTCCACATACGCACTGGAGTGGCTAACCTGGGGTGAAGTCCCTACTGCTGCAGCTTACCCAAGGTAGCTATATTAAAGTTGGCCAGGTATTCATAGGCACGCTACAGTCACAACCCCAACTACAGTGCAGACACACCCTTCAAAGTATTTCAAGGGTCTCGTCACCTTAGCAGTCCACTTGACTAAAAGGCAGAAGGAAACACACAGAAATGTGGACTGTCTTAACACCACACCCACAGCACTGGGATGGGGGCTGACCAGCCTTTTTCCAGGGACGTCACAGTGACATGTCCTAGACAGGTATCAGAGGGGTAGCCGTGTTAGTCTGAATCTGTAAAAAGCAACAGAGGGTATCTTTAAGACTAACAGAAGTATTGGGAGCATAAGCTTTCGTGGGTAAGAACCTCACTTCTTGCATCTGAAGAAGTGAGGTTCTTACCCACGAAAGCTTATGCTCCCAATACTTCTGTTAGTCTTAAAGGTGCCACAGGACCCTCTATGTCCTAGACAGTTTTTCACACAGAAGCTAAACATCCCAAAGCAAGGCCCAGTCCTGCAAACCCCATCACAAGATTTCACTGGGAATGCTCACTGAGTAAAGATGACAGGGTTTGGGCCCAGAAAGTATTGACGAGAATTCCTAGCAGCATTTAATTGGTAAAACAGATAACTTTGCACTAATACTATTAGCTATTCTGTTTGTTACAACTGGGCAGAGCCACCGCTGGGTTTCTATACAGCACCTGAATGCTTTACAGAAAAAAAAAAAAAAAAAAAAAAGTGAGGTATAGTTATGTGAAAGGAACTCTAGATCTCCAAATTGTTATTGATGTTGTTGTTGTTACAACTGCACCCTGCAGGCAGCATCTCACGATTGTTATTTCATTAATATTTTCTTCTGTATTCTAAAAAAACCCACAACTACTTTATAACCATCAGGCTCCAAAGTTAATATAATAGCAAAAGTCTGGTGTAAGACTAGCTACTAAGTGTCCCAGCTAGGGTCGCTTCCATATTAGTTTTCCTTCTGAACATCATATTTCTAAACTGACTGGCATTTGCAGGGAGGTTTAGTGACCAGTCAATTATATTTATGGGATGTATTTAAATACAAAAGGAAACTACGATCACAGTTGATGCTGGAGAACAAATGGCTGGCATTGAATGGCTATTACAAGAAGGGCTCCAAGCAGCTACCCCCTAACACCAGACTGTTAGAGCCCAGTTCCACAGCCCTTACTCTGGCAAGACTCCAAGCGTACGTCGACACTGCACCAGGGCTGGCCTGTGCCAGCCGATTTAGGCTCGCGGGGCTCCGGCTGCAGGGCTCTAAAACGGCCGTGCAGATGTTCAGGCTCAGGTGGAGTCTGGACACTGCGAGGGTCTTCAGTAGGAGTCTTGCCAGAGTAAGAGCTGCAGGAGTGAGACCTTGAAATCACTTCCGGGACACTGCTGTTCTAGTGCCACCTGTATGAATGGGTGTGAAATAGAACTAGTGCTAATGGACGTCATTTACGTTCTAGAGCCTAAATCTGAAACACGGCCCACGCTGCCAGACATACGCTGCTAATTTAGTTTCATTTCACTTTAAATTCTAAGCAGCCACTGTGCACAGGGTGTTTGATTTTTTTTTTTTAAATGCCTTTACTCCTTCTTCTCTGGATCTCAATTTATTGTAAGTTCTTTCTGGGGGCTGCAAAACATCCTTTTTATTTACTACACCAAAGATCCCAGACAAACAGCTCGGGAATGTTTCGTATACATCCTAAACATCCTGATTCCAGTTTCAGCAGTTGCTTTTTACTGAGAACCACAAAGGGTAAAAAGTTTCCAAATGGACAATTTTGTGACTTCAGAAAAGGGCGCAGAATGTATGTGACTCACATTGCGCTGAGCACAGATTTCACATTTCTGACCTTTTAAAAAAAGCCTCAAGGACTTTTCAAATTATGTCAGTCACTTGCCTGCTTAGATAACTGATTCATATTTCACTTAACTATGTAGGATTTCTTTCCTGGTCTAAGGTTTCATTTCTGTAATGCAAACAAGTCTCTTTGTGCAACCTATAATGAAAACCCTCTTCTTGACTGAGCTATTGTTAAACTGGATTTTCAGTGGTTTGCTTCAGGATTTAGTTTCACCTGTCCCTGGTAGGTGATGTTAGCTCAGATCAACTTCTCCAAGGGAGTTTTAAATTCTGTTCCTCACCACTATGCGATGAACACAATGGAGGCAAACTAATTCTGACTGGGAGTCCATTGATTTCAAGGATGAATCCTTGCAGAAGGATGAATCTGGCTGGCCCAGCAAGTTTCAGCTTGAAATAGGAGATAAATTGTACACCACTTTTTTTTTTTTAAATAGTAGGCACAGGTAAGCAGAACAGAGGTGTTTGCTATAGGTTTGTTTATAGCTGTTTCAAGGAGTCTAGAGGGAGAAGAAGAAATAAGAGTTTGCTGTTTGCAGCCCTAGGCACTTGGACCATTGCAATCATTTTCCAATATCTTATTTCTCCAGTTCAGCATTGTCATTATTGGTTCCTCTCCATGAATCACCCTACAGGAAGTGACAGCAAGACAACAATGCCTTTTGTCTTCCCTGTGAACATCTGTTCCCCCACCTTAAAGCAACAACCCAAAAATGTGATCACCAAGACCGGTCATGAATCTAAGATGTCTCAAATATAAAACTCAGAGGATGACAGTGTGGGGAGTAAGCAGCCTCCTACCCTGTCCCCATCTCCCTACCCACCCCCAGCCTACCCTACCTCTGCAGAGCCCAAGCACTTGGGTTTTATGCAGGTGGTATGAACTCCACTCTCACTGACCAGAAGGCATCAGTAGCTACGTGCAACTATGAGCATAAGTCTATCCCCACGTGCAGCGAATGGAGACAGAGAAAATGGTTCTGAACAGAAATAAAAGGCCAAAAAATAGGAAGTGCTTATATAACAGCTCTTCCGAGCTAATAGCTCTATTAGCTTAATTAGTGTCCTTACTCCCTTAGAGACAGATCAATGAATGAATCTCTGCCATTTTTAGCTTCAGTCGCTTTCACTTTGCAACGTGGTGAGTGCTGGCTGCATCTCGGAAAGAGAGAGGCGGCCACATGGACTCTGATCTCCAATCTTATAAAGTCTGAACTTACTCTGGTTCCTCAGAATCACAGAAATGTCTCTTCCTACGAGCCCGATATGAAAATACAATTTCAATTGGTTACTATCTCCAGGATCCACTGCTCTCGCTCTGTCACTCAGACAATGTTCCTGGAGTTTCAAAAAGGAAACAGAGACACTGGACTATCTGAGACTTAATTTAGAGCCTATATGAAAGTGCGTCTATCTAACAGTCTTGAGAAACATACCTGGATTTTATAAGGATTCACTAGCAGAATATTTCAGCATGCAAACAGCCACATCTATTTGTCTGCTTAATGACTGATGACAACACATCCTTCTCAGTGCCCCCCTGTGCACACACCAATTGTGTATAAAAGTGCAAAGAACTGTCTACAGAAACAGGGGGATAACCCCATAAAAAACAGAAGAAAGCACATCCCCTTCGACGCAAATGCTTGTGCATCCAGAAGGCCTTTGTGCCATGCCCGGAAGAGGAACAAAAGAATCAGGCTTTGTTGGGCCAAATGGGAGAGGTGAATTCCTCCAAACCAAGGGCCATTCACTGAAAACAGCCTGCTAGTTAAAATCTAGTGATTGTTCATCCAATTGCTTAAGCTCATCTCCGCTGCCGTGGCCAAGAACTGGGAGAAAGGTGATTCTTAGAGGCTAAGCACCCAAGCCACCTCAGGTGTTAAATAATACAGGTAATATTAAACACACGGATGTGTTTTTCCACCTGCTCACCTCCCAGTGCCCCACTCAAGCTAGCCCACAGTTCACTCTACTAGACTAGGCCTCCGCCTTGGCCAGCTCTGCCACTCAAAGCATTTCTTCCCGCCGCCTGCTTCTAGAGAGAATTTTAAAATTCTAAATCATCTAAATTACTTAGCCCGTTTTCACTGAGCGGGGGCCTGGTTTACACAGCAAAAACAAAGTGTGGGAAATCGAGGCGTGACTGTGACCTAGAAACCAGCATGGCTTAAGCAGCACACAGGCCAAGCACAGGAAAGTGAAAGAAATCTGAGGCCAGCCCTATCCCCTGGCAAAAGGAAGGGCAGAATCCGGAAAGAGCTGGGAGAGAGCGATTGTGACTATATTTCTTCCCTTTGCCCTGCCAGCTAGAGACACCGGGTTCAGTTCACCTTGGGCAGAAAGCAGGCAAAATTCCATTGAAGCCGATGGACTTGCAGCTAGTAAAGCTGGTGACAGAATTATCCCATGTGTTGTAATAACTGGGGGCCTAAAAACGTACTCTACTTGTAAGCTCAACTGTAAGAAGTATGTGAAAGTTCACAAGATGTTACAATAACCTATAACAGGTACTGAAGGGGAAAGGGGAAACAGGCTAAATTAGTCTAAACCAGGGGTCGGCAACCTTTGGCACGCGGCTCGCCAGGGTAAGCACCCTGGCGGGCCGGGCCAGTTTATTTACCTGCTGACGCGGCAGATTCGGCCGATCGCGGCCCCCACTGGCTGCAGTTTGCCGTCCCGGGCCAATGGGGGCGTCGAGAAGCGGCGTGGGTGAGGGATGTGCTGGCCACCGCTTCCCGCCACCCCCATTGGCCTGGAGCGGCGAACCGCAGCCAGTGGGGGCCGCGATCGGCCGAACCTGCCGCGTCAGCAGGTAAATAAACTGGCTCGGCCCGCCAGGGTGCTTACCCTGGCGAGCCGCGTGCCAAACGTTGCCGACCCCTGGTCTAAACAAAAAGGCCTTCAGATGTAATTCAGGATCTGACATGATTATACCCTGCTTGGTAAAAAACAGACGATGTGGACATGGAAATTTATGAACCAGATTTGGTATGTCTGATACTAGGCTTAAGTGGTGGACAAAATAATGAAGGGATGAACTATGCCACCCACTTCCTTCCCCCTGCCTCCTCTTTGCAGTTCTTGAGAGAAGACTTTGGAAAAAAAATCTCATCCCAACGCATCTTCCCTTCACAGCTCTCGTCTTGTCCCAACTGCTCTCATCTTCCTCGACCACAAGACAGAAGGGAGCAGGCTACACTTCCTGAGAGGAAGGTCATCAGGCCTTAAAGAAACTTTGCTTTTCATCTGAGTGTCATCATATCATTGACACATCCAGTCCTCTTCCCATCAGTGGGGATAACTCATGGCTAGCATGGCAGAGGCTCAAACCACCCTGTTCTGTCTCCCTTCCCTGTTGTGTTACTTTCTACCCAATCCTCTCACTCTCTCAGCTTCTCATCAAATCCTGAAATTAACGGCACTGCTTCCGCACAGCAAGAGGAGAGGGTCCCAATCCTGCTCTGTCTAAGGACCCAACCAGACGATGTCCCTGATAGGAACGTGAGCCTGGAGCCAAGCAACAGGTGTTGTGGTCGCCCTGCCAGTCTAAAGCATCGATCGGCAACTGACCAGCTGCCCAGGGTTCTCAGAACATCGATAAAAGGCTGCATTTCCCACACTCGGGGTCTGCCTGTTAAAAACAGAAGAAGTAAACACCCTGCACACATCAGGGCAGAGAAAAATTAACCCTTTCCTTTTCAGCAAAGAAAGGTTGCTAATGAAAATAAGAGACTGATATTTTGCCTCCAAAAGGAGAGAAACTTTAATAAGTTTTTATTAAGTTTGTTTTGTAGAATTCTCAATTTCTGTTTAAATATAAATGCTTGTTTTAATTTCGGGGAGAGGAGGAGGAGATTGTGTTTGATCAATAAACTTTCAACTTTAGAATAAACGCTTTTGGGTGTTTGCCAAAACAAGGAGTAAAGCAGGGTCTTGGTAAGGGGGAAACCCGAAAGCACTGTTTTAATGTTGGGCAGTGAAAGAGTTTAACACCTTGAATACGTTTGGTCTTTGAGATTATACAGCAGGTACCAGAGGAGCTGCTAGATGGGATTCAGGGGCCAGAAGGTTCCATGGCAGGTGGGATGGAGATCGGGACAGGTCAGTGATGTCTGAGGAGGGAGGGAGTTAACCTTCCGTGCCACGTTCCAACCCTTGGAGTACTGCACTCTCCTCTCCCAAACCAAACGCAGTTTATTACAGCTCTAGGGTACTTGGCTTAAGGTATCGTTCAGGACAATGGGAGTCTCAGGCAGGTGTAAGGTCTATTAAAGTTTCGCTGCCACCTGGTGGAAACCTCTCCAGAAAGCACAGCCACATCAACTCAACATGTGATGGAGATAAATATAGTAAGTACCGCTGTGAAACCCTGGACCCATACCTGTTTTCCTACTGGTGGGGTGGAGGGGTAGTGGGAGCACTGACTTTTTTTCTGCATTTGTTGTTTCTGCACCAAATCAGTAACTATTTCAGGAAAAACCCAGTACGGAGGTTTTAAATCACACAGCAACAGGCTCCAAGCCGCCCACTTATTAGTGTTGAAGTCCTGCTCCAGCCAAGTTGGTCAAACTAGATACTAACCAATTAAAAGAAATGGGCCAAAGCTTGAAGCCTAACCAAAGTACTTTCCACATTTTGAAATAAATCTATACAGTTACCACATACTTCCAGCAGCTAGTAGCATAATTATTGTTATCATAACACTTTGCTCATGTTGATATCATCACTCTAGGTTTGTTATTGGCAAGCAATACAGAGAGCCCGCTGCCTGTATTAAAATGATAATACCGTATTTGTATTCCTAAGCAACTGCACTAACTGCACAAAAACATCTAGGTCTCTCCCCTCACAACTCCTGGCCTGTCATTTAGTCCTCTCCATACCGCACTTCCGCTTTAAGAAGCACAGCGTGTCTGGAAAGCACGGTGTCTTGCTGAATTCCCTTCTACTTGATTTGGATTTGGGAACCTGAACTGACAATTGAGAGTCTGCTAGTGTACAACAAACCTGCTGATGCTGTGAGACGACGGTTTGTTGAAATCAGCAGATAAACTTCGGCAAACACCTTTAACCTATTTCCCAAAGTTCCAGTGGGAGATTTTCATTAAACGCGCTACATAATTTTTTCTGCTCTTCAGCTTTCTTGTCAGTCTAATAATTCCCATCATTTTGATGATTACATCAAAAACTTCTTCAGAGAACAATGGAAAAAGGGCTTAGCTATTTTCTTCCCCTTTGCAAAGATTATGTAATCCACATGCTGTCATCCCTGCAGTGCTAAAGCCAGCAAAGACGGGCAGGACAAAGTTCACTTGTTTTCCTTTGACAGATGGCTCCTGAAGGTTTTATAGTCAAAATGTGGCAATTAAATTTACTTTCTATTTTTTGGCCTTTATTTCACACAACTCCAGTTAAAATAATCTGCACCAGTGGCAAAACGGGCCCCCAAACAATCACTTTTTTGTTAAATTAGTGCAGAATGGGAAGTGGTGGTATCTGGGCTTTGGTCTGGATTTGGGGGTGAGGGGCGGTAGAGGAGAGGGAAGGAGTGAGAGCAGGAGGCTTCCCTATGGCAAAAGGCAAAACCTGACCTGTGTCCAGCAGCAGCCTCTGGAAAGCACCGCGTGGTCCAGCCTTCTGCATGCCTGGCCAGAACATACACCCCTAAACACTTCTCTGCGAGGCTCTTGCCACCAGCTCCTGGAGCTCCCCGGGTACCGTTTCTGTGCCGAGGGATGCAGAGGAAGGGGACTCGGGTCCCGTGTTCTATCCCTGACACTGCCAGGGAGTCTCCGTGGGATCTTGAGTTGCTTCATTTAGCTTTTCTGTGCTCCAGCTACCCCAGCTGTACAACCAGAAAAAACACTTCCCTGCCTAATTAGTTTTTGTTAATCACTTTGGCTATGTCCACACTGCATCTAGGAATCAGCCTCCCAGCTCAGGTCCACGGACTTACATTAGCAGGGCTCACGCCAGTGTGCTGAACCTAGCTGTGTAGCCAGTGCTTAGACACTGCTGCTCGGGGTCAAGCTCTGGCACTAAAGCCCAGCGCACCCCCAAGGCTTCAGAGCCAGGCGCAACGTCTACACAGCTATTTTCACCATGCTAGGAGCGTGAGCCCCACGAATATACGTCTGTGGACCTGAGCTGGGAGGCTGGCTCCCAGGTGCAGGGTAGACACTCTTTGAAGACCCCTCCTCTAATTTAACATCATAATTTAAAAAAAAAAAAACAGAACATTATACAATGACGGCCCTTAGCACTATTGCTTCAAATCACATTACTGCAAAGGTTTGGACAGATACTCTGGTGGAGTCCCATGGCAAACTCCTAGGAAGTAGTTGGAGTAAATTCAAGATAACTGGTTAAAGGCTGGGTTAATTAGTTCAACCCTGAAAAATAAGTCTAAAAATGGCATTGTTGGGGTGCGGGAAGAATCCATATTATTTTGTCCCACTGACCTCCGCAAATTTGTTCAGTTTACAGAGAACAGATTTTTTTTTCCTGAACTGCCAGCCTCACAAACTGTGCCTGGGATCTGGAAGTCATGCCGGGTCTCTCACTGGCTTTCTGATCACAAATAATGATTCTGCACTTGGAATTCAGTTAACAATACAATCAGCGATACCTGAGCCAGAAAAAATGCAGATCACAGCTGCGGTGGTATAGCCAGGCAAGCAGGAAAATATTAAGGGCATAATCCAAAACTCACTCAAGTTAATGAGATCTTTCTATAGATTTCGATGCACTTTGGATTAGACCTTAGAATTTATTTGGTCTCTAAAGTGACCTGGAGCAGTTCTTCTTAGTAAGAAGGTGCCAATTGTATATGGCAATTTTTCTGACCATAACCACGCTTAAAAAAACCCATGAATATGAGGAAAACTGCTGCTCTGTAAAACATGAATTATGATATGAAAGGCTACTGCAGTTACACTGGGCAAATAATCAGGCATTTGGGACTATTACAGAGACGTGTGGCCTGGAGGCATAACAGACCAGCATTCCTTGTATGAAAGAAACAAGGAAACCATAGACATAAACCTGATTGTCACTGTTAAAATATATTAGAGATTATGATTAAAAAGAAGACATAGGTTTACACAGGATTGAAAATGCATCATAGTGCAAGACTGACACCTGTGAATAAGAAAAGGAAAATTGTGTCAAATAATATTGTTTATATTTTAATACATTATCAAATTAGTTATAACGGTGAAACAGTGGTGGACATAATTTATCTGCATTTCAGGCAAGGGTTGGATATTGTACAACATGACAAATTGATTTATGTAGTTGGAAGGCAAACTGGTATCGGGAATAACCACTGTAATGGATTAAACATTGGATCAGGGTCAGGAATCATCCAGGATCGGGAAAATCTGATGCACAGAGACAGAGAGGTACAGAAGAACTTTACAAGAAAGGAAAAGACTAATGCCAATGAACTGTGGGGACAGTTGGCAACTAAGTCCTGAGAAAACAAGAGATCAGAGGCCGAGGAAGAGGCTAGCACGGTAGGCGTGCTATAGATTTTGATTGCATGGTGTTTGACTGGAATACAGAACAAGAACTAGCTTTAGCAGCAGAAGTGAGCAGAGTGCAGTATACCCAGTCAGGAGGGGTTGGAATCGCTCCAGGGCATCCGTGCTTCTGCCTTCCAGAGTGATCGCAGAGGATGGCCATGGGTGGCTGGTTGTTTGCCTACCTCAAGGACACACTCAGTGTGACAAAAGGCTCAGTCTTGTTGGCACTACTTGTCCACTTGGCCTCTGGGGCCGTTAGGAGGGCTAGCAAGCATACATGGACTGTAGCACTTCCCTTTATGCGGACAGATACAGAACTGGAGGTTAACCTCTCCTGACCACCCTGGGGCAACTAACTTCAAACGGGGGCCTGGTGAGAGTTAGCTGGAGAGAATGCTGGCAGGTGAGGAGAAGTAACCCAAAGAGACGCTTGAGCTTGGATCAGCTCCCTTTCGGGGAGGGATGACACCTGCCATGCAAGGCTCATATTAGACCCGAAGCTGTTCCTGGATGAGCAGGCAGCAGCTGCCACAGGACCGCTTCCCCCACCCCGTGCTTGGGGAGAAGGTTGTGAGCCAGGCACTTGTGTCCTTGCCCCCTGGGTTACTGCAGTGCTGTAAAACTGGGGCTACACCGCGAGACCATTCCAAAACTCAAGCGAGTACGGAGGAAGCCCTCTGACTAAACCGTGCTTCATGCTGGGGGTACATCCCAGTTGGGTGCCACAGTCTGCGATAGGCAAAGGCTGGTTTCCTGTGCAGCTTTCAGGGTTTGTCTTGAGCTATAAAGTCCTAAATGGTTTGGGGCCTGGCTCCCTGAGAGACTGCCTCTCCCCCATGCCGCTGAGATCAGTTGAGGCAACAGTTCTCTAGCCCAGTGGTTCCCAAAGGCCCCCTTTGACATCGTACCAAGTGTCCTGGACCCGTTTCATTTCTGGTCTACTGGGACGCCCCCAGGTGCCAGCGCGGGAGTGAGCAGCCCTTACACTGAGCTCAAATGCTAACAGACCATGCCCAGGGTTTCCCTCAACAGGAGGGTACATTGGGATGAAGTGAAACTGAGGCCACTGTAACTGAGACATTTGGTTCTTTGTACAAGTAATTCAGAATGGGCCGAGGCCAACAGCAAAGATTGGCATTACTGCCTTCCTTCCCACTCCTCCCCCCACACAGATCTGCTCTTACACCCAGTTCACTCAGGAGACCTGCCTTTTATAAGGGTGGAGGTCTACACCGCACATTCAGGTGTGGCTGTCGCATACTTTAATCTAGCTAGCACAGGTAACAATAGTAGTGTAGTCACGGCACCTGGGCTAGCCACCCATCTACTAGCCCATCAGAGCGCCTGGGTACTCACTCGGGTTGCAAGCCCACGCCGGGATCCATGCCACATGCACTTCTCTGGTATTGTTTTGCTAGATTAAAGCTAGCACGGCAATGCCTACCCACAATACAATTATACCTTAATGGGTAGAGTAGACGTAGCTCTACTATCAGTGCAGAATTGATTAGGCCATTTGAAAATCTTTTTAGAAAGCCGAACGCCTTGTTTGCAGCTCTTAACAGCAAAAGGTAATTTACCTTAAGAGCTCTTATGATATGAATACAGGATGTGCAATTACAGCCTGGAAATCGTGCACTACTTTTAGCATAGGAGTGTGAAAGGTGGTAGATTGACAAGAGTTATCCCTCAAACAACAACACAGCTGACTTATTTTCTAACTGAAAAAAAATCAGTTTTAGTAAGTTCTGTACCCTCCAGAAAAGCTGGTGTATGCAAACACACACCAGCAACAGGGAGCCTAATACCACGTTAAATTACTATGGGTTAAACGATCCTCTGCCCCACCACAAATGCACAGGCTGCAATTCCAAGCGGCACTGGTGCGGGCTGCACAAGGGGGAGAGGACCCCTTACTCTCTCCCCATGCACCTCAGACACATTAGGAGCCACAGAGTGACCTGGAGCAGAATTTGGTCCTCACACACACTTTTCAATGGGGCTATTTGCAAAACAAGGTGCTACTCAAAGTGAGGCAATGAATAGGAAGCTATTCAGATAATTTGCATTAGAAGAGAACCCCCAACTTACTTCTCTGCACACTGGCGATCTGAGCATATCAGGCAGCACCCACAACGTGCGAAGCCCTCTCCAAACAAATAGTGCGACATAAACCGTGCTCCTAAGAGCTTCAATTGACAGAGACAAGTAAACACCCGGAAAGCCCTGAAGGGCCAATAGGGTGTATTTGCAATGGTGCTAGCTCAGAATGATTGTAACAAGACTGAAAGATTCCATTAATAAAGGCCACGACATGGCGAGCTACTATGGCCTCAGATGTGCTCACTTGCATTTTAATGGGGCTTTTCTATTGTGTTAAGCTAACTCAACTAAATTACATCCTAGCAACACACCCTTTTTGCCCCTCAAGGCGCGCGCGCACACACACACACACACACACACACACACACACTCTTACTTCTATCCAGGCCATTAGCAGCTGGCTAATTTCTTGTAGACATCATGGCAGAAGTGAGTACCAAGGTAGGAGACGTAGGAGGACTGGACACCCTCCTCCTGAACTAGTTCAATGAATGTGGTCCAGGCATCCATGGGGTGAAGAAGAAAAACACAAGATGGTTACAGAGAAGCAGACAGATGTGGGAGGCAGGGAGAGATGGAGATGGGAAGTGGATGTCAAAGTAGGTTAGATACATCCACACATGATGATTTAGTGAAGGCCAATGGCTCCTAAAGTAACAAAAGATTTTTATATTTTATTTAATATGAAAAGCCAAATATTAAGTGAGCACATAAACGACCTTGGCCATCTGACTGTAACAGATAAGCCACTAACATGTTCAGTCCAGGTTCTTTCGCTATCCACTTAAACAATCTCCACAGGTGAATTTCCAAAGAGTCACCACTAGATGGGGCCCTATAAACCTTGCGCAAACATTTGTTCCCCTGTTCCTTGAAGCTAATTGCACACACACTGCCTTTGAAGTCATGGTTCCTCTTGCAACGTACCATAAAGCACAGGCTATTCCATCCCAATGCATCCAAATGGGACTGTCTGTCCTGTTGCTTAGAAGGCACTTTCCAAACCCCGGGAGGAACATTCCGATGCAGAACACAGAAGCTGAATGTTTGCTTTCAGCTGAGCAGCAAAGAAAAGAAAGAAAGAAAGAAAAGAAAACCACACACCAATATGCTACTTTACTTAACTCACAGAGCAAGTGGCACAACTGAAGGGACAATGTGTCCAATTCAGATGGGTTTTGATAACTTCTGAGCAACCCAAACGCCTCTCAGCACGCTAAAAAATATGCAGCCTTTTAAAATCATAACCTTATTATCTGACAGTGTGTGCAGAATTGGTGCTTAGATACCTCAGTGACAAATACCTAGGAATACACTTGGGCAAATTTTTCATCCATGTAGAACAAAAGCACTGGGAGCTTACTTATAAACATGGTAATCCACCACGCAACCTTGAGTCATTGACGAAAAAAGGAGAAAACCAGCTTTCTGCCCTCAGGCTGCTTCACTGCCCTGCGGGTGACAGAGGAAACTAAGAGAGAGGGGAGGCTGGCTTACGTATTGGTATGACGAGAGGGCAGCAGTCCCACAGCTGCAAAACTAATGCATGACAATAGCCGTACAACTAATGCACGACAACAGAAGCACAAGTGCCCTGTGGCCCAGTCCTATGGGCAGAAATCCCCTTTTCAAGGTTACTAGCCCAACCCACCCTTGTGCTATGAAGCTCTCCTTAGGACCACACTAACTTAATGGTTCATTATTTTAAAACGGTTTTAAAAATACACACCCAATACAATTTCACCTGAAGACATAGGCAGCCAATGGCGTTCAACGAAATTTTTCCCTGAAAGCCTGCTTAAATGGGAGGCAGTGATGACAGATAGGAGAGAGAAGTGCCAGAAAACAATAGTTCATGTAGTATGCACTTAAAATGTGTATAGATTACACTACCTTAGGGTATGTCTACACTACCTGCCGAATCAGTGGGCAGCAATTGATCCAGCGGCGATCAATTTATTGTGTCTAGTCTAGACGCGATAAATCAACCCCCGAGCATTCTCCCGTCGCCTCCTGTACTCCAGCGCCACGAGAGGTGCGGGCAGAGTCGATGGGGGAGCGTCAGCAGTCAATTCACCGCAGTGAAGACACCACGGTAAGTCGATCTAAGTACGTCGACTTCAGCTACGTTATTCACATAACTGAAGTTGCGTAACTTAGATCGACACCCCCCCCCCCCCGCCCCAGTGTAGACCAGGGCTTAGTTTGAGTGAACCTGTCGCTAACCTCACATAAAACCTTTCCTTCCCCCACCCCCCCCACTCTGCATTTTACTCTGTACTAGCTCTGACCCATGCTTTGTACTTCAAGACCACTGAATTATACAGTGGAACCACCCTTCCATCTAACAAAAGCTCTGAACACATGGACCTGGCTGAATGTAATGGTGACAGAAGGATCAATTGTATTCATAGACGTCTCTTGTTGGCTTTGTCAACACTGGCACTTTCATCGCTAAAACTTTTGTCACTCAGGGGTGTGAAAAACACACCCGAACAACAAAAGACTTAGCGATGAAAAGCGCCGATGTCAACAGCGCTTCGCCGGTGCGAGCCGCGCTCCCATCAACGAAACTACCGCCTCCATTGGGGGTGGTTTTATTTTGTCGATGGGAGAGCTCGCTTGTCATAGGTTTTGAACAACCTTATTTTCAGACAAGTTGCTAGAGTCATCTAGAACAACTGGGGTCAAATTCTGGCCAATGCAGGGAAAACAACAAAACTAACCCCCTGAATGGGCTTACATGTACCCATCAAGCAGAAAGCATGTGTGCTAGATTATGGTTACACACACCCATTATGCACGGGGCCCCTGCACTCATCTCTACGCACAGGTTCTTGCTAGGAAGAGAGGTTACACCAAAGGACCACTGCCAGGACAGGGACTGCATGAGTATTAACTTGTGCACTTCTTGTAAGTATGTCCTTAACTCTAGGGCACCCCTCCAGCCCGGACACGGAGTTGCAGGAGACTTTGCCTTGTTCACCACCTCTGGTGGCCACTTTCTCAACCATGATGGCCAGTCCCAGCCGATCTCCTCTCCAGATTCTCACTGGGTCCGTCTCCAGTGGTTTAGCCCTCTGGCCAAGTCACATAAGAGTTCTGTCCCCTTCTAAGACAAAAGATTCGTCGCCCCTCCTGGGTCTCAGCTTCAATTCTTCAACTCAAGATAGTTAAGTCCCAAACAGACTGCAAAGAGCTACAAAAGGATCTCTCAAAAATGGGGGACTGGGCAACAAAATGGCAGATGACATTCAATGTTGATAAATGCACATTGGAAACCATAATCCCAACTATATATAATATGAGGTGGTCTAAATTAGCGGTTACCACTCAAGAAAGATCTTGGAGTCACTATGGAGAGTTCTCTGAAAACATCCACTCAATGTGCAGCAGCAGTCAAAAATGCTAACAGAACGTTGGGAATCTAAGAAAAGGAGAGATGAGGCAGAAAATATATAAATCCATGGTACGTCCACATCTTGAATACTGCGTGCAGATGTGGTCACCCTATCTCAAAAAAGATATATTGGAATTGGAAAAGGTTCAGAAAAGGACAACAAAAATTATTAGGAGTATGGAACGGCTGCTGTATGAGGAGAGATTAAGATTGGAAAAGAGATGACTAAGGGGGCATAGGATAGAGGTCTATAAAATCATGAATGTTGTGGAGAAAGTAAATACGGAAGTGTTATTTACTCTCATAACACAAGAACTAGGGGTCGCCAAATGAAATTAATAGGCAGCAAGTTTAAAACAAACAAAAGGAAGTATTTTTTTCACACAATGCACAGTCAACCTGTGGAACTCCTTGCCAGAGGATGCTGTGAAGGCCAAGACTATAACAGGGTTCAAAAAAGAACTAGATAAATTCATGAAGGACAGGTCCATCAATGGCTATTTGCCAGGATGGACAGGGATGGTGTCCCTAGCCTCTGTTTGCCAGAAGTTGGGAATGGACAACTGGGGATGGATCACTTGATGATTACCTGTTCTGTTCATAGTCTCTGGGGCACCTGGCATTGGCCACTGTCAGAAGACAGGATACTGGGCTAGACGGACCTTTGGTCTGACCCAGTATGGCTGTTCTTATGTTCTTTCCCAGTCATCTAGGTACTCACACCCACCCGCCCCGGCTTTTCCCTGCTGGGAGCCCAAGTATCACTAATACTGGCCTTCCACCATCCCCTGGCCTCCTCTCCCCTTCCCTGGTTCTTACAGACCCCGGCTTGGAGCCCCTCCCCAGCCCAGGGCCACACCACAGGGGTTAGCCCTGGCCTGGTAGCTCTGCCTCGTGGCCACAGCCGATTCAAAACTACTGGGCCTTCCTCCAGGCCCTTCCAGGGGAGAGGGACCTCTGCCTGGCTCCTCTCTCCTGGGTCTCTCCTCTCTACTGAATTCGCTGCTCTGGTTACGTAGTGCTCTCCCTGCGTCGCAATCACAACTGGGGTCGGGCTTTCTAATTAAGCCCCATGACTCTACATTAGTTGGGGACGCTAATTAGCTCTTATGTTGGCAGCTCGGCAGTGCGGCTGAGAGATAGCTACTAAGTCATGGGTAAGACTGAGCCCAGCTTGCCTCAAAGGGCCAGCCAGCCGCTATAGCCCTCTAATAGCCCTGCCTATGTGACTCATGTAGAGGAGGCTCTGCAGAGAGGCCTCAGGTCTGGAGTCAGGACGGAGAAACATCCCCTGCCACGTGATGCAACACCTCTACAGCATGCGTGCCATCTTGCTGGGATCAGGACATGTGTGTGGTCAATGAGGATTGGGTCCTGTACCAGCCATTACAATTAATTGTGATAGAACATTAAGAACTGAAGCATAGGGATTTAAACCTTCCGAATGCTATCAGTGCCGACAGAGCTAGCACTGGTAAAATTATGCAAGTTAAACTGTAATAAAATAGCATTTAAAATAATGTACACAATGGATGCCCAGAAATGCAGGATATTCTCAATTTGTACGGCAGCTTTACTAGCAGTTACATACCCAGTAATAAACTTCCGACCTTTGCCTCTGAGCTTAAAAGTAACATTGCTTTTGCTGGCAATGGGATACACCAGGACATTCAGAATCTCAGCACTTAGTTGGTAATAGTACAGGACGTATATCCTACACGTATACCTGGCAGCAGCAACAACAGAAAAACTGACTACAAAATATCTTAAACACTACAGATCCAGCTCTGTCCTCAGAAACACGAGTGCAAATCACGTGCAGCGTCTGAATGTACAACCTACCCTTCTGACTGTCATTTAACGGACTGAAGGGAATCCAAGGTAATGTGTGTTTTATTGGTATTAATGTGACGCTCAAACAGAATCTGAAAAAAAAGAGTAGATACCATTAAAAAAAGGCCATGCAGAAAAGCAGACAGAAATATTGATCACTGCTTGCATTTCCTAATGAAAAAAACACTCAAAATAGAGTAAAAAGCCATTTCAATGAGGCAGACCTAAAACATACACAAAAAAGACCAATATTAACCTACAAGGGGCCATATTTCACAGCCAACTACAGAAAATTCAACACAGAACTGTACAGGGAGCAGCGACACACAATCCTGCCAAGGGCCTCGATGCCTGCAGCCAGCCACTTAAAAGGGATGTCTGACCATGATCCAAAACGTGCATTAAATTAGCCTCTCTCTGAGAAATAGCCCCACACCATTGCACATGTATTGCTAATTTACATGACAAAGATTTTTGAGTAAGTGCACATCCCGCATAATATTTACGTTGATTTCAAGCTGAGTTTCAAATTGGATGCAGAAAGTAGGAGATCAGCAACAATTCACAAAAATTCTGTGTGTTACTAACTTTTTAGTAAAGGAACAGAGTTGTTAATGATTCAAGTTATTTTCTTACAAAAAAGAAAATGACCAATAGAAAGAGAGAAGATCATTTAGCCGTTCAGCTGCTGGCTTGGGGCTCCAGAGACCCATGTGCCTCTGTTCCTCATCTGTACAATTGGAATACTATCTTGTTGGGATGACATGAGAATAAATATATTTAGGTGCTTAGGTACTATGGTAGAGGAGGCCATACAAGTACCTTACCCAAACAGACAGACAATTAGGAAATACCACAGAGTTGCGGCAAGATGGGTTTAGTGTTGCAACCTAGTTATTCCAACAGTAATAGCAATTTTTAAAAAATTCTTAATTCGCTTGTTACTCGAATAGAGGCAGCACACTATATATTGTCTCATTTCGCTTAAATATTTTATTGTGGTCGCCGCATTTCCATAGATGGGCTTTCGTTTAGAAACCATATACTGACATTCACTCCGTGCAGAGCACCACCA
The DNA here is from genome assembly GCF_011386835.1 of Chrysemys picta bellii. NCBI lineage: Eukaryota > Metazoa > Chordata > Testudines > Emydidae > Chrysemys > Chrysemys picta. The sequence goes on from NC_088800.1 coordinate 1,861,092, forward strand.
AGGCCCATAAATCTTAACTTAACTCCTACTTAAGTCTTCAAAAAAGAGCTTAAGTGGGACTTGAATGGTGAATAAACCTTAGGCACATCCACTATCCAGGAGGTGAACTGCATCCATAGTGATGAACACATTGCTAGCTGCAGTCACAAGATGCTGAACAGTCTCGGTCTCATTTCAGCAGATAAGAACACCTTCCTAATGCCACCACAGTACCTGGAATTTGGGGGATGATACCCATTAAATAAATTATAATTTTCTAGTACTTGATCAAAGATCCTTATTTAAAAAGTGCTTTTTAAAAAACAAGCCATGCCAGGATAATAGTTTCAAGTAACATCTAATCCAGTTGAAGAGCGAAGATCGTCTCGTTCATGATTTAATTTTCCTGGCATTGATGAAAGGGATGCTTTCATGCGGTCACTTATTTGCTGTAAGTGATGGGCTACCAAACCCACACCACAGCCTTGAGGGACAAAAAGGACCCAATTCACCAAAACAAATGCTTAACTTTAAACACATCATTAAGGGCTCTGCTAAATCGGGACCAGCGCCACAACCAAACACCTCATAGTTCCAGAGTCGCTTCCTGATTTTGCAGAAACTTCTCCCCTTTAGTAGAAATACTTTGCACCGTCACATTGGAGGTACCAAACGTGATTTATGCCTCTCCCCACCTCTACTAGGGAAAAGCATATTAAACCTACTTCGTAGATTAGTGAAATGAGATACACAGGGCTGAGAAGTGATCCTATGAACCTTGGGGTCCCAGGCTCCTATCCTAACCACTAGGCAACACCAAGTGTGCACAACTATCTATCCAGGGTGCAATTTTCAGAGGCACAAATGGCAGGTGGGCATTTAACTGGCATTTGTACCTCTGAAGACCTTCCCCCTCTCCGCCCTGCAGTTTTCTTGGCATGTAAGGACCTGCAGTGACCAAACCATGCAATAGACAATATTGTTTCTCATCTGAAATTATTTTCTTATGACCAGTTTTGTTCTTGGTACGAATTACGATGAAGTTATTCCCTGCCCCAGTAAAAGAAGTTCTGACTATTCTGTTGTGGGACAATAAAGATCCTTAAGTTCCCTGATTCAACTATGTGGAATTGCTAAAATATGTACATTTTTTATCTTTACTCCCTATTCTTTGAAATATCAGTCTTATTAATCAGGCTTTAGTCTTATCTACTGGACAGAAAGAGGTGTATCAAGGTCCAGTGCAGTATTTTCAAAAAGGTCCTCACTGGTCTAGAAATCACATCCAAGATTTTGTTAATAGGTGATGCTACCCTGGACAATATCAAACCATGCACAGGACTGGATCTGAGAAGCCTTTCGGTACGGTATTATAGTCTCCATTCCTGGCAGAAATAGCAGCAGCAAAGATTGCACAATCACTTTGGCTATCCAAAAGTCCAGATTTGAAGGCGCTTGCTTAACTTAGAGAGGTCCATTTATTTCTATGTATTTTGGCATCATTCCCCGTCCTCCTCCCCAGTCACAAGGAATTGGGGCTAATCCTGCTTTTAGTTACACGGGTGCATCCCTGACAAAACTCTCTGGGGTTGCACTGGAGTAACAGAGCAGGATTTGACCCCTGGTATGTAAAATTTGATAGGGAAAAAAAATTAAGATTCCAATTCAATCGACTCGGAGAACCAGGCATGCATCCTAACCAGCAAGTGATTCCTTCATTTTACTCTTTTTGATAAAAAAAAAAAAAAACTTCTTTTAACCTTAAACAGGCAAGCTCGAATTCTGCCCTGACCTCGTGCCGTTAATTTCAGAAATAGGATTTCAAAGATTTGTGTTTTTCTTTACAGCTGTAGATCCATCTGCTTCTTTCTAATTCAGACTGGTTGGGCATGAAGAAGGGATTTTATGCTAGGTTTTAGCCTTTAAATGTTCATCTTGCACCCTCGCAGGGAACTATTGCACTAGGTGTTTTATCGGTTGTGTTAGGCACTCAGAAGACCTTGGGCATCAGGCACCTGATAAACAAATATTTGTTATTAAGTACGGGCAGGAATCTTTTCCTGAATACTGGCATCCACCATCAGTAGAAAACAGAACGGAAAGAACAGACAGCAGGATTTTGAGTATCCATAACGGCCAATGTCACATGATGATGGGTATTTTAATTCTGCTGCATTCCCCAAAGTTGCCACTCCCTCTCCTGTGCACCCTTATCATTCTGCCTGGGACCCTCCCCTTCCCCCACATTGTCCCCAGTGCCCGAGACCTGCTCCCTCCAGCCTCCCCATTCCTGCCCCAGGAGACTGCAGCTATCCGTGCAAACAGTCAGTTCTTGACCAAACTGAAAGCCACTATTTGGTATTTCTACAAATACCACATCAGAGGATCCCCCTGCATCCTTACGTGACTCCTGACAGCTTTGGATGAAGCTAGGTCTGAAATAAAACGGGGAGGTTCAGGTGCCTCATAGTAACTTCTTTCACTGGTGGAAAGTGAAGTTCCTGACTGGAAGTTTTAGCACAACGTCCCACGAAGTGAGCAGCGCCACAGTTTCGATGGAGGGCGTCTCCTAGGCAATGGCCGCATTCATCAGACATGGACAGTTGTATTTCCTCTGTTCCCATGGCAAACACAGGCCCAGCCAGCAGCCTTAGAAGGTGGACTTTTTTTTCTTGGAGATCCAAGGAACAAAACAAAGCAGAACAATTAAGCCCTGTCTTTAGGGGTCAAAATACAGTCATTCCTTTCAAACAGATTTACTAGTTTCCAAGTTCCATTTCAAAGCCAACCTGAAACCCATTATTTGCTACTTTTTACTTTTATCCCTATCTCATGGAGGTTTTATAGAACACAAAAACAGCAGCCCAGTTTAATTTACCTCCTAGTCATGGCATTTCACTAACAGGCGTTATATCAACCACCACTTTCAAAGGTTAACTCTGCTAAGCCGTCCATATTTGTGTCTGGGTCCAAGGCCATGCCTACCAAAGAATATAACCACTTTCCAGGTGTAAAGAATAACAATCAACGGGCAAGAGGAGAACCAAGAGAAAGGAGATCTTGTGACAATGACATGCTTAAAAAACCCAGAACTTCCATTAAAGAGGCAAGACAGCCAGGGGTCTTTGCTCGGTGCAGAGGACAGGACACCAAACCTTGGTTCCAAGAACATCAGCAGCTTTGCAGTCTGGCCAGCTTTCTAGTAACTTGCACTCAAGTGTTGAAAAAAAAAAACAGCCAGCGTTCTTATCCTATGGTACAGCATTTGTATAAATCCAAGAGGGCATACGCAAATTTTGATTTATCGGGAGTTCTGATTATCCTGAGTTCAGTGAGCTGTAACAGAAATAAAGTCCTGGGGGGGTGGGGGGGAGAGGAGATGAACTAGCAATAACAAAATTGTTTAAAAAAACCAATTATATTCCAAGAATATAAAATAATAACTCTTCCTACCTTGAGTGTCCAAGGTTTAATTGAGATGCTTAATGCTATCAGTTGCTAATGCACTGTAATGGGGAAATCCTCTTCTACTTCCTCTTTATTCAATGATACAATAATTCTCATTGGGTTGCACTGTTGCCATGATAAGAATTCCAGCAAGCTTCCGAAGGGAAAACCCTGCTCCTTGGCCTTGAAAGGTCTTTTGCTTCATTCTGTGTTGGCCTTGGTTATGACATCATGCCTCAGTGGTGATCTCATAACTTGCAGGCTCACCGAGGCAGTCATGTGAAGTAGCAGGTTATTATGAAGGATCTGGTTATAAATCCATGGTTAAGGTGGACGTGAGCTTTGCACTTCAAGCAGAAATTAAACCTCTCTTTTATGCATCAAGAACAGATTGTATTTTCCTCAAATTTACAGCATTTACTCCAAGTACAGAAAGTATTTCTGAGAACTTCCAAGTAAACGTATTAGCTACAAGCGCTGCTCTTGCAGCTACCCTGCCAGACTATTTGACTGAAGACTCCAGTTCTAGACAAAACACTGTTTACTATTGAACATGTCTACATGTCAAAGGGGAAATGTGCAACATTCTCCGCTGATGCACACAAAATATTACACACCTCAAAGGGCACCTGTGTGCCTCTCAGCTGAAGCGATTTACCTTCCTCTGTAGTCCCGCATTTCAAAAGTAACAAAACCAAATTTCCCTAATGGAAGTGAATTAATATCTATCTATAGTATCTACAATTACAAGTGTCCCATCATTGTACTCACCAAGCCCTGAAAGGCAAGTCTCTATCCATACACCCTCCATCCCCATTGTATCTGAGCACCTGACAATCTTTAACATAGTTATCCTCACAAAACCCCTGCGAGGTAGAGATGTGCCATTATGCCCATTTGGGAAACTAAGGCACTGAGAAGCTAAGTGACTTACCCAAGGTCACACAGGAAGTCTATGGCACAGCAAGGAATTGAACCCAGATCTCTCATGTCCTAGGCTAGTGCCCTACCCACCAGACCATCCTACAACGTTTGTCTATACTGGTGAACAACAGGAAGGCAGGGCTCTAAAATGATTCATCAATACCCAGTGATCTGATATCAATATTAGCCATGGAACAAAATTTTATCCCTTCTGGAAAAGTCCTATAGAATTGACTCCAGAATGACACACTTCCTATAGAATTTTCAGCCAATCAATAGCATTTTAAAATGATTCTAGATATAATTCCCTATTAAAATTCATGTATATCCCCACTACGGAATGGTATTAAAAAACAATCTATGGAAAGTATAGCATTCACCATTCATTTTTATAGGGGTTTTACTGAGTAAGATCTACAGAATGGTTAGTTTCATCCTTATTTAATTCTATGAGGCTTTTCCATAAGGGTCATACTGCAAATACCGGACATCTATATGCTTAACTTGAAACATCTAGTAATGGTGGGAAGGGAAATGGATCATCATCATTCAAATCACACCACTTAGGAATGAATTTTTAATGAGGGTAGGCCTCGCTTATTTCTAATTTTGCTCTAGCACCTTATTTATAGCTATAACTAAATCTCACTGCGTGGCTGTGTTGTTAAGCTGCAGGACATAGTATCCAATTAATACCAAAACAGCATTAAAGCAACATGAAAGGTCCAACTTAAACCCAAGGAAAAAATTCAGAGTGAAGACTGTCATTCCAACCTTCGTTCTCTCCACCTGGCAGCTGCCCTGAGGTCCCTGGTTTGTTTTAAGTTCCAGATGGAGAATGAGGTCATCCGCACAAACTAGGTACAACAGGGTGAGTTAAAAACCTACCAGTAGTCATAACAAATTGACTCAAGGAAGTGGAGACAGGCTGTAGAGCCTCTGATCTCTAAGTCACTGGTTTGAATTCAGTCCACGATGAGAACGACGCAACATTTTGACGACCTGAGGAGTAATAAGCTAAACGGAAGAGAAGAAAACACTCACAGGAACAACAGGCATTTGGGATAGAAAAAAGGAAAGCTCCAATTTAACAACAGGAAACGGTTCTTAACCTTGAGGTGAAACCTGGCAGTGTAATATTTGAGGCCAGAGAGTGTTCAAAAGAAAGTTACATGCAGAATTTAGAGGGAAGTGATACAGGAATTCCATTGGGTGATGTGGGAACTGAGCATATGTGGTACATCAATACAGACCCCTCTTTGGGTAAACCCCAACTTCAATCAGTAGGAGTTTATACGAAGGCATGTGCTGCAGTCCTCATGCATCTCTGTTATAGAACCCTTGAATCCGACCTCTTAGCTACAGTAGCTTATACTGTGATAGCCTGTTGAGCTGTAGAAATGCATAACTCTCCAGTGCTTTCCCAGCTTCCTATGTTGTTCCACTCTTATTCCATCTGTACCACCACGATCCTGTCTCACTCAACTGCTGCGCTGATCCACTCTTCCTCCTCCAGATTTCTTATCAACCCCCAGTAGCGCTAGAACCTCCTGAATTTCAGATCCCAAAGACATTCTATTCACATCACACATTTCCTTAGGAAGCTCGCTGACGTTTGCGCATCAAAAATTTTAGTCAGCAGGATGTACAGTGCAATAATGAGAATTAAATTGATTCAAGGAAAGTACCTGCTCAGCATGTTCATTTGCTATTTTTCAAACATAAGTATATTGACATGGGCGTTTTTTCAAATCTCAAAATGCAATCTATCCTGGGCTAACTGTATGTGCAACGTGGCACGAATCACCTCAAACTACCAACGATATCCATCTTTAAAGCACCTATGTAGCTATAAAATCGCTTAATCGATTTTGATAATTTTTTTTATAAAAAAAATTTCATATAGGTAGCTAGATGGATACTGCCGCTGGGATCCGTACTTAATGCGAAGCTTAAGACCAATATGATTTGAAACAGCCAAGCTATAAACCCTCTGCAGAATGGAAAATTCTGACAGGCGTAATAGACATGCACTATAATTAAAGTCTTTGGTAAATGACACTAACACAGCCAAAATTTTCTATTTCAAGCTACAGCATTGATCGAATTTTGACATGCAAGATTAACTGGAAGGATCTCTCTGGACTGATGAGAACAGTAAGCCACAACGCTTGTGTTAATTTTCCTTGATACATATGCATTATGCATTTGACAAGATACAGGCATCTAGCAAGTACCAACCTATGTGTTTTATCTGTAATGCTACTGAGCAAAGAAATGCCCCTCCCTCAATATCCCAGACTCTCAGAAGATATTTCTCTACGCTCAAGAGTCCAGCGATTATATTCTTTCCTCCCAGATATGAAAGTTTAAAAAATGTGCCAACCTTGAATTTCCAATGAGAAGTTCACTCAATGCAGAAAACGGAGTCTCTCAGGAAGAAAAATAGGTTTCAACAGAATGCACTGTTCGAAAGACAATACTAACCAGTCAGGAGTGGATGAGGTGTAGGGCCATAACAAAAAACTATTCTGTACTCCCAACTCAGAAATAAAAAGAAAATATTTTAAAATTAAGCAGACTCGTCCTCCTTCCTGTTTACCAGGCAGATTTCAATTCACTTGCGCATGCTACATGATCCTTCCAAGCTGCAAGCCAGTCAGGTGGTTCTGTTAGATCAGTGTTCCCAAACTTGGGATGCCGCTTGTTTAGGGAAAGCCCCTGGCGGGCCGGGCCGGTTTGTTTACCTGCCGCGTCCGCAGGTTCGGCCTATCGCAGCTCCCATTGGCCGCGGTTCGCTGCTCCAGGCCAATGGGAGCTACTGGAAGCAGCGGCCAGTACGTCCCTCAGCCCGCGCCGCTTTCCACAAGCGGCGTCCCAAGTTTGGGAAACACTGTGTTAGATAATATACTTTCAAAGATTTTGTCCTTATAATATGTTCATGTCTTTGGAAGTGTTTTCCAGTACCTCATTCCCTTCTCCTCCCTCTCCGTCCCCTCAACCCCCGAATATATGCATCATACCAAAAGCTATAGAAAGATTCTCACAGCATCTGAATGTCTACAATTATTTTAAATACCCAATCAAAATAAAAATGAGCATTCCCACAAGATGGTCAAGTCACTGCTGCTAGTGCAGCTGAACTGAAGTATCCCTTTGCCAACACCCATCTCATCACCACATTCCCTATAAACCCACAGCCTCTCTGAACAGAAGCACCTTATTCTGTGCTCAAGGCTGCCAATCTGGAGGTCAGGTGAACAGTGAAGGGAAGCAAATTCCATAGATGAGGGTCCCTTTGCTGAATACACTCTAATCCCGGCCCCAAAGAATTCTATCCAAGAACCGAGAGCTGAAGTGACTAGCTGAACTTAGTTGTCATGAAGGGAGATGGTGGAGAGGTGCTATTTCTAAAAACGAATGAGGGTCTGGTAGGTGCAAAGGAAAAGGGTTAATTTGCCTTATTGCAGTGAGTGCTGCAGGATGCAAGGTCCCATGACAAGAAAAAACAAATATTGCCTCTTCACACACTAAGGTACATGTTACAATGGATTAGGTGTTACTTTTTAGTTCACCCCAGCGTAGACAGTATAATATTGTGTAAGTACAAGCTGTTCTTCCCACATTCCCTAACAAGGGCAAAGGGAACTCGACAATGCAGTACTCTAAACTCTTCCCACTCCCAAAAGCAGAATGGACATCCTCTATTTTTCTGTGGGTGTTTGCCCGGTAAAGCTGCTCGAATATGCTGCAATTTGAAGCATGGTTTTATTCTGAAAAGTAACTCTGTAAAATGGCACCATTTTACTCAATAGCTCGGTTTCTTCTCGGTATTCAGTCACAGCTGCTGATTCGATTGACTAAAATAAGATTTTATGTTACTTCTTTTAGCCCTGCAGAGACACAGTTAAGAGAGAGTGAACGGAGTCTACTACTGTACTTCTTATTCAGCAACTACAGAACCACTTACTAAATTTCAATTACAGCGTCATCTAGTTACATCTTTGCAAACCCACTGAAGGCAATGTGTTGCCAATGAGGACATAGTTGGGGACAATGGGATTACACAAGTGTAATTAAGGGCAAAATAATGGCCTGCAGAATTTTCGTTACTGGTGATGATGCAGAAGAAGCCGAGAACCTGGCGTGATTCCCCCCAGTCCCAAATAGGGTTTACATCACTGGGCAGTTACAAAATTCATCTCTTGGCTTGGAAAAACGAACAGCCATAATATGGGAGTAATTGAGAAACAATAACCATGGAACCCCATTTTATAGTGTCACTTTTCAGTGCACAGCCACACTTTCAATACTAGATATTTATGCAGATTTTGATTTCACTTTTGACCAAAACTGAGTAACTATTCTTCAGACGCACTTCATCACACTTCGCAGGCTGCCTCCAAAACACCAAACACAGGATCGTCTTGTAAACAAGCATCTCCCGTACATATCACCCAATGAAATGGCTGAAAAGCTTTGCATAACAATGAAATGTGGGAGACTATAAGCACTAAAGAGGAAAGAATGAATGCCCCATGCGGTTGCAAATGTCACCAGACACTGGAGCAGAGATCCACATAGCAATGCCCTTCCTGCACACAAAGGTTCCCTTTGGGCACACAACTGGAACAACAGCCCTTATTGGCCTCTACAGGCAGATTCATCGCAGAAGCAGAGAGGAAGCTGCTCTCCACTTCTAGTGAGAGAGGATTGTGGAAGTGACAGGGAAAGGAAGCTGGCGGCCATCCCCATCCTCAGACAGAAGAAATCCGCCACTCAAGGAATTTTCACTAACCTGCAGAGTGACAGCGGATCCTGCAAGGCCGAGAGGGGAGTGCTTGTGTTGCCCATGGGATTGAGGAGCTGACCCACGGCAGACACAGACAGGGCTTCCTCACACTAAGGGCAGGTGGTAGCGAGGTACCTCTCAACACCAGGTATCCCCGGGAAGCATCACAAGGATGTCACAAGAATTAATGTTTGTAAACATCTCCAGAATGCTTGGATGAAAGATGCAATATACATTTTAAGTATTAGCACAGGATAACGAATGAAGACCGTGATTTTGCTGTTTTGCCTCCATTGTGATCTATCACAAACTATTGCCAGAGCTGTGCTGACATGATGCAAGTACACAAGCAAAGAGGTCTCCTGGGATTATAGATGTTAAAAACAGTCCAACAGCCATGTCAGTTTCTGCTCCATTCAAAATACAGGGGAGAAAACCCCCATATTGTTTATCAAATGGAAACAATTCCTCTATATATTTTGTTTTTCAAAGGGATGCAGGCATTGCAAAGCCTTGGACACCTAGAAAAATCACTTGTAGGAATGGTAGGAACACACTACAATCCACAAAGCCCGAATCTGCCACCCAACTTCCTTATCCAATGAATGGGAGAGCTAGGCACCTAGGAAGCGAATCCACAATAGCCGGCACACAAGGCAAGAAGCCAATGGGAGATGGCGACAAAAGGGGTGCATGCTAAGCCCACCCCTCTCACAGAAATAGGCACCTCCTGGCAGCTTGGACTTAGGGGCCTATTTCTGCTAGTGATTCACAGCCAGGGGCCCCTGTCTTGGAGCCGGATGGCTTCAGCACTCTGTCGCTCCTTGTGAAAATGAGTTAGATCCCCACTTCGCTCCATACCAAACAGGAGGAGGAGTTCAGGTGAGGGGGTCTCACCTGGGATGTGGGCGACCCAAGTTCAATTCCCTCCTCTGCCTCAGGGGGAGAGGGGATTTGAACAGGGGTCCCCCACCTCTCAGGAGAATGCTGCACCACTGAGCTACGGGATAGTCTGCTGTGGGGACCCCTCAATCTCTCCTGTTGAAGTTGGTGCACTGTGTATAAAAGAGTCATTGGGCCAGTATGAGAATGACTCTGCAGTGCAATGGTTAGGGCACCCACCTGGGAGGTGGGAGATGCTGGGTCCAGACCCCCTGCTCCAGTGACTCTAAGGGGACAGCCATATGGCCTTAAAAGACCCGCGGCACAGCCAAAGCTGGCCCAGGTCACCTGACGCGGGCTCACGGAGCTAGAAAACTGCAGCATAAACCTTCAAGCGGAGGCTGGAGCCCTGGCTCTGGGACCCTCCCACCTCAGGGGATCTCAGAGCCCAGGCTCCACCGAGCCTGAACGTCTGCACTGTGATTTTATAGCTCCACGAGCCCAAGTCAGCCGACCTGGCCTGGCACAGGTCTTTACTTGCAGTGTAGACATACCCTAAGTGTTCATACCTGGTGGAACAACGTCAACAGCCGAGACTGCGGGAGCCCCACCTCTAACAATTCTATACTCAGGGGTTAGAGCAGTGGCTCTCAACCTTTCCAGATTCCTGTACCCCTTTCAAAAGTCTGATTGGTCTCGGGTACCCCAAGTTCCACCTCACTTAAAATCTATAAAATCAGACATAAAAATACAAAAAAGTGTCACAACACACTATTACTGAAAACTTGCTGACTTTCTCATTTTTACCATATCGCTATAAAATAGATCAATTGGAATGGAAATATTGTACTTACACGGCAGAGTATAGTACATAGAGCCACAGAAACAAACCATTGTCTGTATGAAATCTTAGTCTGTACCGCCTTCGCTCGTGGCTTTTATGGAGCCTGTTGTAAAACTAGGCAAATCTCTAGGTGAGCTGATGTATCCCCTGGAAGACCCCTGTGTACACCCCGGGATACACATCCCCTGGCTGAGAACCACTGGGTTAGAGCACTCTCCTGAGAGGTGGCTGTTCAAACCCTCTCTTCTCCTCGGGCTGGGGGGGAACCGAACCTGGCTCTCCCACATCCCAGCTAAGCGCGCTGACCACTGCGCTAGGAGCGGTAAGGTAGGAAGCACCATCACCGACTCCTCTTCCGACTGCCAGATTCTGAATGGAAGTCGATGGCCTTTGGTCTGACCCAGGACGGCCGTTCTTATGTTCTTAATTTAACCAGATTAGAACCATTTCACATTTCCTTGTTTGCATCTCCAGGGCCGCAAATAAAGCCATACTCTGAGCAACCGTACACACACTGCAGATTCATCAGCCTTACAGGCAATTCTAGAATCCTCAACATGAAATTGTCTTCACACTGCTGTGATAATTTACCCGGGAAAAAGTTCAACACAGAAGGATATGATCCAAAACCTCCTTATTGCAAAAACAGCTCCAAAGTCTTTCTGTAAATAAATAACAATTATTCTTTTGACCACCATCAAACAGCTGCTGAGAGAAGTCTAGTTCAATTTTGCTCTCTGTAACAGCACCATCTTCTGACCCATATATTGATGAGCTAAAGCCAATATTTGACAAAACGGATAATAAACATGTCTTTTCTCAACAGCGAATCCCTGCTTATTCCCTAGACTGTTTTAGTAATGTATTGTCATTTATAACAAGTGACAGCTGTGCCACATTTCCTTTGCTGCTTGAAAATGGGGAGCCTGCTGATTTCAGAGGTTTTTCCACTACTATAATTTAATTTCCTATTCTGAGAAGCCAGCGACACTGAGTAAACCAAAGGGGACTACTCTCATTTGAACGAGGTCACACACAATCTCGGCTCCACATTTTGGATCAAGATTTAATGCAGTCCAGTACAACTGTAGCGCAGTGTTGCACTATGTGTTATCAGACTGTGTGTGAAAGCCTTGAGTTGTGAAAGTAACAGAACATACTTGCCATTAGGGTTTGGCTCTCACGTTAACAGATTATGCTGTTCTGCAGACTGACATCAAGGCAAGATTCTGCCCTCAATTGTACTAGTTGACTTCGGTGGTATCGTAGAGGTGTGAATCAGAACAGAATTTGATCCTTATTATTTTGTGAACTATAGGATATGGCTAAGACATTAATTTCTTTTGGAGAGCTACAACTTCTGCTTTTCAGTTCATTTTGTTATCTTGTCGTCCCAAACCATACATCACTTTTATCCATTTGTTGCATCCTGCCGGACATGTAGATTGTGGTTTGCGGCATTGCAGCCATGTTGTCCCAGGATACCAGAGAGACAAGATGGGTGAGGTACTGTCTTTTATTGAACCAACTTCTATTGATAAAAGAGACAAGCTTTGCAGCTTAAACAGGGCTCTTCAAGTCTGGGGAAGATACTCAGTGCGTCACAGCTAAACACAAGGTGGAACACATACGGAGTTAACACATGTTGCAAGAGACCATAAAACAGAAGGAATATTGGGATTCATAGAAACCATCCTCAAACCACTCATCACATAAAGAGACAGTTTCCTTCAGGACACCACCAATTTCCTTCAGAAACTCCACAACATTAACAACCACCTCAGAACACCAGGGAGGTCACCTCCCTTTACAACAACACCCTTCACAATGACGGAATCACTGCCTGCCTCAAATATCTACAAGACAATGGACAATGCTCAGATAACCACCCCAAACACATCGCCAAACTCATCCATCTCATCCTCACCCACAGCAATTTTACATTCAACACTACATGCTTTGTCCAAACCATGGGAATAGCCATGGGTACTAAGGCCCGGTCTACACTGGGGGGGTGGGGGTGGGGGGAAGGACAAGCTAAGTTGGTATAAGTTACACAACTTCAGCTACGGAAATAAAGTAGCTGAAGCCAATGTACTCAGAGCTACTTACCGCGGTGTCTTCACTGCAGTAAGTTGACTGCTGACACTTCCCAGTCGACTCCGCGTACGCTTCTCGCTCCACCTTAAGTATGTGGGGTATGTATGTAAGACACCCTCGAAACCAACAACTACAGTAGCTGATTTTACTTGATAAAAGCAGAAACCATCTTTTCCATTATGCTATGTATGATAAGTCAATGCTATGCACTTTTTTAAAAAAGAGATTTAAATAATTCCTCGATATCCTGAGGGTGGAAAAAAAACTAATAAAAATATTCACCTTGGAAAACTGGCTACTGAACTGGAGGATAGGAGACAGTTTCTATATGTGTTTTACAATGCCAGCTCCTGTGTAAGTGAATAGGATGCGAGCACTTCAAGAAGCGGTGCAGAAGCAGCAGTAAAAATAGTCTCAGTATATAGCCATGACATTTCCACTAACACTAGCGTCCATTAAAATGAAAGTAAAGATGGGACTGTTTGTTTTAGTGGGAATTTCTGCTTTAACACGTTTTCAACAGCTGTCTTTTACATTCTTACCATTTAAGATATACACTTGGAAACGAAATATGAAGATAAAGCCAAGGAAATTCTGAGTTAAGGGTACCACTAGGTCTCTTAACACCCAGACATTGTGTATCTCAGCACCTACGCACACAATTTTGCTATTGGAAACTTCATAACACACGACGACCCCACATACCATATGCACTTAAATGTCTAGGCACTGAATTAAGCTTGCTGTACACATAGTGACAGTCTATAGTGATTTAGCTAGGCACGAATAACAGGTTTCTCTTACTCAAAAACAAAAATTCATTTGTAAATGCATTATTGGTCAATAGACTTTATGGAAAACCAGCTGTAAAAGAATTCTTGTCAATATTATAATTTTAACAATGGTAAAAATATGTATATAATATATAATAGTATAGGACGTATGTGATGAAATCCTAGCCCCATTGAAGTCATTGGGATGGCAAAACTCCCACTGACTTTGATGCGGCCAGGATTTCACCTACGGTCAATATATACCTGCTGAGACAATTACATTACATTACTTTAATCTTACTGGCAGCTTGCTATGAGATGGTGCAAAAATTCCACAGAGCTCTACCTACCAGATAGGCAAATAACATGGTCAGTGTGTGTATTCCTCAAATTCATTCTTACTCAGTGTTTCTGAAGAGAGGTCTCTTGTTTGCAATACTCCCTCTTTATTATCTACAGTTAGTTTTCAGGCTGAGGAGAGATTAATGTTTCTGTCTTCAAACAGGAAGGCACTAGGAACAGTTAGAAAGTTTATAACATGAAGTCTCATGGTTTCTTGAGTTCACAGCAGTAGGCAGAGAGCTATAATCCTCAAATGCAGAACATATCACCTTTGCTTGGGATTTCAGACAAGTAATCCCATTCTGTAAGTAGCAGTTTGCTAGCATCTTTCTCAGAAAAAGCAATTGGAAACTATCAGAAGATAAAAAAGATAGTGAACAAGGTAGGATGTTGGGACAATTCTTATAGTGCTGAAAGCCATTGAACAAAACTGCAAATCCTCTAGATCAGTGGGTTTTAACCTTTTTTCATTTGCAGACTCCTAAACAATTTTGAACGGAGGTGCAGACCCCTTTGGAAATCTTAGGCATAGTCTGCAGATCCCTAGAGGTGCATTCTGTTGCTCTTACTTTTAGCCCGGGGATACTGCCACACCTCCAGCACTCCTGCGTACAAGTAACCCTCACACAGCTATAGCTGCAAGAAACCAGGGTTCCTCTCGTCTATTGTATAGATTACCGGTTAATGATCTTGTCAAGTATTCCAATGAACTTTGCATATCATATGGATTTTTGTCCAAGGGAGCAAAAGACTGTTAAAATTAGGGCAGTTTTAAAGTTATGTGAGAAGCTGTTACATCTCAAATCCATATCTTATGTCTTCGTGTCTCTCTTCCCAGGCTTTCATGTTCTGCATTTCTGCAACAAAATACCAACTGTCTTTTCAGTAAAGTACTTGGTGCCCTTATGCAATAAATCATTCATTATTTCAGGTTCTTTATACTACCAGTGATATTGTCTTCACAGTGAAAATATTAAACTTTCCTTGGACAAGTAATATTTTTCAATACATATTTTATTCCAAGTTTTATTAGTCTGCCTTCCTGATAAATTGTTTCATAGGGGGATCAGACATGACAAATTACCAGTAATTATATGGCTGCACTAGAGTCAAAACTGATGAGATGAACAAAAGATTTAAGGTTCCTCGGGTGATGTGTCCGTTACTGGGATTTCTAGGAATGACTGGGATTCAGAACTTGGCTGGAGTAGTGAATGTTTATGTTTATAAAACTTGTGTCATGTAACACAGCACAACTGAACCTTGACAATTTCTGACACCTTAAGATTTCTGACTCACCATCAGTTTTAGAAGCAGGGATGATACTGATTTTGTTGCTTTTAATAGCGACCCTAAGACCACCTAATACTATTAAGCCAAAAGCTCTCCCAAGAAATGAAAATATAAACAGCTTTATGCTCCTCTGCACATATAAAGTCATTGAAATAACCCCACGTCCCTTAAAAGTTATTGAAATCAGTGATCCCGCTTGTATTCAGACACTGAGATCAGCGCTACACATTAGATCAAGGACCGTGGCTAAGAAAATAACCCTCTAATGTCAGACTTCTAGGGGATAAGAAGAATACAAAAGTGTTTACGCGGGGCCTGATCCAAAGCCCACTGAAGTCAATGTACAAAGACTCCCATTAACTGCAATGGTCTTTGGATCAGGCCCACAGTTATTTGGCTTGGGAAGGACCTTTATTGAGGCAATTAGCCCATTCAGACGGGATGTTTTAGAACGGAAATTAAGACCAAAATAGACAAAGGATTCATCAGAGCATAGATGGCGACAGGCTCATTTAGTGCAGGAATATTAATAAATGAGATTTCTGTAATCAAGTTCATAAAGATTTAATTGAGAAAAGGAATATTCAAAGTAATTGTCTACAAAACATGTCATTAGATGTTCTTTGTCAAGCACAGCCAGAGGTTAAATTTGGTTAACGGGTTTAACCAGTTCTCTTAGAAATGTATTTCTGTTAAAACCAGATCAATTTCTGAACTGTTCCTCTTTTTCAAGCAATATAAAAGCCAGCCAACGTGTCAGATGTTCAACATTCAGAAACATGTATGTGCCACTGATGTAAACCGCTACTCAATCTTTCTCTATAGCAAACTTCTGTATGTGTCTGCATTCCCATTTACAAAATTACGAACTTCTACAGAACATCCTCACTAACCCCTTTCACATTCTGTGTATCATATTTAATAGTCCTACACACTGAAATTATAACCTCTGATTTGTACGTTGGCTCTATGTTTCACAAAAAATAGAAGCATACATAAACAAAAGTGAAAAAATATATATATACAGATTGGATGAAGAAATGCTATGGATCTGTACGAGACACAGGAAATATCTGCATTTATAAGGGAATGACCTTCAAAACTCATTCACTGTTTTCTAGCCTGTAAAATTACAGTGATTTTCTCATTCGTGAGAAATTATACATTTTCACCATGTATGCTTTAATTTTTCATGGAATATAAATAGTTTTGCTTAAAAGTCAGCATGAAAGCAACAAAAAACAAACATTTACTTGTGATAACCTTGATTGTGAGGGTATTATGAACTGACTTTTTCACCTTAAATCATGCATACAACATATTAGTATTTCTGTTTACTGCCCCAAAAATCATATAAGCTGGTGAAACACAGCATCAAGTGGCATTTTATGTCAAAATTATATACAGTATAAGGATACTCTTATTTTAATTCTATTCCCAAGTAAATCAAAGAAAGAATCCAGCCTTTTTCCAAACTGGATTGCCCATACTTACCTATCTAAGCAATATATATCAATTGGATAAAAATTTATTAAAAGCAATCTCTCAAAAATTAATTGATTTTTGTATAAGCACAACTAATTTGACTGCCATTACAGCCATTTAAGTCACTACTTTGCAGTTAAGGTGGGGAAAAGGCAAGACGGGGAAGAAAATCAGTAATATTAACATTCCTGAGATGTTATTTACACAGAACAGATTTTTAAAACACATTTATTTATTCTTCTTTGCTTAAGCAAAAGTGAAGCCTCCCACAGCCTGCAGTATTTATTTGTAACCAGCTCTTTAATTTGAAGTATGCTTCTGCATGCATTTAAAATATTTTCTACTTGCCTTAGAGCGACAATAGAGTCAGAATCAACAACACCCAAATAAATCAGTGGAGAGGTGGGAGTTGTTGTTATTTACATGTTGCATCACAATTATCCAAAAACCTGGCCTGAATTTTCTACTGCTTACAAGTTAGAAGAGTGCCAGTTGACACTCTCAGGAAACAGTATCAATGAGTAAGGCTACGAATCTGTCACAGAGGTCATGGATTCCACGATTTTACAAGACCTCCACGACTTCTTGAAAATTCCAATAATTCAGCCCCAGGCAGTGGGCATCGGGCTTCAGCCCCAGCCGGCAGGACTTGGGCTTCAATACTGATGTAGTGAAAACTGCATTAATGTGTGTACATTTCTGTGATTTATTGTTTATTGCACACATCCTGTTCATGACTTTTAATTAAAATACCCGTGCCAAAATCTTAGCCTTAACAATGAGCGCTATGGTGTACAGTCAGTCTGCATGCTTATCACATGGATGTTCTCTTAAAAGTATTATTATTATTATTTAAAAATTAAGATTAAAAGCTGTCTGTACAAAACGGAAACCTCCCGTACATATGTCAGCCACCCTGTGTCCTCAGTCCTAATGTTATAGTTCTTAGCTAGTTGTTAAGGCAGTACTGTTGTGATTAGGTTACTCACATTCAAAACATTCTGGTATTCTAGTAGCCTAATGATATCATCACTAAATCCTTACTAGCAAATCATTCATATCCAGACTGGGGGGGGGGAAAACTGATTTTTACTCAAGAAAATTTCATTATAATGCATAATATCTGAACTCGTATCTGGCCTAGAACATTTTGAAAAGTGATCTAGACTATTTTAAAATTAAATCAGTCCCTGGAGCAGGGTTGAGGAAGTACAGGTAAATAACTAAAATCAGGCAGTACTCGGATACATCTCCTGGTATTTGTGTTTGGCTCCGACAGCATTTACTATACTTTAATTTGCATCAAAATCATTCTTAAAAGCACTTACTATACTTATTGCACTCACAGAGTCATCGGCAGAATTGTGCAAGTCTAAGAGCACCAATTTTGCTCAGCAAGAGGTATAAATTAAGCTCTTCTTCCATCATCCAACAATGTTTACTTGATTTGATTATACCCCACCAATGGAGAAGCAGCAGCGCTAAAGCTGTTCCATAATCATATTTGCACCAGGGAAGGTTAGTGAAAGTTGCGGGTTTTGATTTTGAACACAAAAATTTCACTAAAACTTGCAGCAATTGTCCACGTTCTGGTTTATTATAAAAGATTGAATCAGGGTAATATACTAGCTCTATAAAATAACGAAAACACTTATTATACATATATCCAATAACAGTGACGTTGCGGGAAGGGGTGGAGGGTAAGGGGGGGCACAACTTTAGCCCACTGAAATTCATTATATTCCATTAAATTATTTTTTTTTAGATGGGGGGGGAACATAGCATAAAAAATGGTAAGTAAGCTCCTTGCTAAAAGCTAGAGACTGGCCCCCTTTCACAGGGCCACTTGGCCTGTGTGGAGCTATTCTTTTGTGAATGCCAAGAATTCTGACTCACTGAAGTGCTGATCAAAATAATGACGTGAGACATTATTTTCCTGGTGGAATCAAAAAGCTTCTGTGTGACTAAACTCCCTCCCCTGAGCAACATCCCAGTCAAGCTGATCAGGCTTTTCTTTCGGAGGGCTGAAAAACTGGATCCATCAATTTGCCCAGTTGAGGGGGGGGGGGGAGGCATTTCAGAATTAAAGGTCACTGAATGAAGTAAGGATTCATTTGCTTTCTTCTCCCTCCTCCCCCCCCCATGTGTAATGCTTCCAGCTGTTACCATCTAGAGTGGCTGTAATTCACTGATGAGCATCGGATTTACACACACACACACACACACACACACACATCCATCCGGCAAGCCACAGGTTTGTCTTTGTTCCCATCTGAAGGAGAAACCATCCAGATAACTGCAGCATCCTCCATAAAACACCAACTTCACAACGCCCAGCACAGAAGTTGCTTTAATGCTTAGAACACCCATGCAATCCTAGGAACAGCCCATGTGTCCCCCCCACCCCCGGTGTGTGTCTACAGACCAGCAAGGGAACACAACGTGCTGGAGAGGGGGAGAGGAGGAGCAGCGAGCAACCAGCACTGGATCCCGCGTTGCTTTTGTTTGCAGTCCTCAGACTCCATTTGGCAACCCGGATTGGAGGAGCTGAGAAGTGAGATTGCAGCGCCTTTGGGTGACCTGGGGCTGGTTCTTCCCCATCGCCCATATTTGTATTCACACCCGGACAGGTTATTTGCCCCGGCGAAGGTCGGGATCTCCAGCAGCATTTCGGGACAGCTCTCGGGGCCAGACAGCTGAACTGCAGTGTTTGCACAGGGGCGAGCATGCAGCCTGCTCTTACAAAAAATCCCACACACCAGCCAGCCCGTGTGCATCCCTCCCCCGTCCCCAAAACAAAAGTCACCTCCCCCCCCCCCCTCTATACCGCATCTTCCTGCTGCGCCCGCACCCAGGCTGGGCTAAGCCAGGGAGTTTTCCCAGCCCAGGGTCTGACACCCTCCCAAGTTCTCTGCCTGGGCGCAAGTTTACCCCGAGCCTCCTCTGCGCGGTTCCCTCTGAAAGTCGCGCTCGGGCTATTTTATTCCCCTTCAGCGGCGAGCCCTGCCCGCCGGCCCCGACCCGCTCCGCCCGCCGCCCGAGACAGCCCGGTTCAGGGCCAGCTGCGTCCCCACACGCCCTGCGGGGCTGCGCGTCCACACACCCGGGGACCGCGGCTCGGATGCGGGAGGCTTTTGTTCCTTCCTCCCAGGGGCAGCAGGAGCGAGACGACTGGGGGAGGCAGCGACCCCCCCAAGAGAGCAGCAGCCCGAAGTGTGAAGTTCGCTGCAGCGCGGGCGAGCCTGCGGGGCTCCGCTCCGCTCCGGGGGTGGGTCACGCAGCGAGCCCGGGGGGGCAGCGCCGTTGGCAGGCGCGGCGCGGCGCGGCTCGGGGCAGCCCGGGGGCAGTTGCACGCGGAGGGAGGGAGGGAGACACACACCCGGTGCACACACACACACACACACCCGGTGCACACACACACACACACCCGGTGCACACACACCCGGTGCACACCCACAGACCTGGATGGTGCAGGTGTACTCGCTGTCATCCAGCAGCCTGACGGTGCAGCTGTGCTCCCGCTCCAGGCTCCTGCTGCTGCCGCTCATCCAGCGGCTCAGCATCTTCCCCGGCCCGGCCCGGCCCGGCGGGCGGCTCGCGGTCACAGGGGCCGGGCGGCTCGGCTCCGCGGCATCCCAGCGCCCAGGCGGCCCCGCCGCGCGCAGCCCGACTCCGGCCAGAGCCCGCTGCAAGTCCCCGCGCCGCCGCTCGCGCGGCCCGGCGCCAGGCGGGGGGCGGGGCCGGCGCTGAGCGACGGGCGGGCGGGCCAATCCCGGCGCGGGGCCGCCCCAGGCCCCGGCGCCCGCTGATGGGGCGGGAGGAGCCTCGGCCTGGGGAGCGGGGACTGCGGGGAACCCCCCCCTCTGCGCCCCCCAGGGACCCCCCTCTGCGCCCCCCAGGGACCCTCCTTCATCCCTCCTGGGCCCCCTTCCATCCCCCCCGGGGCACGGGGAGCCCTGCCAGGGAACCCCCCCTCCGGCCCCCCCAGGGACCCCCCCTCCGGATCCCCCCCCCGGGGCCACCCTCTTCTTCCCCCCCGGGGCATGGGGAGCTCTGCGAG
This sequence comes from Chrysemys picta bellii, assembly GCF_011386835.1. Lineage (NCBI taxonomy): Eukaryota > Metazoa > Chordata > Testudines > Emydidae > Chrysemys > Chrysemys picta. Next base: position 1,882,013 of record NC_088800.1, read on the forward strand.
GGAACCCCCCCTGCGGTCCCCCCCTCTTCTTCCCCCCCCCAGGCACGGGGAGCCCTGCGAGGGAACCCCCCCTCTGCGCCCCCCAGGGACCCCCCCTCCGGATCCCCCCCCGGGGCCACCCTCTTCTTCCCCCCCGGGGCATGGGGAGCCCTGCCAGGGAACCCCCCCCTCCGGCCCCCCGGGACCCCCCTCTGCGCCCCCCAGGGACCCTCCTTCATTCCTCCTGGGCCCCCTTCCATCCCCCCCGGGGCACGGGGAGCCCTGCCAGGGAACCCCCCCTCCGGCCCCCCCCTCTTCTTCCCCCCCGGGGCACGGGGAGCCCTGCGAGGGAACTCCCCCTCTGCACCCCCCCAGGGACCCCCCCTCTGGATCCCCCCCCCTGGGGCCACCCTCTTCTTCCCCCCCGGGGCATGGGGAGCCCTGCGAGGGACCCCCCCCTCTGGCCCCCCGGGACTCCCCAGGGACCCCCCTTCTTCCCCCCCAGGCATGGGGAGCTCTGCGAAGGACCCCCCTTCTTCCCCCCAGGACCCCCCTCTGCACCCCCTGGCAGAGGGAGCCCTGCGAGGGATCCCCTCCCACCCCCACCAGGGACCCCTCCCCTCTGTCCCCCCCGGGACATGGGGAACCCTGTGAGGGACTCGGGGAACCCTGAGGGACCCCTCTTCCCCCCCAGGAACCCTCCTCCGCCCACCCTCCTGGCACGGGAAGCCCTGCGAGGGATCCCCCTCCATCCTACCGGGGACCCCCCTCTGCCCCTCCCCTGGGGCATGGGGAGCCAGAACACCCCTTGTGTCAATGGGAGCCAGAGTGGGGACTCAAGGGGGTAAGAGCAGCATCTGCCCTGCCCCTGATGTGCTCGGGGAGCCTCTGCACATGCCAGGCTGCTGCGGCCCCACGGAGCAGGTGCCAGGCGGGTACAGAGCCCCCGACAGCCACTGCCCTGACCCCATCCTCTGCCCAGAGCCGGAGGGTAGGAACAGGCCTGCCAAAGGGAAGGGCAGACCGGGGTGTGGAAGGGCCACAGATGGGCAGGGGGGTAATCGGTGTGTGTTGGGAGAGGCTCTAGAACACCTATGTATGATCAGGGCATCATGGCGCTAGGTGCTGTACAGAGAAGTGACATTCTGACAGGCCCAGCCCAAGAAAGCTGATAGCCTAGTTATGGGGCGGGGGGAGATGATGGAGCAGAGGAGGGTGGAGGAGCATGTCTGTGTGGAGATTTAGGTGATGCAGGGGGAGGGGAGGAGCCCATTGGGATGCCCCTATTATAAATGCTAGCATTAGGCACCATCCCCACAAAACACCATTTCTAAGTCTTTTTTGTCCTCCCCCATGTAGGGGGTTGGGCCACCAGGCAGCCGTCATCCTTCTTGCTCCGGTGCTTTGGCTCTGTGGCTGGAAGATATGTCTTCTCTCTCCTCATACTAGGAGAGGGAATTCTCTTTGTCAGCCAGCCTACTTGAGAAGAGAAGGATGAATTTTCTTCCTCCTCCCCTGGAAGAGAAGCACCCAGCCTGTGGCAGCAAAATGAGCCCCTACGAACTAGCCCTTCTAGCTCTCACTTGGGAGAGGGAAGTGGATTAATAGGTTGATGTCCCAGTTTAGAGGTCCAACATCATAACATCCAAATAATCCCAGGGGCATCTGTGGCCCTGTCTGCATCATTTGACTAGGAGAGCAGTGTTTTATTTCAAATTAACTAATAAATAACCTTTTTTGGTTCATGTCCAGTGTTCATTCAGATTTGGCCACAAGCTGTGCTGCACTTGCTGTCATCACAGTTGGCACTGTGGAAGCAGAACATGCAATGGCCCTATTGTACATGGGTTAATAGGGCTTGCTTTGCCACAGATTGGACTCAGAGTTCTGCCTGCAAACCTACTCACTTTCACTGACCCCGCAGATGGTTGTAGCAGGGAGATGGAAGAGAGAGGATCCTGCCCAGGTTATTCACTAAAGTTTCACCCCCAAAACTCCCTGCAGAACAGACAGCCACCAGGTCATTTACATCTCAAACTTCCCTCAGTCTGTCACCGTGAGAGCCACTGCCTGGGGTCAGTGGTCTCTCAATTTTATGAGAAGGGCTGTTGTATAGCTCCTGACACATCTTCCCACCATTCTTTATTGTGCCTCTAACTCCCTCAGAACTACAAGTTCCAGAATTCCTCTGTTCTGAAGTGGGAACAGGGGTGTCCTGGGCCTGTAGCCTGCCATTAAGGGCTAGCATGCCCTATTACAGAAGCTCATCCCTCAGGGGTAACCCAATAAGTCCTGCTCTACTTCTCAGTAGGCTTTGCTTTACTTCAGGCTTGATCTGCTTTCTGCATCTCCTCAAATCCTCCTTTCACTCCTGCCCTGCATGTCCTCCCACACCAGGCCCACTCTTCCCTCCTAGCCGGGACCCTCCCCAACAACAGGTTCATCTAGGCCCTATCTACGCCTCTCCCACCTTGATCCCATACTCTCATGGTCTTCTAGAGGGAGAGCAGGTAGGATTCACATCACAAAGGCCTCTTACCCCATCCCTGGCCCTGACAACATTGGGTTTGACTCTTAACACTTCTGCATGCTTTTCCAGGGGCCCTGATATCTGTCTTTGGGGTCCTAAAAGTCAGGCCTTCTTCCCCTCCCCTGGCCACTTAACATTTCGGAATCTTCAGGAGACCACCACTATAACCTGGCAGCATCAGGGCCTCTGTCCAACTGACACTGCAACAGGGGACCACCCTGTTAGCTTGGTAAATCATGAGATGGAGACAAGATGAGGCAAGTACCACCGTCTTGTAGCAGAGCATGAAACGCAGGTAGTTAGGAATGATTTGCGCACTGAAGTGTTAATTGTAGAAGATCATTCTCAGAAAGGAGCCCAGAGCTCTGTACACTGCTGAAAACAGGTGCTAGAAGTAGGTCAGAAGCTTACCCTGTGGACTGAGAGGGGCCAGCTTGGATAATACATTATTCAAATACTAATTGGGAAAAATAATGGCAGACCAACAGCATCAGTGTGTACGGGGCATCGATTGGTACAATTTGAACCTCATGACACCATAGAAGATGTATTTCCCTTTTGCCCAAGATGTTGCTATAGGATTATTGAGAACTAGAGATCCTAGTTAAAAAATGCAAATAATCTTCCTTCTGTTGAAATATAACCAGTCCTATTATCAGCAATTAAAATTTTACTATATATCATCTTCAGTTATTGCTCAACAATGTTACAAAAGAAATAACACAAAACACCTTCTTACACCAACAGAAGTTGGTCCAATTAAAGGTATTACCTCATCCACCTTGTCTCTTTCATGTCCTGGGACCAACATGGCTACAACTAGGCAGCAAAACACTTATTAATTCCACAAGGTGTAGACAGTACTGCATCATAGAAAATGAGCCACAGAACACTTCCCAGCCAGCTAGATCCTACACATATACAACTATGGAGGCTACATTGGTATTGGTATTTAGGGGGATACGTTGGCCAAGGCTGAGGAAGAATGAATGAGGATAGGAAAAGTAGGAGAGTTCAATCATGAGCCAGGGAGGAAAGAGACCTTGAAATAGGATCTGAAAAGAGTCAGAGGGCAGCCAGGTTAGTAGATACCTGTGGAGACTGTTACAGTTCCTGGGGCAGTGGGGAAGAGAGAGCAGAAAGAACGCTTACAGCCAGGCCAGTGGCTCTCAGTCTTCCCAGACTACTGTACCCCTTCCAGGAGTCTGATTTGTCTTGCATACCCCAAGTCTCTCCTCACTTAAAAGCTACTTGCTTACAAAATCAAACATCAAAATACAAAAGCGTCACAGCACACTCTTACTCAAAAATTGCTGACTTTCTCATGTTACCACATAATTATAAAATAAATCAATTGGAATATAAATATTGTACTTATTTCTGTATGAAATTTGAGTTTGTACTGACTTCGCTAGTGCTTTTTATGTAGCCTGTTGTAAAACTAGGCTAATATCTAGATGAGTTGAGGTACCCCCTGGAAGACCTCTGTGTATCCCCAGGGTTAGCATACCCCTGGTTGAGAACCACTGGCATAGGCTATGACGGCTGAACAGAAAGAGATGCAGTTGGAGAGATGGGGAGACAGAGGCTGGAGCTCAGGGAGAGAGCCTAGCAGAGGGAGGTCATGCTTACTTATCCACAACTTTCAAAAGACTCAGAGTGAGGGTTTTGAGCTGAAAGTTCACACCTGTTTCCACCCTCCAAGCTGGTTGTTTCTTCTCTAATCAGGGAATTATAAAGAGGTTTTGCAATGGTAGGCCTTGCTGTGTGCATGTGATGACGCAGCACCTCACTAGTCTGGATTGCACCCCAGAATGTCACACTGTAGCCGTTCAGACTCACCCCTGCGGTGCCTCCTGCTGGTCGTCCATGGGAATTAGCTCATCCCAGTTCCGGAGCGCCCTCTGCAGGCCGGTGATTCACTACCGGTTGTCCCCCATGTCCCTCCCTGGACTCAGGTGCCCTTTTAGCTGGGGTGCTGCCCCTGGCAGTAACCCCTTTCTTTCAGGGTCTCCCCTCCCCAGGGAACCCCCACCCACTAACCCCACCTCACCTCACCTATAAGGCTACTGTCAATCCTCATCTAGCCCCCACGCCCTAGGACAGACTGCAGTATCAGCCTACTAATCACTGGCAAGGTTGGGTTGGGACCTGCTGCCTTGGCCTACCCCTGGGCTGCCCTCTGCAACCCCCAGTACCCGTTGGCCTTATGCTAGGCCGCAGCCTGGGGCTTTCCAGGCTGGAGCTCCCCAGCCCTGCTCCACTCAGGTACCCTGTCTCTAGCTCACTGCAGCCAGGCCCTTCTCTCTCTGAACACTGAGAGAGACTGCTGAGTTCCTGGCTCCCAGCCTTTTTATACAGGCCAGCTGTGGCCTGATCGGGGTGTGGCCCAGCTGCGGCCGCTTCCCCAGTCAGCCCAGCTTTTCGAGCTGCAGCCCTCTCCAGGGCTGCTTTCCAGCCCTCCCAGGCAGGAGCGGGTGTCCACCCCGCTACACACCCCATGCATGTTTTTTCCCCCCAACTTTTACATTAGGAATATACTGGGTGTGATTCCTCACTGCCTTGCACCTGTCTTCCCTCCCTTTCAAAGCTTCCTATCTATCTATTGAAATGTACATAGTGCCCCTTACCTGAGTAACTAGAGATAACTATATCTTATTCCTTTCCCTCTCTCCAAGGTCCCACCAGCTCTGCTCTCCTGCTGCCCTGTCAAGCTCTCTCATTTGAGTCCCCATGGGTTCCCTTGAGACCACTGGCTAGACTGGCTTGAGAGTCTTATGCCAGCAGCCCTGGTGCCTGCACTTTGGTTGCCCAAGTGTGGGGTTATCTGGCTTGGCCAGCCTGGACGTGTGCATGGTTCAGAATATCCCAAATTCCTCACTGGACACATCTTGATGACCCTATAAAGGGCAGAGACCCTGTCTTCTTTTGTGGTTGTACAACACATACCATATTGTGAACTCTAAAAACAACTACATCGACCTTTAACTCAAGGTTGGGTGTTTCTTTCTAAAGCTCTTCTCTAGCTCTCCCAGAAGCGATGGACTGGCTGCAGGAATCACTGGGTGACGTTCTCTGACCTTTATTACATAGGAGGTCAGGTTAGATTATCACAATGCTCCATCCTGGCCTTCAAATTAATTATTCTATTAAACTAAACTAATAACAGTACTTGTGCAAAATACCGTGCTGTGCGTGTGTTAAGGTGGGTCTCTATGTAACACACCTACCACACACACGTGCTCTGCATGAGTTAAAGTGGGTCTATGTAACACACCTACCACAAACACCATGCTGTGCATGAGTGAAGGTGGTCTCTACATAACACGCCTATCACACACACTATGCTGTGCATGTGTTAAGGTGGGTCTCTATGTAACACACCTATCACACACACTGTGCTGTGCGTGAGTTAAGGTGGGTCTCTACGTAACACACCTATCACACACACTGTGCTGTGCGTGAGTTAAGGTGGGTCTCTATGTAACACACCTATCACACACACTGTGCTGTGCATGTGTTAAGGTGGGTCTCTATGTAACACACCTATCACACACACTGTGCTGTGCGTGAATTAAAGTGGGTCTCTATGTAACACACCTATCACACACACTGTGCTGTGCGTGATTGAAGGTGGGTCTATGTAACACGCCTACCACAAACACTGTGTTGTGCGTGTGTTAAGGTGGGTCTCTATGTAACACACCTATCACACACACTGTGCTGTGCGTGAGTTAAGGTGGGTCTCTATGTAACACACCTATCACACACACTGTGCTGTGCATGAGTTAAGGTGGGTCTCTATGTAACACACCTATCACACACACTGTGCTGTGCGTGAGTTAAGGTGGGTCTCTATGTAACACACCTATCACACACACTGTGCTGTGCGTGTGTTAAGGTGGGTCTCTATGTAACACACCTATCACACACACTGTGCTGTGCGTGTGTTAAGGTGGGTCTATGTAACACACCTATCACACACACTGTGCTGTGCGTGAGTTAAGGTGGGTCTCTATGTAACACACCTATCACACACACTGTGCTGTGCGTGAGTTAAGGTGGGTCTCTATGTAACACACCTATCACACACACTGTGCTGTGCGTGAGTTAAGGTGGGTCTATGTAACACACCTATCACACACACTGTGCTGTGCATGAGTTAAGGTGGGTCTCTATGTAACACACCTATCACACACACTGTGCTGTGCGTGTGTTAAGGTGGGTCTCTATGTAACACACCTATCACACACACTGTGCTGTGCGTGTGTTAAGGTGGGTCTATGTAACACACCTATCACACACACTGTGCTGTGCGTGAGTTAAGGTGGGTCTCTATGTAACACACCTATCACACACACTGTGCTGTGCGTGAGTTAAGGTGGGTCTCTATGTAACACACCTATCACACACACTGTGCTGTGCGTGAGTTAAGGTGGGTCTATGTAACACACCTATCACACACACTGTGCTGTGCGTGAGTTAAGGTGGGTCTCTATGTAACACACCTATCACACACACTGTGCTGTGCGTGAGTTAAGGTGGGTCTATGTAACACACCTATCACACACACTGTGCTGTGCGTGAGTTAAGGTGGGTCTCTATGTAACACACCTACCACACACACTGTGCTGTGCGTGAGTTAAGGTGGGTCTCTATGTAACACACCTATCACACACACTGTGCTGTGCGTGAGTTAAGGTGGGTCTATGTAACACACCTATCACACACACTGTGCTGTGCGTGAGTTAAGGTGGGTCTCTATGTAACACACCTATCACACACACTGTGCTGTGCGTGAGTTAAGGTGGGTCTCTATGTAACACACCTATCACACACACTGTGCTGTGCGTGAGTTAAGGTGGGTCTCTATGTAACACACCTACCACACACACTGTGCTGTGCGTGAGTTAAGGTGGGTCTCTATGTAACACACCTATCACACACACTGTGCTGTGCATGATTGAAGGTGGGTCTCTATGTAACACACCTATCACACACACTGTGCTGTGCGTGAGTTAAGGTGGGTCTCTATGTAACACACCTATCACACACACTGTGCTGTGCGTGAGTTAAGGTGGGTCTCTATGTAACACACCTATCACACACACTGTGCTGTGCGTGAGTTAAGGTGGGTCTCTATGTAACACACCTATCACACACACTGTGCTGTGCGTGAGTTAAGGTGGGTCTCTATGTAACACACCTACCACACACACTGTGCTGTGCGTGAGTTAAGGTGGGTCTCTATGTAACACACCTATCACACACACTGTGCTGTGCATGATTGAAGGTGGGTCTCTATGTAACACACCTATCACACACACTGTGCTGTGCGTGAGTTAAGGTGGGTCTCTATGTAACACACCTATCACACACACTGTGCTGTGCGTGAGTGAAGGTGGGTCTCTATGTAACACACCTATCACACACACTGTGCTGTGCGTGAGTTAAGGTGGGTCTCTATGTAACACACCTATCACACACACTGTGCTGTGCGTGAGTGAAGGTGGGTCTCTATGTAACACACCTATCACACACACTGTGCTGTGCGTGAGTGAAGGTGGGTCTATGTAACACACCTATCACACACACTGTGCTGTGCATGAGTTAAGGTGGGTCTCTATGTAACACACCTATCACACACACTGTGCTGTGCATGATTGAAGGTGGGTCTCTATGTAACACACCTATCACACACACTGTGCTGTGCGTGAGTGAAGGTGGGTCTCTATGTAACACACCTATCACACACACTGTGCTGTGCGTGAGTGAAGGTGGGTCTATGTAACACACCTATCACACACACTGTGCTGTGCATGAGTTAAGGTGGGTCTCTATGTAACACACCTATCACACACACTGTGCTGTGCGTGAGTGAAGGTGGGTCTATGTAACACACCTATCACACACACTGTGCTGTGCGTGAGTGAAGGTGGGTCTATGTAACACACCTATCACACACACTGTGCTGTGCGTGTGTTAAGGTGGGTCTCTATGTAACACACCTATCACACACACTGTGCTGTGCATGATTGAAGGTGGGTCTCTATGTAACACACCTATCACACACACTGTGCTGTGCGTGAGTTAAGGTGGGTCTCTATGTAACACACCTATCACACACACTGTGCTGTGCGTGAGTTAAGGTGGGTCTCTATGTAACACACCTATCACACACACTGTGCTGTGCGTGAGTGAAGGTGGGTCTCTATGTAACACACCTATCACACACACTGTGCTGTGCGTGAGTGAAGGTGGGTCTCTATGTAACACACCTATCACACACACTGTGCTGTGCATGAGTTAAGGTGGGTCTGTATGTAACACACCTATCACACACACTGTGCTGTGCGTGAGTTAAGGTGGGTCTCTATGTAACACACCTATCACACACACTGTGCTGTGCGTGAGTGAAGGTGGGTCTGTATGTAACACACCTATCACACACACTGTGCTGTGCGTGTGTTAAAGTGGGTCTCTATGTAACACACCTATCACACACACTGTGCTGTGCGTGAGTTAAGGTGGGTCTCTATGTAACACACCTATCACACACACTGTGCTGTGCGTGAGTTAAGGTGGGTCTCTATGTAACACACCTATCACACACACTGTGCTGTGCGTGAGTTAAGGTGGGTCTCTATGTAACACACCTATCACACACACTGTGCTGTGCGTGAGTTAAGGTGGGTCTCTATGTAACACACCTATCACACACACTGTGCTGTGCGTGAGTTAAGGTGGGTCTCTATGTAACACACCTACCACACACACTGTGCTGTGCGTGAGTTAAGGTGGGTCTCTATGTAACACACCTATCACACACACTGTGCTGTGCATGATTGAAGGTGGGTCTCTATGTAACACACCTATCACACACACTGTGCTGTGCGTGAGTTAAGGTGGGTCTCTATGTAACACACCTATCACACACACTGTGCTGTGCGTGAGTGAAGGTGGGTCTCTATGTAACACACCTATCACACACACTGTGCTGTGCGTGAGTTAAGGTGGGTCTCTATGTAACACACCTATCACACACACTGTGCTGTGCGTGAGTGAAGGTGGGTCTCTATGTAACACACCTATCACACACACTGTGCTGTGCGTGAGTGAAGGTGGGTCTATGTAACACACCTATCACACACACTGTGCTGTGCATGAGTTAAGGTGGGTCTCTATGTAACACACCTATCACACACACTGTGCTGTGCATGATTGAAGGTGGGTCTCTATGTAACACACCTATCACACACACTGTGCTGTGCGTGAGTGAAGGTGGGTCTCTATGTAACACACCTATCACACACACTGTGCTGTGCGTGAGTGAAGGTGGGTCTATGTAACACACCTATCACACACACTGTGCTGTGCGTGAGTGAAGGTGGGTCTATGTAACACACCTATCACACACACTGTGCTGTGCGTGTGTTAAGGTGGGTCTCTATGTAACACACCTATCACACACACTGTGCTGTGCATGATTGAAGGTGGGTCTCTATGTAACACACCTATCACACACACTGTGCTGTGCGTGTGTTAAAGTGGGTCTATGTAACACACCTATCACACACACTGTGCTGTGCGTGAGTTAAGGTGGGTCTCTATGTAACACACCTATCACACACACTGTGCTGTGCGTGAGTTAAGGTGGGTCTCTATGTAACACACCTATCACACACACTGTGCTGTGCGTGAGTGAAGGTGGGTCTCTATGTAACACACCTATCACACACACTGTGCTGTGCGTGAGTGAAGGTGGGTCTCTATGTAACACACCTATCACACACACTGTGCTGTGCATGAGTTAAGGTGGGTCTGTATGTAACACACCTATCACACACACTGTGCTGTGCGTGAGTTAAGGTGGGTCTCTATGTAACACACCTATCACACACACTGTGCTGTGCGTGAGTGAAGGTGGGTCTGTATGTAACACACCTATCACACACACTGTGCTGTGCGTGTGTTAAAGTGGGTCTCTATGTAACACACCTATCACACACACTGTGCTGTGCGTGAGTTAAGGTGGGTCTCTATGTAACACACCTACCACACACACGTGCTGTGCGTGAGTTAAGGTGGGTCTCTATGTAACACACCTATCACACACACTGTGCTGTGCGTGAGTGAAGGTGGGTCTGTATGTAACACACCTATCACACACACTGTGCTGTGCGTGTGTTAAAGTGGGTCTCTATGTAACACACCTATCACACACACTGTGCTGTGCGTGAGTGAAGGTGGGTCTGTATGTAACACACCTATCACACACACTGTGCTGTGCGTGAGTTAAGGTGGGTCTGTATGTAACACACCTATCACACACACTGTGCTGTGCGTGTGTTAAAGTGGGTCTCTACGTGACACCTAACACAAAAGCGAGGAAATGAAAAGCGACGGACATCTAATAGTACATCCCCTCCTCCACCCATTGACACATACCTCACCACCACAATAACTACCACATTGATCAGGGGTTCCCAAACTGTGGTACGCGTACTCCTGGGGGCACCTGAGAGATCTCTGGGGGCGTACGCAGGAGAAATTGTGTAATGGTGGATTTTATTTATTATTTCATTTATTGCATTTTCATACTAGGCGACTCAGACAAAGCTTTAAAACTCTGTGGGAATTTGTTATATAAAATACAGCAGTTAATTACTTCAAGATGTACCAATGAGAACACAGATACACTGAGACGCTGATATACACAGCCCTTCTTCCAATCACCGCACAACGCGGCAACTGTCCCGTCTTACTGAGCTCAGAACTTAGTCAGGGGGGTTGATTTGGTTGTATATGTCATACTATAACTATATCTGTACATAACAGTGAAATATGGACAGATGGCTAAAGACAGATAGTGTTAAGAAGAACATACAAAGTATCAGTGATGAGTAGGGTAGGGTACGTGGACAGCTGGTAGATCTGGAAGGGGTACTCAATAAGAACGATTTGTGAACCTCTGGCATAGATAACACACCACAACCTTAATTCTGCCCAGCAGCTCTTCGAGGCAGGGACCATTTCTTTGTTATATATTTGTATTTGCACAGTGTTTAGCACAATGAGGCCTTGAACGGTAGATGCTACCATAATCAGAATAGAATAATCATAAATAATAATTAATGCCAGCATTTGAGCACCCTTTCTGCAAACTCACCACAACCACAAAAAGACCATACTTTATCTTTTCTGCACAATTCTGGAGAATCACGTTTACCCATGTGTAGGGAGAGGGTGCTGCAAGACTAAAACTCCGACTGGGGCAGAGTTAAGGGGTGTTGTCTGTGGTATATGCTGGTTGTTCCACGGGTGAGAGGTGTGTATCTCTGGGTGGAGAAGTAGAAGCACTGTTAGATGCCTTAGCTTTTCATTTCTTTGCATTTTCTTTTCTTTCTTTTTGTGTTAGATACGTTACGTGTAGAACAACCTTAACTCACTCAGAACCTAGTAATTGCCCAGGTTTTTTTAGATTCATAAAGAATCTCAAATACCACAGTGGCCACTTTCACAGAGATCCTGTTCTTTGTGAAAGTGCCCTTTTGTGAGACTGGAGTTCTTGAGTCAGCTGGGTGGTTGCACAAACATCCTATTTGTGAACAGCAGTAGCTGCTGCTTTGTCAAAGATCTTCCTCTACAAATGCAATAGAAATGCTCTGAAATAGTAAAACACTGTTCCTCTCCAGCATGTTGGGGCCCAGTTGTGAAAGGAGGGCACATAACTTGGGGCAAACGATAACAGACAATATTGTATGTCTCTTCTAAGTTGTTTCAAAGCAGAGGTGGCCAACATTTTATTTTAAAAGGGAAATGTATGCTTTCCTTAGCAAAAACTAAACTGTTTGTGTTCTCCATTAGGTGAACGATGCACATAACGATTCATCTCTGAGGGCTGATGCTAATAGATTAAGAACGGCTCTTCGACACAGCAATGGTTCCTTTCACAAGGAACAGGACCCGCCTCTGAACTGACTGGGCACTTTCACAAAGATCCTAATATTTGTCAAAGTTGCCACTACGTTGTCATAAATCCTGTCCTTCATAAGCTATTCATCTACCTCAAAGCTCACCTTCAGAACTGCTCATGAATAATAGGGGCATCACCATCAGTGTTGTTGCTTTCATACAGACCAGGAGCTCATGAGCGAGCTGAACAGTTTAACGAAGAACAGAATTCAGGACCCAGCAGCCATTGCTTTGTCAAAGATCCTGTTCTCCTTGCTACTGTTCAGACACTAATTAGTTTTGTTCTGGAACTAACTGAACAGTTTCAGCGAGAGCCTGGTCTTCGACAAAGTAGCTGTTATTTTTTTTGAAGATCTTCACTGATGCAATGCAGAAACCCCTTGACTAGTCAAACTCATTCTTCATCGCCATGCCAGCCCCATTTTTTGGATGCAAGGAACATTATGGAGTTGGGAGGTATATATCAAAAATCGGTTTTTTTTCCTCATCCAAAACTGTTTTAAAAGGCTTCCACTGTTTCAGGGAACAAAAGTAGCCCATGAAAGTTTTCTCTATTGTCTGATTGTGGCAGACAAAAATTCAGTTTTGATTAATAATGCAACTTTTTTCTTTGTATTAATTAACAAAATAATTCCATAACCACAGAGAGCCCTGCAAACTCTCCCTATAAGCACATTTTTGACTCTACAGTTTGTAGTTTAAGTTACAGAAAAAAATCATGAAACTCAGACTGTGAATTTTTTGGAGCCATTTATTATCAGTTAGAACTCAGAAATGAATTTGCTTGAAAACGTCTGAAATTTCAAGCTTTGCTCAGAGTTTATGTGCTGAAAATTTTGGGCAGATACACTGTCGTCTTTTCCAGCTCCAATACAAAAAATGGTGGTAGAACTCTCTCTTTGAGTGCAACATAGAACCCAACGTTAACTATGGCATGACAATGGCTTCCTCATAATAAAGTGACTAAGGCCTTGTCTACCCTGGCAAGTTTCTGCGCAGTAAAGCAACTTTCTGCACTGTAACTCCCAAGGTCTACACACTGCCAAGCCCCTTAGTGTGCAGAAACTGTGCAGTTGCAGCGCTGTAAAAAAACCACCCCGACGAGAGGCGTAGAGCTTTCTGCGCCAGGGCTATAGCGCCGCGGTGCCAGTATAGACACCGTGGTCAATTACAGCGCTGCGATTGGCCTCCGTGAGGTGTCCCACAATGCCTGTTCTCGTCTCTCTGGTCATCGGTTTGAACTCTACTGCCCTGCCCTCAGATGACCAACCGTGAGCCCCGCCCCTTAAATTCCTTGGGAATTTTGAAAGTCCCCTTCCTGTTTGCTCGGTGACGCGTGCAGTGGTCTCAGCGCATCTTTCCAGGTGGCCATGTCTACTCCACGCACCAGGCAATCCCCCGCTTGGAGCAATGCCGAGCTGCTGGACATCATCAGCATTTGGGGAGAGGAGGCCGTCCAGTCCCAGCTGTGCTCCAGTCGTCGGAATTATGATACCTACGGAAAGATTTCATGATGCATGACAGAAAGGGGCCATGACCGGGACACACTGCAGTGCAGGGTCAAAGTGAAGGAGCTGTGGAACGCCTACTACAAGGCGCGGGAGGCAAACCACCGTTCCGGTGCTGCGCCCACGAGCTCCTAGTTCTACAAAGAGCTGGACGCGATACTCGGTGGCGATCCCACCTCCATTGCGAAGGTCACTGTGGATACTTCGGTGGCTCGCGTGCCAGTCGAGAGCAGACTGAGCCAGGAAGAGGAAATCTTGGATGAGGATGGGGAGTGGGACCCAGAGGCAGAGGATGACTCAGAGGTCAAGAGATGCATGCAGCCAGGAGCTCTTCTCTATCCCGGAGGAGCCAGTCAGTCATAGCAGTTGGAGCTCGGCGAAGCGCAAACAGGAGAGGAGGCCCCTGGTAAGTGGCTTTGATTTTGGGAATCATTGAAGCGAGTTGTTGGGGGGAGGAAGCAGGCTTGTGTCTGTATGATGCGTGTACCACCACATGCCTAGTCTGAGTGCGGAACAGGGTGTTGATGGACTCCCTCACTTCACGGGAATCTGCTACAGAGATCTCCACGAAACGCTCACGGAGATATGGGGCAATCCACTGACGTAGGTTCTTTGGCAGAGCTACTTTGTTTCTTGCACCATTAAGGGTAACTTTCCCGTGCCACTTTGCCATCACTGGGGGTGGGGGGTGGGACACCATTGCTGCACACAGGCGAGCCGCATAAGGACCAGGGTGGAAGCCACAGTCTTGGAGAAGACCCTCCCTTGATTCCCTGCTCACCCTCAGCAGTGAGATGTCTTCCATAATGAACACAGCCTGTGGAAAATGTGGGGACAATAATAATTATAAGCCCCACCCCCCATAGTGCTGGCTGTCCCCAAGAGCCATGTGCCCAGTGTACAGTACGGTCCTGGAACACTGGTTTCCCCTGCCCCTGCGGTTACTCACCATTCTGGGGGTCTTGTGGCTCATGTGTGCTTGCCTGGGGTCAGCCAGTTAGTGACAGGTATGTGAATAGTGGCTGTGTTTTAAATCACTGAATCAGTGGTCTGTGTGTTGCAAACAATACTGCTTCTGTAAAATGTTGCATTTTGGCTTCACAGATATGATCTTGGGAGCCCAGCCTCCCTCTTTGTTATCGCTGGTTGAACAGCTGCACAGAATTAGAAAGCGGCCAAGAAGAACTAAGGAGGACTTTCTGCATGGTGTCATGATGCACGCCGCGTACGAGAAACAAGAATTGAAGGAGTGGCAGGACAGCGAGAAGAGGGGACGAAAGGAGACCGCGGCGCGCCAGAACAAAGCCATGGAGCTTTAACAGTTATGGCGCGCCAAGCGAACACGCTCCAGGCGCTACTAGTACTGCAAACCGAGCAGCTCCACACCTGCCTTCCCCTGCAGCCACTGTTGCAAAACCCTTTCCCATGCGTCCCCCAGACACCACCAACATATTCTTATCAACCTCCTGGCACCAGTCTGTACCCACTGCATTCCACTCCTGCCCCGTCACAGTCCAGCCCTGCGGACGCCCAGCGCCCACTGCACTCAACACCCGTCCCTCTGCAGTTTAGCCCTGCTGATGTATAGAACCTGCTGCACGGTACTCCAAAGGAGAAGGCTGGATATGATCCCTGGACATACACAAATCTTTAACTGTCCCGGGACCCCACCTCCTCCTGGGACCCTCCCTTCCCCCATCCCGCTCAGTGCTGATGTGTTTTTTTGTTTGTCTCTCTCCTCCGGTTGTCATTTTTTAATAAAAGAATTGTTTTGGTTTGATAGCAATCTTTAGTCCATTAACTGAAAGCAAACAGAGCCCTGCAAAGCAACAGGCAATTTTCTTACACCTTCATAGTGCATCGTCTGCACCAATTACAATCGTCTCCTAGCATTACAAGCACTGCTCTCCCGAGCATAACAACAAATATTAGAGGCTTTCAGCTTCAAATTGCTGCTTCAAAGCATCCCTGGTCTTTATGGCCCTGCACTGCACCCCTCTAATAGCCCTGTCTCTGGCTGTTCAAACTCAGCCTCCAGGCGCTGAGCCTCAGTGGTCCAGCCCTGAATGCAGTTTTCACCCTTCCCTTCACAAATATTATGGAACATACAGCACATGGCTATAAGCATAGGAATATTGTCATCGGCCAGGTCCAGCTTCCCATAGAGGCAGCGCCATCGGGCCTTTAAACGGCCAAAAGCACACTCAACAGTCATTCTGCACTTGCTCAGCCAGTTGTTGAACTGCTCCTTGCTGCTGTCAAGGTGCCCCGTGTATGATGTCATAAGCCACGGCATTAAGAGATAGGTGGGGTCTCCCAGGATCACAATGGGCATTTCGACTTCCCCTATGATGATCTTCTGGTCCGGGAAGAAAGTCCCTGCTTGCAGCTTCCTGAATGGGCTAGTGTTCTGAAAGAAGCGTGCGTCATTCACCTTTCCGGACCAGCCTGCGTTAATGTCTGTGAAACGCCCACAATGATCCACAAGCGCCTGGAGAACCATAGAGAAATACCCCTTCCGATTAATGTACTTGATGGCTAGATGGTCTGGTGCCAGAATTGGAATATGCATCTCATCTATCTCCATTCCGCAGTTAGGGAAGCCCATTTGTGCAAAGGCATCCACAATGTCATGCACGTTGCCCAGAGCCATGGTCTTTTGGAGCAGGATGCGATTAATGGCCTTGCACACTTCTGTCAATGGTCGACTTTCCCACTCCAAACTGGTTAGCAACTGATTGGTAGCAGTCTGGAGTAGCCAGCTTCCACAGTGCAATCGCCACACGCTTCTCCAATGGCAGGGAAGCTCTCATTCTCGTGTCCTTGTGCCACAGGACTGGGGCGAGCTCATCACACAGTCCCATGAATGTGGCTTTCCTCATCTGAAAGTTCTGCAGCCACTGCTCGTCATCCCAGACGTGCATCACGATGTGATCCCACCATTCAGTGCTTGTTTCCCGAGCCCCAAAGCGGCGTTCCACTGTGGTCAGCACCTCCGTGAATGCCACAAGCAAACCCGTGCTGTAGCTACTACGCATGGTGAAATCAGTGTCGAACTCCTCTTGCCTTTGTAGTTTAAGGAATAACTCCACTGCCACTTGTGACGTGTTGGTCAGAGTGAACAGCATATTGGTCAACAGTGCGGGATCCATTCCTGCAGCCCGAAGAGGCAGAGCAGAGCGCGCAGTACACAAACCATTGAAAGATGGTGCCAAATGCAGATGGAAGCACAGGGATTGCTGGGATGCGAAGCAATGCATCACAGGGCATTGGGACAGGATCCAGGATGCCCCGCGACCCTTTCCACCTTCCCACAACTCTTAGCGGCGGAAGAGGCAGAGATGCTCTGTGGGATAGCTGCCCGGAGTGCACCGCTCCGAGTACTGCTGCAAGTGTGAACACGCTATTGCACAGGCAGCTGACAGTGTGAACACACAACAGCGGTTTCCCTTCAGCGCTCTCTGAGCGGCGCTGTAACTGCTGGTGCTGTAACTCTGCCAGTGTAGACATACCCTTAGCTTCCCAGAGCTACTAAGCTTCAGTTAAATAACAGAAAAAGATTTTCCAAAGCCATACGTCGGGGGAATGTGTCCAAATGCAATCAGAAACTTCTTTTCTGTCCATTTCTACTGTATGTAAACTGACCTAGGCTGGTTTGGGACCATCAACTGAAAGGTGAAAAGTTTTCTATATCCCATTACCAAGCCCATGAGCCAGTTAATACTACTGACTAGACAATTTTCATCATCCCAATCAATAGGTTTATAAACAGGATTTTACAGTCTGCCTCAGGCTCTCTGTTAACCATACCCTTGTACCCTCTTCCCTTTTTGAGATATCCTACAACGTAAGCAGCATAGCAGTTAATTATTTACATTGCTTGTCATTTGTTCAATGACAATCATAGACACGCGTTTCCAATGAACGTTGACAGTGTGATTCAGACTGGCAAGTTTTGCTGATATTTAGAAAGTGCTCCAGCTGTTTTGCCAGCTGTCTAATAATCAGACATTGACAAAACCAATGATTCAATGACCATCTTAAATTTAAAAAGGGGCAATTTATTACCCTCTTTCTGTGCAGGATAGAGCCATGGGAATTATGATACATCTTATTTTTATGATACATAATAAACATCAGCCTTGGAACAGAAAGCGAATATGATTGCAAACAAGACTAAGAGAACAAAATCTTCCATGTCCTAAGGAGGCATCTGGCAATGAGGAGCTTTCTGCTAGTGGGGCCCTGGATTTTCCACTCTGGAGGATTCATCTGTTCATAGAGGATTCTGTGTTTACTCAGTAATAACACTACTGACTGGCTGGTTTGACACAATTGTAAAGGGTAACTGCTTATTTAAAAAACATGTTTTTCAAAATTCTCCTAATATTTGTTACTTATAATAGCTTTATATTAGTATTAAATATGCAATACAAAAAGCTGATTTAATTTCCACCTTTAACACTGTTTGTTTACCTTTTGTATTTCACACTCTCATATGCTGGCTACAGCAACACTGCCAACAATGCTGACATTTGCATTATTAATTATTATCAGGCTTCTAAGTTAATAGCCCATTGAGATGGACTGGGGTCATTCACACTTCTCTGGGCTATTCTTTCAGGCAATCTGCCAACCCAGGCAGACAGCCCTTCTTTGGTTTACTTCTTCCTGGCCTAGGTTTTTCTTTCTATAAACTTAAATCCAAATTCTCTGTTGAGCCTTAATTTTTCAAATCTTGCCCTTAATTTATTTGTTAAATGAAATACTCTGGAGGACAAGACTGCAGGCTCCAGGGAGAAGTTGCTACTCACCAAGGTGCCATAAGCCAGCCCAATTCAACCTCTAGCTTCCACGCATTTTCACTTGCTCTCGATCGAGAACAAATGCTTGTGCGTTCTTCATCATGTTAGACTGGATTTTTCCTAGAGTAATGAATAATTATAAACATTACAGTCATCAAACGGGACTCAGCACTAGCTTTTTGGCCAATTTAGAATTGTATACGGGTTACAGGTGCCAGTGTTTCTTTTTTCCAGTGGATGTAGATAAGGGAGTGTTCTCCCATTCAGTGAATCTCGGTAAAGTGTAGAAGAAGCCCTTTAGCTAGCGTGTGCACATCTTTCATCCTCAGTTGAACATTAGTGCCCTAGTGGAATATTTGCTCCAGCAACTGTGTTACCACCTCCAGCAAAATTACATCAGGTCAGAAAGTTCCACTCATTTAGAGTTAGACTGGGCCTTTAAGGCATGTCACATCGCACCAGGAGGCACTGGCTTTCCAAAAAGCCCCACAAGGGCACAGTTCTTCCCAGGGGTTCTCCTGTTGCATGGGGAGAGGAAAAATTTGTCACATCACTATACAGGCGCGACATATTTGTCCCATGCAGCTGTTAGCTCTACTGGGCAGTGTACAGGGAGGCAGAACCATGGTTTCATCTATTCTCCTGTTCCTCCCTGGGGCAGGGGCAGTATCTGGCACGCAGGGGCTCTGAACACAAGGGCTCTGCACCTCTGAGGGCCTGGAACTGTGGTTCAGGCAGCCCTAATGCAGTCATTCAAAGAGAAATCCTTACACGGCTGCATTAGGGCTAGGTGAAATCTAATCCTTAATGCCGCACTCCTGCAACTTGTGTGGTGTTATGCTTAAGTTCTCAAGGCTACAGGGGAATGTTGAAATCTCCACCACATATAACAACCCCGTTATCTTTTTCTGAGTTCATAAAAAATCCTACATGTGGGTCTTAAACTGAGCTGAGAAAATCTATTTATACAGAGTATTTTTATACTCAAACAAAAATAAAGTTAGGACAAATAACATTTCATAGATTGTAAGGCCAAAAGCAACCACTTTGATCATAGTTTGTCTTGTCTAAGACAAGCCAGAGAACTTCCCTGAATTACTTCCTGCGTGAACCAGAGTGGATCTTTTGGGAAAACAGCCCATCTTGATTTCAAAATGGCCAGTGCTGGAGGATATTTAACATGCCAGTCTGCAGTAGCAAGAGATCTGCAACTGTATGAGGCACCTGGGCCTGAGTTTTAACAGACACCTACTCAGCCTCCATTTTACCAATACAATTTTGCACTTGCAAGTAATTTGTGAAAGGAACCCGGCACTTAGACTCCTGCATGATAGAAGCTGCTCCTGCCGGTACTTGCAGGCACAAAACCGTGCCTGTGAAAAAGGGGGAGCCAGCAATGACAATCTGGCCCTATACCACTTGGTGCTGATCAGGGAAAATGCCAATCCCCATTCAGCTGAGCTGTTACATTGCATCTGTTCTTATCCCACAAGATTGTATCTCATTCCAAAGACCAGTGTGGTGCTTCTGTTTCTCTCATGGCTGGCTTAGTAACCTGTGAAACACTGCTGATGAGAACTCAGTGTCTGAGCCCTGCTAGTAGGGCGAGTGATTTGATGTGCCCAGGTGCGAGGATTGGCTTTATCCCAGATAAGAAAACGTTTTCCAAGTGAGATTATCTGGCTGTAGTAACTAGAGTGGTATGTGAACATCCTTTCTCCGACTCAAAGGTAGTGGTTGGTGTTTTAATATATTTCTTTTAACACTGTCTGATGGGGCGGGAGCTGCTCGATGGTGCAGGTGGTTTGATTTGCTACTGGGGAAGAGCATTCCTCCAGATTTTCTTTGAGGATAAGTTTTCCTCGGACCCAAAAGAAAACATTAAGAGGGAGCAAGGAAAGGAAGAGAGGAGGGGAGGGCAAAGAAAGGAGAGGAAAAGCCCGAGACTGAGGGCCTGTCTAGCAGCACTGCAGCTGTACCACTTGCTTCAGCGATGGAAGGGTTTTACCATCGCCGTAGTTAATCCACCCGCTCCAGAGGTGATACCTGGGTCGACGGAAGAATTCTCCCATCAACCTAACAGTGTCTACACTAGGGGGTTAGGTTGGCTTAACCACGTCTCTCATTTTCACCCCCCAGAGTGATACGGCGAGGTCGACCTAAGTTTTAGATGGAGACCAGCTGCCTGAAAGAGACAGACCAGGAAAACCAGGGAATAAGGGAGGTGAGAGGGATGGTGGGGACTGAGGTGGGCAAGAGGGTCAGAGAGTGAGAAGGAGCAGGAAGCATGCCCAGGCCAATCCCTGCACATACCCAGCTTGGGGAGCAGACGCCAGCATCGAGCTTCCCGACTCCTAGGCACTTAACATTTCAGCTGCCGTTCGCAGCTGTAAGCCAAGGGCAGGCTTTCACCTGTTCGGAAGTATTGGGAACCTGCAGGGTGGCAGATTAATTACTGCCGATTTACTGGGACAGGCTTATTAGCCTCAGATCTGCTTGAGTTCTTCCACGGGTTGTAGGGCATGACGCAGGAATTTCTGGGTGTGATGCTATGGCCTGCGTTAGGCAGGAGGTCAGACTAGATAGTCACAAAAATCCCTGCTAGCCTCAAAGTCTGTAAATCTTTTGCTCTTCCTTGAGCATAAGGGAAGTGGGAGTAGCCCTTTGGGAGAGGCAGGTAAGGTTGATTGCAAGGAGCCCTGAAAGCACCCAAACACAGGGCAAGGCTCATGTTAGGGCTCCTGCAAGGGTATTTTGGCATTTCCTCTTTGTTAATAAAAGCAATCCCAAGGTGGAGTGACTTTTTGACTCTTCTGTCCAGATGTGACTTGTGTTGATGGGAGGAAATGGGAGTAGGGATCCTAAAGGTCCCTGCCTCAAACAATAAAGGAAAAGAAACAAAAACCCAAATCCCACAATCCGAGGTAGCACCTGGAAGGGAATATTGCTCTAATCTAGAGTTTGACCAAGGTACATGGCTATCAAGCAACCTCTGCTTAGCTCCAAAGACTACAAACAATCCATTTCACAGCAACGTAATTACTATGCCAACAACATTTACAAGCCAATGTCACCTGCGTAGCACTCTGCCCCTTCACTTGGCTCAGTTACCCAGGGACAGACACATCTCTCCAAAGAGCGTGTAGGGCCAAACCACCCAGCAATCTCCAGCAAAAGGTAACACCCACATCCAGGTACTCACAGCAGGCTGAAGGATTTCTCTCACGGGCTGGATGCTTGGTCATAGCTGGATTTTATAGGGCTGGGCTGCTACAGAGTGTGTCTTGGTGATTTTCCTCTCCAGTGCCAGATGGATCATTCCCAGTCCCTACTTCGAGGTCTCTTACCAAGGCTCTTGAGGATGAGCCCCACTGGTCTGTTCTTGACAATCACCTGATGATTTGGACAACAGGGTGTGCCAGGTACCCTTCCCCGCCTTCTCGCTTGCTTACGTACAAGATGGTTTGTAACTCCTTGGGAAATAGTTTCCTATACATCCTTCGGCATGGGAATAGCAGTCTTTTATAAAGTTCCCTGTGGGTTTACAATTCCCAGCCTTTTATCCTCAGACCTGATCCTAAGGTTAATTTTTAGACTATTGTACTAATAGGCTTCTTCATCCCCCTCAGCAAAATCTTTATAGAAAAATCATAGAATCATAGAACTGGAAGGGACCTCAAGAGGTCATCTAGTCCAGTCCCCTGCACTCATGGCAGGACTAATTATCCAGACCATCCCTGATAGGTGTTTGTCCAACCTGCTCTTAAAAATCCCCAATGATGGAGATTCCACCACCTCCCTAGGCAATTTATCCCAGTGCTTAACCATCCTGACAGTTAGGAAGTTTTTCCTAATGTCCAACCTAAACCGCCTCCTTGTAACAACCTTTTATGTACTTGAAAACTGTTATGTACCCTCTCAGTCTTCTCTTCTCCAGACTAAACAAATCCAATTTTTTCAATCTTCCCTCATAGGTCATGTTTTCTAAACCTTTCATCGTTTTTGTTGTTCTCCTCTGGACTTTCTCCAATTTGTCCATATCTTTCCTGAAATGTGGCACCCAGAACTGGGCACAATACTCCAGATTAGGGTTACCATTCGTCCGGATTCCCCCGGACATGTCCGGCTTTTTCGGGTTAAAAATAGCGTCCGGGGGGAATTTGTCAATGTCCGGACTTCCCCTCCTCCCCCCTCCCATGCAGAGCGTGCGCGCGGCTTACAGAGCAGCCGGTGCTCCAACAGCCAGAGCCAGAGCCCTGCTTGCACTTCCCCCTCCTCCCTCCTGAAACTTGACACCCCCCCCCCTCTCCCTCCCCCTCCCTCCCTGCATTCACAGATCGCTGTCCCTTCGCCTGGAGCTCCGAGCCTGCTGCCCTCCCCCGCTGTCGAGCGCTGCTCTGCAGCACAGTAAGGGGGCAGGGGGCCAGAGAAGCGGCAGGGAGGTTCGGGGGGGGTGTAATCAAGAGACAGGGAGCAGGGGGGAGGGTTGGATGGGTCAGGGAGTTCGGGGGGGGCTGTCTGGGTGTTGGGGATGTAAGGTTTTGGGCAGACTACAGGTGGGGGGTCTCGGGAGGGGCCAGTTAGGGGACAAGGAGCGGGGGGTGTTTGGGAGTTCTGGGGGGGGCTGTCTGGGGGTTGGGGGTGTAAGGTTTTGGGCAGTCAGGGTACAGGTGGGGGGTCTCAGGAGGGGGCAGTTAGGGGACAAGGAGCGGGGGGGTGTTTGGGAGTTCTGGGGGGGGGGGCTGTCTGGGGGTTGGGGGTGTAAGGTTTTGGGCAGTCAGGGTACAGGTGGGGGGGTCTCAGGAGGGGGCAGTTAGGGGACAAGACACAGGGAGGCTTAGGTAGGGGGTGGGGTTCTGGAGGGCAGTTAGGAGCAGGGGTCCCAGGAGGGGGCAGTCAGGGGACAAGGAGCGGGGGGGGGGTCGGGAGTTCGGGGCGGGCTTTCTGGGGGAGGGTGGATAAGGTTTTGGGCAGTCAGGGTACAGGTAGGGGGTAGGGTCCTGGGGGGCAGTTAGGGAGAGGGGTCTTAGGAAGGGGCAGTTAGGGGATAAGGAACAGGGAGGCTTAGGTAGGGGGTGGGGTTCTGGAGAGCAGTTAGGAGCAGGGGTCCCAGGAGGGGGCTGTCAGGGGACAGGGAGCAGAGGGGTTTAGATGGGTCAGGAGTTCTGGGGGGGGGCTGTCAGGGGGTGGGGGTGTGGATAAGGGTTGGGGCAGTCAGGGGACAGGTAGGGGGTAGGGTCCTAGGGGGCCAGTTAGGATGTGGGGAAGGTCTCAGGAGGAGGCAGTCAGGGGACAAGAGGCAGGGAGGCTTAGGGAGGGGGTGGAGTCCTGGGGGCAATCAGGGGACAAGGAGTGGGGGGGAGGGTTGGGGGTTCTGAGGGGGCAGGAAGTGGGAGGGAGTGGAAGGGGCAGGGGCGGGGCTAGGACAGGACGGGGGCGGGGCTAGGGCAGGGGCGGGGCTAGGGCGGGGCTCCTCCCGTCCTCTTTTTTGATTGTTGAAATATGGTAACCCTACTCCAGATGAGGCCTAATCAGCGTGGAGTAGAGTGGGAGAATTACTTCTCGTGTCTTGCTTACAATACTCCTGCTAATACAGCCCAGAATTATGTTTGCTTTTTTTACAACAGCGTTACACCGTTGACTCATATTTAGCTTGTGATCCACTATGACCCCCAGATCCCTTTCCACAGTACTCCTTCCTAGGCATTCATTTCCCATTTTGTATGTGTGCAACTGATTGTTCCTTCCTAAGTGGAGTACTTCGCATTTGTCCTTATTGAATGTCATCATATTTACTTCAGACCATTTCTCCAATTTGTCCAGATCATTTTGAATTTTAGTCCTATCCTCCAAAGCACTTGCAACCCCTCCCAGCTTGTTATCGTCTGCAAACTTTATAAGTGTACTCTGTATGCCATTATCTAAATCAGTGTTTCCCAAACTTGGGACGCCGCTTGTTTAGGGAAAGCCCCTGGCGGGCCGGGCCGGTTTATTTACCTGCCGCGTCTGCAGGTCAAGCCGATCGCAGCTCCCACTGGCTGCGGTTTGCTGCTCCAGGCCAATGGGGGCTGCTGGAAGCGGTGCAGGCTGAGGGACGTAGTGGCCGCCGCTTCCAGCAACTCCCATTGGCCTGGAGCGGCGAACCGTGGCCAGTGGGAGCTGCGATCAGCCGAACCTGCAGACGCGGCAGGTAAATAAACCGGCCCGGCCCGCCAGGGGCTTTCCCTAAACAAGCGGCATATCAAGTTTGGGAAACACTGATCTAAATCATTGATAAAGATATTGAACAGAACTGGACCCGGAACCGATCCGGCGTGACCCCACATCTTTCAAAATCTCTTTGAACGATGAAATTTCACTTCTTGTCCTTCGGGATCAAGGCACGTCACATCATAGGGGTATATGGTTAGTGTGTGAGAGAGATTGTGATGGTTTTAACTGATAACTCACAGCAAATATGTTTGACATATTTAGACTTTTTTCCTGCTTCTGGACTATCCAGAAAATATCCAACAAATATCTCAAAACTTTTTACGGGAGTGAGTGAATAATCTAAACCAAAGCTCTACAGCTCAGTTGTGATTGGCTAGATAAAGCATGGTATTTTTTTTCCATTTTCTGAGTAGATGATTTAGCTAATGGCACAAATTCTTGAGCATGTGTATATCATTCAGCTGAAGATACACTGGATGTGTTTGATACCTTTTCCTGTAGATTGCTAGGCAGTTTGATCCTAAATATTCTCTGGCAAGGAGGGTCAGTCCATAGATAACTGATAAAGCTGAAGGGACAGTGTAATATAAAACATGGCCCCAATCCTTCAAACACTTAAGCATGTGCTTAACTTTACTATTGTGCTTAGCTTGACTCCTGTGAACACAAACCGGTATGTGTTCGTAGAAATGGAGCCTATTGGATTAGCTGAACTTTGTAAATGAACCAAATACATTGGTGTAGAAAGTGTGTTGTTGTAAACGGTGTTGCTTGTAAAACGGCATTGTATGTTTACACTGAGCTGTAAGATCTCTATCTAGATACAGACAGCAGGTGCTTAGCCAAGATTACAAACAAAGAAGTCAGGACCCTGGAATCGGGGTACCTGGGAGGTTACCTTCCCAGTGCTAGGGCAATGCATCCTACCTGCAGTACTCTTACTAGTCCAACCCCGAAGTAAGTTCATTATGCTGCTTTGCGCCTACTGACCTGATGTAGGCAAAAGGTCCACAAGGGACTAGACCAGGGATCGGCAACTTTTGGCACGCGGTCCGTCAGGGAAAACCCCTGGCAGGGAGGGGTTAGATAGGGGGTGGAGTCCCGGGGGGCCTGACAGGGGACGGGGGCGTGGATAGGGGTCGGGGCAGTCAGGGAGCAGGGGGGATTGGATGGGGGTGGGGTCCTGGGGGGACTGTCAGGGGACGGGGGTGTGGATAGGGGTCAGGGCAGTCAGGGAGCAGGGGGGATTGGATAGGGGGTGGGGTCCTGGGGGGGCATGTCAGGGGACCGGGGTGTGGATAGGGGTCAGGGCGCAGGGGGGATTGGATAGGGAGTGGGGTCCCAGGGGGGAGGTTAGGGGCACGGGGTCCCAGAAGGGGGGCGGTCAGAGGACAAGGAGCAGGGGGGGTGTTGGATGGGTCAGGAGTTCTGAGAGGGGCAGTCAGGGGGCGGGAAGTGGGAGGGGGCGGATAGGGTTAGGGTTTGGGGAGGCACATCCTTCTCTACTCGGCCCTCTATACAGTTTTGGAACCCCGATGTGGCCCTCGTGACAAAAAGTTTGCCCACCCCTGGTCTAGGTGCAAAGACAAAAATAGGGTCTAAGGGTGGGATTTTCAATGGGGCCTCAAAGGAGTTAAGTTTTGGACCCTCCTGTTTTTCCAGAGACAACCCTGCCCTAGCCTCTGCCCACCCTGCACAGAACCCACCCTGGCACCAACCTGCTGCCGTGCCATATACGTTTACTTATGTCACCTCTGAATTCGTCCCTGGTGCTGGCCACTGCCAGAGCCGGGATGCCAGACTAGATGGGTCACGGGTCTGCTCCTATCTGCCAAGTCCGTAATTTCCCTCAGACCATCAATACTAAAATGTCCTAAATGAAAGTCCATTGAAATCAAATGAAAGTCCAACCCTGTAGTAAGAGACTGAGACGCCTCCTTGTGTAAAACCATCTCATGGCCTGAACTGCGTATTAGCCACGACTACACAGCACCTGCTTCTGCCGCAGCCCCATCTGCAGGGCTGTCAGCGGCAGTCTCAGCTGACCCAGGCCTAAGTCTGTAGCTTGGCCACAGAGGACAGTAAATCTGGCAGACCCTGCAGAAGACCTATGGCTCATTCCCCACTGTTAACTCACGCCTGCACCCCCTTTCCCAGGATTAGGAGTGACAGAGTTAGAGCCTTAAGAAAATCCTCCTAAAAATATCTTTTCCCTTGGGATAGGAGGAGGGAGAGCTGCCCTCCCTTAGAATAAGTCTATTCAGCAGAAGCCCGAGCCTATTAATAGCAAATAGCCCAACCTTCTGTTCCAGCCACTTGTGGTAACATCACAAGGTTTGACAAGCACTGGATTTAATTTGGATTTAATTTAAATGACTTATGGCATTTCTGCTTTGAGTTCTGCTTGATTCTTCCAGTGACTGAGTTAGAAGAAGCAGGCGGAGCGGATGTCACTTCAGCTCACAGACTCTCCATATGCGCAAAACATACAGTGTGTTTTTCAGCTTGTCTGGCTTGGCTGTGATGAGGACAGTATACTCAATGCTTCACCAGGCAGCATGTGTAGCGGTTAGAGCAGAAGACGGAGCCAGGAAGCCTGGACTGTATGTCTGACTCTGCCACGTGGCCTTGGGCAAGGGAATCGCTCCGTGCCTCAGTTTCCCCCCTCTGTATAATGGTGATGATCATTTTTACCCCCTTCTGTAAAGTGCGATCAGATCCTTGGATGAAGATGCTGGCTAATCATTCCTGGCACCGTGCTATGGGTGTGCACAACTTTTCACAGACAAATGCAGGATGAGGAGTCTGCCACCCTTAAGTCATGTTGAGAAGCATTATATCTTACTCCTCACGGCTTCAATGGTACTACTTGCGCAGTAAGGCATTACCGAGCACAAGGCTGGCAGAATATATTGTCTGTACTACTGTAGCGCCTAGGAGCCCCAGCGACGCCTGAGGATCCCATTGTGCTAGCTGCTGTACAAACATTTCACCACAGGACAGTCCTTGGATGCTTAAATCTACCTGTTAGACAACTCCTGGCTATAGACAGATGGGAGAATACAAGTAAACAATGAGCCAGTACTGGTGAGCATGACAGGCCCCGGTCTCTGTATTCTAGTAGCCTAATGCTTGTCATTTTTTGTAGGCATGATGGCAAAGGAGAGTTACGTATATCCAAAGGAGGTGGGAAAGGATGTAACAGTCGGTGAAATATGCACTGCTGAGGTTTGGTACTTATCTTGTAGGATCTATTTTTAGGTATGTTATAAAATAACATCTATAAAGGCAAGAGAATGGGAGAGGATCATTAGCAATAGAGGGCTAGCCACAAGAACGTTTGGGAGGTACTGAAATGGGGGAAAGTGAAGCTGGCTGATCGATTAGATCACACAGTGTGTTCTAGGATAAGGGCAAAAATATTAATTGCTTTTATTAATTATTTACTCAGTATATGGAAAGCTTTTTCTCCCTCTCAATAGCATTTAAAATATTTCTGGTTGAATGTTTGAAGAAAATGGTATCCTATAGTGATTTTACATCTAAAAATTCAAAAATTTGGGTGGAATCTTTACTAGTTGCTATCAGCAATTCCACGTGCAGAATTTTTGATAATTCCAACTGCGAGAAAGCTTTATAGAAGATGTTTACATTTACAGATTAATGATTGGTTTACTGATAGATCTCTTATGCTGTGTGAAACATACGCAGGTCCACTGTTCATTGCTGGTGGAATGGGACCATGCGGCCTAATAGGAGAAAGAACACAGCCGTTTTCTCATTAGTCCCCCGTCTGATT
Organism: Chrysemys picta bellii; assembly: GCF_011386835.1. Taxonomy (NCBI): domain Eukaryota; kingdom Metazoa; phylum Chordata; order Testudines; family Emydidae; genus Chrysemys; species Chrysemys picta. The sequence continues at coordinate 1,910,822 of NC_088800.1, forward strand.
TTTCTTCAATCTACACAGCATCTTCGACAACAGGAAAAATATTTGACTACTTCAGATTACACGGACTTTCGAGAGATGGCTGGATATTTAGGCTGGAAGTAAAAAGGCAGTTTCTAGCCAACAGAGGAGTGAGGTTCTGGAACAGCCTCCAAATAGGAGCAGTGGGGGCAAACAATTTAACAAATTTTAAAATGGAACTTGACAAGTTTATGAATGGGATTAGATAGCGGGGTTGCTTGTATCAGCAGGGGACTGGACCGGATGACCCTTCCAGTCCTATGTTCTGATAAGGAATCTCAGACTGGACTTGGTGGGCAACAAGTGGAGGGTCTTCTATTGTAGGTCTAGCCAGACCAGGCTGTATTCTTGTTTTTCTTCATGCAATGGAGGGCTGGAAGGGACCTTGATAGGTCATCTAGTCCCATCTGCAGCATGGAGGCAGGACTAAGTATTATCTAGACCAGTGGTCCCCAAACTGTGGGAAAAGCCCCCTTAGGGGGGCACAGAGGAATGTTCAGGGGGGCGTGCAGCAGGGCCGGGCCAGCCTCCACGGGGGGGAGGGAGCTCCCCCCAGCCCCAGTCTGCCCCCAGCCACAACTCCACTCCACCCCCAACCCAGCTCTCGCCACAGTCACAGTTCCTCTCTGCCCCCAGCCCAGGTCCAGCCCCAGCCCCAGCCCCAGCTCCAGCTCCACTCTGCCCCCTGCTCTGCCCCCAGCCCAGCTCTGCCCTCATTCCCTCTCCACCCCCAGGCCAACTCCGCCTCTAGCCCCAGCTCCTTCCCCATCCCCAGTTCTGTCCCCAGCTTCGCCTTCAGCCCAAGCTCCTCTGCTGAGCCGACTGTGCAGTAAATTGGGGGGGGGCCAACGGACAGATTCCATTACTGGTAAGATGGGGGGCGTGACAGGGAAAATCTGGACACCGCTGATCTAGCCCATCCCTGACAGGTGTTTGTCTAACCTGGTCTTACAAACCTCCAGTGTGGGAGATTCCACAACCTCCCTGGGCAATTTGTTCCAGTGCTTAACTACCCTATAGTTCAAAAGTTTCCCTAATGTCTAACCCAGGGCTGGCCAAAGGTCTGGCTCCGGAGCCACATGTGGCTCTTCAGAAGTTAATATGCGGCTCCTCGTACAGGCACCGACTCCGGGGCTGGAGCTACAGGTGCCAACTTTCCAATGTGCAGGGGGGTGCTCACTGCTCAACCCCTGGCTCTGCCACAGGCCCTGCCCCCACGCCACCCCTTCCCGCCCCCTCCCCTGAGCCTGCTGTGCCCTCGCTCCTCCGCCTCCAAGCTTCCTGCATGCCCCGAAACAGCTGATCAGGAGATGCGGGGTGGGAGGGGGAGGTGCTGATCTGCGGGGCTGCCGGTGGTTGGGAGGCACTGGGAGTGGGGCGGGGGAGCTGATGGGGGGGCTGCTGATGTATTACTGCGGCTCTTTGGCAATGTACATTGGTAAATTCTGGCTCCTTCTCAGGCTCAGGTTGGCCACCCCTGTTTAACCTAAATCTCCCTTGCTGCAATTTAAGACCGTTCTTCTTGTCCTGTCTTCAGTGGATCACTCTCCTCTTTATAACAACCTTTTACATACTTGAAGACTGTTATCCTGTTCCCCACTCAGTCTTTTCTTCTCCACACTAAACAAATCCAGTTTTTTCAAACTTTCCTCAAGGGCCATGTTTTCTAGACCGTTCATTTCTTGTTGCTCTCTTCTGGATTTCCTCCAATTTGTTCACATCTTTCTCAAAGTGTGGTGCCCAGAACTGGGCACAATACTCTAGTTGAGGCCTAATCAGCGAGGAGTAGAACGGAAGAATTACTTCTCATGGCTTGCTTACAACACTCCTGCTAATACAGCTCAGAATGATGTTTGCTTTTTTTGCAAATGTGTTACACTGTTGACTCTAATTTAGTTTGTGATCCACTATAACCCCAGATCCTTTTCTGCCGTACTCCTTCCTAGGCAGTCATTTCCCATTTTGTATGTGTGCAATCGATTGTTCCTTCCTAAGTGGAGTACTTTCCATTTGTCCCTATTGAATTTCATCCTATTTACTTTAGACCATTTCTCCAGTTTGTCCAGATCATTTCTGAATTTTAATCCTGTCCTCCAAAGTGCTTGCAACCCCTCCCAGCTTGGTATCATCTGCAGACTTTGTAAGTGTACTCTCTATGCCACTATCCAAATTACTTATAAAGATATTGAATAGAACTGGAGCTAGGACAGATCCCTGCGAGACCCGACTCAATATGCCCTTCCAGCTTGAGTGTGAACCATTGATAACAACTCTTAGCATGGTTTTCCAACCAATTGTGCACCTACCTTATAATATGTTCATCTAGGGTGTATTTCCCTAGTTTGTTTATGAGACAGTCATGTGAGACAGTTTCAAAAGCCTTATTAAAGTCAAGATATATCACATCTATTGCTCCCACATTCACAAGGTTTGTTACCCTGTCAAAGAAGGATATTGGTTGGTCTGACATGATTACTTGACGACTTCATGGTGACTGTTACTTATCACCTTATTTTCTTCTAGGTGCTTGCAAACTGATGTTTGATTATTTGCTCCATTATTTTTCATGGTACCAAAATTAAGCTGACTGGTTCATAATTCCCTGGGTTGTCCTTATTCCCCTTTTTATAGATCGGTACTACATTTTCCCTTCTCATATGAATTCAATACTTTGCAGAGCTATGTTTTCTCTAATATACACTAACAAACGAAATGCTAAGTGTTCCTTCACACTCTCATAGCTACTATTAAGGTTGCCAACCCTCCAGGATTGTCTTGGAGTCTCCACGAATTAAAGAATAATCTTAATTAAAGATTATGTCATGTGATGAAACCTCCAGGAATACGTCCAACCAAAACTGGCAACCCTACCTACTGTGCAAATGCTTTATTGATCCCAGCCTAAAAGGATCAACACCCTGATGCCTGCTTTTTATTCAGTATATGGCATTTTCCTCATAAAGCAGTATAAAGAGTTCACAGTATCGAGGTGAATCCGTTTTTAAGGGGAAAGTACAGGGTGTTTCAAAGGGTATATGCATTGTGCAACACGTCTATCTTAAAACTTCAGTAAGTAGCCCTGTAATGGTCCTGTGCTAGCTGCATTGGAAGACAAGATAAGGTTGCCATTCCACTTGACCAAACTCCCATGTTCTATTTTGTGTAATATTATCACCTTTTCTCTGTGTCGGTAGGATATTCCCTTGTCTCTCCATCTTTTAAACTGAGCACGGTTTGGATTCCAACCAGAGAGTGTGTCAAATCACAGAGAAGAGGGAAAAACATGTTTAATTTATTGCAAAGGCAGATATTTTACATGGACAAAAATTAATTAATTAGCCATCTGAAGGAAAATACCCCAGTGTAATTGTATTTAAGAAAGCGGTTCTCAGCTAATTATGTTCATCACTCCCCAAAATGCAAGCAAGCAGTTTATCCTCCCATTGAAACCCAGGGGACATGAATGAGTAGCTCCTTCCCACATAAACCTTCAGTACATCAGTGAGAACACAGGCTCTGTTTCTGGATCAGAGTAATACCTTCCCCCAGGTCACCATATATTATTGATGAATAGAACATCAAATGGGAAGGGGAGAGAGGTAGTTTTCGTAAGTTGGATAAACTGCAGTGAAATAATTCATCATTTTCTTTCCTAAACCTTTAGACTGTATTGCCCTTCGTTGTAAATGATCAGTCTATAAAGGACTCATTGTAAGTGAAATCATAACCTACAGCTTCATATGGAGACATTCCTAGAATCCTAATTTCACCCACCCACCTCTTACACTGCAACACAAAGAGAGCATGTCCACTTTCAGCAATGGTTGCTTTGATGGTGCCTTTAGATAATCTAGACAATGAGGGCCATATTCTGGATATTAGAGTTCAGCCCAGATGTGCTCAGGAAATGGCAAACTAAAGGTGCAGGGCCAAAGCATTGACTTCTCAGACCAATATTACTCCTGGGGGAATTCGCACCATTGCATGTGCACAGAATTCATGTCCCCCATAGATTTCTTTGCTTCCCCATAGAAAAATGACTTTCTGACAGGAAAGCAAAAAGCAGCTGCAAGAGAAGTCATGCACCACTCCCAAGCTGCGCAGGTACATTGCTTCAGGCACCCAGAGCAGCTGGTGAAGACGTAAATCACGGCAGGGCTGGGGACACCCCAGCCAGTGGCTCCTACCCTCAAGGCCGGCTCCAGCTTTTTTGCCACCCCAAGTGGTGGGTGGGTGGGTGGGTGGGGGGACGACAAACGATTGAGCTGCCGCTGAAGTGCCGCCGAGGAGGAAGACAGGGAGTGAAGGATCCGCCGCCGAATTACCACCGAAAACTGAGGCGGGCCGGCTGAGCTGCCGCCAAAGTGCCGCCGCTGCCGCCCCGGTCGTGCCGCCCCAACAAAGGATGGAGTGCCGCCCCTTTATATTGGCTGCCCCAGGCACCTGCTTCCTTCGCCAGTGCCTGGATCTGGCCCTGCCTACCCTGAGCCGGAATCAGCTGCTAGTCCCAGCTGGACGGGAGGCAGGAGAGGACATGACTTTCTCATCCCCTGCAAGGAGTGGCTGGGGCCGTGTCAGACCCACTCCCAGAAACCTCCCCCAGCTGCAGGAAGCTCAGCATCCTCCCCTGCTTCCTGCCCCATTGCTCCTCAGCTGTGGGAAGAGGGGTCACTGCTCCCCCATCCACCCAACCCCCATGCATCTGGACCTTCCCTACCCAGACACCCCCACCAAGCCTCACCTTGTACACCCAGAACCCCCAGCCCTCCATACCCGAACCCCACCCCACTGAACCTCAGCCCCTGCCTCTGGAGCCCCCTGCCTCTGGACCACCACCCCTGCACCCATACCACCCCCCACTGAGCCCCATGCACTCAAACCCCTACCCTGATGAGCCCCACCACCCTGAGCCCCTACATCCAGAGCCCCAAGCCACTGACCCCCAACTAGCTGCACCCAGACCCCCACCCAGCCCCATTCCCGCAGAACCCAGATCCCCCTGCTTAGACCCCCACACCCAGACCCCTCCACTGACCCCCAATCACTTTCACCTGGAACCCCGCCAACAAGCCTCTGTGCATCCAGATCCCCTCACACCTAGACCCCCATTGAGCAGCCTGCACCCAGCTTGTCTCACACAGAATCCTCTCACCCCACACCTGGATCCCACAACACTGAGCCCCTCCACTCTTGGTTGAGCAGGGACTGCCTGGTTGAGCCTGCCTGCCCCACACCTGGTGCACCTGGCGCAGAGGGGCAGGGCCCCAGAGTGTTTCTGGGTCAGGCCCAGGCCTGTGCTGTGTCAGGGTCGGGAGCAGCCTCACCACTGAGTCTGTGTCCCCTGGGGGGGGTGGGGAGGCTGCAGGGTGATCTCCCACCTTTGTACAGCTGGTGGCCTGTGCTCCCCACTGCCATTCTGGAGCCTCTGCCTTTATTTATTGACAAATAAAACTTGCAGAATTTTAAAATATTGTGCGCAGAATTTTTAATTTTATGGTATCCGAAGAAGTGGGCTGTAGCCCACGAAAGCTTATGCTCTAATAAATTTGTTAGTTTCTAAGGTGCCACAAGTACTCCTGTTCTTTTTGTGTAAAAGGGGACATAGATAGCAATTGATATGTTAGAAGCCATGAAGTGTAGATGATTGATTAGAGAAATGAAAGACATAAGGCAAAATCCATGGCCGATAAGGCTAAGGACAATAAGGAGTTTATGTATATCAGAAACAAAAGAAATCCTAGCAATGGTATATACCCTTGACTAGAAGTAGATGGTAAAATAGTTATTAACAATGCAAAAAAGGGCAACGTGCTCACCAAATATTTCTGTTCTGTATTTGGAAAGAAGCAGGAGGCTGTACTCATATCACATGAGGATGATGAAGTACTTTCCAGTCCAAACAGCATCTACCAGGGATCAACATTTTTAAATCAGCAGGCCTGGATAATTTCCACCCAAGAGTCCTAAAAGAGTCAACTAAGGAGACCTTTGAACTGCTGACATTAATTTTTAATACATCTTAGAACACTGGGAAAATTCCAGAAGACTGGGAGAGTGCTCATGTTTTGCCAATATTAAAAAAAGGGCAAGTGGGATAACCAGGGTAACTATGGGCGAGTTAGACTGACATTAATCCTGAGCAAAATAATGGAAAAGCTGATATGGGATTCAATTAACAGTTATAAATACAATTAATACCAGTCAACTTGACTTTATGGAAAATAGGTCTTGTTAAACATACCTGATATAATTTTTCGATGAGATTAAAAGTTTGGTGGATAAAAGTAACTATGTAGGTAACAGTAAAGTATTTGACTTAGTACCGCACGACATTCTGATTACAAAATTAGTACAATACAACAAGAGGAAAGCACAAGTTAACTGGATTAAGAACTGGCTAACTGACAGATCTCAAAAAGTACCGGCATATGGGGAATCATCACGAATGGAGGGGTTTCTAGTGGGGTTCCACAGAGATTGGTACTCGGCCCAATTCAATAATTTTTATCAGTGATCTGAAAGCAAGTATAAAATCACTGCTGCTAACATTTGCACATAACACAAAATTTGGTGGAATGGTAAATAGTGATAAGGCCAGGACAGTCATACAGAGAGATCTGGATTGCTTGGTAACCCGAGCTCATTCAAACACAATGTGTTTTAATACAGCCAAATGCAAGGAACAAATAATGTAGGCCGTACCTACAGACTGGGGACTGTCTCCTGGAAAGCAGGGACTCAGCAAAGGGTTTAGGGACCATTGTGGACAAACAGCTAAACACAAACTCCCAATGGGATTCTGTGGCAGAAAGGGTCATTTCAGCTCCTGGATGGACAGACAGGGGAATAGCGTGCAGGAGTGGGGAGGTGATTTTACCTCTGTATGCAGCGCTGCTGAGACAGATACTGGAACACTGCATCCACTTGTGGTGTCCACACTAAAAAACTGGAGAGGGCGCAGAAAGGAACCACTGAAATTATTTGAGGGCACTGGCTACAACGGGAGCAGGACCAGGTTCAGTGGGAGGGCATCAGCCAGCTGGGAATGTGGTCTGGCACTCAAGCTGGTGAGGTTCTCACCCACGAAAGCTTATGCTCCCAATACTTCTGTTAGTCTCAAAGGCGCCACAGGACCCTCTGTTGCTTTTTACAGATTCAGACTAACACGGCTACCCCTCTGATACTTGCCAGGTGTGTGCGCGGGATACCCACCACACCTCTGAGACAACCCTTTCCTCAGGTTTGTTCTCACTCTCTGAATCCGAGTCTATTTTGGAGCCATAAGGGATGAAGTTCTAAAGCCAGCTCTTCATGAAAACAAAAGGGAACAGGAGAGCAGAAAGATTTAAGAATGAACCAGAGGGCTTAAAAGCAAACACTAATTAACCTTCATGTTTTGAAAATCTGGCTTCACAGAGCACAGCCACTTCCTAGAAGGGGGAGGAAAACTCCACCTCTGCAGGGAACATAAGGCAGTTTGAAGAGCTTGTTTTCAGCCCTGCGCTAATGAGTTATTTTAGAGTATACATGCTGGGCTGTTTAGTGTCATTTTAGTGTCTATGCAAGAAGCCACACGTGTTCAGTGGCAACGCACGATTTTCCACATGGCCCCACTGCAGAAAGAGCACATGTGAGAAATGTTCATTCTCTAGGCCGAGTCAGTACTTGGCCTCTCTGTCCCCAATGCCAATTGGGATGGAAGCACCTGTCTGCTAGCAGCGAGAGTGAGCCCACCAATTTGCACGTTGTGTTATTTCTGAAGGGTGGTAACAATGGCGGTGGCATAAAGAGATCTGGCGTTCTAGTGTCAAAAGGAGAGAGAGAGAGAGAGATCAATGGACCACAACCACTGAGGTTTGCAATATTCCCCCTTCCTGGCCATTGACAGTAAGAGGGATGAGCTCAAGGAAGATTATATGTGGCTTTGGCAGGTGCCTGTGCTGGCCTCCCTTGATTTCAGGGTAACTGCAAGCGGACAGACCGTGATGTTTGATCAGTGGTGGGGAAGGTTTTAAACAGCCACAGACACCCAGATAGGCTGTAACCAATGGATTTTTCCTCCTTAAATACACTGGAGAGTCTGAGCTGCAGACTCCCTTGCTTCCTCTGGACTTCCCTCTGTTGCAGCATCTCTCCACTGAAGTGAATAGCACTTCCCCGGGATTCCATCTCTGGCACAGAACTCTGCAGCAGAACGGGAGCGATTTCATTACACAACGCTGTATTTTATTAGTCAGTTGAAACGGCTACATTAGACCCCTGCATAATCAAATCTTTACTGTACCACTGCCGAAAACCCACCCAACGACACAGCACAGTGCTTCAGTGGGGGAACACGGCAACCGAGCAAAAAGCCAAGATCAGCAGCCAGGGCAAATTAAGACAGGATCTTTTTTGGAACCAGGATATAGGCCCCTGGTGTCAGAGAAAGCCTCTGACTTGGAAACATGAAGCAGGTGGTCTGAAGGATCTGAGAGCTCAGCACAGAGACCCAGGGTTGTTTTGAAGCCCCTTGTCCTTTTCTCACCCATGGGAGAGGCTTCAGCACAGTGCAGATGGGACCTGCAGGAGGGAGACACCGCACTGCCATGGAAACCCTCAGTCCTCCCCCAAGAGCGAGGGGACACAGAGCACCCACCTCTGGGGCTGGGGCTGGGTAGGATAGTCTACACTTCCAGCCCCAGTTCCCACTGAAAGGCTGCAGTAATATCCCACTTTGCTCTGAGCAGCCAGTGGGGAGGAAAAGTAACCGAACAGCAGCATTTCAGGGAGGGTTTTTCGAAGACGGCTGAAATGTTGGTGTGTCGAGGGTCCATTTAATATTAACTCCCCCTTGGAAAGCAGGAACATGCAGAGGAGGCTGCAGGTTGGACTGTTCTTGTCCTTTCTCTGAGGACATCCACAGCAGTGTGGGAACTCAGGTGCCAGAACTAAGGGGACCCTTTCATTCGGAGTGACCTCTCATGGGATACAGGGCTTCTTCTTGGATTGCTGGGGCTGAGACCTGGCAAACTTCTAACAACGGTGCCAGAGCCAGTCCAACAGTAGGTGGCCAGCCAGCTGCAGTAGCATTTTTCCACCTGCATGAGTGGCTAGCAAATCGTACCTCTGAGCACTGAGAGGGACAAGGACCAGGTTCCACTATCCATACTCACACTGCATAGTGCCCTAACTTATCTTCCATTAGGACGCACTCGCCCAGACAAAGGACTTTAAGTGGGAAGCCTCAGTACGCTCAAAAAAATAACGAGGTGAATTGCCTAACAAAGCGTGAAACACATTGGCAAGAAAACAGGTCTGTGGAAGGGACACAACCAAAAAGGAGCATGGATTTCTGCAATGTTGACCATAATCCTGCATGCTGGTAAGGAGAACTCCCTCCAGAGTCAAAGGGACCTCTGCCTGTGTACAGACTGCGGGATCAGGCACTGCCTCAGCTGGAAACTGCATGACCACAGCATTGTCTCAGTGCATCTGTGGTGGGATTTTAATCTCAAGCCTCCCTTGCCATGTTCCCAGTGCCAGAATTCCCTACTCAGCACACCCACAGCTCCAGCATCCCTGATGTCTATGCACTCCAGAGATCTTGTCACATTCACAAGGGACTACCAGATCATCTAGTCTGACCTCCTGTATATCACAGACTACTAAACACCACCCAGTACCCACACACCAAGCCAACAATCAAAATCAGACCCAAGCATTACAGCCCTCACTGTGTTGCTGTACAGAACCAGTCCCGCCCACTTCCACCCCGTACATCAGCAAGGTGCTGTTCACAGTCCAAACATTACTGATTTGTGAACGTATCTGCAGTGTCTTTAAATACAAAGTGAAGCAGGAGTATTCATAGGTGCAGAATGAAAATCTGCTTAGTGAACAGAAAAATCAATTCCAGACAGTGGAATATCTGTCAATCAAGCTCGTCATAATGCCCACACTGTTACAGTATCTGTCAGTGGCTCATACCCTCAGTTCACATGTATCACCAACCCTTTAAAAAATTTTTTTTAAATATTTGCAATTATGCTGTTTTTTATCCCTTTTTATCCTTAAACCCAGTGGGGCCCACTTCACGCCTAGTGAATTACATTAAGGACGGTCAAGTACCATCAGCACCCCATCATAAACTGTGAGGTGTTGAGCACAGCAGTTCATCTCAAACGTTAACCAGTGGTCTACAGATAATATTTCATCATATTGTTAATGACATTTATAGTCAATGGGTCTGTTCTTGTTTCTGTGTAAGTCAGGGAGCTTTGCCATTGACTTTAACAGGAGCAGGCATTTTGTCTTGTAAGAATGGGCTATTCTTTGAACTGGAGGGACAGCCCAACATTGAACTTACATAGAAAGTGTTCCTGCAGTATACATAGGGCTTGCTCCTGTCCTGTCCTACTGAGGTCACTGGGAATTGTGTAGAGAGAGCAGAATCAGGCCCACAATTGTTTGCAATCAGCTTCTGATCGATTTCTCATTATCTGCCTCTGCAAGTTAAAAGCCATTTGATCTGGGTTGTCCCCTTAGCTACGCACAATGAGGGTGGCTGATAAGAGTAATGCCTTATGATGGAGAAGGTGACTTCAAGTTCACAAAGTTGTGAGAACTTTACAGTCAAGGCTTTTTGTCGACCAAGAAGCCAGTAATAATAGACCAACTGCATGAAAGCCCACAGCTACTCCAATCCCAGTGTCTCTACAGAGGATTTGCTGCTGGCAACAGCGAAGACGAGGTTCCCATGGGAACTGAGAGTGCTGACATTTCTAAACTAAAAAAAAAAAAAAAAAGGAAAGAAGAAGCAAAGTATCTAGTCTGCAGAACTTCATGGACATGGATGTATAGAATATATTTCTCTTCCCAGTAAGGAGCTTTTCTGTGCTTGAAGGTAAGATGCTTTTAAGATAATCCAGGAGTAAAGATATTAGCATGTTTCATCTCGAGGGCAGGATGCAAGCAAAGTGATATTTATCTATTTTATGTTTGCTGTGTCATTCCAGGCAGATGTCCTGGAAAGTTCATTTTTACGTGGAGACTTTACCTGTAACTACATTAAAGAAGACAACGCTCCAGCACAAAGTTACACCGCGCCATTTGTCTTTCCCGTGCAGAATGATTGAGATAAACAAGACAAATTCCAACGCCATATTGCTGTCGTTAAATTGTTTGTAAAGGCAACATAGTACTGCCCTGCAGCTCACTTGCTGCATGGTCATTTAATGCCTTAGAGTTTCAAGTGGAATACCTTTTTGGCTTGTACAGATGTCCCTCATTATGTCAGTTCAAAACAGCATTGGAAGGACGGCTGACTCCGTAGTGAAGTAGCCATTGGTATCCCCTTGTTAAAATGGCGATGATACTGACCTAAACAGAGGTCTCCCAGACAAATGTCCTGGATTGACTACCATACATGAGTGTAATCCCATTATTCTGCACAGCACAAAGTCACACCACAAACTGGCTCCATTATTTAAAGTCCAATAAAATTTCCCACAGAACTAAAGGGTGGGAGGGGAACAGACTCAGAAACAAGGACATCTGTGTGAGCTTCTGCTCTTCTTAATACAAGATCCTTGAGAGTGAATGGTAGGAAGAGTGTGGGGGGAGGGGACTTACGCAAGAGGTACACGAGTCTGAAAGTGCCTCAGTAAATATTCTGGGGCAGGAAGAGAAACAAGGAGGAAATACTACATTTTGTTGACCTGGTGGGTAAAAATACATCTGTATAACAAACAAACAAAAACATCAATGAACTGCATCATTCTGGGATGCCAAACAGCATCATCTATTGTGGGCAGGGGCCGCTGTAGGTTTACGGAAAAGGTGGCTGCTGATACGCCTGATAGATTTATGGGCAGGATTGAGCGGCTCCTTCATTGGACAGCCACCTTCAACATCTGTAAATGCGGCAAGCCTCTAAAAAGGTTGGTTGGAGCTCTGCGAGAAACAGAAAGAAATCCCTCAATGTAAGGCAAAGAAACAAGCCTGACGGAAAACTTCCCTCAGGATTTACCACACAACTGGAGACTTCCTCCTACTCAGCGCTGCAGACTGACCCACAAGCTGACATGGACAAGGGAACTGATGAAATCCTAGCTCAGCTGGAATGAAAGAAAGTCCTCGAGAGTCGATGGAGCCATGGACCACGCTGAGGATAACATCAACCACAGATGTGATGACAGCTGCAGAGCCAGGCAGTGCAGCTGCAGAAAGGAAAAGTAACAAAGGTAATGAACCAGAGGAAGCCCAGGACATGGCGGGAACTAGACAAGAGCAAACAGCCCAGTGACTGAAGTGATCAGTGACAGAGAATACTCTTTGCTGGTTGGAAATTATCGGGACTTATTTAGCGATGCTGAGCCTGGGATCTGCACTCATACACAGCAGAAAGGAAATGGAACAGCAGCACCCAACTTTTACACAGACGTAAATCTCCAAAACCCTGGGGGGGCAGGTTCTGAGTTGGAACTCAGCACGGCTCCAGGGAGCTCAGCATCTGACCCTGAATCTGGAGTTCGGAGAGATTCAAACTCATGCAGCAAGTGAGAGCATTAACGATACCTGTGAACATGCACAAAAAGGTGTTCGTTTGGTGGAAACTTATTATGGGACAGATCCTGCCCCTTCCCTGATGGTTATGATGAGTCCCAGCCTGTTAGTGTGGGTCTATTTGGGCACAGAAAATGGAGAGTCCATCCATACCTGGGATGGAGGGATAGCTCAGTGGTTTGAGCATTGACCTGCTAAACCCAGGCTTGTGAGTTCAATCCTTGAGGGGACCACTTAGGGATCAGGGGCAAAAATCAGTACTTGGTCCTGCTAGTGAAGGCAGGGGGCTGGACTCAATGACCTTTCAAGGTCTCTGCTAGTTCTAAGAGATAGAAAAAAAAATTATTTGTATCACATTAGCACCCAGCTGCCACACTCAGGACCAGGGCCCCATTGTTCCACAGACAGAGAGTAGAACGCAGCTCTGCCCCAGAGAACTCACCCTCTAGGGATATGTCTACACAGCTGTCATTTCCAGACCTGGTAGCTGTACACGCACTAGCTCTGCCCAAGCAAGTGCCTTGAAGTAGCCATGGCTGCCTGAGCTGGAAATTGTACCTTCCAGCTCCCGTGTAGACGTAGAAAGACAAGATGTAAAAGGTGAGTGAAGCAAATGAGGGTGAGGTGGAGGACAGGGCAACGATCACACCGGCGCGTCTGGCCATTTGCACAGTCACACAGTAACTAAACGGATCAGCAGCAGCAATCACAACTCACCACCTGCCGAGCTGGAGTCAGGCTGCTGTCGGCCCGGGGTCAGTGACTGCAGTGGATTGAAATAGGAGCTCGAGCTACCACAATGCACCAGCCAGGGATCAAGGGGGAGGGAGCTTGGGTTATCCAAGCCGTGGGGAGGCTCCCCACACTGCCCCCCCTTCATTTTAACCTTGCAGACTGTGGAGCCCTGCTCTGCAGAGAGGCCTGGCGTGTCCCAGTGCAGCAGGGCCTGGGAGTGGGCAGGGGGTGCCTCTGAAACTGCGCCACCAGTCATTATCCTGGGGGAGCAGGAGCTGCTGCAGCCGTGGAGAGGTGGGCTCCTTGCCTGCTCCCCCACTTCCAGGTCCTGCCAGCGCTAAGCCCAGTACTGCAGGTACGTTGGTACCAAGGCAGGATTTAACCTGTAGTGCAGTGGTGGTTTTGTTCCCCTGCTGCCCCCCAAATTCACCAGAAGCCGAGTTTCCCTGTAAGAGCAGAGGAAGAGGCCACTCGGTCCTGCCAAGAAGGGGTCAGGGCCCCTCTGCATGGAGCGACTTGCACGGATTACTCTACCTTTCTTACCTTCACTTTAAATTTTCCCTCCAACCATTACAATGTATGTTAGGATATTATTATAGAAATCAACAGTTACCAGCCCCAAATTCCCCTTGGTGCTCCATCCTCACATCCCCTGTCCCCCCTGTGCCCTCAAATTCCCACTCCCCCATGCTCCTTCCCCAGCTCTTTAAAATATCCGGATGTCAGTTCTGATTTGCTGCATACCATACAGGAGGGGAAAATATAAAGCTAGCGTCCAAAGAAAATATCTCCCAGGTGTGCTCATTGTTCTCATCAGCTGCCTCATTCAGAGAGCTGACAAAGAGCTCCTCGACTTAGCAGACAATCGCTCTGCGTTAGCAACTAGTAAAGAACAATGGTCCTTTTCCATAGGATTACCATTTCCATCCCTCGTCCCTCGCAAATAACTTAATCTGGGAAATTTCAAACTTGTTGGATCAGTGAGAGATAGAAAGAAAACGAATCTGAAACAGGAGGAGGAAGCCTTTCGCTCTGAAAGGTAGTGAATTGTTTTTGGAAGGGGGGAGAAAGGCTGGTGTGGTTTAGGCAGATGGAACCTCTTTGGAGCCAGAGACATGTGCCCACCCACAGTCCCAACTGGGAACTAAGAGCTTACACTTGGAATGCTACCACCACAGGAGGAGTTCTCCCATCAGCGTAGTTAATCCACCTCCCCAGGAGGCAAGTGCTAGGTCGACAGAATTCTTCCACCCACCTCGCACTGTCTACACCAGGGATTGGGTATGGATTTTTCACACCCCTGAGTGACATAGTTGGGTCAGTTTAACTTTAGAGTCTACACCTGGCCTAAGTGCATTTTACAACAAGCTCCTTCTGAAAGTTGGTTTCTTTGCCATTGGGGGAAGGGGGGTAAGTAGGTAAGTACATGTGATCACTAGTTTTACAGCTGGAGAAACTGAGGCTGAGAGGTTAGAGAGCTGCCCAAGGCCTCAACAAAGGTTAGGGTCACAGCTGGGATTTCAATTCCTAGTTTTCAACCACGCCTCTCTCTAGTCCTAGGGTGAAATCTTGGCCCATGGAAGTCCAGGGGAATTTTCCTATTAATGTCAATGAGGCCAGAATGTCACCCACGGTGACTCACCAGTTCCTACCTAGAGACCAGGGAGGAAATTACTGACTGTAAATTTGCAGGTCTCTCTTTGTCTCGTTATTGCGTACATGCAAGTGTGTGCGCCCCTTCTTGTTCCCTACATTGTTTGGAAATATTTTGGAATGGCTGGTTTCCCTCACCTGCGTGTGGTTTAAAAATACAGCAGCAGATTCCCCACTGGGATGTTGCCTTTTTGGGAGATAGACACACTCTATTAAACAAATGGATGCAAAGGGAGCGCTTTCCGAAGCAAATTACCCAGGCGAATAGCGTGAGTTTGGTCTCCAGGCTGTGCCCTGTTTTCACAGTTCACACAGTGGTGGCAGGTGCTCCCATCAGAACGGTGGCGCTCCAGTGAAGGAAGCAGGTGGGAAGCAGTTGTCCGCTGCTCTCCTCTTGCACTGTGTCACGTCACATTACTACTCAGTGCTGACTGCGCCTGTCCTGATGCAATGTGACGCTACACCTACAAACAAGCGTTCAGGGTGAGTATTGGGTATTTCCAACTTCGGGCATCCAGGGGCTGGACATAAGCAATAGGGCTCTCAATGCGGGGGCACATCAGTGCTGTAAGATCAGTGTTGTTGTGCACAGATTACTTCCGCAGGCAATGATGTACCTGGGGACGGCTCGCGGCTCTTGCCGAATGTGGGGAGTACTGCATGCGCACGCAGAGCAAGCGAAACAGGCAAAAAGGCACTAAACAAGAGCCCCATGTCGCTATACCATCAAAGAGACACACAGCACAGTAACAGCTGCTGCCTCTCAAGAAAAGACATTGCTCAGAGACCAGGCCTCCCAACAAAATGTAATCAACTCAGGTGAGGCAGCATCTGCTATGACCCATACACTTTTCACAGCCACGTGTGCAAAAGCACTTTCAGCAAATGTTGCAGGGTCTTCCCAAACTGCACTGGAATTTTGCCAGAACAGACTTTATTATTATTATTAAGAGCTGAAAAAATTCTGTTCATAGCCATGTGTCCTCCCCACTGGGAGCAAATGAGTGGCACTGTCACTTCAAGACAACACTTGAGACCCACCCGCTCCCAACTGCTAGGCAAGGCCTCGATCCAGCAAACATTTGTTAATAGGTATCGTTCATCTCAGATGTCAATAGAACTACTGAGGGTAGTAAGCACTGCACCCAGTAGTGTGAGTCAGGCCCTCTGCTAGGATATCTTACAGCCGCTGTATTTCCCCAAAGGCAAAACAAAGGCAGCCCCTGTGTTATCCACAGCATGTAGCCATTGCCAGCATCTAACTAGTCACTGATGAAATACTGCTCTGAAATGCATCAGCTTTTCTGTGTGAAGAATTGAGGGTGACCAGGTCAGGGCTTCCCTGTCAATATTCTCACACCTTCTGCTAGGCAGACTGATGCTGCCAGCCACCTTGCTTTCACAGTCCTCGAAATGCTGCTGCTCGTACTCTAAGGATGGGAGGCCACATAACAAAAGTGGCTAAAGAAATCCAATGGAAAACATTGCTAAAAAGAGTCCCTCTGTGGGGATTTCTCTGGCTGTTTCATGTGTCACTCCCTCTTTTTAAGCTATTCAGTGGGCTTAGGCATTGTTTGGGTTAGGCCGTAACCCTCTTTTCATTCAAAAAGAAGCGAGCGAGCTGTTCTCTGCAGCTGTACATTGAGTGTTGGTGACAGACCTTGGCTTCCGAGGGCAAAGAAAATGAAGCAGCACGTTCTTCAGGAAACAGAGAGGTTGAGACGTAAGCCATTCTTAGCATGAACCACTCTCAAGCAGGGCTGCCTCACGCCTGCATGAAGACCACATGCCTAGAGTTTGTTAGTGCTTGCTCTGCAACGGCTTGTTCTTTGATTGCTGTTGCGTGAAGAAATTGTGTGGTAACAATGGTGCAATGAAGTATTTCTTTTTCTATACGTGTCTGCGAGCCAAATTCTGACCTAAGTTACTGAAGTCCCAGGAGCGACCCTGGTGTAACGAAGATCAGAACTCAGTCTTGACTTTGGATTCCCTTGACTCCAAACGGCTCTCACAAATAGCGACAGGATGTCCCTCCCTTTCAGCTCATCACTTACCATAGGGAAGAAAAGGATAGTGATCATTCATCTTCATGACGCTATACCAGTATCTGCATCACCCACAAAAGGACAGTGCAAACCATTGGACAGACAACACGATTCCCATCCCCGCGCATTATGCAATCCCCCAGTAATGCTGAATGAGGTGAAAATGAGATTCACTCTCTAGGCCAAGATGACAAGTTCCTGCAGTAGGTGCTTACTAGTGCAATGAGAACATGACAATTTAGGGTAAATATCAGAACAAACTTCCTGAGAGGAAATTAAATTGTGGGATAGACTTCCAAGGAAAGTGGAGGAAGTCTCTTTGCTTGGAATATTTTCAACTTGATTAGAAAAGCACTGGACGGTATAATGCAGGGAACAAACCTGCCTTGGAAGAGATCTTTTCCATCTCTTATTTTTGATTCTTTATATTACTCAAAGGTACCAGAAAATCATTGTACAAATGCCATGTATCGTAGCTCACTGGAGAAATGAATGTCACATCTGGGTGTGACCTGACTCAAACCCTTGGATCTGGACTCCCCTAACCTTTGGGGAAGTTTGATTCTGGATTCAAACTTCATGGACTGGCCTCATCTTTAATGTGCTAACCTGTCGAATCAGTCTTTGTTTGTAGAAACAGGATTTTAAATCATCCACACGACAGATATATTCCATCTCTTGCCAGACCTACTGTCTAGGTCAGGAACTCATCACTAGAACTAATGGTAAGCATATGAAACCATCTGATAGTCTGTCTCCAGAAAGTCAACCCAGAGCCCAGCTGAAATAAAGACTCAGCTAAGGAACTAACATCACTATTCTTCCCATCCATCTGGCATCACTTCTTTCTCTGAGGATGCAGGGCCTGCGTTTCAGCCTGCCTATAAGGGGAACCTCCCTTTTGGCACCTGAAATTGTCTAGACATAAATTACTTGCTAAGTAGACAATGAGAAGTGGTTTGTCAGAGCCTGCCAATGCGCCACCTCAGCAAAGGCTTGCCGGTCTCAAAGTGCCAATTAATGCTGCTTATCTCTGAGAAGAGGCAGGACCACATAGGGTAACTGGTTTTTCCCCATCTCTGTATCACTGTACTTCACCAAGTAGACTGGTGTTTTTCCTGCTAAAGTCTGAATTCCAGAAAGAATGTATTGGTGGGGTTTAAAAACAAAATTAAACTTCAGATTGCTCACTTACAACAAAAGATCTTTGTTCCTGATTGAACATAGACAGGAGCTGCTGGGATAAGTCCCAGCTGTAGTAGGACTTGCCATCCCCACTCCAACTTGACAGGATAAAGAGGGGAGGAAAAGCGACAACTGAGCCTGTATGAGCACTTGACATTCTTCCTAGGATTTACATTTTTAAGTGAAAGCTTCTACTTGAATTCCACTCTGTTGGATAAATATGCATTTTTAAAATGTGTTAAATACTGATTTATTACAGGCCATGCAGCTGTGAAGGGTGAATGACCAGGACTGGCTTCCTAAACCTCTTTCATTCTAAAAGAGATACTTGCTATGAAAACATGCTCCTATGATTGCTCTCCCTCCCTGGCATCCAGGCACTTGTTTGTCTCATGCACCTGTTACATCTTATTAACCAGGACTGCAAGCTCTTTGGGGCAGGACCTGTCTTTTTACTAAGGTGGTGTAGTGAAAACTGTGACTTTAAATTCTTAGGGGTTTTCCTGGTCCTGCTTGCAGGCAGGGGGGCTCTGTAGGGAAGCATGCCATCAGAATCAGTATGCAGACAGACAGCCTAGACTGAAGTGGGGTGAGTTGTGCCTTTCTGTACTAGGAAGCAGCCCGCTTTGTCTCTCTGTTGTTGGTTACTGTGTTCTCATTCTGGAGTCTAAGAATAAAAGTAGTGTCACACTGCAACCTTCCAGAAAGATCGTTCTTTGTTTTTTTTAATCTAATTTTTCTGTTTGTATGCTGGGAACACAGCAACTGTCTGTACAGTGCAGTCCCGATCCCTGTGTGGGGCCCCTAGGAGCTACTGCAATATAAATAGAAATAACTGACAATTAATTTGTAATTATATATTTTTCACTCAAGAATCACACCTGGCTACAGAGGTGTTAGACAATAGAGATCTATTATTTATAAATAAATGTATTGTTTATTGTGCAATAAATGCTGATGCAGAAATAGCATGTTTAGGTGTGGGGATGCAAGCCACCATGGTCAGCTTCAAAAACTGTCCTGATCTGAAAGAACCACCTCCATTAGTGCCCCTAGTTGTTTGGCTTTATTATTTCTGTGACCAGATGGCAAGTGTGAAAAATCGGGGTAGGGGATGGGGGGTAATAGGAGCTCATATAAAAAAAAAGCCCCAAATATCAGGACTGTCCCTATAAAATCGGGACATCTGGTTACCCTAGGCCTGGATTAGATCCATCCATTAGATGTAGAAAAGACCCATTAGCTCCTCCAGTCCTTCTCTCTGCTAGTTCAGGAAATTCACATGATTGTACGCAGTGAAAATTGTTTTTCAAGATTTTCTTTTTAAAGCTGGTGTATTTAATTCCCACAGTGAGAACACCTCAATTAAGTCAGGCTTTCTAGTTTAAAAGCCATTACAAACTGTCAATTATGGAACAAGACACTACCAAACACCCGTGTTCCACATTTTGATCATGTGTCACACATTTTGATTGCTGGAATCACACATTGTCAGGATTAAAGGCTGAGACTGAAGGTGCTTTCACTCTCCAGTGTGACTTTTTTATAAGGAGAAAATACTTTGGGTCTGAGGGGTTTAAAACATTTCTTGCATATTTTAAAAGATTTAAATGTTTACAATCAAGTGGAAAAAACAGAGAAGAAATCCTTCCTCTCTCATCTCACGGACTTGACCTTGTCTGGATAAGGGAGAACTCACATCTCCGCAGGTCCTGAGCATAAGCAAAAGAGCTGACATTACAAGGTACGCAGCAATTGCACCTGCATAACCGAGGACAGGACCGTGTCCTTAGCCCTTCAACAAAAACCACACAACAACAATCTAATGGAAATAGATAATGAACAACGCCGGCTTCCATCTGAGAAACCAACGCACTCACAGGGCCTCATTCTCATTTATAATAATGCCCCTTTACACCACTTTGACAGCATAAAAGAGCCTTTAAGTGGGTGTAGAAGTACTTTGTACTCCCTTTGTGGCCTTTTTCCACTGAGTGCCATACTCAGAGGCTCCTCTTTTCTCCTGTCCCTAGAGGCTTTGGCCTCCCCACTCTGACACTGCAGGTACTTCTGTAATGAAGTAGGTCTGGAGTGATATTCCTGTCTTCTGCTGTCCTCCAGAGAGCCAGCAGAATGTTTTGCGGGACCCCTTTAACGGGGGAAGGAACACTGATGTCCGGGGTGGGGAGGAATAATATGTCTACACAGCGATCCACAGCACCAAGTCTCAGGGGCTGGGCCAACCAACTGGGGCTCACGCGACAGGGCTAAAAATACGGGTAGACGTGTAGCTGTTCCCCCTTGGACTGGAGCATCTATGCGTTGGCCTGAGTCAGTCGACCCAGGCTCTGAGACTCACTGCCGCGGGTTTTGGTTCTGCTGTGTAGACGTACCCAAAAGATTCCACAGCAGGAGCGCCAGGCAAATGGCAGTTGCAGGAAAACATGGGGCAGAGGGTGTACACCAAGGGAACATGACGTGAGGCAGAGGGGAGGAGGAGATTGGGGTGAAGGGAAGAAAACAGAGGAAATAAAGGCTGGAAAGGAAAGAGAAGGGGTCAGAAAAGAGCTGTAGGAGCGTAATAAGGCACATCACTTCCCACGCTTCCCCTCAAGACCTGGCGTGGCGCTGCAGAAGCCTTTTTCAGTTTCTCTCAGAGCTCTTTAATAGACTCCGCACAGGCAAACCACATCCCTGCCAGGGGCTGGTTTAACAACAGACTGTTTAAAACAATCCCCAAAGTCCCAAAATAAAGTCCATCACCACAACCCCGGAGTTCCTTACTCAGCTCCAGCATCTTCAGCCAGTCCTGGAGCGCTTCTCCTCTCTCGGCCTGCTCTTCCCCCAGGTGCCACTCCCAGCCCTTTCTAGCCGAAGCCCAGCCTCTCTCTCAGGCTACCTCACACTGCGTGTGTACGCACACCTGCGAGTACAACGAGCAGCGCAGCCGCAGTAGCTCGGGCAGTGGCAGCTCGGCTGAGCTGTGCTGAGAACACACCCACTGGTTTCAGGCGTTTGTTCTCGGCTGCCTTTACCAGTGCCAATGCCAATGCAGCTACGCTGCTCGTCACACTCGCACTAGCTCAGCCGGAGAGTGTGAGGACGCACACACCAGCATGGACGGCGAGTTCTGTGGGCCCGGGGTGCCTGGGCACCAGGAATATTCCTGGCCCGGGGCCCGGCTCCAGCAATGTTTGAGGCCGGGTCTCTCCCTCGGCCTCACCTTCTGCCCCCGGGGGATTTAAAACGGCCCAGGGCCCCCACCACCACCGGGAGCACAGGGGAGCTGAGCGGCTTCTGCCTGCTCGCTTCATGTGGCTGCCGGCCCCTCCCTGTGGCCCCTGTGTGTGGGGAGGGGGTCTGTGTCTATACACACTGCCCCCGCCCCAGCGGCCCTGCGGCCAATAAGAAGCTGTGGGGGCAGTGCCTGGGGGTAGCAGCGCATGGAGGGCCCCCAGCCCCTCCCTGCCTAGGAGCCCCAGGTAAGCGCCGCACTCCCCCCATGCCCTCCCAGAGCCTGCACCCCCACCCCCTTCCCACACAGTCCCTCCCGCCCCCAAACTCCCTCCCAGAGCCTGCACCCCCACCCCCTTCCCACACAGTCCCTCCCTCCCCCAAACTCCCTCCCAGAGCCTGCACCCCCACCCCCTTCCCACACAGTCCCTCCCTCCCCCAACTCCCTCCCAGAGCCTGCATCCCCACCCCCTTCCCACACAGTCCCTCCCTCCCCCACGCCCTCCCAGAGCCTGCACTCCCACCCCCTTCCCACACAGCCCCTCCCGCCCCCAAACTCCCTCCCAGAGCCTGCACCCCCACCCCCTTCCCACACAGCCCCTCCCGCCCCCAAACTCCCTCCCAGAGCCTGCACCCCCACCCCCTTCCCACACAGCCCCTCCCGCCCCCAAACTCCCACCCCCACCCCCAGCCCAGAGCCTACACCCAAACTCCGTCCCAGAGCCTGCACCCCTCACCCACTCCTGCACAGCCACCCCTTGCTGCAGCCCAGAGCCTGCACCCAGCACCCAAACTTCATCCCAGAGCCTGCACCCCCACCCCCTTCCCACACAGTCCCTCCCGCCCCCAAACTCCGTCCCAGAGCCTGCACCCCCACCCCCTTCCCACACAGTCCCTCCCGCCCCCAAACTCTGTCCCAGAGCCTGCACCCCCACCCCCTTCCCACACAGTCCCTCCCTCCCCCAAACTCCCTCCCAGAGCCTGCACCCCCACCCCCAGCCCAGAGCCTGCATTCAAACTCCGTCCCAGAGCCTGCACCCCCACCCCCTTCCCACACAGCCCCTCCCGCCCCCAAACTCCGTCCCAGAGCCTGCACCCCCACCCCCAGCCCAGAGCCTGCACCCAAACTCCCTCCCAGAGCCTGCACCCCTCACCCACTCCTGCACAGCCACCCCTTGCTGCAGCCCAGAGCCTGCACCCAGCACCCAAACTTCATCCCAGAGCCTGCACCCCCACCCCCTTCCCACACACCCTCTCCTGCCCCCAAACTCTCACAGAGCCTGCACCCCAGCCCTCTGCACTCCCTCCAGAGCCTGCACCCAAACTCCCTCCCACAGCCTGCACCCTGCACCCTAATCCCCTGCCCCAGCCCCAGGCCTGCACCCCAGACCTCCCCCCAAAACTCCCTCCCAGAATCTTAGGCAGGTGGGGGGCAGAGTTTGCAGAGGGCAGGCTCTGGGCCTTCTGGGCACCACCAAAATTTCTACAAACCTGCCACCCCTATACACCAGCAGGGGAACAGTCACACCCCTAGCTCGTAGTGTAAATGGAGCTTCACATGCACACACAGGTCAACAGATAAACACCTTCTGCTGTTCCCCTGGCTACTCAGTCTCCTGCAGGAGCCTTCTGCTCTCTGCAGCCTCTGTGACAGCACCCTCACCTCCCTGGGCTAAGCAAAGATCAGTGGCTAGCCATCCTCCTCTGCTGGTGTCTCCCCTTCGTAAGGCTCAGGTGCCTGCCCTTAATCCCTTTGGGGCAGCAAGTAATAAGCCACTGGACCTGCTGTCTCTTAAAGGGGCCAGTCAGCTTGTGACAAGGAGCATCAGCATCATCGCCGAGCTTATAAGAGCCTGGCATGGCAGAGAGACCCAGGTGTGTTGACTATTGATGGCTAGCAGCAGAGGACCTCTGAGTGCAACAGGAGACTGGTTTTCAAACACCTTGTGCTGAGGGACCAGTTTAACAGAGAGAAAGTCAGGAATGAACAGAATAGGACAGTGAAATGTGAGTGCATACAGTTGTTTAGCTAGAAGACTATTTGGCATTAGACTGAATTTTACTGGACTATAAGTTTAGGTGAAGTTTCTGTAAGTACCAGTTTAAACAATATTTAGTTATCGAGTTTCTGAAAATACAAATCTTTGAATTTTGGTAAGTAGCAATTAAGATCCAAGTTTAGATACCAGCTCTTGAAGACAAGTAAGGTAATAAAACGTATGTAGCCCTTAGTTACTTCTTAAAAAAATAGCTATGGGGAGATCATAGAATCATCATAGAATCATAGAAGAGTAGGGTTGGAAGAGACTTCAGGAGGTCATCTAGTCCAACCCCCTGCTCAAATAGGGTGACCAGACAACAAGGGTGAACAATTGGGACAGGGGGTGGGGAGTAATAGGAGCCTATATAAGAAAAAGACCCAAAAATCGGGACTGTCCCTATAAAATTGGGACATCTGGTCACCCTATGCTCAAAGTAGGACTAACCCCAACTAAATCATCCCAGCCAGGGCTTTGTCAAGACGGGCCGTAAAAACCTCTAAGGAAGGAGATTCCACCACTTCCCTAGATAACCCATTCCAGTGCTTCACCACCCTCCTAGTGAAAAAGTTTTTCCTAATATCCAGCCTAAACCTCCCCCACTGCAATTTGAGACCATTGCTTTTTGTTATGTCATCTGCCACCACTGAGAACAGCCGAGCTCCATCCTCTTTGGAACCCCCCTCCAGCTAGTTAAAGGCTGCTATCAAACCCCCCCTTATGCTTCTCTTCTGCAGACTAAATAAGTCCAGTTCCCTCAGCCTCTCCTCGTAAATCATGTGCCCCAGGTCCCTAATCATATTCGTTGCCCTCTGCTGGATGCTCTCTCAAATTTGTTCACATCCTTTCTGTAGTGGGGGGCCCAGAACTGGACACAGTACTCCAGATGTGGCCTCACCAATATTGAATAGAGGGGAATGATCACGTCCCTCGATCTGCTGGCAATGCTCCTACTAACACAGCCCAATATGCTGTTGGCCTTCTTGGCAACAAGGGCACGCTGCTGACTCATATCCAGCTTCT
This sequence comes from Chrysemys picta bellii, assembly GCF_011386835.1. Classification (NCBI taxonomy): domain Eukaryota; kingdom Metazoa; phylum Chordata; order Testudines; family Emydidae; genus Chrysemys; species Chrysemys picta. Next base: position 1,935,300 of record NC_088800.1, read on the forward strand.
CATCCACTGTAACCCCCAGGTCCTTTTCTGCAGAACTGCTGCTTAGCCAGTCAGCCCCCAGCCTGTAGCAGTGCATGGGATTCTTCCGTCCTAAGTGCAGGACTCTGCACTTGTCCTTGTTGAACCTCATCAGGTTTCTTTTGGCCCAATCCTCCAATTTGTCTAGATGGGGTGGTCCAGTAGACAGGACTCTGGACCGGGATTCCACAAACCTCACTTCTATTTCTGGGTCTGGTATTAGCTTGTTGAATGACCTTGTCAGGTCACTTCATCGCTCTGGACCTTAATTTCCCCAAGAAGGCTCATAATAACAGTGTCCTTTGACATTTACAAAGTGCTATATAAGAGCCAAATGCCATTAAAAAGAGTGGACCTATTCAAAGTGAACAGAAGGAGAAGCTGAACCACAAAGACATTCGGCGTTAACCCACCTATCCCAATTCACACTTGTTACCCAAACTGGATAATTTGAGGCTGAAAATTAGCAGAGTCAATAAAAATATATCTGCTGTCCACAGGTAAATGAGCACACACACATCCAGAAGAATCTAATTGAAAGAGTAACCATTTACCAAAATGTTAATGCTCTAGGAGTAATTTTATGGTCTGCTGTGCTTTTGATATGCATTAGTAACTATAATGTTGCTGGAAGTTACTCTCGATGAGGAAAATATACTAATTAATGTACAGCTTCGCTGAGGAATTCTCGAGTCACTGCGTGTGCATGGCTCCACAGAGCGATTAACGGTGTCAGGCAGAACTACTGCCAAATGCATACCAAGCATGACTGAATATGAAAGGTCCATAGTCTTCCCACCCTGCTCATCTCATAGCATCCTATAGAACCCAATTACTGGAGGTGGACTACCAGTGAGATGTAGCATTTACTGTATTTCAGTCTGTGATCACTCAGGAATACAAATGCAACAGACTCTGATAATGCAACACTGACAGATTTTACACCAGTATAAATCAGGAAGCTGAAAATTATAATTCCAACAGAACTAGAACTGGGACACATTAAACATCCATATGAACACCGGTAAGCGATTGCCATATTCCATAATACCAAACACTGTATGTATCCATCATACCTTGGAACTCCCCGACCTTTTGCTTCTAAAACTTCAAGAATAATGTTGCCTTTTGTATCATTTATTTTGCATTGAATGTTTACAGTCTATACATCAATAACAACACAACTATTAATCTGCGATGCCTCTGGCATCATTGCTCGAGACACAGTACTAACCACTATATAAATGCAAAGGCCTGTTTTTATATAGATCCTCAGCCCGGTCTTCCTTTTTGCACTTACAGATGAGGACATGTGCAGATCTCACTGCCTGGTTGACAAGTGCAGTCAGATATTTAGATTCACATCTGCAAAAAGGAGCGCTGGATTGTAAAAATCAGACCCAAAGTAAAACAAATGTTTGGCAGTCTGAAGAACTGCACATATAATACTTTTGTGGAACAATTCATCAATGAATTGCAAACCGACTATCAGAGCTTCTAATCAGTTTTACTCAGGAACAAAGGGTGAATTATAAAATAAGTATGTTTAACTTTGCACTTGTTGCCCTCTTGCACTGGAATGATTCCATCCTTCTGTACATGGGGTGTAAGAAGAACACCATCCGATTCGGATGAAAACAAATTGCTCTAGCTAAAGTGCACAAAATACAGCATGTTTTGATGGTATTAAAATGTGACAATAGAGCTAAATATCTTCCCAAGGTCAGCTGGTCTTCTAGCCATTTTTAATAGCATATTGTGTGCTATTTGTGTCTGTTTCAAATTTATAAAATATGCAATGCTCAACACAGTGGTCCAGTTTTACACACTTTGCATATATAAATAAAGTTAGATATGTAAAGTACACGTACATTTATTGTAGTGAACGTCTATTTGTGTCTCTAGAGCCTGACCCCTGTGTCTTTCTGCATGCTCCTCTCTGGCTCTAGGAGCATACAGACATCTCTGACCTAGACAGGGAGTCTCTCCTTCTATGAAAACAACAAGGAGTCCGGTGGCACCTTAAAGACTAACAGATTTATTTGGGCATAAGCTTTCGCAGGTAAAAACCTCATTTCTTCAGATGCATGGAGAGAAAGTTACAGATGCAGGCATTATATAATGACAATAGACGGGAGTACCTCACAAGTGGAGAACCGGTGTTCTCTATGGAGTGTATATGCTAATAGATATGTTCCTTTTTGCACTTAACCCTTGGTCTGAGGACACGCCATTTAGCACTCATAAAAAGTGCCATCCTGCTAGAATTGGAGATTGCAAGTCTTGGTCAGCGACAGTGCAAGCGTCTTCATAATGCTGCCAATGTTCTGCAGCTCTGACCAGAGGAACCTCTTCTAGGCATGAGAGCGTGGCAGTCTCCATGCCTCCTTGGCCCTGGATTTCTCTGCTAGGACAGCAAACAATGGTGTCAGTTGAGATAATGTGTATTAGTGAGGGGAGAGTTGTGGGTTGTTGTCCACTTGGAATGGGATTAAGACCAACTCATTTCACATACAGCAATGATCAGCAAGAGGGTGACAATTTTCAGTCACGAATGACCTAGGCCATATTAAAAGAAGTGTCATTGAAATAAAGGGCTGCAGTGCGTCCCATCCCGTCTCCTCCTTGGTGCAGTAAGAGTTGGTACAGGAACTAGAACCGGTTGGGAATATTTTTCCCCCCACAGAAGTTTTTACTTTGTTGGGACAAACAAACAAACTTTCATCTGAAAACTGAAAGTTTCTGGTTTTCAGTCAAAGTGGTTTTGACCAAAAACCAAATACTTCTTAGTTTGGGGGGGGGTTGTTTTTTCAATGAAAACTCAAAGTTTTCTGTAGAAAACAGATACTTTTGGTGAATAATTTAATATAATCGAAGACCAGTTTTCATCAAAAATAGTTTGATGTAAGATTTTTGAACTGCCCTAATAGGAACACAGACATTAAGGGTTTGCATTGTTACATCTTTATCTGATTTTAAGAGTAAACATCATCAACCACAGTAGAGAGACCTCAGCCTCATTTTATGTTTCATTTGCAGCAAAACGTGCCTCTCTGCACCACTCTTTATAGTCTTTGCATTCATTTTCTTTCTAAAATTTACCAAATAGATACTTGAATAGGGCCAGTTCCAGTTCCATCTACAACAAATACATTGCCAGCAAAACGCCAAGGGGAAAAAAAACCCAACAACCTAGGGTGGAGGAGAAGATTTACTAACAGCTAAGTCTAAATGCTTTCAGATCACATTCTACCAGCCACTGAGGGCTTGTCTACACTACAAAATTAGGTTGACTTAAGTTAGGTCGACCTACAGCCACCGCAGCAATTAAATCGGCTGTTGGTGTCCACACCACCCTCCTCTTGCCGATGGTGTGCACCGACTGAAGTGAGGCACTGACAGCCACATGGGGCTCTCAGACGGAGAGAGCCCCGTCCCGGGGCTCATCACTGGAGCTGGAGACAAAATGTGAAAAAATAGCAGCCATGAAACTGAGAAGAATGTCAATTTCATTGCTGGTAGGCTCCCTGTTGTGACATGGAGTCCCCAGGCTGCCAGTTCCGGGGCAGTGGGGAGGGCTCCAGCTGTCAGCCCTGCATGGAGCTGACAGCTAGCAGGTGATGTAAGTAACGCAGTGCCTACAGAGACACTGCATCACCCTAACTACATCAACCTAAGCACTACGCCTCTTGTGGAGGTGGAGTTATTAATTCAATGTCATGGGCAATTTACATGGCCGGGAGCACCAGTGTAGTGTAGACACTGGCTAACTCTGTAGTGTAGACCAGGCCTTAAGGTACAACATGGGCACCACACTAAAAAGGACTAAGACAATATGCTCACCTGGAACTTTCACTCGCATCTAAGTTTCATTGTGCCTTATATTCACTCTGATAACTCATGGGGCGCGAGCTCTGCAACCATATGTGCTGGAACGAAAGGTGCTGATGGCAGATGGATGCATTTGACTTCTCTGGACGATGCTGCCGTGATAGTCACTTACCCAACATCGAATTCATTGTTTGTGCCATCAGAAGCCGTACGCCAGAGACCCCAATCATGCCCTCACAGGTCAGAACTTTTTCTAACTAATCCATTCAACACAGAAGCAGTTTCATGCCACTAAGAATTGACTGTAGCAATAAACATGGTGTTTGGTTGGTTTTATAGCCTCAGCAATAGAGGACCAAAGAGGAGCAGGTTGAGTTTCCCCCCACTCACCTTTTCTGTAGATGTTTGTCATCCCATGCAATTATTAGCATTTCATGATGAATGGTGCTTTAGAAATATTGGTCAGGTCAGTAGCCAGAGCTCCCGTCAGTAATCCTGGCCAACATCCCTCTTAACAAATCTACATTCTGCAGAACCTTCCAATGACTGCAGCCTGGTACCTTCTCCTCCCCAACCCCAGACTGTCTCCCTCAACACAGAGTCCGTCCCTGGGGATCTTGACTGAAGGAGCTTCTCTAGCATCTAAGTTTGGAAGGAACATACTGCAGAGGAATGGCTTCCTTTTCCCATGGATTGGGCCCATTTTTCTCCACCCTGAAGTGCAAAAAGTAGGGGAACCCATGGCCTGTCATCAGCAGTAAAACAACAGTGTACAATTGTCATTGAGACCAACATAAATCAATACAAATAATTATACAGAATTTCATGCCTGTGGAACGGTCAGACTAAAAGCTGATTTGGAGGTGAGTAATTTAAAGCCAAGAGAAAGGTCCCTCACCAACATTTCCACTGGCAGGTAAACAAACTGCTCTGCAAACACAGGATGAAATGAGGTTGAAGCTCAGGCTAGGCGTATATTGCAGGATGGATGCTCCTGAATTTGAGAAGTCTTAAAAAGCTTTAAACAGAATCGGTTTGAGAAGAGCAGGGGGCCTGGGGGAAATGCTGCTCTTCATCTTACCGAGTGAAGTTTAACCGAAACCAGCTTGTGTAAGGGATCTCCCACAACAGGGCATGTCTGTGACATACCAGCACATCTCCAGTGTATTGTTCAGCTCTGGGCCCCCCGCTGTCTCTTCACACCCTAGAAAGTGGCAGTTGTCTCCCGTAATCACACATATTGGCGTCTTACATCCTGATCCTGGAGGTGCCAAACACCTGCAACTCCCTCTGAAGCCAATTCTGGAGATGTGAGGAAGGGTTCAGGCTTGCAAGTGGAAGGGAATGAACTCAGGGTGAATTAAAGGCACAGTACCGTGTGCATGCAAGAAACACTTCCAAATGAGCAGCTAGGTCTTATAATGCCTTCTCTGGACAAAAATGTAGATCATTATAACACAAACATTTCTGGGTTCTGAAGAACAGGCTTCAGATGCTGTATTAAAACCATTCCATTCAGACACCTCAGGACCAGATTTCCAGCTAGCCAATCAGATTATTCCCTCAGTTCTGCCCTGGGGATATGGTACAATTTCTATGAACTGATCCTCACTTTATCCAAAATAGGGTCACGTCCCTGACGTCTATTGCTTTCACTGAAGACGCTCTCAACTACATGAATGTATTAAGTGCCTCCCATGACATTTGAATAATCAAGGTCACTCTGTACATATAGCCTTTGCCAATCTTCAGTTTGCTATCCATCCTTATGCACCAAGTGCTTTTATGCACAAGGGAAATGTGTATGTTTTGAGACATAATATGCTGTTAAATAGCAGGGTTTCCAGTATTTTAACCCAAGTTGTTCAGGAATAACTGAATTTTCCAAGTGTTAGTTGAACCCAATTAACTGATATAATACATGACGGCAGCTTTCCTGAGGGAAGAGAAACATCTTGTATTCTGCTCATGTCTGGCTATCAAGGTGATTTTTTAAAAGTTTAATTTAATTAACTTTTTGAGACTGAGAATCTGTTGAAGGAGTGTCATTGACAAGGGCTGCCCACTGCTGACATACTCTAGTTCTCTGGGAAGAAAATCTTAAGGAACACTTGGAAAAACACAATCTCATTCAGGAGAGTACGTGGACTTCAGGAGGGTGGGTCTTCCTTCACTAATCTCTTGGAATTCTTTAAAAATATTGTGGCAAGACAGGGGAATCGTTAAATGTCAATTTTCAGAAAGCATTTGCTAAACTTCTACATCAGAAATTAATGGCTAAGGTAAAGATATGTTATTAGTGTGTATCCAAGGTAATAGAAAAAATTTATATCATATCATTTCTCAAATAATACATTAAGTAATCATATAGGTAGAGACTGTAGGTAATGCATACCCTCAAGGATATCAAAAAAGGAATCCCACAAAAAGTAGAAACACTGTCAAATTGCTAAGAGGAAGTACAATAAAATAGCACAAGCATGTATGAACACAATCAGAAAGGCTCAGGCACAAAATGAGTTACACCTAGCAAGGGCGTAAAGGCAATAAGAAGAGATTATTTTAACACATTAGGAGCAAGAAAAAAGACAAAGGAAAGTGTAGGTCCTCTACTTAGCGAGGAAGGAAAGCGAATATCTGATGACATCAAGAAAGCTGAGTTGTTTAATGCCTATTTTGCTTCAGTCTTCACTAAAAATGTGAATTATGACAAGATATGCAACACAATATCAGCGAGGGGGAAGGAATGCAAGCCAAAATAGAGATAGAACATATTGAACAATATTTAGGTAAGTTAGATGTATTCAAGTCAGCAGGGCCTGACAAAATTCATCCTAGGGTACTTAAGGAACTAGCCGAAGCAATCTTGGAATTGTTAGCAATTATCTTTGAGAACTACTGGAGAACGGGTGAGGTCCCAGAAGATTGGACAAGGACAAACATAGCACCTATCTTTAAAAAGGGGAACAAAGAGTTACAGACCACCCAGCCTAACTTAGATATCTGGAAAGATATTGGAACAAACTATTAAACAATCAGTTTGTAACCACCTGGAGAATCATAGGGTTATAAAGAATAGCTAACATGCATTTGTCAAGCACAAATCAGGCCAAACCAACCAAATTTCCTTCTTTGACGGGATTACTGGCCTAGTGGATGGGAAGAAGCAGTAGATGTGATACAGCTTGATTTTGGTCAGGCTTTTGACATTCCCACATGGCATTGTCATAAGCAAACTAGGGAAACATCATCTAGATTAAATCACTATCAAGTGGGCACACAACTGGTTGAAAGAATATACTCAAAGAATAGTTATCAATGGTAGATTGTCAGGTTGTATCTAGTGGGGTCCAACACAAGTCAGTTCTGGGTGTGGTACTATTCAATATTTTCATTAATGACTTGGGTAATAGAGTGGAGTATGCTTATAAAGTTTTCAGATTGCATCAAGCTGGGAGGGGTTGCAAACACTTTGGAGGACAGGATTAGAATTCAAAATGACCTTGAAGAATTGGAGAATTAGTCTGAATTCAAGAAGATGAAATTCAATAAAGACAGGTGCAAAGTACTTCACTTGGGAAGGAAAAAATCCAATGCACAACTACAAAATGGGGAATAACTGGCTAGGTGGTAGGACTGTTGAAAAGGATCTACGAGTTCTAGTGGATCACAGATTGACTATGAATCAACAATGTGATGCAGCAACAAAAAAGGCGAATATTGTTCTGGGGTGTATTAACAGTGACGTTGTATGTAAGACATGGGAGGTAGTCATCCCGCTCTACTCAGCACTGAGGCATCAGCTGGAGTACTGTGTCCAATTCTGGGTGCCAAACTTTAAGAAAGATACAGATAATGTGGAGAGAATCCAGAGGAGAGCAACACAAATGATAACAGATTTAGAAAACCTGATATACAAGGAAAGCTTAGAAAACTGGGCATGTTTAATCTTGAGAAAAGAAGACTGAGGGGGGACCTGATAAGAGTCTTCACATACATTAAGGGCTGTTATAAAGAAGATGGTGATCAATTGTTCTCCATGTCCACTGAAGGTAGGACAAGAAGCAATGGATTTAATCTGCAGCAAGAGAGATTTAAGATAGATATTAGGAAATGCTTTCTAACTACAGGGGTAGTCAAGCTCTGGAACAGGCTTCAAAGGAGGTTGTGGAATCCGCATCATCAGATGTTTTTAAAAACAGGTTGGACAAACCCCTGTGAGGGATGGTCTAGGCTTACTTTGTCATGCCACACTGCCCGGGGGTGGGCTTAATGACTTCTCAAGGCCCTTCCTAGCCCTACATTTCTATGATTCTATAAGGGGCAGAATTAAGGTTGCAGATACACATGCAACCTTAACTCTGGCATTTCTTAACTTCTGAGTGCTTATCTTGTGGAACCTTAATGTTCTTTTTGATGCTCTAAAGCCTTCCCTCCTTTACTGTACCTTTTGAATGCAGCAAAAAAAGTCAGCACTGAGCAGTTTTATTATTTTATAGAAAGATGTTTTTAAATGAAATTTCAGATTGCCCAGCACATAACTTGATGCTGCAAAGGGATCTGCAAGAGTGGACCGGTCTGCTGAGTAGAGTCCCCTGGAGTGTAGTGTCAATCAGAACAAGCTCACTGCTATGGCAATAACTAATTACAGGAATTTATTTGGAGACAGACTTCAATTGATTTAGTATGAATGAATGAATGAATGTATGAATGAATTGAGCATTGCACTTTTTTTTCTTTTAGTTTAGGCGTGAAGCAAGTAATAGACAAAGCGAAAGCAACTGTAGCGACCCATACAGCCCAGCTGCTAGGAGACGTGGGTTAAAGTTTGGCCTGATGTAAATCACTCCTGGATTCAATCTAAGTTAGCTCCCACTGCCGCTACCTGGACAGCTGGGATGGATTTCAGGCCACTGTTCAGGCCTAGTGCTGACCAGGTGGCTGTGATATTTTAAACAGAGAGCAGAGATATTCTAAAATGAACAGAAAAAAAGAAAGCAGGTGGAACCAAGAGAAAGGGAAACAGAATAAACAAGACACAGTTATTATTAAAATTTACAAACCAAAATGTTGCAGCAAACGAAACACAGAGTGTTCGATTTTACTAAAATGGAGTCTAAGAGACCAACAAAAATGTGACTATTCTCTCCAGGCTCTCATAACTCACCCTGGTATCTGAGCGACCACAGATCCCTCCAGTGACTGCTCTGCGATGCACAATGAGTCTGGTAAAATAAGGGTAGCAATGGGTCACTTCTTGTGAGCCCCTCAGAACATATTGCTTGGGCTCCATGTGCTCACCAGCCAGGCTGGGGTGGGGCTACATGTTACCTGGCCCCTGTGTCTCTCTCTAGCCGTTCCAGCTTCCCCCTCATCAAACCTTCATGCTGGCCTACCATTATGCCCCCCACGTTCATTTGCTCACTGGCCCTTATCCTGTAACCCACTCCGGCCAGAGATGTCCAGGGAGTAATCCAAGCCCACTTCATGCAGGGCCACTTGGAGAACTTCTAACATTCTCTAGATCAGTGTTTCTCAACGACCGGTCCGTGGACCGGCGCCAGTCCCCGAGATCAATCTGACACAGTTTAGGAAGGCAGCAAACCAGTTCCTGGTATCGAAAAGGTTGAGAAACACTGCTCTAGATAATCCATTTCAGTTTCAGCACCTGCCAAGGGCCATCCCACAAGGCAACATGTTTATTAGATCAGCAAGGGGGAAAATAAGGGACTGGGATACGAGGGTAAACAGTATGTGCAGCAAGTGAAATGGAACCAAAAAATAGCTTGTTGGAAGCGACAGCAAGCCCAGGGCATTTTCACCTTTCCCTCCCACAAGCCAGAGCCACCAACACCCTCTGCAGACCCAACGATCGGTAGGGGAAGGATGTTGTAACTCAACAAAATGCAGGCGAAGCCTTTGTGGGCTTCTAACTCTGTTACAGAGATGCTTCCGAGTGGGGCCCAATGTTTGTGGTGCTGCCAGTTGCCGCAGGGCACCGAGCCTCACCCCACTGCCTCGAGGGAGGTGAGACACACACAACTACCTCAGCACTGAGGCCTGGCCGTGCTGGTGGCTTCTCTCTCCAGTTCCCCTCAGCAGACTCCACTCTCCAACCCCAGGAGCTTCTCCTCACGACGGATCCCCAGGTTTGACCTCACTGGCATCCATGACCCTACCTCTCCCACTACCAGGAACTCACTACCAGTTGGGTGGGGGGTCACACGAGGGAGGCTGATACTTTTTGGCCCCACCTGGCAGCAGGAGCAAGTGGCGTTCTGAGGACACCGGAGTTACAGGATTGCCTCTGCTGTGGCTGACCCACCGTGGCGCTCTCAGCGAGGGCAGTTGTGACCCTGACACAAAGTGCTCTCTCCTATAGTGGCATTCTTCCGCCTGCTCAAAAGAAATAAATCAGACCCAAAGCAGGTATTGCCTGTCCTCGCCCCTTCTCCCCATTCCCTTCAACCGGCGCCACACCACACTTGGTCTCCAATTTAAGGCGAGGCTCCCAGGCCACTCAGGAAAGCAAAAGCTGGGCCCAAAAGGCCTTGCCTTCTCGAGCCCTCCATTAGTGCAGGTGATCAGGCTGAGTGATGTGGCTCCAGCCCCAGGGCTTTCAAGGAGGTGGCCTCCACACGCAGGGGGATGGAGAGGCAGGGAAGGAAAGCAATCAAGCTGTTGAAAGCTGCTGCATTGCTTCTCCTCTCCTGGGAGGCAGGGGGTGGAGCAACGTCAAGAAAAACCAGACTCCTAGTATAGGTCCTCCATCAAGGGAGGAGAGTGAAGGCAGAAAAGGGCACTCCAGCGTCTGCTTCACAGGGAGAAGTGAGTGGCCCAGGAAAGGAAGCCCCTCCTCACACTTCCCTTTTAGGAAGGAAAGGAGGAGACCAGACCATGAGGGCCTCTCATGTTTCTCTCCTCTAGTGAAAGGGTCTTTGGGGCGCGGGGAGCTTCCTGAACGTGGAGCGAGCTTTGGGGGGGAGGGGAGGCAGAAAGGAAAGGGAAGTACATGGGAGACATCCCGCACAGGGGGAGTACATGTGATGGGCATCAAAAGGGGGAGGAGGGCCACCAGCACCCTTCCCTAAATACCAATGCCTGTAGGAGAGTGGTCAGTGAAGGAGTGAGGGAAGCCAGTCATCAGGTTCTCCCCCGCCCAGGGCAGACCCTGATGGTGCCTCCTGTATATCTTATTTGTATGGGTGACACAGGGTGACAGTGGCCCTCTGAGGGAAGAGGTCAGTGCACCCATGACTCATTAGCTGACCCCAGTTTGGCTTAAGAGAGGGCACCTGAGTCACAGAGGGAGGAAAGTGCTGGTGGGTCACAGCTGCCTTGTAGCGAAAGAACAGCCAGGAGACTGTGGGAGGTCTCTGGAGAAACCGGAGGAGCTTCCTGGGGGAAGGCTGAAGGCAGAAGAGCAGCAAGAGGGGTTTGCCAGCTGAGTTTCCCAAGCAAAAGAGTGAGGGCCAGAGGGCTGAAGGCCAGAGACCAGCGGAGGGGCTAACCACTGGTTCTGCACAGCCTGCCACTGGAGGTCACGCCAAGCGGGGTCACTCTTAGACATGGGCTTTACAAGGACATTGTCCATAATATACTTCTTCTCTGATTACAGATATGCCTCACCCCCTTCCCAGACTACACAATGGCTCCATGAAGCAGAGTCCCTCAGGCTAATGGATTTTCTCAGAAACTCTTTTGATGCTCTGAGTGGTTTGAATCAGCAACCCTCAATATACAAACTATCCACCGTGCTGCTAACTGTCAGAGATGTGATTAAAAAGAACCAACTTTTTTATTTCCCTGCTGAGGTAGCTCTTGATGGTGGGGAGATAACATCTGATTTCATTTTTTTCACTAGACTGATACTTGCTTTATGTATTGAAGGCTGTAGATTATTGATTTTGTTGTGTAATTGTTGATAGCTACTTTTTCACAATACAAATGATGAAATTACTTTTTACATCCTTTTTGATTTCTGCAAGTACAACATTGAAGGTTAGTGGCAAAATTAGCTGCTAGCCCTATTCATCTAGAAACCAAGCATGAAAGCGAAGAGGGTTGTTTTAACCCCCGACTCCCTACTGAATCTGATCATTCTCTAAGTGGTGCAGTAAGGATGCATTACTATCCTTTTCTAAGCGCAGTGGGATTACGTAAATGTAGGAGACTACAAGATCCTTGGGACAAGAACTGTCTAGCCAGACACTTAATACACAAGAAAAACAGGATAAGCATCCAGTATGTTGGTGTTCTGTTTATTTTAATATGCATAGTGGGCCAAATTCTACTCATGGTAAATTCAGGGCAACTCCATTGAAGGCCATGTAAGTGTGAGCAGAATTCCTCCAGCCCCAGTTTACTTGCTGGATCATCAATGGAAGGCTTCTGTGCGTCTGAGTTTTTAGGAAGATTTGAGGGGGAGGCCAATTGGCACATATGGAATTAGACGGAATTCCAAGCCCAGACCTGGCACAAAAGAAGATGCAAAGGCAACAATGAAAGAACGATACAAATGATCTGGAGGATGGCGTGGATTGCAAGTTTGCAGATGACACTAAACTGGGAGGAGTGGTAGATACACTGGAGGGTAGGGATAGGATACAGAGGGACCTAGACAAATTAGAGGATTGGGCTAAAAGAAATCTAATGAGGTTCAACAAGGACAAGCGCAGAGTTCTGTACTTAGGACGGAAGAATCCCATGCACCGCTACAGACTAGGGACCAAGTGGTTAAGCAGCAGTTCTGCAGAAAAGGATGTAACGGTTACAGTGGACGAGAAGCTGGATGAGTGGACAGTGTGCCCTTGTTGCCAAGAAGGCTAACGGCATTTTGGGCTGTATAAGTAGGGGCATTGCCAGCAGATCGAGGGACGTGATCATTCCCCTCTATTCGACATTGGTGAGGCCTCATCTGGAGTACTGTGTCCAGTTTTGGGCCCCACACTACAAGAAGGATGTGGAAAAATTGGAAAGAGTCCAGTGGAGGGCAACAAAAATGATTAGGGGTCTGGAGCACATGACTTATGAGGAGAGGCTGAGGGAACTGGGATTGTTTAGTCTGCAGAAGAGACGAATGAGGGGGGATTTGATAGCTACTTTCAACTACCTGAAAGGGGGTTCCAAAGAGGATGGACCTAGACTGTTCTCAGTGGTACCAGATGACAGAACAAGGAGTAATGGTCTCAAGTTGCAGTTGGGGAGGTCTAGGTTGGATATTAGGAAAAACTTTTTCACTAGGAGGGTGGTGAAGCACTGGAATGGGTTGGGTTCCCTAGGGAGGTGGTGGAATCTCCTTCCTTAGAGGTTTGTAAGGTCAGGCTTGACAAAGCCCTGGCTGGGGTGCTTTAGTTGGGGATTGGTCCTGCTTTGAACAGGGGTTGGACTAGATGACCTCCTAAGGTCCCTTCCAACCCTGAGATTCTATGATGGGAGAGAGGAGCTGAGCAATAGGAAGAGAATTTATTTTCTCAGTGCACTCTGTAGGGTATATTTTACTTAGTCCCTTTCTGAAAAAAATGAACAAGATTGGTTAATGTGACCCCAACGTATTTCATGGAACAGAAGGCGTGGTGGTCCCTGGAGAGTTGAGTGGTCAGATCCATTCAGAATGCTGCTGAAAAGATCCTTTCCCAATCCCATGACTTTGACCATGTCACCCCTCTCTTTGCATCCCTTCACTGGCTCCCTTTTCTCTCTCACACCTGACATAGGCTACTTGTTTTCACTCTGTAGTGGGGCACCTGCCCCACTCCTGGAGAACGGGTTAAAAACAGCCAGGCTAGGCTGTTTGGGGAAGCAGCCACAGCTGGGGCCACGTCCCAATCAGGCCCAGCTGGCCCTATAAAAGGGCTGTGAGCCAGGCGCTGGAGGAGTCTCACTCTAGCACTGGAAGGAGCAGGGCTGGCTGCCTGCCTGAGAGTGAAGTATCTGAAGTAGAGCAGGGCTGGGGAGCTCCAGCCTGGTAAACCCCCCAGGCTGAAGGCCTTGTTTAAGGCCAAAAGGTAGTGGGGCTGCAGAGGGGCAGCCCAGAGATAGGCAGAGGCTGCTGGTCCTAACCCCTTGCCAATGATGAGTGGCCATGACAGACTGCAGTCTGCCCCAGTGAGTGGGGGCTAGATGGTGACTGGCAGTAGCCACTGAGGCAAGGTGGGGTTAGAGGGTTGGGGGTTCCCCTGGGAGGGGAGACCCAGAGAGTGGGGGTACTGCTGGGGCAGAACCCCTGGGGAAAAGGGCACCGGGGTCTGGGAGGGACACAGGGACCTGAGGCAGGTGAGACATCAGCTGGCAGAGGGTGCTCCAGAGCCGGAAAAGAGCTAATTCCCAGGACGACCAGCAGGAGGCGCTGCACCGGTGAGTCGTCCCTTTGCTACACACTCCAAGGCCCTTCACAACCTGACTGGTCAGCTCTCAGTCAGCATCCAAAACTTGACTCCCATCTCCAGCCAGTCCATAATGCCAGACTCCACTGCCCCCACACTGACCTATATTATGTTGTTTCCTTGCACCCCCTCACCTGTCTGTATCGTTTGTCTTATATTAGTATCTGCCCCCTGGGGCTTACGATCTTTCTGTGCTATGTATTTATACAGCACCTAGCACAATGGGCTCCTGGCCCATCAATATGGCTCCTTGGCATGCTGCCGCTGCTAATAATAATAAAAATAAACGGTTCTGGGTCTCCTCCTTGCTTGCAGAGGCTACACTGCACTAGACAACAGCTAAACAAACATTACATATTTCCTTAATGCTGTTTTCTGCGTGTAAGCCACAGGTGTGTTTCCTACAGTGACATTATACAGTCACGAATAGGAAGGGAGATGGTCTGCATACGAATGAATGCAAGCGGGAGGTATCCACAAGGCCCTGTATTAAAGTGTGCGCCACACTCTGAAAACCCCTCCTCTGGAAAAAAAGAGGAATGGAATGGAAGAAGGCCAGAAAACACTTATCAGTCCATCCCCATGGTCAAGAGGTGCCTATTGTATAATCTCAAAGATAAAGAGCAAGCTAGCACATACACATAAGAAGTCTAGGAAACTGAATGGCTACAGGGATTGTTAATGGGAAACATTTGACATATAAGCCACTAGCTTACTTGATAGGGTGATGGGGACTGAAAATTGTTACATCTGATAGCTGTTTAGGGGGCTATACTATGTGAGGGAGTCAGTGGTCTTCTTGCAGTTCCTCATGACAAAGGCCCTCATCACGAAAGCCATTGGTGTTAATTAGCAGCCTCAGGAGGCCAAGGGCTCAATGGTTAATGGAGACCCTCTCACCTTCAGCCCTGTTCCTTCAAGTTAGTGGTCAGGCCCCTTGGCAGGGAAATGCAGAGCGCTGGGGGAAGCCAGCATTGCTGTCCCCACTGTTGTACACACCCAGTGCACAGGGCCTTGCTCTTCAGGACATTTCACAAGAAAGAAGTTTGCCTAGGGTGAGATTGTGCCTGTTTTACTCATGGGTAGGGCCCTACCAAATTCACGGTCCATTGTGGTCAATTTCATGGTCATAGGATTTTAAAAAATTTAAATTTCATGATTTCAGCTATTTAAATCTGAAATTTCACAGTGTGGTAATTGTAGGGATCCTGACCCAAAAAGGAGTTGGGGGGAGTCACAGAGTTATTGGGGGGGGGGGTTTGCGGTACTGCTACCCTTACTTCTGGGCTGCTGCTGGACGCAGCGCTGCCTTCAGAGCTGGGCAGCTGGAGAGCGGCGGCTGCTGGCTGGGAGCCCAGCTCTAAAGGCAGAGCTGCTGCCAGCAGCAACAAGGGTGGCAATACCATGACCCCCCTAAAATAACCTTGCAACCCCCCTGCAACTCCCTTTTGGGTCAGGACCCCCAATTTGAGAAGCACTGTCTGCCCCATGAAATCTGTGGAGTATTTCCTAAAAGCACACAAAAGACTAGATTTCATGGGAGGAGGCCAGATTTCATGGTCCATGATGCGATTTTCATGGCCATGAATTTGGTAGGGCCCTACCCATGTGACTGAGCTTTCACAAGCAACCCCACTGCAGGTGATAGGATGATTCACAGCCCAAAAAGCATAGTGCAACTTGGCCCTAAATTTGGAAAAAGCCACACTGCTGTTTGAATTTAGTTCTTTCTGCAGTGCTTTCCTGGCACTTCACTTGCCAGTTGGCTATTTCCTCCTTTTTAATTCTTAGTGTTAAAGTGTTTTCTTGTGTCCGAAAGGTTTGTCTTTTCATTAGTTTTCATAACTGGGCATTTTTGTTAGAGAAAGCTTTCCTTGGAGATCGGGACATCTGGTCTTTATATTGCTTTTCTTTCACAATCCCAGTACTGGCACAGGGGAACGTAATCACAACCACTGTGTATTGTTAACTTTCTGACTTTGGAAGCTGTGTTCCTATTCTCAGGGGTCAAAAAACAGGTCATTCCCATACCAAGCTGCTTCCCTGCTATAAAGTATCTGCTTGTATAAACTTCACCTGCATGTGTTCCTTTTACAATTGTAGTCCTGGGAATCTTGTTTCATAATTTTGTAACCTGGCCCAACACCTCTGAGATTGTTCATCTTGATGCCTTGAACCAGCAAAGCTCTCACGTCCACCCTTAACTTTCAAGCATGTGCACTGTCGTGTTGCTTCCAGCGGGACCATCATACCCTTCAGCACCTGGCTGGATTCGTGCCGCGCTGCCCACACAACGCTAACTCAGCTTCCTCTCAGCACTGCTTAGGGCTTGTTTAGCTTCTCTGACCAAGCAGCAACTCAGTTACTTCATTTCTCCTTCCTGACAGGACACTTGTCCAATTTATTTCCCCCATGCTGGACCAACTGCCCCAGTTTATCATCACCACATCCAATTCCAGGGCTCCACTATTGAGGTTATAAGTAACTCCTAGTGATTTCCAGCTCAGAGCGATATGGGATGCCTCAACAAGAGATGGGGGGGAGATAGAACACCTTAATGGGATGTAGGCCACACAGACTTCCAAAGAAAGGTACTGGAGCCCTGGTTAACAGCCTGTGTGGCAAGAGGAGAGCAATATGTGAAGACCCCAGCTGACATAACCAGCGTACTGTGTAACAAAGCCTAGAACTGAGCTAGCTACTCTTAGAGCAGCAGTTGGTCTGTGTTTATATCCGGCTAACATCAATTTTGTTTGTGATTTTTCTCATATCATATGCCAAATAAACTTGGCTTTTATTTACCGTGCCTGGGGCTTGATTCTCCCCCCCACGGAATGCAAGTAACTTATTGACTTCAAAAAGCAAACAGCCGGGCCAGCTCAGCTGTAAGTTAGATGACGACTTCTTGTGTCCAATGCTCCCTCTCTAACATCCGTTAGATTGCCATCTCAGCGCCAGCATGTCTCTCGGGAAATGTGTGGGATGTGTCCCATCCCTGCCTGGTATATCCCTGTGTCCCTTTAATCTGGAAAAGAAAAAAAGCATCAACTCAGTTTGATGCCCTTTTGTTGAAGAACTCCATTTTCTTCAAACTTCAAGGATGCTTTAAACTATGCCCACTAGCCATCCCGGAGGTGTGGATTGCTGGAACACAGCTTGCTGCAGACATGCCCTCTCCTTACCTCATCTCTCTCCTCCTTCACAGGGGGGAGCTGCAGGCCGGGCGGCGTAGGAGTTGGCTCCCCCAGCCCTATATCAGCTGGCTCCCCAAGCCTGAGATCCCCAGCGAGGAAGAGCAGGCTGCTTTCCCCTCCTTTGCACAGTGTGAGTAGCACAATAATGGATCCTCGGCCCTGCTCTCGCTTTCAGCACAACTATGGCTCTAGGGACACAATAATGACCCACGACAGTTACTATTTTCGTGATACATAAATGAGATCAGAGCTGTATAAGACTCATGTGATGAATAGGTTAATGCATAATCTATGTGGACAGTCCTTCTAGGTCTTGGGTCAACCAAACTGCTGCTTTTCCAATATTAATTTGCAGAATCTTATTTATCGTACAAAAACCTGCCAAATTTCTGCTACGGGGTGTCCTTTACACAAAGGTGGCTTTAGCCGGGGTCCCTGGGTGCAACTGCACCCACAGAAATCGGGCTAGGTCAGAGTGGTGACCTCCAACACAGCGCACCGGGTCGCGATGCCACCCAGGCTGACAGGGAAGCTGGGCCAAGTTTGAGCGAGCGGCATTGAGACAGCCCAATTTGTGAGAGTGGACCTGGTGTGCAGAGTCACACACAAGTCGGGTTTGGTGCCAACCATGGATAGTGTGGGGAGCAGCTTGCCCACCTTGGCTGGTCACCATCATCCTGGAGGGCCCAAGGCAACCTGCCCAGCCAAGACTCCACAACTGCGAGCAGGGTTGGGGATGTCACTCCCACCTAGGGTGACCAGACAGCAAATGTGAAAAATCTGGACAAGGGGCGGGGGGTAATAGGAGCCTATATAAGAAAAAGACCCAAAAATCGGGACTGTCCCTATAAAATTGGGACATCTGGTCACCCTACTCCCACCAGCAGCGGGGCTGAAGCTCAGGGAGACGTGGGACCAAAGAGCACCCTGGCCACACGTAAGGCAGAGCTCCCCACATTCCCACAGGTAGGACAGTGACCCGGCCTGGGCCCTATCTGACCTCCTGCACCCCAGCATGCATAGAACAGGGAGGCTCCATCTGTCCCTGCCTTAGAAAACCCTCTCAGATTCTTAAATATGACAAATATTTTCAGATCCATGTGCTTTAATTATTTCTCCTGTTGATGAGTTGGGCCAAAGAGAGATGGAACATCTAGCATGTTTCTCCAACGAGAGACTGCTGAGCTGGAATTGATATGCAAACTAGACACAATCAACTCAGGATTGAATAAGGATTAGGAATGGCTGAGCCATTACAAACATTGAATCTATCTCCCCTTGTAAGTATTCTCACACTTCTTATCAAACTGTCTGTACTGGGCTAGCTTGATTATCACTTCAAAAGTTTTTTTTTTTTCTCTTACTTAATTGGCCTCTCAGAGTTGGTAAGACAACTCCCACCTGTTTATGCTCTCTGTATGTGTGTATATATATCTCCTCAATATTTATTCCACTCTATATGCATCCGAAGAAGTGGGCTGTAGTCCACGAAAGCTTATGCTCTAATAAATTTGTTAGTCTCTAAGGTGCCACAAGTACTCCTGTTCTTTTTGCGGATACAGACTAACACGGCTGCTACTCTGAAACATGTTTCTGGAGTGTCTGAGACTACAAAAACCCTTTATAGATTTAGTCAGTGATACCAGAGGTAACCTAGTACAGCAATAGTCTGGGATGTTTTAATTTGTAGCTTTCTTAGATTACAAGAAAAACCAACCAGGAATCAAAACCACTTGCTAAGAACACAGAGCTGAATATTCCGGTAGCTGTATTCATGCACTCAAACCTGAGGATTCTAACCTCCTGTTTGGCGCAGAGTGCTCTAAACCGTTTGAGTCATTATAAAGAAGGCAGGAGTGGGGCTCCTTCCTAATTACTTTTCACCACAGCACATTCTGCCTCCATTACAGAAAAAGAAGCCTTCATGCCATCACACTCAGAGCTCTGATCTGTACACACAAGTAAGCTTTTCAGCAAAGAAGCCAATTGGGTTACGCAATTGAATTAATATATTAAGGTGTTGCAGATAACCCACATCACCATGAAAATTCAGGTACCAAGCCTCAAAACAAAAGGTTTCACCAAATAATAAGTAGGATAACCATAGCATTTTGATGTCTTTCATTCTACTTGCTAAGGGGCAGAACAACATTCCTAAACTGATTGTCATGGTAGGGAGCACACGGCCTCCTATGGGTAGGAAGACATCTGGTTTGTACACATGGCATAATGGCATTGGCTATGCTTAAGCAGAGTTGGTTCTTTTGTCACTACTTTTTGCTTAAAGTTAATGCTTGTGAAAGCTTGTGGGCTGACAGTACTGTTGACAGACGCCTTATCTACAGCACAGGCACTGCACTCTCCTTCTAGCCTCAAATGTCTCAGTCTTGAGATGGAGAAGCCTGAGATAGGGGAGATGTGAAGAATTCTCCTTCCATTTATTCCTTGGTCTTTCTGCTGAGACCAGCAACCATGATTGCTTGAGTGATCGTGACTTCCCTCACTACAGACCTGGTCCACATTCATACCATCCAGTTAGAAGTGAAAGGTACGGACCTATTACCACTATAACCAAGGCATCCCAGTTCCAAGTCTACTATTTTCTTGCATTCCAACTCAAAAGCAGTAAGCAGCAGTGACCATTAACATACAGGTTGGGAAAACAAAGAATTAGCACGATTTCAGTATAATTGCTTATAGCCCAGTGCACTCTCCCTGAATCTCTTAATCCTTAAAAAGGATTAATCAGTTCTTAATTGCTGATTAACTTAATCTTAACCTAGTACTTATGCCGTAATTGATGGACATTGTTTGCAATAGAGTTTTATAGCACTTCAATAAAGATGAAAAGTCTTGCTTCAGTGCTGGTGCAATTGAGTCTTGTGTTGGTGAGGGCCCGGCAGTATGGAAGCTAGCACCATCTAGTGCTCAGATGCTGAATTGTGATGCAGTTAATTAAACACTAAGAACAGGAGTACTTGTGGCACCTTAGAGACTAAGTACTCCTGTTCTTTTTGCGGATACAGACTAACATGGCTGCTACTCTAAAACACTAAGATTACGACTGAAACCCCTGTTTAAGAGTGTAAGTCATAGTTTATTTTAGATTAAACGGATTTTAGTGAATTACTACAGTAGCTCTAGTTTTCCTTTGGTGAAAGAATTTTGTCATATAAAAACAGTCAAATTGCATTGGGGGTGCATACGGAGCCGCTCTGCCCCCAGAGGGGTTCTGGGAGGGATTAGACAAATTTGGCATAATCATGACACTCAAATAGCCTAATCCTGTGAGGTGCTGAGTGTCCTCAACTCCTGTTGTCTTCCATGGGAGCCAAGAGTGCTAAGCCTCTCCCAGGATTGGTCCCAAAGACAATGAAAGGGGGGAAAAAGAAGAGCCACTCTATGAAATCATAGTGTGAGCTTCCCAAACTTACAGGTTCGACTGATGCACCCCCTTATTTATGCTCACATGACTAGGTAGGTATTGGATGGCTTCAGGAAGATTTATTTCTCACGTATACACCTTTGACAGACAGAAGGGCCTTTATTTTATGTCACAAACAATAGGTTAAATATATTTATTAGTTCAAAGCTACTGGTATTATAAAGCAGCCTTCCAGGGTCTGCAATTATAGGTTAATGAGACTTTAACTGAGAACCCTCCATGTGCATCAGAGCAGAGTTTGGCCCTTTAAAGTGTAAGATTAGATTTTAATTATTGATGTGCTTTCATTGTTAAAACAATTATAGTTATTCAATAACAGGAAATCGAACTGGGGTGCAGTTGCATCTGCTGGTTGGTCAACACTACAAAGGACTTGACAAGTTAGCAGAAGGTCAGTGGTTGGATAAATGTGTGGCCCACACATTTTACAGCCATGGCAAGAACTGGCTTCATATTCCGAAGTCAGGTATTTTAGCAGGTGACTGACGCAAACTCACATATAGCCAAGTTAGCAGAAGTGTGCTAGTCAAGTTGAAAGTCTCAGAGAGATGCCAACTCTTGCTATTTTATCATGTGTGTCATGATATTTGATGCTTAACTTTAGAACTTCAGCACCCTTTTTGCAGCTTTTATATATTTGTTATTAACACATTACTTGTAGGGTGAACTTGTTCTACCAACAGTAGTTTTACATTGTGAATCTGAGATATTATTTCTATTCCAGCAGCACTTGCAATGTGCAAGGTAATTTCCACTCATAAGACACAGAAAGAGCTTATAGCATGGGGTGGGTAAACTATGGCCCGCGGACCGGATCCGGCCCCTCAGGGCTTTGGATCTGGCCCGCAGGATTGCCCCCCGGTGGCCTGGGCGGGGGGGCAGAGGGCTCCATGCGTTACACTTGCCTCCAGGCATTGCCCCATGCAGCTCCCATTGGCCAGGAACTGGGAACCGCGGCCAATGGGAGCTTCGGGAGAGGTACCTGGAGGCGTGGCAAAAGCAGCGCATGCAGAGCCCTCCGCCCCCCCCCTCCCTCAGGGGCCGCAGCGCTTCCTGAAGTGGCACGGTGTGGGGCCAGGGCAGGTATGCAGGGAGCCTGCTCTAGCCCCAGTGCACGCCGCTGCCACCCCGGAACCGCTTTAGGTAAGTGATGCCATGCCGGAGCCCGAACCTCTCCTGCACCCCACCCCCCAACTCCCTACCCTAAGCCCCCTGCCTGCACCTTGCACCCCCTGCCCTGAGCCCCCTGCCATACCCCACACTCCTCCTGCACCCCAACCCCCTAACCTGAGCTCCCTGCTGCACCCTGCACCCCTGTGCACTCCAACCCCCTGCCGCACCCCGCACCCCTCCTGCACCTTGTGTAGACAAGCCCTTAGATTGCAAAGTCAGGTGATCAAAAGCTAGCAAATACCAGATTTACAGTTACCAGTCCAATTTTAATTCTGCCCACTTGTATGAATGCATTAAATGAGCTTTTAATTATGTGACCACATATTTTCCATAAAACTCCTGTCTCATTCAGTGCACAAAGTGGATATAAAAGGGGGCAGAATTAATGTTACACAGACAACCATAATTCCAGCATTTCCTAGCTTTAAGTATTTGACTTTGAAACCTAAACAACGCTCTTTTAAAGTAGTTCTTGTATGCTCGTTATCTACACATATAGATAACTCACAGCCATCTGAAAACCAAGGTATTATGCACTCAGCCAGCGTCCTCTCCCCTCCCCATTTACCTTAGGGTGTCTTTACCTTGACAATACCAGACTTCAAAATCCATGTCACCATGAACTACACTGTATGTTTTCTTTTTGCATAATTTCAGTACTAATGGGTATTAATTAAAGATGACTATTACTCTGTAAATACAGGATTTAAAGAGACAGGTGTTCTTTATTTGGTATCCTATGTATTTGCTTTAATTGGTTTCCTTTGTATTTGTCTAAGAGGTGATTTAAGGGGTGCGATCTTGTTCAATTACAGCTGGTGCCTTGGTTATGCCCACCAGCTGTGCCTCAGTTTCCCTCTCAGCTGGCAGGACAGTTGAATTTAGCCCAGAAAACAAACACACACACACAGTTCTTCACCCTTCCTGGGCCACAGCTCCTGTCCTAGGGTCCTTCTCCCCTTAGTGGCAGGGGTTTCCAAAAGTCCTCCTACCCGGGCTGGAGGGCGTCAAAGCTCTTCAACCGCAGCAGTCCCAGGCTCTCTGCTGGGTTTAGGACCAGCTCTCGCTCCACTGGAGGAGGAAAGGGGGTCTGGGTACTTCCTCCTTCCCTCTCCGAGGAGGCCCAACCGTGGGCCCTGCGAGCAGTTCTGGTTACCACCATGGCCCCACCTGGCATCAGAGCATGGCATTGCAGGGGTCTCCATCTCCACCACCCTGGCTGACCACTTCTTTAGCCCTATAATGGCCTATCTGTCTGCATCTTCCATGGCCCATCCCTCCATCCAGCTTACCTTTAATTTCATGCACCTTCCAGGTGGACTTTTGTTCAACTGAAAATACAGATAAGGGATTCTTATGCCTCTCTTCAGCTCCGCTGAAGGTCCCTGCTCCACCCCCCTACTCCCAGGTCCTGCAGAGTTCTTCTATGCTGCCTGCCAGGGCTTTTCTCCTGGAGGCCCTTCTTCCAGCAGGTTTCCCCACTGCCAGCCCTCCCCAGGGATCCCAGCCACTTCTCCCAGGAGTCTCCCTGCTTCCAGAGCCCCACAGGAACATAACCAGGTCCCTCTAGGCCCTCTTCCACCTACCTGCAACGCAGAGCAGAAACTTGTTCTCTTCCCTTTCTCTGTGGCTCTCCCTGACCATTCCACAGCTGGGATCACTAGTTGTAACTGAATCCAGAAGAGGATCAGCTAAGGGTTTACTGCTAGGTCCCCAATTCCTCTTAAAAGGCCAGCCAGCCTGTGCTAGGCCCCTGAAAAGGAAGAAGCCTCTCACCCTAGGTTTTCTGCAAGCTCTGTTTCAATGTCCAGGGTCTTGTCCTTCCCCCATTTCTGCAGCCTGTTGCTAGACTGTATATTACAGCACTGTTCAAGCTGCTTTCTGCAGGTCCTACCAAGCCCCCAGTCAGCTCCTCCTTAGCGAGATCTGACAGCAGCCCTGGTCTATCCAAGTCTACCCCTGTTCACAGAGTGATCCATAGCAAGGCTTTTCTTTCTCTCTGGTCATTTTCTCTGGAGAAAAGGGAGCTCTCTTGTCTCTGTGTACCCTTCCACGGCGTATGTTGCTGGCCAGCCTCTGTCCCACCAGATTACGGCCACCTGAAAACACTTTCTTCTGGGCTGAACAGAGATTGCACTCCCCTTCAGGAGTCCAGCACACCGTTACAGGTGACAAACTAGTGATTCGCAACCTTTAATTTTTCTTGGGTCAGCTCCCACCCCTCCAGTGTCCCTTTACAACACATCCCAAACACTGGTCTCCATCTCTCCTTTTACCATCTATTTTTTCTGTCTCTCCTTTTCTTCTTGTCTTTCCCTCCCTTCTTCGCTTTGCTCTTTTACAGGAGTTTGCGTGTATGTTCCTCTTCCCAGTGGTCCCTACTCCAATAGCTTTAATTCCTGCTCCCACATTCCCCTGACTCGCTGGAAAGTGGTAGGTTGATGGGTGTGGAATGCATCTGTTACTGCCACCCAAGCTTGGGCTTGAGGAGGGTAGCTTGCCAAAGCTCTGTCCATGTGAATGGCTCCTCCAGCTGGTTACTCTAGGGGCAGTAATGGGAGCAGGGAGGGAAGGCGGAAGGGGCTTTCAAAGACTCAGCTGCTGCTGTACCTGCAGATGTAACAGTACATTTAAAGAGTCTGTATGTGTAGGGAGAAGATTTGAGGTCCTGCAGCTTTCTTTATATACACACACAGATGCTGTCCTTTCCTCTATGCTCCCCCACCCCAGGAGTAGTCAGGCAGCCCCTTCCCCAGATTGGGACAAACAGTAATGAGCTTTTTGAAAGTTGCAGAGGACTGGGCGCCACGCTGCCTTTGACAAGACAGATTGCTTCTACCCCTAAAAGACATGAAATCTCTTCCAAGACAGATGTTACTAGTAAACCCTGGGCACGTTGTGTAATTCAAGTAATTTGTTGTTGATAATGAGCTTCGATAAACATTCCAATGCAGAAAGAATTGTCAGACAAGTTTACAATTACTCTGTTACGGTGTTGAATGCTAAGGAGTGCAAGCAGCCTGGTATATCCATAAGAATTGAAGAACTCAAGGATCTGAATGTGGAAGAGGCTTGGAATTAGTATGTCAAAGTTGCACAAACTATCTGAAGCTTCCATCTTGTTGCCTGCATCTCAAACAACAGGAAAAAAATCATAGGGAAGGATTGCAGACCAAAATGGAAGAGCAAACATTTCAAACAAGTTATTAATTCCCCTTTATTTGGTACTGGTAAGGCCACATCTGGAGTATTGCATCCAGTTTTGGGGCCCCCACTACAGAAAGGATGTGGACAAACTGAAGAGAGTCCAGCGGAGGGCAACGAAAATGATTAGGAGGCTGGGGCACATGATTTATGAGGAGAGGCTGAGGGAACTGGGCTTATTTAGTCTGCAGAAGAGAAGAGTGAGGGGGGATTTGATAGCAGCCTTCAACTACCTGAAGGGGGGTTCCAAAGAGGATGGAACTAGGTTGTTCTCACTGGTGCCAGATGACAGGACAAGGAGCAATGGTCTCAAATTGCAGTGGGGGAGGTCTAGTTTGGATATTAGGAAAAACTATTTCACTCGGAGGGTGGGGAAGCACTGGAATGGATTACCTAGGGAGGTGGTGGAATCTCCATCCTTAGGGGGTTTTAAGGCCCGTCTTGACAAAGCCCTGGCTGGGATGATTTAGTTGGGGTTAGTCCTGCTTTGAGCAGGGGGTTGAACTAGACGACCTCCTGAGGTCTCTTCCAACCCTTGTTGTCTATGATTCCATTCCTTGTAGGTTTTCTTTTAATCATAGAAGCTACCTCTTGGAGGTCAGAAAGTACAGGTGAAAAGTGAGAACTGCCAAAAAACTAGCAGAGTTGGACCTTGCAAAGGAATTCAAAACCAACAGTAAAAGGGTTTTTAGCCATATAAATAAAAAGAAAACAAAGAAAGAAGAAGTGGGACTGCTAAACACTGAGGATGGGGTAGAGATTGAAGATAATCTAGGCATGGCCCAACACGTAAACAAATACTTTGCCTCAGTTTTTAATATGGGTAATGAGGATTTTGGGTGCAGAGGCATGGTGGCCAATGGGAACAAGGATATAGAAGTAGAAATTACTGTATCTAAGGCCTTGGCTACACTTACCCGCTAGTTCGGCGGCTGGCAATCGAACTTCTGGGTTCGACTTATCGCGTCTAGTCTGGACGCGATAAGTCGAACCCGGAAGTGCTCGCCGTCGACTGCGGTACTCCAGCTCGGCGAGAGGAGTACCGCGGAGTCGACGGGGGAGCCTGCCTGCCGAGTGTGGACCAAGGTAAGTTCGAACTAAGGTACTTCGACTTCAGCTACGTTATTCACGTAGCTGAAGTTGCGTACCTTAGTTCGAATTAGGGGGGTAGTGTAGACCAAGCCTAAGGCGGAAACCAAACTCAAACAGCTTAATGGGACCAAATTGGGGTGGGGGAGCTAATCTGCATCACAAGAATATTAAAGGAACTGGCACAAGAAATTGCAAGCTTAATAGCAAAGTTTTTTAATGAATCTGTAAACTCGGGGATTCTACCTTATGACTGGAGAATTTCAAATATAGTACCTATATATAAGAAACGGGGGGCAGAGGAGGGAAGTGATCCGGGAAACTACAGGCCAGGGAGTTTGACCTCAATTATATGCAAATTCTTAGAACAAATTTTGAAAGAGAGAGAAGTTAAGGACATAGAAGTAAATGGTAATTGGGATAAATACAACTTGGTTTACATAAGGTAAATCATGCCAGACCAACCTGATCTTTCTTTGAAAAGGAAACCGATTTTCTAGACAAAGGAAATGCAGTAGATCTAATCTACCTGGATTTCAGTAAAGCATTTGATACAGTTCCACATGGGAAATTTTTAGTTAAATTGGACAAGATGGGGATTAATACAAGAATCAAAAGGAAGGTAAGGAACTGGAAGGGCAGACTACAGTCAGTCATGCTGGAAGGCGCACTGTCAGGCTGAAGGGAGGTTACTGTTCCTCAAGGATCAGTCTTGGGGCCAATCTTATTTAACATTTTCATTAATGACTTTGGCACAAAAAGTGGGAGTCTGCTAATAAAATTTGTGGCTGACACAAAACTGGGAGATATTGCCAGTAAGGAGGAGGACCAGAATATCATACAAGAAGATTTGGATAACCTTGAAAACTGGAGTAATAGAAATGGGATGAAATTTAATAGTGCAAAGTGCGTGGTCATGCACTTACGGACCAACAACAACGTTTGCTACAAGTTGGAAACATAGCAGTTGGAAGCAACAGAGGAGGAGAAAGAGCTGAGTGTATTGGTTGATCACCAGATGACTATGAGCCACCAATGTGATGTGGCTGTGAAAAAAGGCTAATGCAATCCTAGAATGCATCTGGTGAGGTATTTCCAGTAGAGACAGGAAAGTGTTATTACCATTCTATAAGGCACTGGTGAGATCTCATCTGGAATACCGTGTGCAATTCTGGTCTCCCATGGTTAAGAAAGATGAATTCAAACTGGAGAAGGTATACTAGGATCATCAGAGGAATGGAGAACCTGCCTTACAAGAGGAGACTTAAGCTTGGCTTGTTTAACCTAACCAAACAAAGGCAGACGGGAGATATGATTGCTCTCTATAAATACATCATAGGGATAAACACCAGGGAGAGAGAGGAGTTATTTAAGTTAAAGACCAATGTTGGCACAAGAACAAATGGATATAAACTGGATGTCAATAAGTTTAGGCTTGGAATTAGACAAAGGTTTCTAACCATCAGCAGCACAAAGTTCTGGAACAGCCTTCCAAGGGGAGCAGTGGGGGCAAAAAACCTAACTTGTTTTAAAACAGAGCTTAATAAGTTTATGGAGGGAATGTCAAAATGAGACTGCCTACAAGAGCATATAGCCCATGTGCAACTGCTATTAGCAAATATCTCCAACAGCTGGCAATGGGATACTAGATGAGGAGGGCTTTGAATTACTACAGAAAATTCTTTCCCAGGTTTCTGGCCAGTGGGTCTCCCCCATGTGCTCCGGGTCAAACTAATCACCATATTTGGGGTCGGGAAGGAATCTTTCCCCATGTCAGATTGGCAGAGACCTTGGGGAGTTTTCACCTTCCTCTGTAGCACGGGGTACAGGTCACTTGCCAGTTAGAACTAGAGTAAATGGTGAATTCTCTGTAACTTGAAGTCTTTAAATCATGATTTGAAGACTTCAAAAAAGAAGAACAGGAGGACTTGTGGCACCTTAGAGACTAACAAATTTATTAGAGCATAAGCTTTCGTGGACTACAGCCCACTTCTTCGGATGCATATAGAATGGAACATATATTGAGGAGATATATATACACACATACAGAGAGCATAAACAGGTGGGAGTTGTCTTACCACTCACCTGTTCATGCTCTCTGTATGTGTGTATATATATCTCCTCAATATATGTTCCATTCTATATGCATCCGAAGAAGTGGGCTGTAGTCCACGAAAGCTTATGCTCTAATAAATTTGTTAGTCTCTAAGGTGCCACAAGTCCTCCTGTTCTTCTTTTTGCGGATACAGACTAACACGGCTGCTACTCTGAAACCTTTGAAGACTTCAGTAACTCAGCCAGAGGTTATGAATCTATTACAGGAGTGGGTGAGGTTCTGTGGCCTGTTATGTGCAGGAGGTCAGACTAGATGATCATGATGGTTCCTTCTTCCCTTAAAGTGTATGGCTATGTCTACACTGCAATAAAAGACCCGCGGCACGGCCGCACCTGGCCCAAGTCAGCTGGCTCGGGCTGCAGGGCTATAAAATTGCAGTGTAGATGTTTGGGCTCAGGCTGGAACCAGGCTCTGAGACCCAGTGAGGGTGGAGGGTCTCAGAGCCTGGGCTCCAGCCTGAGCCCAAATGTCTACATAGCTATTTTTAGCCCTACAGCCTGAGCCCGGAGAGCCCAAGTCAGCTGACCTGGGTTCTGAGACTCAGTGCCTTGGGTTTTTCATCGCAGTGTAGACATACCCTATGAGTCTATAAGTATTCCATGGTACATTACTAATGCATATAACATCTTGTCTTTCTTAAATTGTAAACTCTTTGGAACAGAGGAAGTGTCTTGCTCTGTTTGCATAGTGCAGTGTAAACGTCCAGTGCTAGACATATGTATCTGAACAAACATTTACAAGTTTGGTTCTGAGTTGGATCCAAACTGAAAGGGGACAGTTTTCATTATATGGTTTGGATGTGCCCCAAACTGTACAAATTTAATGAGAACAACTTGTAGGAGTTTGTGCTGTCAGACCTGAACCCAAACCCTATGTCTGGTTCAGCTCGACACCATGTAGCCTAAAACTAATATTGATCTAAACAATATCTCCTTGTCAGGGCTGGCTCTGGCTTTTTGGCCGCCCCAAGCAAAAAACAAAAAACGGGGCGGCCAGAAGGGGAAAGCAAAAAAAAAAACACCCTGCATCGCGGCCGGATCACAGGTGTAGGGGGACCGGCTAGCAGTGGGGAGGGGGAGGGAGCGGGTGGGGGAGAGAGAGAGAAGGGGGGCGGCCAGGGCTACAGCGGGGCACCGCCCGCCTGCCAGGAGGGCTCCGCTCCGGATGGCGGGGAGGGAAGGACGAGGACTGCCCTGCTGGGCTTGCTGCAGGGCGCTCCCGTCCTCCGCGCTGCTGCCCCCTACAGGGCGGCCGGAGCGGAACAAAAAAAAAAGTGGCAATGCCGCCCTAGGATTGGGCCGAATGCCGCCTCGTTCAATCTGCCGCCCCAAGCACCAGCTTGCTCGGCTGGTGCCTGGAGCCGGCCCTGCTCCTTGTCCCACCCCTAGTAATAACATTTCAGCTAGTTTTGGACAGGAAATGATTTTCTTGTCCTATGAAAAAATTTTGAGATTTCAAAAATATGTCCTGTACCAAATTGGGAACAAATGTCAAAATCTTAAAAATGTTTGTGAACTAAATTCCTCAAAATCTCCTCTGGTCCTTATTAATCTAAATAAGTTTATACCATCTACAAATTTTGCTACCTCACTACTCACCACCCTTTTAAGATATTTAATACTATTAAACACCACTGGGTCCATTAAGGCAGCATTTCTCAAATGCAGCCACCAGGGGCTTTTTCTTGCAGCCACAGCCCCCCCAGGCAGTGATAAGGGTGGGGGGAGCAGTGGTCCCTCCCTGAGGGCCACCAGCAGGGGTTGGACCCTGCTCCTCTCTGGAGACACAAATGCTGGAGGAGGAGGCAGCTAGTAAGTTTCCCCATTTTCCTGGGGATGTAGGGTTGGGCTCCAGCCCTGGAGTAGCAGGCAGCAGGCTCTGGCCATGCGGCTCCAACCCCCAGCTGCAGGGCTAACCCCCCATTGCCCGTGGCCTCCGCTGCCTCTTCTGGCCTGTCATGCATTCCCCCATCCCCCACTTCCCCCCTACCAACCTCCCCATCCAAGGCTTAATTTGTCTCCAGGATTGCCAGGACTGAGTATGTCTGCTGCTGTGAAAAGTGATATTTTTATGTTTGATAATATCACTTTTCACAACAGCAGACTTACTAGCTAGCTAGTCTTTTTAAGAAAGCAACCAAAAAAAGGAAAAGAAGCAACAACAAAAAAGACAAGAACCTGCAGAGCACCTTATTTGTGTTTCTATTCTGATTAGGTCCTGTAAAGAGGAGAGACAACTGTACATTATTTTTATTATTGAGTCTGCAAAAAGATCCAATAAATTTACAATGATTTGGACATGTGTATGTACATATATATTTGTTTTTCCTAAAGTTATTTAAGTATTTTAGGAAAAATTGTCAGCGCGGCCCCCAACAAGAGTTGGTGGCCGCACTTCAAGGCCACCAAAAAACATGTTGTGAGACCCCCTGCATTAAGGAACCTGGAGGCACCCTGCTGTTAATCTTTAGCCATGATGAAAATTGACCATTTCATCCTACTCTTTGCTTTGTCTGCTAGACAGTTTTTGACCCAAGACAACGCTTTGCCTCTCACTCCGTGAGTCCTTTGTTTAGGACTTGGTTAGTCTCTTGGGATGGACCTTGTTAGAGCTCCAGGCAGTTTCCGGCAGGTGGATCTGCCGGCTGTGCCCATACCCCAAGGCCCTGTCTGCACCGCACCGCTACTGAGTGTCTCGCTGCACTTGTCTGACAGTGTCAGAGGGGAGCCGGGTTAGTCTGGAGCTGTGAAAAGCGACCGAGAGTCCCGTGGCACCTTATAGACTAACAGATGTATTGGAGCACACGCTGGCGTGGGTGAATTCCCACTTCGTCAGACGCATGGTCTGACAGGTTTGCCCTGGTGACCTTCGCTCATCCCTCTTCCCCGTACCCCGGCTGTGCTCACCCGGGGCAGTGCCGGCTTGATAGCCCCGGCGCGCTCCCCTCGGGCTGCGTCTCGGGGTGCCAGCCCCTAGGGTGACCAGATGTCCCGATTTTTGGGTCTTTTTCTTATCTACGCTCCTATTACCCCCCCCCGTCCTGATTTTTCACACTTGCTGTCCGGTCACCCACCAGCCCCCTACATCCGGCGGGCGCGGCACACCCGGCCAGGCCCAGGCCCAGGCCAGCGGGCAAGGCCCTGCCGGCGACTCGCTCCCGCGGCCCCACTAAGCGGGAGAAGCTGCTGGTGTCTGAGGGGAGTCAGCCCAAAATGGCGCCGCCCGAGGCAGTTGGGCTCTCGCGAGAGCTGGGGAGGGGGGGCGCTCTCGCGAGACGCGGTAAGGCGGAAGTGGCGGGGCCTGCCCTGGAGCCGCCGGCCGGGGCCCGGGACCGGCGGGGGAGGTGAGGGTGGCCGCGGGGCCGGTAGCGATTCTCTCGTGTGGGGCGGGACGGCGCTCGGGGTCCCCTCTGCCGCAGCGCGATCTCCCGCCCCTGCCCCGCCGCCCTCGGTGCCCTTCGCTTCCCGCCCCGCTCGCAGCTTCCCCGGTGCCCCGAGGAGCCCCCCCCCGTCCCGCCGGGTCCCCAGGGGCCTTCCCCGGGCCCCCCGCCCCGCTCCGAGGGGCGCGTCTCGGCTTCTCCCCTCAGGTGCGGGCGGAGGCGGCGCGCGGGCGGAGCCCCCCGGCCTCCCCCATGGTGGGCTTCGGGGCCAACCGGAGGGGCGGCCGTCTCCCGTCCTTCGTCTTCGTGGCGCTGCTGGTGCTGATCGCCCTCCTGGCCTTCCACTACTGGAGCGCCGCGTCCCGCCAGGCCCTGCTGCAGGAGGAGCTGGCCGGGCTGCAGGGCCAGGCCAAGCGCGGCGAGGTGGCCCGCGGGCGGCTGGAGAAGAGGAACTCGGACCTCATGGTGCGGGTGGACTCCCAGCAGAAGCAGCTGGAGCAGAAGGAGGCGGACTACAGACACCTGAGCGGCCAGCTGCAAGCCAGGGACAGCCAGGCTACCAAGTGCGAGGACAGCAAGGTCAGGGGGCGCGGGGCCAGACAGCCGGGCGGCTGTTGGGGGGGACAAGTGAGAGGGGGCCTCTGTACTTCCTGCAGTCCTGTTGTCTTAGACCGAATCCTCTCTAGTGCCCCATCTAGAGCCCTAAGAAACCTCCGAGGCAGGGTTTGGGAGTCACTCTGGGTGCCTCTTCTAGGACTAGTGAGTTTGTCAGCCTAACAGTTTGCAACTCCTGAGGGATGATTGAATGGGTGCAAGAAACAAAGGCTTTAGCCAGTGTGGGATATGGGCTATTTGACTATAACCTTGGCAGTGCGTTAATATGCTGCAGGTCAGCTCGTTTTTTCTTGACTTTTTTCTTCCATCGGATCTGTTCTGACTAACGAAAAAGACATCGGAAGCTTTAAAAGCTAGGGAACTACTGTTCTACTCTGGCTTACTGGGTAATGTGTTATGGAAAAAATGACTTCTTTACACAGCACATTGAAAAGCCAAGGTAGTACCTGACTGCCTGTGCACTTTTCTTGACCACTTTAATTTGCAAAACTCTTTGTCTAGAAAAAAGAACAGGAGTACTTGTGGCACCTTAGAGACTAACACATTTATTAGAGCATAAGTTTTTTCATGGGCTACAGCTCACTTCTTTGGATGTAGCCCACGAAAGCTTATGCTCAAATAAATTTGTTTGTCTCTCCACTCTATATGCATCCGAAGAAGTGGGCTGTAGCCCACGAAAGCTAAATGTGTTAGTCTCTAAGGTGCCACAAGGACTCTTGTTCTTTTTGCAGATACAGACTAACACGGCTGCTACTCTGAAACTCTGTAGGAATATTTTAAACTAACTATGCAAAATAGTTTCCATTTGGTTTGTCCTGGGAAAGAGTGCATGAATAGATTTTGTGCTAGTGCTGGTAAATTTTCATGACAACTTTGCCAGGCTGTGTTAAACAAGCAGCTCTTTTTAATAGTAAGAAACTAAAAATGTGGTGGTAATAGTTTGCGATTAGTGATGTGATTGAATTTTGTAAGAAACCCTGTGTATGGTAGTAAGTGCAGTGTTTTTTTTAATGTAGCTGGGGATTGTGTTCTTGTGATCAGTTTGTACTTTTAATTACTATTTTTGTAAGTTAAATTTTTACTGCCTTTTTGGATGCCTTTCTTTGTGATTCACATCACACATTTAATGAATTTTACAACAAAATATGATCAAATAGCATGATATAAAGTGCAATGGTGTAGTTTTGTCAGTGGAATTTGAGTAACCTGCTTAAATAAGAACTGTCAAGGTTGTTGTTTTAAAAAAAACTGTCCTACTTAGACATGGGATAATTGCTGTTTAAATGAAAATTGTATCTTATTCCGATTAGCAGGAAATATGGTGGGAGAGCACCACAAATTTTACTACTTAATTGGCATCACCGCATATTTTGGTCTGTCTATATAGTGAAATCATGATTTGCATTATTTCCCACTGCAGCAATGAATGAGCTATTCAGATCTTGCCATTGAGGAGATTGGAAAAACCTATAATTCAGTGTTTGCTGAGAATTAACTTTTGAGTGCTTAGAAAATACACAGTGTGATTAAGTATGTATTTTTAGAAGTTGATATTCTCTCTGAAAAACAAATAATGATACAGAATAAAAAAAAAATCATACTGCTGCACTTGACTTTGCTGCTGTTTGTGTTTGGTTAATTACTAAAAGTATGTTCTACAGGGATACTAAAATCAATTGAAAATTGTGACCCGTAAGGCAGTTGGAAAACTACGTTGTACAGTACCAGGATAGTTGGGTTTTGGTAGTGATTTGTAAGTTACAGCTGGCTGAAATTTTCCAAACTTTAATTTTTGTTGTTGAGTTTTTATCACAATTTCAGTGAAATCAAGTGGTGGGTATTTGTGTGTGTGTGAACTTTGTCAAATTCATCCTACTTCTTGGACAGCTCTCTCTAAATATTGCTATGCTAACTAAGAGACTGTCTTATATTCTAAAATGCTTGGCTTATTACTTTTTTACTCTTAAACATTTGGCTTTTAAAAGCCATGCAATAACAGCATGTACAGTATTAAGCATATTAAGTTTCTTTTGTACTACTTCAGATCATAACCCTAAGTCTGCTGCTTGAATTTCTATATTCAGATAGAGATACAGCACTGCAACTGATTTACACAGAATCTGTGGTAGAGTAAAGAACTCTTCATTAGTACATTTTTATAACTGGGAATTATAAAACTATTGGGAGCACTCCATGCTAAACTGGTAGTGATTGGGTTAAATGATATGACTTGCTTGTAACAGAACTGGTTTTAAACTCTGGGTTTTTTTTGTTTTGTTTTTGTGGGTTTTTTTGGAAGTGTCTTCTGCAGGGAGGTCTAAAGCTATTTTCCCACTTGAAAAGGCTTATGAACACTTCATTGTGGTTGAGGTGGTTTTTTTTTTTTTTTTTTTTTCTTCCCACCTGTACTTAATTAAAGAGAGGAATTTTAACAATTGAAAGTTTATGGCTATTTAGCTGTATTATTACTTTTAAGATCGCAGCTCTATAGAGGAAGGTATTCTATAAAATGCCTATTTTTCATAACACTTCCATTTATTCCAAACAACATAGAATCTAACTCACCAAGTTTTAGTGGATCCTTTTAATTCTGCATCCTGTACATTTCTTCAAACAAAATGGGGAGAGGGGAGTATGCCACTGGCTGAGCCTACCAGCTTTGACATAGTGCATATAATGAGAGATTCAAGCTTATGAGTCTCATTATTTTGCTTGTGATTAGAATGCCAGTCGGCTCTTGTTGAAAGGAGCACATTAAAGCATTTTTGTTTGGAATTTTTACTGTGCATCACCCAAATCCAGAAGCCTTAGGGCCTCGATATTATCAGTAAGCACACAAAGTAGTGCTTTTAAGCACCTTCCCAAGGTCTCATTTTAAGTTAAAATTATAGATAAAAAGGACATTAAGATTGTTTAGTCCTCCAGTGTTAACATATCAATATAGTTTTATTGAGAAACATTTTGTTACTTCCTAAAATCAATGTTTGTTGCCTCTATTTAAAGCCTTAATAGAAAAAGTTGATGGCAAAGAATGAGGTCCTGTACAGAACCCTCTTCTTCACTTCAGAGGTGTTTTATGGACAGCTGTCATTAAAATCTGTCTCAGATAACAGTAGCATGGCAGAAACATAGAACTCAGAAATCAAATACTGCAAAACCATGCTGTTAGATCCAGAGGAATAGCATGAACTGTAAAGGCTGCAGGATAGTATAAAGTTTGACCCTTTTAAAACAAATGTTTGTGGATGATTTGTAAATGTGGCATGAGAGCTATGCAACACTATATGAGAGCTTCCACTGCCAATAAACCCACACTATGGACAGTTCTCAAGGTATAATGTTTAAATATTTACCAAAGTGTCTGATGTGGCAAGCCCAATGGAGAAGAAAACTGCATTGCATGTTTCTGAGAGACAGGTGAATCTGATGGGTGTTTTCCAGCACGGCTTAAAACTCTCCAGTAGGCACTGATTTGGAAATAGTG
This sequence comes from Chrysemys picta bellii, assembly GCF_011386835.1. NCBI lineage: Eukaryota > Metazoa > Chordata > Testudines > Emydidae > Chrysemys > Chrysemys picta. Next base: position 1,971,233 of record NC_088800.1, read on the forward strand.
TTGGTTAACACAATATTAGTGCCAAAATCTGCACTGGGAAAACAACAGAAGGCATTTATAGCCACATTTTTAAGGTCCACAACTATGAAAAGCAAGTGAATTTTGGAATATTGCAGTAGGATAATTGCTCACACCCCTCCCCCCCCCCCCAAGAATATTTAAGGGCTATAGCAAGGATATACATCATCAATGGACATGTATTTCCAAACTGCTTGAGACATGGCAAGACAAAGGGGTTTGCAACTTTCTTTTTCTTAGCCTGTTCTCTTCTGTGTAAGAAGAACTATTGTAGTTCTTCACACAGTAACAGAAGTGCAGCCCTACGTGTAAATTATTCCAGAAAGCCCCAGGGCTTTGCCTTTGTTGCTTTCATTTATTAACTTTAAGTAGCAAAGACAACAGACCTATCCAGAATTTTGTGCCCCTCCACAACTGTTTTTCTGAAAAGTCCCATTTCTTGCTTGTGTGAACAGAGTTTGTTTCAGAACGGCGCAAATAGCACTAGTCGGCATAAGGCATGCAGATGAGAGAACTGTACTCCCTTTGTAAGTGTAGGCGAAACAGTCCATGAACGGGAGAGAAGCAGTTTCTCCTCACACTATGGACATTTGCCTTTAGTAAGCTCTCTTGGCTATGGGCTATTTCATTATTTTAAAAAAACAATTGTTTTGTGGGCTTCAATGATGAAGGAAAGGGATGGTGGGAATATTTATACCTGTCTCAAATTATTTTCCAACATGAGGAAAGAGTCTCCTCTCAACTTGTCTATAACTCAAGTATTTTACAGAAGGGTAGAACAAGGTGGGTCAGCAGAAGGAAAGATCAGCAGCAGTAAGGCTTCCCATATAAGGGACTTCCATGAAGATTTTTTTTTTTAAAGGGAATGAATAATCCTATTAAAATTGCAGGGCAAGGAAATCTTAGTGCATCTTAAGACCTGAGAGCAGATGTAGCTTTTTTTTAAAAGAGGTATTCCATATGTCTGATTCAGAGATGTTAAAACCTCAGAAAGTAGGGGGGGATTGAAATATCTAATGTCCCTTTTTTCCCAAAGCAAAGGGGTGTGTCCATATTGTACAATTTTAAAAGTAACTATAAATAAATTGTGGCTACTTTAAAAAGCGAAGATAATTGAATTCTAATGTTTAGTTAAATTTAACAGTCCAGAAGCCATACTGGGGAATATGTACGAGCCCAACAGAGACAAGTTTCTTTCAAAAACTAACTGTGCAGAGGTCGGTTTTTGACACAATTCCTTGGCTCTGCATGGGGTTTCATTGATTCGAGACATTGTTCCCTCACTTCTAACACTTTGCTTTGGTTGGTTCGTTGTATGAAAAAAATAAAGAAATATAAGGTATTTTGGCATGATAATAGCTTTATATTCTTTACACTTACCTTTGCATTTGTTCTCATTGGTTGTAATTGCTAGTGCTTTTACATAATAAAAATATCTAATAAAAAAAGCCTTCATAGAAGTCTGGCTCCATCAGAGCTGAGGTAGATCTCTTAGACATGTTTTCATTTTAAAATTATTGTTTAAAGCAAATATTCTTAGCTGTCTTGCCATTACGTCTGTCTTTAGTACAACTGAAACATTTTAAAATGATTTTTCACTATTAATACTGTTTACTTTGCAGTACTTAGGCTTGGACAGTGAAATTGTGACTAGTATGTTCAGTTTGTTTTCATGTAGTACCACAAATGCAACCTTAATATTACAAATAATAGGTTTAGACATAAATATATCTACTTTGGCTTCGTTAGTTTCCAGAAAATATTTCTATTAAAGGTAGGTTTAGCTAAACCTGTCTAAGCAAAACGTAGGGACTGGTATGATTGATTTTACTTGCAGCACCTTCTGTGATTCTGAAAGCAGTTCACACAAGTTTATAAAATTACACTTTTACTTAATTGTGAGATCGAAATGTGTCCAAATACTCTTGGCTTATTCAGGTGTAAATATATATTTACATCTTTTAGAATAAATAAACTTCTTTGTTTGCAGATCAAACTACAGAACAACATATCATATCAAATGGCAGACATACATCGTTTAAAAGGTAAGGAACTTTCTACTTGCACATTGTGTGAGAATAGCATACGAACACTAAAATTTTCAGAATTCCCTAGGAATTGTGGAGTGCATGCTGAAAGAAAAATCTAGAGTATGTCTGATGCTGGAGTATTAACAAGTGACAACTTGCGTCCTTCAACTACGGAAGTTTTACAAAACATTGTAATTCATTATCTGGTTTAGTTAATAAGGGCAGGATGGATTTCCATATCAGCCTTTTCATGTTATGCAGTGGAGGGAGAGGATACATTCTAGCAAAAACTTTTCCAAAATACCCAAAATCATTTTCAAAGTGAAGTGTAATGTAATATTCTAGGTACCAGTAATATCAACACTGGTTGTCCATTTGTAAGGTAACTCCCTTCTCTTCATGTGTCAGTATAATAATGCCTGCATCTGTAATTTTCACTCCATGCATCTGAAGAAGTGAGTTTTTTACCCATGAAAGCGCTTATGCCCAAATAAATCTTTTAAGACTTTAAGGTGCCACCGGCCTCCTTGTTGTTTAAATTAGTATTAAGTAATTTGTCTATTGAGGTAAAAATTACGACTGAAGGAATGAGGGGGAGAGAGATTCTGACTCCTGCATAACATAGAAAATTATAGAAATGGAAAAGGACCAGAAAATTCATCTAGGACAGTGGTCACCAACCGGTCGATCCTAAAGTATTTCCCAGTCTATCGCAATCTCAGGTGGCAGAGCAGGGCTGCTCTATGGCAGGCTCCCTGCCTGCCCTAGCCCCACGCCGCTCCTGGAAGCGGCCAGCGCGAGTGGGGGGACAGGGGTCTCCCTCTGCACGCTGCCCCTCTCTGCAAGCACTGCCCTCGCAGCTCCCATTGGCCGGGAACGGGGAGCTGTGGGGGTGGTGCTTGCAGAGAGGGGCAGTGCGCGGAGCCACGTAGGCCACAGGGGCACGTGGGGCTGGGGTAGGCAGGGAGCCTGCCTTGGTGGCAGCCACGCTACACCACCAACTGGGACCCGCCAGTGTTAAGTGCTGCCCATCGGGAGGCTGCACCCCAGCCCTGACCCTCCTTCCAGAGCCAGCATCCCATACCCCCTCCTGCACCCTAACCCCCAGTCCTGATGCCCCTCCCAGAGCCAGCACCCTGTACCCCCTCCTGCACCCCAATACTCTGCCCTAGCCCAGAGCCCCCCCCACACCTGAACTCCCTCCAGAGCTTGCACCCCTCACCCCCTGCCCCAGGCTCAGCCCAGAGTCCCCTCCCACACTGCGGACCCCTCGGCCCCAGCCCAGAGCTTGCACCCCCCCTACCCCAGCCCAGTGAAAGTGAGTGAGGGTGGGGGAGAGCGAGCAACTGGGAGGGGAGGGGGAAGGATGGAGTGGGCGGGGCTTTGGGGGGGCGGGGTAGATCTTGGGTTGCCCTTAAATTCAAAAAGTGATCTTGGGCATAAAAAGGTTGGAGACCTCTGATCTAGGGTGTGTCTTCCTTCTCCTGGGGTGTATTGGGAAGATTGCAGATGTGTGCCCTGCATGTTGTAATGTTTAGGGCCCTGCCAGTTTCATGGCCATGGAAAATGTGTCACTGACCATGAAATAAGCCTTTCCCTGTGAAATCTGATCTCCCCCTTGCTGCTTGGGGCTCCTACTTGCAAGTCCCAGCTGGGTTGGGGAGGGAGAGGACTTATTCTTCTCCTTCACAGTCACTCTTGCTCTCAGGGGGAGATCAGACCAACCTCGGAGTGCCTCCCCCTGCTGCAGGAAGCTCCAGCCCCAGAAGTTTCTGCAGCTGGAGGAGATTTGTGGAGGTGGGTCCAATATCCCCCTGCTCTTGGAAGTGCCCCAGCCAGGGAGTCTCAGCTGGGAAGAAACAGGCCTTGTCCTTCCCTTGCATGGCAGCTGTGGGGGAGGGTGAGAGGGGAGATCAGACCCACTTCCAGGTAATTTTTTTGGTTGGGACCCTCATGGTTACAATACATTGGAATTTCAGATGTTAACAGCAGAAATCGTGAAATTGACCAATTTTAAAACTGTCTGGCTGTGAAAGTGATGTACATGGACCGTGAATTTGGTAGGGCCCTAGTAATGTTAACTCCTAACTTGCTTAGTATCTTTAAAGCAATTAAGAGTAATTAATATAAATAAATAGGCATTTTAAATCTCACATTTACACCCGAAGCAGCAGGGAGGAGAAGCTTCTAAAGTAACTGTTTTGAAAACTAAAGTCTATGTTAAAGGTTAATGTAGATAGATGTAAAAGTATAACATGTATCCTTTCAAAACAAATTTCTTGGAGTAGAAGCACAGAATGTCTGCTGTATGCTAAGGCTGATGTGTGTATGCATAAAGTGTAAATTGCTGACCCGAGAGAGAGAGAGGTTTCCATTTATACTGCTATATTTTTCAAAATAAGGCGGTATATTAGGAGATTAATATTAAATTATTTCTGACAAGTAGATGCATCATATAGCCCTTTAGAATGAAGAGAGTTAAATTTTTACCATATATTCTTATCCTGAAAGGTCACAAGTAGTATTCTTGGCTTCAAAATAAATGTGTATGAATTGATTTCTAGTTTACATGAAGAACTTATTTGGCATGTTGTGTGGCTATACAATTTTTTTTTTAAAGATTCCGTGGGGGCGGGGAATCAATGAATACAGTAGAGACCAGAAAGATTTGAAAATGTGCATTTTTCATATAAGAACATCAATGGTAAAAGGGATTAAAGGGGAGGTGTTTTTCTACTCACTTTGATTTGTGCAATTTGGCCTAGAACAACTAGCAGAATTACGCCAAGAGTTCATTCGTCAGGAGGACCAGCTTCATGAGTACAAGAAGAACAATACTCGCCTTGTGAGGAGGCTGGAGTATGAGAGGTATGATGCTTTTGAGTGTTTGTAATAACCACAGATTTGTGTACAGTTCCCATCAATGTGAACTCCACAAGCTAGTCAAATAGATCTTTAATCCTCAAATAGACCTTAATCAATAGATAGATGACAAATCAAAAAAGCTGTCAGGATTTCTAATGTAAATCTTTATTTTCTGGTGTTTGTGTTTTGTTGGGAGTGGGAAAGTCTCTAGAGAAATGTGACTTCCCAGAATTGTGCTTTTTATTCAGTTTGACTTAAATCATATATTGTCTCAAGTATGAGTTGAGACAATAGAAGAACTATATTTAATCAAACTGGGTTATTGAAGTGTTTATGGTATGTTTATCAAGGTCTTCATGACAAATTTATTTGATTGGAATTGAGGTAATAATACTGTGTTTAGGCTGAAATTAACTTGAAATGTCTGCTATAGATTTGGAAGAAAAATCAATGTTTAGGAAGCAATTCTTTCCCCCACATATTGTAGGGAAGGGTGAGACACAGTAATATTGAGAAAAGGCTTAAAACTTCTGAAAGGACAATTTATAATGTGTTTGGTTAAAAGTGTGTGTATTGGGAAGCTTTCAGGACAAAATACATAGAGTAGAAAATTAAAGCTTCTACCTCTTCACATTTTATCCCCAAACTCCCTAATTTGTGAACCATCCTTGGTTCACTTCTACGCCTAAAAACTGTTTTTAAAAATAGGTTTACGGGTCTGTTACTTTCGTATTTGTTCATGTGCTCCACCTTTCCTTCTTGAAGCTGCTGTGATAATATCATGCTCTTTTGTCATCAGTATTAGTTGGCTGTGGCTAGCACATAAGATACTACCTTCCTCTCTGTCAACTCAAGCCTTACAAGAGATAAAACACAGAGAGTAGATGGAGGCAGACATAACCACCCTGGGTTTAGCTCCTGAAAGCCTAATGGGATAAGCAAAGCAACTTTCTCATTTTGAGAAGATAGCCCTTTACTTGTTTATGTGCCCATAAATAAACATTGGATGGAATGGAACACATTAAAACTAACATAGCATAACTGTTTATTCAGCCAATATACCTGCACAGGAAGGAATGAACTGCGTTGTATCCTGGTTCCTTTTAACTTGAACAAACTTCTAATAATTAGAGAAACCCTAATATGTCCTTGCGGACTGCAGTTTAACAGTAATTTGCTGATATTTTAACCGAATTAATGGTCTTTTCATCTAGGGCATTCTTAAACATACTGTTAAATTCCTACAAGTTGTAAAATTATCTGTTTCCGTGATCAGTTCTGAAACTTATCCAAAAATATTTAAATACCTTAATTACACATTTCAGATGCAAAATCCATTTTGAGTAAATAAACACAGTTATAATAAATGTTATTTCTCTGAAGATAAGAATTAGTGATTTCAGAAGAATAGAGAATTCATGTGGGTGAGATTGTGGAAAGCTACTTTGTTTAAATGAAAGGGTTTCTGAAGCTGTATTCAAAATCAGTTTACTGACCACTGGCTTTTCTATTATAAACTAATCTGAAACTCTTGCACAGATTCTCTTCTCAATATAGAATTAGTAATATTTTATATGTATAAAAAACATTAAGGTTCAAATTCAAGCTCTCAGAACTTAAGAGAGGCCATAATTAAGGTTGCCTGTGCAAGTGTAATTTGGTCTCCTTGTGCGTGTGTATTATGATTGTCTTTAATTATGATCACATTTCTTTTGCATAGTACCTTAAGTCTGGCATTTCCTAACTTGAGTGCTTTACTCTGCACCCTTAATATTTTTACTATAGTTTTGTGTGGTTTTTTTTCCCGTAGGTTTTTTTTTAATCTGACAAAACATACCATCCTATTGCATTATATTGACACCCACATAATTCATCAGAATTGTTGGAATCTTTAGATCCACTGAACAGACCTTGTTACTAGCGCCAACAGAGTATCTGGTAGTAGTAGTTTGCCATCCTTTCTGAGGATGGGCACTAAAGAGGATGAGAAACTTTACTCACGAGTTTCACAGATATTTGCTGATGGCAGAGGAATGGTGAGACTAAGGAATTTTGGGTTATTTTCCAGGCCTGTAAGGGAGTGTGCTCTACTGGTCACAGACCTTCTGCTCACCCCACCTCTGAAACCTTGGTATTTTTGGTGCTATCCCAGTTTCTAATCCTCAAGCTTCTTGTGCCAGTCGCTTTTCTTTTTCTCCCAGGCAATTATGGGAGACTTGGTATAATCCAAATCAAATGTGTAACTGTTAATGTGCTTCCTATTAAGTTTGCAGTGTGGACAACAAATCAAAGACATGAGAATGCAACATGAAGAAAATATAAAGAACTTAATGGACCAAGTTGCACAAGAACAAAAGGTAAATAGTGGCTAAAAATAATACTGTTGTCGAAATAGTGAATTTTTTGTTTCAATATAAGGATAGCATCATCTTGAGCAATAAAATCGGAACTAGTTTGGATGTCTGGGACACTGGCTTGGGTTCACCAAAATGTTACCGTGTAATTATTTTGTTTTAGTTCTAGACCGGAAACACATTTAAGGTCTGCCTTGTAAATCAGCAGCTCTAGAAACAGTTGCTGTAGCCCATCGTGGAGCTGGATGCTAGATTTTGCCAATGAGATTATGCAGTGTAACTACCTGATAGTCCAAGGCCTATGTATGGTAACTTCCTACTAGCGGCAGAGGGGTAGAAAACCTATTAATAATGATGGAACTAATTTTTTCTAAAGTTTACTGTACAATATAGTACAAGCAAAATACACGTATTATGGTGGAGTAATGGTTTCCTTGGCATTCCTTTGGAATGACTGTGAGATCTGCTTCACAAATGCTAGAAGTAGTTCCGCCATTCCAAATTCATGCCAATGAAAGCTTTGTACAACCACACAATCTTCCATTTTCTCTCTAGATATAAATGTAGTGGCATACTTTCAGCCAGGCAGCAGCCTAGCAACCCTATTTGTGGGTGAAGTTCATGTCTGTAAAATGAACTTCAGGTACAAATCTGAGTAATTGAACCTTATTTAATATGCACCTTTGTTCAGATAGAGGTATACCCACTCAGTAATTGTACCCTTATTCTATTCTGGGGATATAAATTGTTCCTGCAAAAGGGAATTACTGAATTGAGCTCCATATGAACCAGTTACGATCTGTTCTGCTGTAAATGGGAGTCATTGCTTTGGCACAAGGCACTCAGGAATCCTTACCCTTGTGATGCACCTGTTGGGGGAAGAGAAACATGGTCGAGGTGGGCCCTTTACAAGCTGTAAGCCTAGATTCACTCAGGGACCTTTGTGTTTGAAGTCTGATTTTGTTATCTTTCTGAAGGCTCTTTTCCCTCTTGCCCTGAGACACGTTTTTTGATTTTTGCAATGTTCTTGAATTGGCATTTCTTTCTGATAGTCAGCTCCTGCACAACTGCAGGAATTGACTTATGTTTGGAGCACAGTTGCCAACTTTCACGTGGTAAATAAGCACCCTCGACTTTCACAATAAGCCAAAAATCAAGCTAATCCCATTTGAAAACAAGGCCGAAACAAGCCAGTCCCAACACTCTGTGACTAGATCCCCTCCGGTGTGCAGTCTAGGACTGTGGTGGGCCCACTGTGCACTCTGCTTGCCGGGAGCCAATCAAAAAAAAAAAACAAAAAAAACCCAACAAGCTACAAGCCAAAAACTAGCCAACAAGCAACTCACAAGCCAATTAAGGCAAAAACAAGCCCAATTTCTGCATTTTTATTTGCGGGTTTGCCATGTCTGGTTTGGAGGGCACGGGCAGCATGTATATGTGGCAGGCAATGGCAGATGTTGGCCTATAAGGGGTCTGGTTCATGCTCTGCCGTATTATCTACTGCTCTCAAGGTTCAAAACCTTTAAGAGCTTGGAGCTAACCATTCTCCTCCTAAGAGCCAAGACCTAGGAGTGAGAACTCTGCAAGGTATGTTCAGAGAAGCAGAATTGCAAGGTGAGTGAGTGATTTCTCCCCTCCCCTCCAAGGGTCGTCTTCATTAATGTTTAATCTGTTTTAAAAACAGGATACACAGAGAATCCAGCCAAGACAAGACATTGAACGGGGTTTGAATGATGATCAAACAATATCTAAGACCGTTCAAGTGACAGATGAGAAAAATGTAGTAAAGAATGAAGAACCCTCAAGCAATCACATCCCTAATGGCAAAGGTATTTCCTTTTTGCATCACAGGATAAATATGCATTAATTGTATTCTATCCCTCCCCGTCAAACAGAACAATTGTTTTTGAGCTAGGACAGTGAGCAGTCTGCCTCAGTTCAGTTGTGATTGGCTAGATAGTCTGATTACAAAAACTACGGGTATGCTGCCCTTGTCCTTCTCAGCACAGAGGGAAAAGACTGAGTTTGGAGTTCGATCTGCCCTTTCATTGGTCCCTCCAGAACGGAGCTGAAGTCCACTAGCAGGGCAGTGTGCGGAATCTTGTGCTGGCATTGCTGGCATTCTGGCTTGTCTGTGGATAAGTGACTCAATTCCAGGGCTGTTAGCCCAGCAACTTTCACCAATGCTAAATTCACTATTAAAGTCAAAAGAACAACACAGAAGAACTTAATGTTTTTATTTTGACAGAGAAAATCAAATCAGGAGGTGATGCAGGCATGCCTGGAATAGAAGAGAATGACCCTGCTAAAGCTGAAGATACTCCTGCTGGTTGGAAAAATCATGTTCTAATGTTCTAGGATATTGCTATTTGATATAATTCTGATTTAAATCTGTGAAGTGTTAGACAGCCAATTAGTCAGTGAACATTTAAATCCAGATGATTTCAAACCCATATATGTTAGGAGTTGTGTGTCAATACAGACTTTTTCGGTCAAAAAACGTTCAGATTTTTGGTAGAAGGTAAAAATGTCAAGTGCTTAAGTCAATGGGAATTAAGTTGCTTTGTCATTCAAGCTTTTTTTTTTTTTTTTTGAAAACTTTACCCAGAAGTTTTAATTTCTCAGTTGTAGCACTGGGATTTTAAAATAAAATTTGGTATAAATAGAACTTTGTTAAAGTAAAGCCTAGAATATAGTGGTGGTTCTGTTGGACAAAACTCTTATTGTGAATCCATTTATTTTCTTTAGCTTTAAAGAAGCCTCTTATTTCAACTTCTCAAAGTGAAGGTCATCAACCCAATATGAATCTTCCTACTGTACAGCCCCGTTTGCCAAATATGGTTCCAGGTATGAACTCTTAACAGGCGACATTTCAAAATCTCATAAGATCTTGTTCAATAGCTAATTTCTGCTACCAAATCATTTAAGGTTAGCTGCAAGCATCCACTGACTCTGACCTTTTAAAACCACAAGAAACAGTAAATTATGATTTTAAGCCTAACCAGTTAGATTTAGTTCTATTAATGTCAGGCAAAGAGCAAGGGTAAAGAAGATGATGATGATGTGGGTTTGATTTTTTTTTTTTTTTTTTTTTGTTAAAGTCCTGGGGAAAGGTTGGATTCTGTCTACACTATAGTTGAAAATGCATCTTCAAATGCTATCCTTGTTAGGAAGGTGAAACATACTTTGCATTTGTGTAAATTGACCAAACAGCTTTAGGATATTTATAAGTTGTGCCAGTAGAATTACCAATGGTCAAACAAAAAATGTCCCTTAATGGTTCATTGCAAATTCTTAAAGAAATTAAACTTTAAGATACTAAAACTAGTGGATTTTTGTGTTCAGAGTTTGCATGGGTATACGCTTAAAAATGTTTTAAATTTCCAAATAGAGACATTTCTTAAAGATATACTTTCTACATCTATTTCTATAATTGTACATAGCCTCTGTGGAACAAAGTCAGAGCCATTTCGTTTTGGGTAAAATTAGTTTTCCTTGTCTCTAAGAAAAGCAGTAGGGACTCTGTGAAATCTTGGCCCCACTGCATTCAATAAGAGTTTTGCCATTGAAATCAATGGGGCAAGGATTTCACAGGATTTCTCTGTACTCCTTATTCATGTGTATCTGCCACCCTATTTGCAGTGGCTTTGCATTTAAATTAAGGCTGTCAAATGGTTAAAAAAATATAGCAATCGCAAGATTAAAAAAAGTCTCAATCCGTTTTAATTGCATTGTTAAACAATAATAGAATGCCAATTTACATGTAATTATAAATATTTATGGATGTTTTTTCTACATTTTCAAATATTGATTTGTTACAATACAAAATGTACAGTGCTCACTTTATTTTTGATTACAAATATTTGCAATATAAAAGACAAAAAAATGAATATTTTTCAATTCACCTCAGATAAGTCTACTCAGTCCTACTTCTTGTTCAGCCAATCACTAAGACAAACAAGTTTCTTTACATTTACAGGAGATAATGCTGCCCGCTTCTTATTTACAATGTCACCTGAAAGGGAGAGAGGGCATTGGCATGGCACTGTTGTAGCCATGCCATCTACCTGTCAGATATGCTAAACATTCATATTTTGACTTGTAGACTCTATAAAGTTTTACATTGTTTTGTTTTTGAGAGCAGTTATGTAAAATTAATACAAATAATTCTACATTTGTAAGTTGCACTTTCACAATAGATTGCACGACAGCACTTGTATGAACTGAATTGAAAAATACTGTTTCTTTTTACAGTGCAAATATTTGTAATCAAAAATAATATAAAGTGAGCACTGTACACTCTGTATTCTGTGTTGTAATTGAAATCAATATATTTGAAAATGTAGAAAAACTCCCAAAAATATTTATAACCACTTTAAATTGGTATTCTGTTGTTTAACAGCGCAATTAAAACTGCGATTAATCAGTTATTTTTTAATCTAGTTAATTTGTTTTGCGTTAATTGCTTGACTTAACTGCAATTAATTGCCAGCCCTAATTTAAATTACTTTTGAAATCCTAAATACTGTACAGAAGGTATTGATTAAAAATCTGGGACAGAATGCATGTGGGGCGGAAGCTTAGCACAATCCTATGCTTATGGGGTCAGAAACTTCCCTACATATTGAAAAGTATCTGAGTGAAGCGGTCAGTGCCTTGCCGTCTTCATTAATAGAAGTGTGGACTACACTAAATTATCTTCAGAGGAAGCTTTGTAAGCTCCCTTTTACATGGTACAGAAGGAAAACTAAAAGGGCAAAATAACATCTTTTTTCATGCTGTAGATTTAAATGCTGACAATGAAGGAAATGTTAATCTTGTGAAGCAGATCCCTCCAAATCCTCCTCAGCTCTTGATTCCTGAACAAAACTTGGAAAGTAAAGAACACAAAATTGAAACTGAACTTGGAAAACAAGCTCCAAAGGAAAGAGTTGGTGACTTCCAGAAGATGAAGCAAAGTAAGTTAGTCAATACCATTGTATTTGTACTTCAATCTCTTGGGATGCGTGCATGTCTTTTTGTGTCATATCTGTTGCAATAACACCCATTACCAACAAAGTGACCAATTGTGTGGGTGGCCTTATAGAAATTAAACATGCAGAAAATTTAAATATGTGGGAAATATTACTACAGAAAGTACATTCCTTAATTTTCTTAAGACAATAGCATGTCACTGTTCAGAGAAATTAGTTTTAATTATTCAACTATCTTTATGGGTATTAAAAATGTAGCAATTTATAACACTTTACATTTTAAATAAGAATTAAGTATGAAGACATTCAATCAAAATATTAAAATCAGTTTGTATGTTGCAGGTAGACAGCTGCTTGTATCTATCCAATATGACTTAACTCAGTTTTGACCCTTTTTTCTTAGTGACCATGCCTTGCATGCTCTTATAAAAGAAATAGTTTGGTACTATAATGGGGGAGGAAATTGACTTGGTTTGGTTGCTTTTTTGCATATTGTTCAGAAGCTTGTTCTGTTCCAAACATATCTCCCAGAAGAACCCTTATGTTGCCTTCTGTCTGTGTTGGAGAATTATTTTTCTTCTGACAGAAGCAAGTTGCACTTAATGTGCAGAATGAGTTGTAGTCCTGCCAAGGATGGATTAGTGGGCAGAGTGTAGGTGAAACAAAGGTGCATCACCAATACAATTTCACATGGCTCTGTAATTTATCATGTGGACTGCATGTTGTGTGTTACACATATAGTATGTTTTGTTATTTTTCATCTTAAAATTGTATTTAATTTTGTCTTGTTTTCCTAGGAAGTCTCTTCCTGTAAAACTGTTTATATTTAATAGTTTTAAAAGCTCAAGATTGCACTGGCATGAGTACTTACGTTGATTTATATATTTCATCCATTTTCTTGCATCAAAACAAAGGTGTTCAAACTTTTCAGATGAAAAGTTCCCTGTGAAGTGTGGTTCTATGGACCGGGATAGGCTTTGTACTTCCTCTTACAATCCCAGATTTGTGCTCTTAAAAAACAAACAAACAAACAAAAACCCTCTTCTGGTTGGTTGTTTTTTTTTTTCTCCAATTGAAAAGCATTTTATGAACATCTCTGTAAAAATAAGTGACTTATGGAAACTTAACTTTTGTTCAGTATTGACTTTTTAAAAGCACGTTCTCCAAATGGTGTGCATGTTGTTCATGGAAGAAACAAAAGACTAGTTTTGGTGATTGAACATTCTTAAATCTGCTTTAGAACAGTGAAAACTAACTTGTCTATAGTAAGTCTGAAGCAGGTGGGCTGCTTTTAGGCAGGAAGATATAACGATATAATTTTTTATTTTATTTTTAAGCAAAGCAGAATCCATTAAATGAAATGAACTGACTTTGATTCAGAGTAATTATTTTGCATACCTAACAAAATGTGAACTGAACAAACTTTCTCCAACAGTGCTTTGTAGTCTATTATTCTAGTAGGAAGAAATATCTAAAGATATTGAAATATTTAGTTAATGGAATTCTCGTGTTGACACTCTGGTTTCCCTTGCCTTTTGGAAGGGGACACTGTTGCTCTAGAAGTGCACAAAGAATAGCTACTTTTCCTAAAGCAGCCTATTCTTTCTTTCTTTGACTGATTTGTCCACATGTATTCCAGTTTTTGTGACGCGCAAGCAGTGAACTCACTGAAAAATGACTATATGATAACTCTGCCAAAGAAGGTACCAGACCTGGAGCTCTCTACCAAGGATTAGTGCTGGGTAAAGGTACGAACTGAACTCCAGTAGCTAGTCTACACGTCTGAGATTGGAACACCGTAGTGAAACTGCAGAAGCTGCTTGAGCTCTGGGAGAGTAGGTTCTGATCTGTGTAGGTGGGTCCCAATATTCTACCTTATAACCTGTTCTAATGCAGTCCAGAACCCATTGAGATAATCTTTGGATAGAAATGTGCTGTCCTTTCACTCTGTCAAATGCCAGAAACACTCTAGGTGAATTCCTGAATGTTCTTGTTCAATCCAAACAGTTGGAGAAAGTCCTGACTACATCTTAAAGTATGGAATCTAGCTTCCATCCTTGACTGGTATGAGGCTTGGGGAAGAAAACTAGCAGGTGGATCACTTATTTAGGTGAAAGTTGAGGACTACTTTAGGTGAGGACAGGAAAATAGATCCTGTGGTTCTATGTGGTTGTTGTCCGCGCTGTCAAACCTACCGATGAGAGTAGAGGAAGGGTCAGAAGTTCGTCTCCTCTGTGACCTCTGCCTCTTCCTTGGAGGCTCTGATATCTGTTGGCCTGTATATCTGTTCCTCCTGGAGGTGGGGCTGTATGGCCCCAAAGAGCACAAGGTGGCTCACAAGTCTTTTAGCATATGTAAGGCCTCATTGGTATGGGTACCGAGAAGGTCATGATCCACCCTTCAAGGACCCTCAGTGGTCATTTGGGCCTCCTTCAGAATACTGGACAACTGCAATCAAGATGCTTTGCATGTAGTAGTTGGGGTTGCTATGGTGCTTATTGACATTTGAGACATCGAAGGATGCTTGTAAGGAGGTGCAAGTTACCATTTGCTCCTCCATGATGAATCTTAAGTTCTTTCCTATTTTCCTGAGAGAGTGTCTCAATAAAATGATGTTCTGGCCCAATTCAGGAAGTTGTATCTAGCCAGAAGCATTTGGCAGTTTAATTGATAGGTGCGTCTGTAAATTGACTGAGGAATGGGCTTTACAGCCAGAGAGGTATTACTTTGGGTGGTCTCTGTTTAGACCTCTTTGGGACAGCTGCAACCACCAAGGATCCAGGTATGGGGTGATTACAGAAATACTAATACCCTCCAACGGGACTTGGTAGTGTCTGTCTTCTGTGACGTGGGTGTCACTGATGCTCCGGTCTGCCATAAATCCCTTGTTTGTTCCAAGAAATCTTCTTTGATATTTTGGCATTGCCAGTCTTCTGGAAATAGAATACAGGATGTCAAGAAGTATGTGCACCTTCTCTTGCGCTATTTCTACTGGAATTTCCAAGATATCAGCCATTCATTGGAGGCGCTCCTGGAAGATCCAGTAATCACCTTACTGGCTTGGAACAGTTGGAGTGACAGCCTCATTAGGTGATACTTTATTGCCACTGGGATTGGCTGGACATCTGTCTCTTGAAGAAATTTTTGGTATAAATCCTGGGTCCAGATGTTGAGAAGTATGGTGGACCGGTTGCCCTTCTTGATGTGGTCTAAGCTGTGAAGGAGGACCTGGCTTTGGAGGCAGAAACAGTTGATGCTGTTGCATCTCCCAGTGGCCCCAGAATGGCTGTGATTGTATCTGATTGGGACGTGGTGTTGTAGGCGAGAGAGGATTCCCCAAGAGGGCCCAGGGATGAGTTCCCTCCTTCCCCATCACCTCCTGTTGTCCCGTGGAATTTTGTCCATGTCAGAATGGCTTGGCTCAAAATGAGGAGAGTATGTTAAGTACACCTCTACCCTGGTATAAAGTGGTAAAGCAGCAGTGGTAAAGCAGCACTCGGCGGGGGGGGGGCTGCGCACTCTGGCGGATCAAAGCAAGTTCGATATAACGCGGTTTCGCCTATCACGCAGTAAGATTTTTTGGCTCCCGAGGACAGCGTTATATCGAGGTAGAGGTGTGTGTGTGTGTGGGTGACATCTCTCTACTTTACTTGGCTGAGGTGGAGGAGGGAAGAGTATATCTCCTCCATAAGTGGAACCATTCTTTCAGGCATTGTAGATGGTTCCTAACTATCTTGTGCACAGACTGACCCAGATGCCCCCGGAGCGAGGAGTTTATTAGTGGCTAGCAATGGCAATTTTGGGAGGCTGGTTATTGTTAAGTCTCCTGGTACCAAAATGATCTGCTCTGGATGTGCATCTCGCACATTAGCAGGTAACATGGTAACAGATGTTTCAGTGCCATTGCTTTGGTACTAGTCATGGCATGCACCAGCTCATGAAACAGTGCAGAGGCCATCTGGAAACCTGCTGGTGTTGAGGTGTCAGAGGCACAACGGGTCTCAAACGGTCTCCTACTCTCCTGGGTGCTGGTGAGGGAGCTCTGTCTCTCTCATCACTTTGAGAGCGCTGTTTTCCTCCCTCTCGCCTCAGAACTCTGCATCCAGGAGAGTTTGGAGGATGCTGTGATGGATGTATGGGACTAGCTTGTCGAGGACTGGACCCAGGGCTTACAGGAGCACTAACTGATACGGTCAACTCTGGCTTGGAAGATACCCTGAGGGACCTTTCTATGAGGAAAAGGTTTAGGTGGGATTCCGTGTGTGTGTGTGAGTGAAAAAGCCTGACGTTGAGCATTGGAGCAATACGTGTGCTTCAGTGAGGCAGAAGAAGCACCTCAGGTGTCCATTATTAATATGAATATTGGCTTTGCAAGAGGGACAGGATCCTGGGGGTTTTGATTTCACCATGTCCAGGTGGTGCTGTGCTGGAGCACCTCCCATCTAAATTCCATTTTTTTTTTTTTTTTTTTTTTTTGCCAATGAGTTTAAAAAGTATACAAATCGAAGAATTATAACTACAATGCTGACTTAAAAACTAGCTAGAGAAGGAAATTGCACAGTGCTCAGCATGGGTTCCAGCTTGTCTTTGGCAGTAAGGCAGTGAAGGCTGGTTGTGGCTGTCCAACCCTTATGCCCTTGGTTACAGGGCACAGGTGAGTGCCCAGGGGACACTGCTGTTGAAAAGAATCGGACGTTGTATGCATGGTGGGAGGGGAGGCAGGCACACCAGAAGTGGAATACTTGTGGACAGTTTCCTAAACAGTAATGGTTTTGTAGGAGCAGTTACTTAGCTTGTTTCCATACCTGGCTGCAGTCAGCTCATTCAAGAGAGAGGGCAGCTGGTGGATCGTATAAATATAATAATTTAGCTCTTGGGGCTTCTGTGAGTCCATAGCACTTTACAGATATTAATGTAATGAAATATCAGGCTTTTGCAGGGCACATGGGAAAGAGTGAGAGTTGAAGTAAAAGTGAAATCTCCAGAAAATCTGTTTTGAAATTAACAGAATTCTCACTATAAGCTTTAAATGGGAAAAACTCCACACCTAACCTACATGACCAATTTACTGAAAGCTTTTGTTTTCTTGTGGGATGCAATGGTCCCTTATTTTTGTAATATAATCTTTGGGGATTTTCTATAACACCTTTTTCCCGTAGTATCAAAGCCTATATTTTCTTTTTCTCTTATAGTACAAAGCTGCTTGGTTTAGATTATCTTTTGTTTAGATTGTTAGGCTCTTTGGAACAAGGAGTGTGTCTCAGACCTCGGATGTGCATATGACGGCTAGCACAGCAGAGCTTTGATCTCATGTGTTCTTCCATAATACAAATAACTAATAATCTTCTCACAACTTGTAGGAAGACCTGGGTATGTTAACTAAAAAGAAAAGTAACTCTCATGCCAAGCTCAATCTCTGTAAACTGAATTTTTTTTAAAATTGGCAACTATATGCCCTTATTTTTAAAATGGTGAGAAACTTGGTGTGCAATATCAGTGAAATTCATTTTTTCATCTTTTTAAGGCTTTGAATAGTTTTTGTTGCCAAACTTTACTGTCCTGTTAAATCACACTTGGTCTGCTTGGTTTTATTTTTTGAACACTAGAAATTGGTCCAAACACTTTATCTCCTGCTTTCAAGTTTTACATTGAGGCTTAACCTTTAATGAATTCTCAAAATGATAGATGTTTTTCATGTCTCTTATATACTGGTACTGAAGATTGATTTTTTTTTTTTAAACATTTGAGCAGTGTCATGCAATTGAGATTAAACTGTTTCTATTCACTTATCAATGGACAAAATATTGTATTGTATGAATTTTATTTGAAATCGGGAAAATGTAATGGAACTATAGCCATGGAAGTTGTTTGAATCTCCAACAAAAAATTTCCCCAAAGTGAGCATGTCTCTTAAGAAATAAATATGTTCTTAATAGCAAATTGAGGTTCATCTGTGCATATGAATCTCTTTATTTGATAGTATTTATAACTAATTTAAACTAAACCAACCTAATAGGCTGTTTTAAAAATAAACAAATATAGACTATTCTGTAAAAAGCAACAGAGGGTCCTGTGGCACCTTTAAGACTAGTATTGGGAGCATAAGCTTTCGTGGGTAAGAACCTCACTTCTTCAGATGCAAGTGGAGAAGGTGGATAAGGAAAAGTTATTTACTTATTCCCATAATACAAGAACTAGGGGTCATCAAAGGAAATTAATAGGCAGCAGGTTTAAAACAAATAAAAGGAAGTTCCTCTTCACGCAGCGCACAGTCAACTTGTGGAACTCCTTACCTGAGGAGGTTGTGAAGGTTAGGACTATAACAGAGTTTAAAAGAGAACTGGATAAATTCCTGGTGGTCTATTAGCCAGGAGGGGTAAGGAATGGTGTCCCTAGCCTCCCTCTGTCAGAGGGTGGAGATGGATGGCAGGAGAGAGATCACTTGATCATTGCCTGTTAGGTTCACTCCCTCTGGGGCACCTGGCATTGGCCACTGTCGGTAGATAGGATACTGGGCTAGATGGACCTTTGGTCTGACCTGGTACGGCCTTTCTTATGTTCTTAATATCTTGCTCTTCGTTGTGGCACAGTGGATTTAATTATTCTTAACTAAATCTTTATAAATATTTGTCCTTTCTAGCCTTCAATATCTGACACAACTCTTTAGCAAGCTATATTTTATTCCTACCTGTGTTCCTCCATTTTTAACCTGAATTATCTGACTGTAGGTTATGCTAACTTTGGCTGACCTAAAGTTGATCGGTTCTCTTCATATTTGAAGACTTAGTGTTGTTTCTTTTTCTGTAGACTGAGCATGATCAATTCTTCTTTTCCTCATGTCTTTATTTACAAAACTTAACAGTGTATTTCTCTCCTGAGTTCTGACCTTTATTTGTTTAAAATGCAGTACCAAGAATTCACGCAGTAATTAACGTAGTGCTAATTAAAGCAATTGTCTCTAACATTTTTTAGATAGGAGTGGAAAATGTGTAATGTATCTAAATTTGACTTTCTGCTTGTGAGCAGGTCATAATTTCCTCTATCCTGGTATATGAAACTATTTTTGTGCATCGTCTTATATATGGATTAATTTTGAAAAGTTCTGAGAATAGGCCAGTACAGCTCAATAGACGTGTGCACTACTTGTGATTGCTCAAAGAAGAAACGTGATGTTGTTTCTGTCCCCTGTGTTTTTGTTTTTTGAGACTGCATAAATGCATGTAGTACATACCTGTGCATGTAATCTTCCAATTTCCTTGTATATGACTTAGAAACTTTCTGTGGACACTTGTGCCAGTTAAACTCAGATTTGCTCTCTGTGAATATTAGTGCAATAAAAAAGACATACAAACATAGCTGAAGAGAACTCACTTAAAAATTCAAACAAATCTTTGTGGAAAACCTTACTCAGTATTTGCCAATCTCTGTTAATCACATGCTTCATTGTGTACAGTAACATTAGCTTTTCTTAAAACAATGCCACTCTCATAGTCAAATCATCCACTGCACGCACACTTTTCTCTGATACGAATGTTGAAGTGGCATTCTCCCATTCAGTTTTTCTGCATTTAATTGCTTTTTACATATGTGACTTTACATCGGTGATGATCGTGATCTCCTCAAATCTCAATTTTTAGCTTCTCTCCAATATATAAAGATTGTATTGCATTTTAATCTAGTCTCCAGTTGCAATCCTTCCAGGTTCATGTCTGCGAATTTGATTATCATATTGCACTCTCTCCTCCAAGTAGTTGATAAATGTATTGAATTGTAGTGGACTCAGACCCCCCTGGATACTCCACTGAACACCTGTTCTCAATTTGACATTAAACCATTAATCTTTTCTCATATATTTTTAGTTTGTGTATCCGTTTTATAGTTCTAATTAATTCATGTTTTTTGTAGTACCTTATTTCACTGTGGAACTATTCCTCGTACCCGCTTAAAAGCATAAGAAGATATTTACTATATTTTTTTAAACTTTAAATCTTAACAGGAAAGTTAGTATAAAGATATAGTAACTACATAGTTCAGCAAAAATATTCCAAAGACTCCAGACAGATCTTTGTTGGATTGGACCAGAGACAGCATGGTGCACTCAAGAGACTAGCTGAATTCCTTTGAAGTATTTATACTTCACCGTGAGCAGAAAACCACCAATCTGCTTTCTAAGGAGAAGATTTTTTGAATTTTTCCAATGTGATGGTAAAAGTTAGGCAAATCTAAATTTAAATTAAAAATTCTTCATGTTCGTGGATAAATCCTGGCATTCGAGGAAAAGTGAATGGTATTTCTGGATCTTCATATATGGAGCCTTTTATTTAAACACTTTTTTTCTCCAAAGAGTGAAGCTCATAGTAACCAAATACCGTAAGAGCCAGCTGGCATGTGCCACTGACAAGCAGAATTCTCATAACTCCGTTTAAATGATCAAGTAAATCTTTTTGCATGGAGATGTTTTCATAAAACAGTATTAGTTTTTCACAAGTGACCTGGCTACAAGGACTGAAGATTCTAACCTATCGTCTGCTTTGTTAGAATCCTTTCTTTTCTTTTCTTTTCTTTTCTTTCCTCTTTGCTTCTGACTTAATCCTTTGCCTACTTCACAGGCCGATTCTTTGATGAGAATGAATCCCCTGTTGATCCGCAGCATGGCTCTAAATTGGCGGATTATAATGGGGATGATGGTAACGTGGGTGAGTATGAGGCAGACAAACAGGCTGAACTGGCCTACAATGAAGAAGAGGATGGTGATGGTGGAGAAGAAGACGTCCAAGGTGAGCTTGGGCCTTGTCTCCATCCCACTAAAGAAAAATCCACACTGAGTTTACTTGTTGAATTTGTGTACAGCTTCAATATTACTAGTTAATCAAAGCTGCCTTAGCATGAAAGAAATGTTCTTCAGGCAGTCTTTCTCTTATGTTTATACTTGCTGTTTCAAAACCAACCTTATAATGGTGTTCAATACAGCATATTTTAACATTGTATAAAAATCTTTGAAACAAGCTGCTTTATTATGCTAGTAAAGTTAGGATGACTGAAATTTCAGGAACAGTTTTATTTGCCTTCAATAATCAGGCAGTCTCGTAGTTAGTTAGTTATTTTGAACACACATGCGTCTGCATTCATTAAAACAATTTCAAAGGCATATTAACATGTATTTTGAGAATACTACTTATATCTATAGTATCACAACTATCTTAGGATGCTATATATTTGCTGATCGTAAAATTATCATCATTTAGCAGCTAAAACTATACTAAACATTTTTGTGCTTAATACACAGATTCAACAGACATTCAATTCACCCTATTAACTTCAGAACTAGTTAACTCAGTCAGCTAATATCCCTTTATATGTGCATGCCTCCATCTTTTGTTCTGCGTGTACTTCAATGTATTGACTCTTTGTTGCCTGGCTCCAGTTACACTATTAATGTTGTATGGTAGTGTAGTAGTATACACAATTTTATGGAGAAAATGTTTAGGGTTCTAAATATATTTCCAACTAAAGGAAAAGTGCATAAGACAAAATATTTTGAAGTTCTATAGGTGCCCTGTTCTTGATCATCTTATTGTAACCACATATTCTTTTCCTGAAAAGTTCCCAGATAACAAGGTTTGTACAGCAGGAAATAAATTTGAAAGACTTTCTTTTAAGCATAGTTAATGGATACCCTAAATATGGCTAGAACCAACTGACTAGTGTAGTTGTGCACTTAAATATGCATCGTACTGTGGCAGTGTTGGCGTGGGAGAGCTAATGAACAGGTGAAAGAGGTACATAAGTACAGATCGGAACGTTGAGCAACGAATTAACTTACTGACAAATGAAAATTACTGCTGCTCTTCCAGCATGAGGCTCCTGTTCTTGCAGTTTTGATCAAAAGTGACAGGTGCATTTCTAAATGCACTGGATTACTGAATAGGGCTGCCATGGCTTCAGTTCTAATGGTCTGTAAAACCCACTTTGTAGCTTCGATTTGGAGATCTGACCAAGTAGAAAACGCAGCCTGTTTTATTGCCATTGACTTACAGAAGTATGGGGTGTCTGCTCTGAACCTTCCATCTTGTAACGTTAAGGAAAGAGTCCTATCTAGACACTCACATGTGTAACTGTCTAAACCATGCATCAAGATTTTCAAAAATAGGAGCTTAAAGTTAGGCTTCTGTCTGGTTTTTCAAAAGAGATGAGCATCCAACAGCTCCCTCAGTAGGTACTTGTTGGATGCTCATCTCTTTAGACAACTCAGGCAGGTGACTAAATATGACTCCAGTTTTTTAAAACCTTAGCCATATTCCCTAGCTTTTCATTTTAGCCCCTATAATACTATGACCCTTCCTAAATCTTCTCAAAGTGCTAGTGTTCTGTATTCCACTCAGTACAGTCCCCTCTCTCTCTTTACTGCTGTGCTCTATGAATCATAAATTGGAGTTGGGGCAGGGGGTGGAGGGGGAACTGATTAGGTCAGCGTTGGACTAGATACGTGCCAGTGCAGGATTGTTCCCCTCCAGTATGCAGCTCTTGCTCACTGAGAGCTCAGTGTGAGAGTTCATAGGTTGGATTCAGTTTTGACTGACTTTTCAATAGTAACCCACCGTTATAGTGGTATTCTACAGAGCAAGTGAGGAGATTAAGAGTAAACATCACTTGTGTTGCATGCTACTATAAGCAGTGTATTTTAGTATACTATTTTGTACACCAGTTCTTACAGCACGATTCTATTAGGTATGTTGGTGGGAAATTGAAAAGTCAGAGGCACAGAGAGCTGTGGTTAAATTGTATTTAATCGAATATGCCTTGGGTTGTAAATTGCTTTAACCTGTTTAAAGAACAGGAGTACTTGTGACACCTTAGAGACTAACAAATTTATTAGAGCATAAGCTTTCGTGGGCTACATCCCACTTCTTCGGATGCATATAGAGTGGAACATATATTGAGGATATATATATATATATATATATATATATATATATATATATATATATATATATATATATATATATATATACACACACACACATACAGAGAGCATGAACAGGTGGGAGTTGTCTTACCAACTCTGAGAGGCCAATGAAGTAAGAGAAAAAAACTTTTGAAGTGATAATCAAGCTAGCCCAGTACAGACAGTTTGATAAGTGTGAGAATACTTACAAGGGGAGATAGATTCAATGTTTGTAATGGCTCAGCCATTCCCAGTCCTTATTCAATCCTGTTTTGATTGTGTCTAGTTTGCATATCAATTCCAGCTCAGCAGTCTCTCGTTGGAGTCTGTTTTTGAAGTTTTTCTGTTGTAAGAGAGCCACCCGCAGGTCTGTCATTGAATGGCCAGACAGGTTAAATTGTTTTCTCACTGGTTTTTGAGTATTATGATTCCTGATGTCAGATTTGTGTCCATTAATTCTTTTGCGGAGAGACTGTCCAGATTGGCCAATGTACATGGTAGAGGGGCATTGCTGGTACTTAATATTGATTTGGATCAGCTGGTGGCAAAGAGAAATAGCTTTGTAAAAGTCTTGGACGTTTACAAGTTATGATGCCTGACAATTCAGAAAAGGAATGACAGCTGGGTATTTGCTCTGTTTTTCTGTGTGCTGGTTATTTGCCTGATTTTTGGTGTATAAATCAATGACAGGGAAAAGCCAACAATCCTTTGTTCAGGGGAAGCATTAAAATGTGTTTAGTCAACACGCTTTTTGGTGACATGGTTTCATTGTTGTAATGAGTAGAAGGAAAAAAATCTCAATGGCCTTTGTCTAAAGTGAAACCAGAATGTTTTTGGAAAATATTCTGTGGCTTTAAAGGCAAAGCACAAAGTATTGTAGGTGCAAACAAATCAAGTTAAGCAGCTCTTGTTTTTTATCACAATATGTTTGTTCCAAATTATATTTAATAGCGATATCAATGTTTGCAAATTTCACATTCATA
This sequence comes from Chrysemys picta bellii, assembly GCF_011386835.1. NCBI lineage: Eukaryota > Metazoa > Chordata > Testudines > Emydidae > Chrysemys > Chrysemys picta. Next base: position 1,995,401 of record NC_088800.1, read on the forward strand.
TAAGAGAAATCACCTAGGGGATGCAGTCTTCATGAGTGGCTTTAATCTTTTCATTCTTGACACCTGTATTAGGAGTTTTTGGCACAACTGAAATACTCCTGAACCCATGGCAGCCTGGTTTCATTGTAATGTACACTCTGTATTAGCTACCTCTTAAGGAACCAGAGCACATTTCACATAGGTTAAATTTGAGACTTGGACTATTGCAGTATGTAATATGATGGTAAGACTTGTTACAGGATTGTTAGAAGGATATTAACCCTTAAAACTGACACTTTCTAGCTTGCAAATGCAAAGTGCTTTAGGAAGGAAGATTTCAGTGGGAACTTTCTGAATAAGACACATTTGAGGGAAGATCTAAGTAAACCTCTTCCAGCAGTGAACCTTGCCCGTGTTATTTCTAGGAATGGGAGGGATGCAACAAATGTGAAGAAGGGGAGCTCAAAGCTTTTGAAATATCTTTCAGAATTTGTCATGGCTGAATCTGGAACTTCAGCTTTCTTGGTTTGAAAGCAGTAAGGAAAAGGCCAGAGCCCCATGTTAGGTTGGAAAGAAGAAATAGAACAGGACAGTAAAGTTTGACAATTGCTGTGGTAGATTGTTGGGGTATTGCAAAGTTTGGTGAACCCAAAAATCTAGCTTGAACTGTGCCATTTAAAAACATTAATCCTTCTGAAATAAGGGACAAGTGTGCCTGGTATGGATGCTAGTAAAGTAGCCATGTTAGGGATAAATAGTGAGCTTTAGTTAATTATACAATTGGGTAAAAAAACAGCAACTGAGATGCTGGAATTTTTAGAGGGGAAAATACATAGAGTCAAAGCTGGAAAGCAGGAGTGTTGAATGTTGAGATTCTGGAAGAGACGAGAGAACTCCTCTTCCCTTCCAGTGGTTGAGGATGAAGTTACAAATCTATCAAAAGCCCAATCAAAGGCTGATATGAAGGATGCAATCTGTCATGCAGTGTTCATACATGGTATCTGATTAGAAATTCGACCACTTTCTGGCATCTGGGATTAGCAGTGGGGCTGGGTGGGAATGCTGAGGGGAATCTTGGATCTCACCCTCCAAAGAAATCTTTTCTCTCTACCTGTGTGGTTAATGTCTGGCTTAAAATATTTTTTTCCCTAAGTCCTGAGCAGGTAAATGACATGGTGGATATCAGTCAGATGATAGCCTTTCTGGGTAATTGCATTCATCTTTTGAGCAGAAAGGGGGTAACTGAGAATTTTATCATACGCAGTATGATGACACTGAAAATGAACACACAACAAAGATTGAATTGATCTGAAGATGAAAGAAAACTATAAAAAAAAATACAGCTAATATATAAAATACAAGACTGAAGTCTAGAGTTTGCTGTTTAAAGACTTCACGAGACACTGTACTATGGTGTCTTAGAGGCTCAATAGAAAACTTTAAAATAGCAGACTTCAAAAACACTGATTTAAAAGTACAATTTGAAATACTGGACATGGATTCCACTGCTTCACAATTGACTGTGCCAAAGATTTTTGGAGTGTTCCTCCTTTTTGTGCTCATGAGGAAGAGAAGAAATTTATAGCTTGGTTCATTATCAGACCATATTCAACTTTTTTGGCAGTTATGTTGTGTGGGGTTTTTTCTTGTAATGTGAATGTGGGGGAAAATGGAGAAGGCACAAAGTCTCGAGTTCTTCTGGAAAGGATTTGGATCTAATAGGATTGTGTGGCACATTTAAAAGGGACATTCTCAACTGGTAAATATTACCAGTCCTAGAATCCCTTAAAATCAATCAAATCTCTGAAACTCAGCACTCCAAAATAAGGGTATCTAGCACCGTCAAAATCCCACTTCTTCAGCAGAGGCAACCCAAAAAATGAAAACTGCTGGGTTTGTAATTAGATGCACCTCTACTCCGATATAATGCGACCCGATAAAACATGAGTTTGGATATAACGCGGTAAAGCAGCGCTCCGGGGGGAAGAGGCTGTGCACTCCAGCAGATCAAAGCAAGTTCAATATAACGCGGTTTCACCTATAACACGGTAAGATTTTTTTGGCTCCCGAGGACAGCATTATATCGGAGTAGAGGTGTATAGCCATCATGCCAACTCTGGCCTGTCTACTCTGTTCTTGTGAACAGGCAGGTTTAATGTGGTGTGCACCCATGTCAGTATCCACATATGTCTGTAACCAGATTTGTTCTGGAAAGCTATTTTTAAATGAGTTTCAGTAGTGATCATTTAGTTGTCTATTAATTTTGATCTGAATATTTCAATTGCAGATGATGAAGAGAAAGAACTTCAAATGGACCTTGGAGACTATGGAAAGTCACGCTTCAATGATGTGCTTTAAAGCCTGAATTAATATCTAAGAGAATTTGCAACAGAATTGAAGTGCTTCAAAACTGAACTATTTTTGTTTCAGTATTCCTTAAGATGGTAATAAAGAAACAGTAATAGGTTACTTAAAATCAATTTACTTAATGTTAATTAAGTAATGGAAGGAGACATAAAATGCTGTGTGTATATATATGTACATAGTTGTACTATTGCAAATTGTATTATCAAAATGACATTTCTGTTCTGTTCTAGTGAGCCAATTAAATTTAAAGACTGTACCTTACCTGCAATCTTTGCATTTAAAACAAACTAATATATTACCAATTGAGGCTGAATTGTTTCTGCAAATTAGGAAATCTTGTAAACTGGAGAACTTGTACAGTTTGTATCTTACATATGGAACAAATACACTGTGGAAACAATTGGACAGCTGAAGGACTCCTTTTATACAGGAATATATTATCTGTATGAATGAAAATACCCCTTTATTTTCCATGGGTGCTGTATTTTGCAGGTAAGCTTTCAATTGAGACAACTGAATGAAAATGTGTAAAAAAATATGTATGGGTTGCACCTTCCTTAATAAATTAAGAACAGAGATAGGTGACTGAAACATTCTACAGCAACTTGCCAGAAATCAGAGCCATTTAATCCTAGCACACAGTGACCAAAGTTTATATCCATAGTTGGAAATCAGTAATAGGAACTTGATCCATGCTGGAAGAGGTATGGCTAGCTGATTTCACCAGTCAAACTAAAAACTGAATCAGTATTTTAAAACTTCCCTTAACAAAGCTGTAGGAAACGTATTTGCTAACACCTTTAAAGGTTACAACTGTTTCTTAAATTAGAAGTAGTCTACAACAGTTCTGTATAAATAGTTCACATAGAGAAAACTAAAGGAAAGTATGTGCAGTCTTTGCAATCACTAGATATAATCATATGAACCCTCTAATTTCATGAACAGCTCAAGTCTGTCATTTTAATTTAAAGTTTAATACGCTGATACAGATCTCTTCAAACATTTGACATCTACACTGTTGCTTTTCTATTTCAGAAGAGTTTGTAAGGTAGATACTTTTTTGTATTCTGGGTTTAAATACTTTCTGAATTCTATAGAAATGGTTTTGTTTATTTACAGTAAGTTCAAATTTAAGGTTATTAACGCTACCTGCTTCTCAAAAAGGGCTACTGTGAATAGAATTTATGGGGCCTATGACAGGGGTGATTGTACTTTGCTATCTCTGTACTCAGGTTCAAATTTAAAATAGCATCGTATTACATTTGATTCATTGTGGTGATTACGTGAAAATTTTGAATAAATTTAAAAGGTCATCAGTTTTTTTGACTTCAGTAACAAGTCTTAAATATACAATAACTTCATGAAAATAAATCTTTGAGAAGATTCTGCTTAACCATCTGACTTTTTTTTAAAGACTTGAGCTTGTATACTTAAGCCAGGACTATTCATTACACACTTAAAAAAAATTGCATGATGTGAGAATATATTTTCAACATGAAAATAAAAAGCAAAAAGCTGAACCTGCTCAGTGAGATGCCATAACAATACCCCAATACTATACAGATCTCAAAATTTTAAAACTAGCAGTCTTCAGTAGATACTGTACATGTACACTGCAAGATTTTACTTAAGAAAATTTCAATATGTAATTTTTGTCCTGAATGAGGTGTTCAAGATTCAGTTACTGAAACCGTTTATTGGGTTCTAATAAATTAAGTTGTTAAGTTTTCACTGTCTCATTATTGGCTTTGTGGGCTATTTTAGACAAATCGTATGTATTCGAAGTTCATTCTTTTTGCCTTGAATTTTTGTGTGTGGTGGTGTTTTTTTGTAGTGCATTAATGTCTTCATAAAAGCGATGGATTGCTGAATACTAGCCATGCGTAAGCAAATGCTGTGAAAGCTGTTGTTTATATGCCAACCAGCATAGTTATTTTGGAGGAGCCCATACACCTCAAGATATGCTTTCACTTGTGATTCTAAAGACAGGATGTTAAGCTAGATTTTCATATGCAGAAAGGTTAGGCCACTACAGAACCTAGCTCCCCTTCTAGGTTGGTTTAAGAAAGTTATGTCAGAATGAAATGTGGACACTAAATATTTTAACATCCTGTGGAAACAGTAATTTAGATGGTGTCAAGGCTGATTCCCCACTCTGGCACTTCAAGTGCAGAAGGTGGGGGCCCACAAGGATTTTAAAAATTAATACTGGGCACTCCAGGCCTGGTATTAAACTCCCAAGGTTACAGCTTCTCTCTGACCTTGGATGGGTAGATGCTGCCACCTCCCAAGTGCAAAAAAACCCAACCCCTTTTGAGAACCCAGGAAGGAACACTTGGGAATTCCTTCCTGTGGGGTACCCTCAAGCCCTTTCACCCCCGTTCTTGGGAAGAGCTGAGGAAAAAAACAAAGGAAATCAGCTGTTGCCACCAACTAATTAAACAACATATGCACAAACCTCTTAGGGACACACAAATCCAATCCTGTTCTTAAAAATGGTAAATTTTATTAAACCCCAAAAGAAAGTAAGTGCATTTGGAACTTATGCTTTTTGCTAGATCTTAAAAGAAACAATTACAAAAAACATCAAGATAGCTTTCTTGAGGTTCAGCTTAAAGGTTACAAGCAAAACAAAAGCATCTGGCGTTAGCACAGAGGAGTCCACAAGCCAATAAGAAATAACCCTAATAGTGTCTTCCTAGACATTCCTGGATTACTTACATATTTGGGGGTTCAGATAAGTAGGGTTGAGGTATGATTTGATGCTTTTTCATACCTGGTTTTAAAGCTTTTTACAGCATAGCTCCAGCCCTGTCCTGCTCTGTCCCCTCTCTGGAGAACAACAGACAAAGGGAAGGGTTTTTTTCTCAATTTTAAAAAGTTCTAGCCCTCCCATTGGGTCTTGTGGTCAAGTGCCCACTCCCTTTCTTTTACCTAGCCAGGGAGACTTTTTCCCTTTACAGGTAAAGCAAGCAGAGAACAGCCACCAAGAGGGACTTTATAGCTAACTGGCTGGGTGTCCATAAAAGGGAGCTGCCTCCCCCTCCCCCCCGCCCTTCATTTATTACAGGTGGTAAATAAACTGATCATTATCACACTAATTTTAAATGTTCTGAACCTAGATAGGTGTATTGTAACAGTCTAATGTCATCTTAGAGCAGTGGTTCTCAATCTCCGGCCCAATCAGCACAGCTGCGGCCTATGTGACATCCTCAGGGCCACACAGGTAGTATTGGATGTGGCCCACAATGGTAAACAGGTTGAGAGCCACTGGCTTAGAGTAACTTTACTGAAACACCAACTTGACCACACTGCATATACTAAGTATATCTTACATAAATCTGTCACTACGTAACTCAATGTTTATTTTTCAGATTTAACTGTTCAGTCCTATCTAGGTCTGGTTTGTGTGATGATCTCTCTCTCCGTTACAACATTGCATCAGGAACTCCATAATCATAACTTTCTTACCTGCATTTGGGACTCTGCCCCTTTTGAATATTTATTTTTTTTAAACAATAAGGGATTGTCTATTTAAAAAAAAATATCATTCCTTTGCCCTATAAAAGATATTTCACCCACCTTGTCTCATTTAAAAAAATATTTTGCACCAAACTCAGGTGTGTAATTCTGCCTTGCACTGGCACCATCTTGATCGGGTTAGTAGCTCTGTCTGAACAAATATCCTATGTGGAATAGGTCTCAATATTTTACATCCTCGGTTGCTGCTGTTGCCTGGCAGCATAATTTCCTCCATTTTATAACAAATGTTATCTGCCATTTTTAGACCCTAGTAAAATCACTAAAGTGGATACAATTCATACTGGATGGTTGGTGGACTCACCATCTAATACTATTCTTGCTATGAATTATAATTAAGCCTCTTTGTTTTCAGTTTAAAGTGATATTTTTTTTTTACAGAAAAATTCCTGGGTTTTACAAGAAGTATTCATCTTCCAATTTTCACTCTACTTTTGTATCATTCAAATATATAAAAAAATAAGTTATTAGGAAAATACAGTACATTGCATGAGATATTTATTATGATACTACATTAGTCTGTGTGTATATACAAAGCTGCGTGTTGAAGTAAGGATATGTATTGGTCCAGAAGATACACGCACTGAACAAACAGGCACGCAAGCTCTGAAGTGTGTGCATCTGAACGTACTGATGAATCTTAGGCCCCCCATGTACACACTTCAAGCTGTTATCAGATAATGGTTTCAAGATGTGATGCATGAAAATGGGAAGAAAATGAAAATCTATTCTTCTGTCAACTAAAACCCTGATATGTACCCAGAAAAATTCCTAATTTTTTGCACTGATTTTCAGCTATTTTTGATGTTGTAATAAACATTAAATTCCTGTAAAAAATAAAAACCAAAAACAAAGGGCCCTAATTTGTAATACAGGGACAGTCGTCAAACTGCTTATTTCATAGAATTTTCATTTTTGTGATCTTCAGACAGATTCAGCATTGACCAAACCATTCAGATGACAGTGGCAGTCTGTCTGCTGTAGTCAAAATGTGCATTACCCTGTCCTAACAGTCACGTTCCTAGGCATGTATACAGGTCAATAATTTAGATCATATAGTTTCTTCTGCCTGTCTACAACTGTCCACACTTGTTCATGCTGTTTTAGATAGGAAAACAGAGGAAGTTTCATGTTGGTACTGTTGGCAGGGATAACCTATTAACTCATAATGAGTTAACTCAGTTTTCTTTGAAATAAGGCCCTGTATTAAGAATTAAATTTAGATTCCAAAGACAAAAGTGATAGGTATGGCTTCCGCAGTTTAGTTAATCGAAGCTATAGAATGAAGATGAAAAATGTCAGAGTCTAATCCTGCCTCCTGGAGTAGGAGTCCAGAAAAACATAGTGCATGCTGATCTTGGTGTCTGGATCTTTTACTGAGAGAATTCCACTTCTTGAGGGCTTTTTGCAGGGGAGTGGGGGTGCTCTGAGGAAGGTTCCATCTGTATTTGACTACTGTGGGGAGATAGATTGACAAAGGCTGCCTATCCCTTTTCCGGTTTGAAGACTTTGTGGTTTTATAGCAATGTGAGTACAGAGGTAGGAATCTCATTTTCTCCATAGTTTTGGAAAATATTTAATTATAACTGATAGAAATATCTTTTGGTGGTCACAGGGTATCAATTTTTGGAACTTAATTTACGTCACTGAGCACTTTACTCTTCATTCTTTAGTAAGCCAACATTTAAAGAATTTTATTTCTAATGTGAATTATACTGTGAAACAAATCCCACTTCAGTGGAAAAAAAACTGCATTGTTTTGGGAAACTGTCAGTTTTTTCTTTAGAGGATATATGATGATCTAGTCATGCCAAAAAAGACATCACTGTAGCCACTACTTAAACTAGAAAACGGGAGAACAAAACTCAAGCTGTTTTATTAGAGGCACCTTCATTCTCCAGTAACGTGCACAGTCATACTTCCAGAGAAGAGTAACAAAAATGATTAAAGTTATAGAAAACATGACCATTGAGGGAAGATTGAAAAAATTTGATTTGTTTATGCCAGAGAAGAGAAGACTGAGAGGACATGACAACAGTTTAAGTACATAAAAGACTGTTACAAAGAGGAGGGAGAAAAATTGTTTTTTAATCTCTGAGGAGAGGACAAGAAGCAATGGGCTTAAATTGCAGCCAGAGCAGTTTAGGTTGGACATTAGGAAAAACTTCCTGTCAGAGTGGTTATGCACTGGAATAAATTGCCTTGGGAGGTGGTGGAATCTCCATCATTGGGACTTCTTAAAAGCAGGTTGGACAAACACCTGTCAGGGATGGTCTAGATAACAGTCCTGCCTTGAGTGCAGGGGACTGGACTGGATGACCTCTTGAGGACCCTTCCAGGTCTATGATTCTATGTGCCCAGGCCCATCCCAAATATAGAAGTTATGTTTTGGACAATATCCTGAGTAGCTATAAGCATAGCTAGTTCAATCCTAATGCTTAAGCTAACTATATTATGGCACCAATGAGTTCTATAAGTAACACGCTTGCCTGTAAAGGGGCTATTCATAAAGGAGATTCACTTCTAATCATAGAATCTTCAAACCACTCACTCCAGTATGAGAAGATAATAGTGCAGGTATATGAATAATCTGTTTGTTAGATGAGAGGTTCTCAACCTTTTTCTTTCTGACACCCCTACAACATGCTGTGAAAATTCCATGACCCAGCTGTGCCACAATTGTTTTTCTGCATAAAAAAGCCAGGGCTGGCGTTAGTGTGTAGAAAGCCGGGCAATTGGCTAGGGCACGACACCACAGGGAGCACCGCAAAGCTAAGTTGCTCAGGCTTTGGTTTCAGCCCTGTGTGGTGGGACTTAGGCGTCCTGGGCTAAGGTCCTCTGCGGTGGGACTTCGGCTTTCTGCCCTGGGCCCAAGCGAGCCTAATGCTGACCCTGCTTGGTGGACTCCCTGAAACCTGCTTGGGGGCCCTGGACCCCTAGTTGCGAACCACTGTTTTAGATGGTACTAAGATAAAGTTCAAACTCTCAAGAAGTTTTAAAGGTGGAGGGCTCCCTAATTCACTATTGGAAGATTAATTTTGTAAATTTGCCAAATGACTGAACAACGCTTGTAGTTCTTACTCATTTCAATAGGTAAAAATATTTAATCTGACTTTTATGGGAAGTGTGATGTGAGTGCATTGCGAGATCTTATCTTCCTTGAACTAGAAGACAGGAGGAGTCTGGTGCAAGGGTTTTTTTAAGAATTTTTTTTTAAGTAAGTGGCTCAATTTTTTTTAAATATTAAAAAAAATTAATTTAATCACAGGATTTTGCTACTGCAGAACCATTTGAACTGACTGCTTTCCTAGGAGCAGCTAGAGAACAATGCCTTTGAAATGTAGCTGTGTTCTGTCCCCTGCTACCATTAAAACTGACGCAGTCAACAAAAAAAACAAGTGACTTTAACCTATCCAGTTTAAAAAAAAAAAGGGGGGGGGAGTTTAGAAACACCCAAACCATTCTTGCTAAGTCGGTATCGGTTTCCATGGAAATGGCAGCATACAAAATGTTGACAGATTTCAGAGACACTGCTACTTGAACACCTGCTTGCCTAAAAACACCACCTAGACTGCAAAATTAAATTGGTTCTCACAGTCTGTAGTATTAGTTTTAAAAGATAAATTAAAACAAAGCACCTTTAAAGGACATCACCTGTGTTTTTTCTATACATTGATGGAAATAAGAAAATGAAAACAGTCAAGCTACTCCTGATCTGTGTGCATGTCATATACCCAACATGCCTAGAAGGGTATTCAGCTCATCAAATTCTTGTTTTAAGGCCCTCAACAAAGTACTCTCTCTAGAAAGCAGCTAATAGGACCAACTGGCCATCCTTTTTCAAAGCGTTACATAAATTCAAATTAGATTCTCTTACACTAACCACTATATTCTTCCTCTAAAGCTTGTATCACTAACTGCTTGGCCTTATCTACAGTAGGAAAATGTAAGCATGGTAAAAATGGCCACCTGGTCTACACTAGAATGTATGCCAATTGTAACACTAGTGCTCAAAATATTTTACACATTGGTTGTCTAAAACATTCTAGAAATAATTTTAACTGAAAATGTATTTGAGTTTTAAACACAGCTCCTTAAATTAGTTAAAAAGCCTTGTGGTGAGAATTGAATATGTATTTGTGCTTTCCAGTAAGTAATTTGCCATAGACTTAAATTCCATAGCTTCCCTCTCGGGAGATAAAAAGGACACAGTGTGAAGTAGTGCAATAGTTTACTATTTTTCAGTTCAAAAATTTTAGTTCCTAACTTTTTTCAATAAGGCTTGTGAATACTACTACTTCTCTTTTGACACACACTCAGTAGAGCCAATAAAGGAAAATAAAATGAAATCGCCAAGTTGTTTTTTCCCTAGCCTATATTTTAAATGTGCTTCTTATTGACACTAGATACATCTGTGTAAATGAATATATCGAACTAACCAAACCTCTGCCTCCACCCTGCTATAAATACATAAAAAATATAACCTACCACTACCCTAAGACGACAGCCTGAGTAACCAGAGGAGTTTTACCCCATTCCCTGAACCTCAGCAAATTTGGGTACTGTCAGCGCAATGAGAGAAGTTACTTGGGTTCCAGCCACAAGAGCTGTATGGTGAAAAAGCCCCCTCTGCTGCACACAGAAATTCAAAGGTAGAGCCTGTAGGTGAGAGTGCATCTCAATAATTGTGGTAATACACAGCAGAAGTTACCCCTTTGGTAGCAAGGACCAAACCATGCAAGGATGTAAACACGGATATGAACACTTTGAATATCACCTAGACGTGAATAGGAAAACTGCAACCTCTGGAGCACTGTTATAGGTTTAGATCACTGCATTTTACAACAGCTTTCATTTCCAATTTACCTGCAAGCATAGCTTCACATGGAGCTAATTGTACTAACTTTGTGGAAGTGACAAAAGCAGCGTTGCCAAAATTGCAGGTCTGGTTATATTTAATGTTTTTCTTAAAGTCCCTGTTCCTGGATTTTTATTACATGAGACTTCAGCTTTCATTAAAAGAAAGTTTCTAGTCTTTATAGTTGTGAAGAAAAACTTGAAAATGGGAACTTAACGGCTTCAAAAAGACAAATTAAAAGAATCCCAACTTTATTAAAAATCTCATGATTTTAAAAATGTGAGGTGGCCAGTACTATAAAGGAATGGTTTACTGAGGCAAAGCCCATTGGAAACTGCCTAATGATAATAGCTAGACAAGTGGTTTGATAGTGATTTTGTTAACAATGCATTCACTTACTGTACTAAAAAAGTTATGCTTCCACGTTATACAGTTAACTAATATACAGTAGATACATAACCTTGTGTCATCACTGTCACCCTTGTCTCTCCCGCTCCACTTCTATACCCAACTGTTGTGTTTTGCCCAATTTACACGGTAAGCTTTCTGGGACAGGGACTATTGTTGCCATCTATGCAGTACCTACTACAACGGGACCTGACAAGTTGGGTCTTTTGAGTCCTATCATAATAGAAATAATAACTATTGATGAAAGAAATGAACTGGCTACTCCAGTCTTTCAAAAGTCTAGGAGAAACTGGTGATGTGGGAGTACCCAAAAGTGCACCTCACAGACAAAGGGAGGCAAAACCATGTCAAAAATGAGGGAAGGAGGGGAAGAGTTTTTATAAATGCTTCCCCCAATCATCCAGCAACAACTTTCTTCAATTTCCTCAACCAATTTTAATTTATCTTGCCCTGACACTTGGGGAAGCAGACACTGGTAAATTGGTTCAGATTCAATGAAAGAGACACAGAACTATGAACTCTCTATTTTCTTACATCAGAGGTTCTCAACCAGGGGTACGTGTACCCCTGTGGGTACACAGAGGTCTTCCAAGGGGTACATCAACTCATCTAGATATTTGCCTAGTTTTACAACAGGCTACATAAAAAGCCCTACCTAAGTCAGTACAAATTACAATTTCATACAATTACTTGTCTATATTGCTCTATATAGTATACCCTGAAATGGAAGTACGATATTTCTATTGCAATTGATTTATTTTATAATTATATGGTAAAAATGAGAAACTAAGCAAGTTTTCAGTAATAATGGACTGTGATACTTCTGTATTTTTATGTCTGATTTTGTAAGCAAGTAGTTTTTTAGTGAGATGAAACTTGCGGTACACAAGAGAAATCAGCCTCCTGAAAGGGGTACAGTAGTTTGGAAAGAAACTGGTGATGTGGGAGTACCCAAAAGTGCACCTCACAGACAAAGGGAGGCAAAACCATGTCAGTAATGGGGGAAGGAGGGGAAGAGTTTTTATAAATGCTTCCCCCAACCATCCAGCAACAACTTTCTTCAGTTTCCTCAACCAAATTTAATTATCTTACCCTGGCACTTGGGGAAGCAGACACTGCACTGTTCAGATTCAATGAAAGAGACACAGAACTATGAACTCTCTATTTTCTTACATCAGTGGTTCTCCTGAGAGCCACTGTCTTACATCATGCCCCTAGCTCTATCTGAGCACCTCACATTAACATACCAAGGTCACCACAGCCAAAGCAGCCTCACTGTATCTTGTTTGGCTGCACGTACTTTGAGAAGGGAAGAACATTTTTAACATTTGAAAGGTTGGGGGAAAGTTTGAATTAAAAGTTACCTTTTCTTGGTACTCCTCTACCCCGATATAACGTGACCCGATATAACACGAATTCGGATATAATGCAGTAAAGCAGTGCTCCGGGGGAGAGGGGGGGCTGCGCACTCCGGCGGATCAAAGCAAGTTCGATATAATGCGCTTTCACCTATAACGCAGTGAGATTTTTTGGCTCCCGAGGACAGCTTTATATAGGGGTAGAGGTGTATTGCTATTAACTCTGACTCAGGTCTTTGCTTCCATATTCCTCCTCAATCCCTCTTTTCATTTATTTTTCCTTCCAGAAAAGAAAATGGAAGCAGAGATGCATACTAAGGATTTCAGCTCTGCAAGTTAGAAATCAAAGTATATTTATTTATTTGCCCCCTTTTCTGGCATTTTCTCAATGTAATTGTCTCCTACTAAGCTAGAAACCTAAAAAAAGTTAAAGCAGCTTTTAAAACCAAAAACCTTTTAAACTATGGAAATCTTAATTTGTCTAGCAATATTAATGGCTGTTTATGGCACTGCAGATGCTATGGTGACTGGTGCTTTTTGAAAATTTCATATAGTACACAAAGCTATTTATCGGCTTTAGGGGATGATTAAACACTGAAGTGCTAGTGCCATTAACATCCAATTATAACATTAACAATAATATTCTTCTTGCTTTGCAAGTTCTGCATTGTTACCTTCTTGTACTTTTTGGGGTATGGTTTAAATAAATAATTGTCCAAAGACAAATCTAAAAGGCGACTAATTATTCAAGAGCATGTCATTGTGACTGGATAGTAATTATTGTTGAACAATAATGATGTTAGCAAATTCTGTGAGGGAAAATGGTATTTATGGGTAGTGCCTACTGAAATCCTAGTAATATTTCTAATATGCATCTACTGCAATTTTGCTATTGTAGTTAGGCATGACAGGGCATGTTATGCTATAACAGAACCACTTCTTGGGCTTGGTCCACACTGGGGCGGGGGATCGATCTAGGAAACGCAACTTCAGCTACGAGAATAGTGTAGCTGAAGTCGACATTTCCTAGATCGAACTAAGTTTACTTACTGCGGGTCCGCGCGGCGCAGGCAAGCTCCCCCGTCGACAGCGCTTCCTCCTCTCGGCGAGCAGGAGTTCCGCAGTTGACGGGGGAGCGCTTCTGGGATCGATTTATCGCGTCCAGATGAGACGCGATAAATCGATCTCAGAAGATCGATCTCTACCCGCCGAATCAAGCGGGTAGTGTGGACCTAGCCTTGGATGGCTTTCTTAAATGTCATGCCTTTAATACCTAAAGCATATCGCAACATGACAAACTTTCTCATTACTGCTTAATTAGTTCCAACTCACAACTGAATCAACAATAGAGCTAGTAGTTATTAATCAGATCTCTTGACTTATCTGAATAATTCTGCATTTAAAACACAGACCTGGAAAAATTTGTAAAGGTGTAACTCCAAGGCATTTTTGTCGCACTCCTCATCTATCCTTGATTTTTCAATCCACTGGAAGAATTCCTAACTAAATTTATTCTGCACCTCAAGCTCAAATTGGTATCCTAAAACCCAAACTGCATTCTTTCTTCATATAGCCACAATACAAATTGTGGAATTGTAATGTAACTGAAACCTACTGATTTGGAAGAGAACAGAATACAACATGCTCTTTGTAGTGCTGACAGTAATAAGCTGATTTCTGTCACAAAGTAAATGACTAAAATATAGTGAGACGATACATATAGTAAAAGGGACCAACTATTATAAAATCACTTTCCTAACCATAGTTTATTTTAAAACTGAATAAAATCACTTAGCAAGACAACCCACCACACAAAGATTTCCACCCAAAAACTATACTCATTCTTTAAAAGAAGAGACACTAGAAATCCATGTGTGCAGTATATCCATACATATTTGGATGTTTTCTTCAGAATTTATTTTTTTATTTTTTCTCTCTTCTTGTTTCAGCAGCTAATGTATTCTGTATCAATCCACTGGGTCACAAAAGCGTTGAATAGGACAAATTGTCATTGCACAGAGACATCATGCTGGAAATTGCCCTGATGTCAACTGGGGAATTTTGGGATTGACAAACTCCCGTAAAGCAACTTCCTTTTTTTTTTCTAGTCTAGAAGTTTCCCAAAATTAATTGTACCATAATGGCTACTGAGAGACCATGGAATAACTGCACAGGTAAAAATACTGTTGTGCCAAAAAGCAAAATTGTTTTCTGGATGTCTTCAGTTGTTAGGGACATCCAGAATCAGATTTATTTTTTTATCATCTGATTTCCTTATTCAACAGACTCATCTGAGACACTTACAAAGTACACCTCTACCTCGATATAACGATGTCCTCGGGAGCCAAAAAATCTTACCGCATTATAGGTGAAACCACATTATATCAAACTTGCTTTGATCTGCCGGAGTGCACAGCCCCGCCCCCCCGGAGCGCTGCTTTACCGTGTTATATCAGAATTCGTGTTATATCGGGGTAGAGGTGTATAGTATAGATCTTGTCTGCAGTAAGGTGGAATAATTTAAATCAAAGCAATTTAAATCACCAATTTTAATCATGATTTAAATCATCAGACAAGAAACCCTGATTTAAATAATTGATTTTAATCTTGTTTTGCATTTATACTTTTTGTTTTTTTTTCCTGAAGGAAGATTGAGTCTCATTGGTTGGTAACCTTTAAAACATTTTGATTTGCAATTAAATATAGCTTTTACACTAAATTAGCTGCTTTTTTTGCTACCAGTAGCAAACACTACATCTTATACACATTTATTTAAACAATTACATAGTATTTATTCAAATTCTTAATGTTTACATTTGTTAATGTTAGTAAATGGTGAATGATACATTTCTTATTTACTATATGGTAATTAATTTTTTACTCGTGATTTGTGTCAAGCTGTATTTGGATAGAAACCGGAATTCAATTTAAAATGCACAGAACAGCATTTTTTTATTAGTTAAATAAAATTATCTTGAGTGTGCTGGATACATAAGAACCAATAAGTTTTTAAAAACATGTTTTTCATTTAAAACTAATCGATTTATTGAAACAAATGAAGTATTATCTGTAGTTAGTGACTTGAAATGATTATTCTGAACACTGTGTCTAAATATTAGGATGGGTGAACTAGAGTGCATGGCATTAAATGAGGTTATTGATATAATAGATATTGTGGAAACTTGGTGAATGAGAATAATAAATGGTACATGGTAACACCAGGACACAAAGTATATAGCAGGGATCGGCAACCTTTGGCATGCGGCCCGTCAGGGAAAGCCCCTGGTGGGCCGGGCCGGTTTGTTTACCTGCCACGTCCGCAGGTTTGGCCGATCGCGGATCCCACTGGCTGCGGTTCGCCACTGCAGGCCAATGGAGGCTGCGGGAGCAGCGGCCAGTACATCCCTTGGCCCGCGCCACTTCCCGCAGCCCCCATTGGGCTGGGACAGCGAACCAAAATGAATGATGTATTGGCTCTGCTGCACATCCCTCCCAGAAGGGTTCCAAGGCCTTTCACATCTTAAATGCACCGACACACCTGGTACACACAGGGTTTTTGCTGCACTGGAACTATACACAGAAACATGCAGTGATGCCACAAGCTGAGTAGGCCCCAACCACCAACTGTGTACTCTGATAGCAGCCCCTGTACTGAACATTCTCCTTCCTTTGCCTCCTCAGCTTGGTCAAGCCAATGAGCTCCATGCTCCTTTCTAATTTCAGTGGGAATAGGGGCTACTGACCAAACACTGCCAGTAACCTAAACACCACCTCCTATAAACTGTTACTTCCCCCCAGAAACAGCAAAACACTATCCCCAGCCACACTAAACAAATTGTCTACCCAAAGTCAATGGCAAAAAATGTATTCCCTCCTACTAATTCTTCACTACAGCATATCAACAAAATGTTGTTTCTCCCCATAGTCTCAGTACCCTAAAATGTCCTCCTTTACCCATAAACTGTCCTCAGCCTCCCCTGCCCCCAGAACACACAGCCCCCTCTTATCCTTTAGGTTCTGTCTTCACTAGGGGAAAAATGTGTATTCTTTACTCAAGTTAACTAACTCAAGATAAAATCCTAATGAAGACATGGAAGTTTATAGTTTTCACCCTAGTTAGCAGGTTGAGTTAAAGGCTATGTTTTCATGGCTAAAAGTTTTGTTTTTGTTAGAAAGGAAGACAACTAGCATATTGACAGGTTACAAAGTAGCAGCCATGTTAGTCTGTATCCGCAAAAAGAACAGGAGTACTTGTGGCACCTTAGAGACTAACAAATTTATTTCAGCATAAGCTTTCGTGGGCTACAGCTCACTTCTTCAGATGCAACTAGCATATTAGTTATCTTGCAGTAAAATCCTAGTGAAGACAAGGCACAAGTAGCGTTTGCCTTGACGTAGCAATGCAAAGTCAGCCCTATACCCCCAGCTTGGGTTGATCTGCCCTAGCTACATGGAGGTAAATACTACAGAGCCTCCACCAGGATTTTACAGCAACATTGCTAACTCAGTGTGTCTTTATAGTGTGATAACTAATGCTTTTTTCTGGCAGTGAAGACAAGGCCAAAAACTATGGGGGAGCCCGGTATTTAACTTGACCTGCTAAATCAAGTGAAAACTACAAACAGCCTTGTCTTCACTAGGATATTACCTTGTTAGCTAACTCAAGTTAAAACTTTTTTCCTAGCAAAGATAAGGCCTGCAAACAATCTCCTCAATCTGCCCACCTCAATATCCAGTCTCCTTAGCATCCTCCTCTCTGTCACTAAAGTTTGTCTCCTTTGTCACAGCTGCTGCAGCCCCAGAGACGAGAATGCCTGTGTGGACAGGGCTCTCCATCTTACTGTGTTGCTTACTGCTGCTGTCAGCAGTAGGCCAGACTTCTGCTCTGACTGTGCCTGTCAGTACTAGCACTGCCAACTGCATTTCACCTATGGGAACAACTGGGGAAAAGGCTCTCTATGTAGTGTTGCTATAGCCACGTAGGTCCCAGGATATTACAGAAACAGGGTGGCTGAGGCAATATCTTTTATTGGACCAG
Source organism: Chrysemys picta bellii (assembly GCF_011386835.1). Classification (NCBI taxonomy): domain Eukaryota; kingdom Metazoa; phylum Chordata; order Testudines; family Emydidae; genus Chrysemys; species Chrysemys picta. The sequence continues at coordinate 2,012,949 of NC_088800.1, forward strand.
GTGAGAGCTGACCAGACCAGACCCAAAGAGCTCTGTGTAAGCTCAAAAGTTTCTCTCTTTCACCCACAGAACTTGGTCCAATAAAAGATATTAGCTCACTCACCTTGTCTCTCTAATATGCCTGTCCATGTATTTATCCCATACCCATCACAAGGGTATCTGAACCCACTGCCTCCTCACAGTGCCAGAGTATGGGCCCCTCACACACTATGGCCACCCCCTCCAGTGTGAGGTGCCCCCCGCCACTCAGAACCCTCCTCTCCCAGTGAGACAGCCCCCCACTCAGAGCCCCCTCCCAGTGTGAGGCAACGCCGCCGGAGAGCCCCCTCCCAGTGAGGCAAAGCCCCCGACTCAGCGCCCCCTCCCAGTCTGAGGTAACCCCCCCCACTGACAGTCCCCTGTCAGTCTGAGGTAACCCCCCCCACTCAGCGCCCTCTCCCACTGTGAGGCAACCCTCCCCACTGACAGCCCCCTCTCAGTCTGAGGCAACCCCCCCACTCAGTGCTCCCTCCCAGTGAGGCAACGCCCCCCGACTCAGCACCCCCTCCCAGTCTGAGGCAACCCCCCCCCTCAGCGCCCCCTCCCACTGTGAGGCAACCCCCCCACTGACAGCCCCCTCTCAGTCTGAGGCAACCCCCCCACTCAGAGCCCCCTCCCACTGTGAGGCAACCCCCCCCCCGACAGCCCCCTGACAGTCTAAGGCAACCCCCCCACTCAGCGCCCCCTCCCACTGTGAAGCGCCCCACTCACCGCCCCCCCCCCGTGAGGCGCCCCACAATCCCCTTCCCAGCCCGACCTCCCGCACCGGACAGCCCGACCTCCCCCTGACAGCCCCTCCCGGAGCTGGCCGCTCTCCCTCGGCCGCCCGCGGTGCGAGGTGCCCCCAGCCCGCTCCCCTCGGCGCTGTCCCCCGCGCGAGGCCCCGCTCCTCCCCGGCACCGTCCCGACCCCCTCCCCCGGCAGGGCTGCGCCTGCGCGGCGGCCCCTCTCCCATCCGGGTCCCTCCGTGCGGTGTAGCAGGTCGGTAGGCGGGAAATGGCGACTGGCTGCTGAGCGGCTGCGGAGCCCCGGCGGCGGTGTAAACACAGCGGCGTCCGCCCGGCCTGGCCGCCGGGGCCCCGGATACCGGGGCCCGCCTCCTCGGCACCCCGCACCCACAGGTAGCTGACACCCCCTCCCCGCCAGCGCGGGGTCCCGCCCGGGATCGGGGGGAGCCAAGGGGGCTCCCTCCCAAAGTGGCCCCGCAGGAGCCCCGCGCCGGGCCTTGTCCTCCCTCACGAGCGGGCTCCCCCCGTGTAAACCCTTCCCCGTCGGGGGCTCCTCGGCCCCGGGTGTGAGGAGACACCGCTTCCCTGTTCGCCCTCCCTCCTTCCCCACCCACCTCAGAGGCCACTCAGCGAACCCCCCTCCGGAGCGGGGCCCCAGCCTCCCCCCCGAGCCCGCCTGGGCTGGGGGAGGCGGCTGGGGGCCTGTCACCTCCCCCCGGAGCCCCCCAGCCGCCCCCCCTAGGCCTAGGCCTATGGTGAGACGGCTCCGCCTAGAATCCCAGCTGCCCCCCCATCTCCTGGCTGCCCCCTGGTTATTCTGGGGGGGTGGGTAACGCTCTGATTTGGTGGGGTGTCCGGTGGGGGGTACCCCCCCGCTGCTGCTGCTGTCTCGTATGCATCTCAAGTTGGGTTTGTTTAGGGGGCGTTGCTCTCCTGGCTGCATCCGAGTCCCTGTTACACACACACACGCGCGCACACACACGGGGAAGTGTGGGGAGTGCAACCCAGGACGTGCCTGTTGCTGACTCTTGTTGCAATTATATTGGGGAGTGAAGCACTGGACATGGCTGTGGGCTAACTCTTAAAGTAATAGCGTGGGATGAGCCTGTCCTGGACTCACTAATGATGTTGGGGAACACAGTGCCCGTGCATGCCAGTCACTGACTCTTAGTGCAGTACTATTGGGGAGCACAGTGCCAGATGTGCCTACCCTTGACTCTAACAAGAGTAGGAGTGGGGTGAACAGTGCCAGATATGCTTGTTGCTCTGTCTATTGGTGGTAATAATAATGGGGAACATAACCTTGGATGTGCTTGTTGCTGACTGTTATAGGAATAATATTGGGGAGAGCATCACTGGATATTCCTGTCATTGTGACTATAGTAATATTATTGGAGTGATGGACTGTCTTGTAGCCTTTTACAATAATTAATTGGGGGACTGCCACACTGGATGTGTCTCGCTCACTATGATAATATTGGGGACCGCTGCATAAGATGCCCCCATCGTGGAGTTGTATCATAATATTGGAGTGCACTGCTGCACTGAATGTGTCAGTTGCTCACTTCTATAATATTGGGGAGTGCAGCAGTGGGTTTGCCTGTTGCTCATTTTTCAATAATACTTGGGACTGCATCACAGAATGGGTGTAATAGTCATTTTTGCAACAATTTTGGTGGGCTCTATGTCAGAACTGGCTATCATTCCTTTTATCATAATACCAAAGAGTGCAGTGCTGGATGTGTTTGTTCCCTTTCATAATTATGATTTTGGGGGATGTAGTTCAGTACCTGTCTCACTCTGTTTTATTAGAATATTTGGTTTCACAACTTCACATATTTATGGTTCATTTTTAAATTAATACTGAGAATCACTATGCCGAATATGCCTGGCTCTTTCCTTTTTTGATGATGACAGAGTACTTTTCACTCTTATAGTGCTGTGGTCTGTGAGAGGATCTCAAAGCACTTTATATTTATTAATTAATTATTGCTCTGTTGCCTCAGGCAAGTCACTTAACCTCTTTTCTGGTTTTTCCCATCAATAAAATGGGAATAATAATACCTCACAGGGGTGTTGAGGATTAATTAGTTAATGTTTGTGAAAGGCTGTGAAGATGAAAAGACCTATATAAATGTTATGTATTATTATTATTATTAAAGTGTCATAACACACTGAGGTAAGGTAGTTATATTGTACATGTTTTACACATGGCTGAACTGAGGCATAGAGAGGTTATGACTTACTCAAAGTTACACATTGAATGTTTGACAGTGGCAAAAATAAAACCCTGGAACCTTAATTCTTACATGCTGTAAGCACTAGAGAACACCACTACTTTTACTTCTGTCTAATAGGTATATTATAATATTCTCAGATGTTATTTGTCCCAGGAAGTGTTATGATGATTTTGGTGAAGCTATTTTATTTTACTTAGTTTTGGTTTTGCCCATTTGTAGACTTTAAAGATATCATGGCACTTTTCATAAGAATTAGGGTTGTGTGCCCCAGGGTTCTGGACAAATTCAAATTCAGGTAATAATTACATTTTGCCTCTCTAAATTCTGTTATTCCTGCCAGGATATTTACACTGCATAAAGCATTCTTCACTTTCTTCCCTAAAGTATTGTGTGGCATTCTGGTCAAGACTTGATTGTCTTCCCACTGACTTCAGGGGTACAGAATAAAGTTCCTAATCATTAGCATGTACTGCCTCAAATATTACTGCATTTCAGGGATTTGTCTTTAGATCTCCCTTTCCTGCCCCATACAGGTTTTCAGAGTTTTACTGTTTGTAAAGGTTTCAGAGTAGCAGCCCTGTTAGTCTGTATCCGCAAAAAGAACAGGAGTACTTGTGGCACCTTAGAGACTAACACATTTATTGATGCATCTGACGAAGTGGGCTGTAGCCCATGAAAGCTTATGGTCAAATACATTTGTTAGTCTCTAATGTGCCGCAAGTACTCCTAACGTTTGTAAAGTTATTGGAGATCTCTTGTTTAAGGGTATTATAGAAGTTGAGGATATTATTTTGTAAATGTCCATGCATTTCAGTAACCTAAAGGTAACTTTACTTCAATAGGGTGTAAATTTCAAGCTGGAGGAAAAGATGGCACTAACAAGTTACTGTGAAAAAAGTCTTACTTTGTTCACCACAAAAATGACATAATGACAAAGCTTATTTTCGGAATAGCCAAGCTGACTGGTGTTCTTTGTTTCCTTTTTAATTACATTATACTCTTCAGCTATTTAGCACCCTTAATTTTACTGTGTTTGTCAAGTGCAGTCTTTTTCATGATTCATATAAGTGCTTATTTCTTTTCTTGACACAAGTTAGTGGAATTAAGGTTGTGTCACTAATAAAAGCAAGGAAATACAAAATTAAGACTGAAATTGAGACTGAGGCCTGTCCTATTGTAACTGGTAGGTAATGAAGCATGATTTATTTATATATAAAATAAATCACTGTTAGGAGACTCTGCAGTAGGGCTGTAACAGGCACAGTTTACACATGGGGTGACAGCAAAAATGTAATCGTTGGCTCCTGTTTCTTTGACTCAAAATTTCAGAGTTAATTTTGAATAGTAACTATTTTTAATCAGAATTTTTTAAGAGGGGGAGAAAAGAATCCCAAAATAAATAGGTTGAAGAGTTGAAATGTATGTTCGCTTCATTAAAATTTTAGTTTTTAGAGTAATTGAGTATATATTTATTAACAATGTATTTATGAGCAGATGGTAATGATTTCTTTGGATTGTTTACGACATTCACGGACAAATTGTCTGCTGTGCCCATATACATAGACTGTTTAAAACAGTTTTCTGGTCTCTTCTGTTTTACCATCCTTGAGAGCCCATGTAGCAGTTACCCTTCATCATTCTAGCTGAAGACCACTGGTCAGAACATCCTCTGGAGCCAAACGAAAGCTACTCCGAGGAATCGCCTGGAGAGGTTTCTTAAGTATAAGATAATGATTTCTTCCCCATAGAGGGACAGATGTTCTGAATCTAAAGAACTTTTAGCTCTTGACTCCATGTTGAGTGAAGGACCAAATTCTGTCCAGAAGCTATATCCTTTGCAGGGCAGTGCTTTTTACCGTTTTTAGACTATTGAACAGTTCTTTCAAACACAGATTTAAGAGACTTCTGTTTCTTGTTGTTTGGATGGGGCAGAATTGTGTACTGTTTGTTATTGGAAGACAACCTGGAACTTTCAGAAGTGAAGTAACATGTACTCATGAATTTTTTTGGCTATTTCCCTAACTTCCAGTCTGTTCATCCTTGGAACTCCTGGTCCCTATCCACCTTGCTGCCAACTGGTGTGCTTACTATTTCAGCCTGGCCTCTCCTGACCAGCCAGTGAATATCTCACACAGTTTATGGACTGCACTGATGTCAGAACAGGACTTTAATTCAGGCTTTATGACAGGCTGCCAAGTTTTCTTCCCTCTTGATTCTACTCCCATTCCTTACTTTGTCTTAGGAACATTCCTGTTGACAAAGACCTGTTGTGATGCACGAACGGATCAGACACTGATGCTCCCAGCTTTTACTGTCCCAGGAAGAGAAGGACTAAGCCTGAATCAAATTCTGTTCCTTCATGTAGTAGCACTTTGTATTACCAGTCATTAGAAGGAGCTTTTCTTTACTATTTCACACTCTCCCAATCAAATTCTTAATAAGGGTATGTCTTCACTTCCCGTCGGATCAGTGGGTCGTAATTGATCTATCGGGGATCGATTTATTGCGTCTTGTCTAGACACGATAAATTGATCCCTGCACACGCTCCCCGTCAACTCCGGACCTCCACCAGAGCGAGAGGCGGAAGCGGAGTCGATGGGGGAGCCGCGGCCGTCGATCCCGCGCCGTGAGGACCCAAGGTAAATCGATCTAAGATACGAAACTTCAGCTATGAGAATAGCATAGCTGAAGGCGACGTAACTTAGATCGATTCTCTCCTCCCCCCCCGCCCCCCTCCAGTGTAGCCGTGTAGACCAGCCCTTAGTTATAATTAAGGATGGAACTTTTAGTTGGGAGAATCCTTCTCTGATTCGGCAGCGGAATGGTATATTCTCCCTAGAAGCTTGGTCAGTAAAGTAGAATTCTGGTTCACATTGCCTTTGGCATTCAAAATGTCAAGCCCTGTAAAGCATCCTTAATATTGTAGGTTATTATATGCTAAAATGTAATGCCTGTTGCCGAGTAATGTTGTATTTATTTGTATTGTATTTTTAGTTTTGCTTTTCATAGATCAAGCTATTTGTAAGCAAATCAGTTGATGTATGGTTGTGTTAAACTGTATATATTGCCACTACTTTAAAATACAAAGTGGATTTATTAGTATCAGTTTTACATTTCCAGGTAGAAGGTCTTAATTTTTCAATAGTAGTTGAAAAATTAAGAGAAGATTCATACACTTCATGGATCCTCTACTGTGATCACTTAAAAAAATGGCATTGGTGGATGTTCAGTTGTTGTCATATTTCATTTTATGTTAAGTGGTTTCCATAAAGTCAGTTTCAGGGATTAGTTCAACCTAGGCTTTCTTAGAGTTTGCCTACACAGGGACATTCAGAAAAGATATATCCAGATTAATTGAAAGTATGAATTTAAAGTGAATTACTTAAACCACATAAACCCCTATGTGAATGCTCTTATTCAGAATTAAAGTGACCTTAATTTGGTTTAGGAAATTAATTAAAATAAACTGAAGACAGACCTCTTTAATTTTGAAAAACTGTACCTTCACAGTTTTAACCCACTTTAAATTCAAACTTTCAGTTAATTCTGATTAGCTTTATTGAGTGTCCCGTGTAAACAAGCCCTTAGTCATGTGTACAATATTGTAAGTGGCTTTGGTTTTACCTGGTTGTCTAGAGAAGGAGATTTAGGGAGATAGGATGGCCCAGTGAAACTCCATTGAGTGTCAGGAGACTGGTGTATTCTCAGCTCTGTGAATGACCAGCTGTGAGACCCTGAACAAGTCACTACCTCTGTGCCCTGATCTGTAAAATGAGTTATCGTAGTTTATAAAGCACTAAGATCTATGGACAAACCTCTGTGATGCAGAAGTATAGCTGGTTCTGAAGAATATTCTCACTACCAGCAGCTGCATGTGATTCCTTTTATTGTAGGGGAAAATTTAATGAGTGTAGCTCCTGACAGAGCTGGTTTTATGAGAACCTAGCCCCCATCAATCAGGCTTGCTAAAACTAACATTAAATACAATGCTTAAAACCCCCCCTATGTGTTGCAGCAGATCTAAGCGGGATCCACTGTCTAAGGGCTTGTCTACACTTGAAATGCTACAGTAGCCCAGCTGTAGCATTTAAGCTTAGACACTCAGGGCTGGTCTACACTGGGCGGGGGGGGGAGGGGGATCGATCCAAGATACGCAACTTCAGCTACGCAAATAGACGTAGGTCCAGACGGCGCGGGATCGATGGCCGCGGCTCCCCTGTCGACTGCGCTACCGCTGCTCGCTCTGGTGGAGTTCCGGAGTCGACGGTGAGCGCATTTGGGGATCGCTATATCGCTTCTTAACGAGATGAGATATCGATCCTGGATAAATCGATTGCTACCCGCCAATACGGCGGGTAGTGAAGACGTATCCTTACAAGAGCAATGGGAGAGGATCTCCCATTGACTTAGTTAATCCACCTCCCTGAGAGGCAGTAGCTAGGTCAATGGAAGAAATTGTCCATTAACCTAGGGCAGTCTATACCTGGGGTTAGGTCAATTTAACTATGTCACTCAGGGTGTGACTTTTTTACACTCCTGAGACACCTACATAGGTTGACCTAATGTTTGAGTGTAGACCTGGCCTAAGTTGTGTAGACAGACAGTGTTGGTCAACTATGAAAAAGTAGGACTGCCATAGAAAATTTCTTCCAAAGCTCACATTCAGACTTCCTATTAAAATCAAGCAAAAGATACAAAGAAAGCATAAAAACTAACTCTTTGTGAAATTTCACACGGCTCTTCCGCCTGCTTTTAGGTAAACAAGAATTTATGCCTCCTTTTAAGCCCATTTTACTGTGCGTACTAACTATGGAGTTGTTACCAGGTATCCCCGTAATCATGTGGAACATAGGTGAGGAAATATTGGTCTGACGAAGTGGGTATTCACCCACGAAAGCTTATGCTCCAATACTTCTGTTAGTCTATAAGGTGCCACAGGACTCTGTTGAAGTATTGTTACAAGCTTAAGTGGGTTTTTTTTTCCAGTTTTGAATTTGCAATACTTATTTTGCCTTCATGTAGTTTAAGCAGGTATAAAATTGTTTAGTGAGATGCCTCTCCCATGATTAAAGGAGCCTTCACCTCATTTCATTTAAAAAAAAAAAAAAAAAGCAGTTTTCAGGTCAACAGTGAGTTTCACTTTGCAGAATTTGATGCCCCAGGATGCATGCTGCTGCTAACCATCTCATCCCAAAAACTGGGGTATAAAATTAATTTAAAAAAGAATGATAGGAATTTCTAAATAAATTTAGGAATGCCTTTACTTCATAGGTAGGCTCCAATATTTATTGCTTTTCTGTGGTAGGTGTGAAGTTGTCAAGTGATCAAGCTGGTGATCTATAACATATTTGGACTTTGTAGAATATGCAAGTAGAGGAAGGCAGGCAAATACACAAGACCAAAATAAGGCCTAAAAGACTGTTACCTACATCAGGTTAGGGCTAAGCAATTGTTCCTAGTGCGAGCTATGCTGACCAAGTTAAAGCTTTAACAACCATTTGCTAAAATTCAGTTGCTTAGATTTAAACTGAGTTCAGAAAGCATTAGCTAGATTGAGGTAGGTTACTCAGTCTAATATCACATTTGTAAATTCTTGTCTACAGTAGAACTATATGATAGCTGCAGGTGCTGAATATTTCTAAAAATCTGTCCTAAATTTGTTTCATTATTCTGTGTAATAGATTCTTACCTCACCTATTGTTCAAACACTGAAGGCAGCAGAAGTGATCTCCTTCCATAAACTGCTACTGCTGGTGGTTTTGAAGTATTCTCTTCTTGATAATCTGGTTTACTAACATGAAACACAGTTAAAACTAGCATATCCCAGCCTTCTTCTCTTGGTTTAGTAATCTGTTTTGCCACTTCATTCCATCTGAAGGGTTTTGCTCCTGCCCCTCTCTCCAGGTAGCTCCAGCTTTCCTGCTGGTTGGTAGGGAGAGCTTCTTCCCTGGCTCCCCTCTGGATTCCTTCCAGTTCTCTCTCCTCTTTACCCTTATATCTCAGTGGACTAGATGACAGCTCTGCTCAGTCTTTTCTAGCCCTTTGTCTCCTCACCACTGAGAGGGCAGGAGCCTTTTTATAGGAAGGACTGCCCTTGGGCTATGATGAGGTATCTGATCACCTGACCCAACCACTGGCTCAAGCCCAAATCCATCACCTGGGGGGCTGGGCCCATCTCCCTTAAAGGACCAGCCCAAACTGTGGTATTCTGGCTGTTTGGAGCAATGTGCACATGCTTGTAGTGCTTGTATGTATAGGCACACACTTTATTTATACATTTTGAAAATGAGAGCTTCTATCAGAATAATTAAAAAGGCATAGTTGTGAAAGAGTTACATTGCTTCTGTGAGGAAAAGGATTAGGACTGCCTGAGGCCGTAAGTCAGTTTTCTGGAAACAGCAGACAGGAAGTTACAGTAGGTAATACATAGATAACAGAAATAGCTATTAAAAAGTTAAATGTATTTACAGACCTTGTCTAGACTAGATTTAAAGGTGTGACATTAGATTGAATTACCTAACAGTCTACTTAACACCTTTTAAAACTCTAATCAAAACAAAGCAATTATACTTTTTAAAACTGGTTTAGTTTAAACATGACTGAAAAACACCCTGTTTGCCCATCAAGACAGGGCCCATGATTTTTAAAGGAAGTGAGCCAGGAAGTTATTTGAACCTTGACATTTTTAGTGGAGATTCTTAAAAGATCAGTAAGTTTGGAAGTGGCAAACATGATTCCATTGTTTAAAATAAGTGTCAAAAAGTTACTTGAGTTTAGGGGTATTCTGCTAACCAAACTGTTGGAGTTATGGGAAGGTATTTCTGCTTGATAGGGAAATTCAGTTGATTTACTGCACTTAGGTTTTCAAAAAAAACATACCATAATGTTCAACTTCAAAGATTAATAACCGATATAAATGTGTCCTGGACCAGTGCATGAAGTAGGGTTTCAAACTGTAAAGTGGCTTGAGATCAGGAAATAGAGGTCTGTCATAGATGGTTCCCTATTTTTAGAAGTTAAAAAGATACTCCAAATGGAGTGCTCTTGCAGCCTCTCTCTCCATATATTTCTTTCTTCTCCTTTTTGTTTCAGGGGACAGCAACATTAGAGATGGAGTTGTGACAAAGTGTGCTCCTGCATATGCCCACTTTTCCAGTGGTAGGGGCAATTTGAAACTGGCCTCAGCTACACACAGATTTTATACTGGCATAACTATTTCAATTAGAGGTGTGATTATTTTTTTACCAAAATAATTATACTGTACAGCCCCTAGTAAGGACACAGTTAGACTGATCTAGATTATTCACCTTGCTGTATAGATAGCTATAGCAGTATAATCACTTTTATACTGGTATAACAGCATCTGTGCTGTAGTCAGTTGCACTGTTTTAACTATACCAGTATAGTTAAATTAGTACAGCGGTTCTCAAACTGTGGTTGGGACCCCAAAGTGGGTCGTGACCCCATTTTAATGGGGTCACCAGGGCTGACCTTAGACTTGCTCAGGCCGAGGGCTGAAGCTAAAGCCTGAGCCCCACTGCCCAGGAGTGAAGCTGAAGCCTGAAAGGCTCAGCCCTGGGCGGTGGGGCTCAGACTTCGGCTTCAGGCCTGAGTGGCAGGGTTCAGGTTACAGTCCCCCCATTTGGGGATGAAGCCCTCAGACTTTGGTTTCAGTCTCCCATCCACCCCTGCTGGGGCAGCAGGGCTTGGGCTTGGGCTTAGGCTCAGGCGTTGGTCCCCCTTCTTGGGGTTGTGTAGTAATTTTTGTTGTCAGAAGGGGTTCGCGGTGCAATGAAGTTTGAGAACTGTTGAAGTAGTACAACTTTTGTATGCAGAAAAGGTGTGTAGATAGTGTAGAACCAGTTGGCCTCATGCTTCTGTAGCTGCTTTCAATCAGGAAAGCACTATTCCACATGATGATTTGATCATTCTGTGAAATTCCCACACTAAAAATGAAATAATAATAGTTGGGAGGTTGTAGGAAAAGATTTTGACGATTCTGCACCCAATGTCACGTTTCCTTAACACAAAGTGGAACAACTGAAATGGTATTTTCCTGTTTTCAGATTCAGAGTACAAATTAAAAACTACAGTGTCTGACCGGGACACTCCATCTGAATTAGTGACATCTTAATTTGATATTCAAAATGCGCATGAGGTCTCAATCAAAGCTCTGCAGAATTGATTAATGCATTTTTCAATCTGTTTTCCCACAATCTCTGACTTTTAAAAACATGTTTTTTTGGAGTGTTCTACCATTGTTGTCTCTGATGCCACCAGCTACTCTGCCTACCTGTTATCAATTATAAGTATTTGAATGTAAGGGTGTTGTTTTTTTATAAATAATTGGGATTTCTGAGCTTGCTGTTGGTGGGTAACTATCTTGCTAAAAAGGGTCTACATTTGTGACACTTACACCACGAGAGAGCCTTATGGCCAGGAACAGAGGTTGGAGAAAGTATTAAAACATAGTACAGTTAAAATGGCTTCTTAACGTTTTTTTGTCAGTAACTCTGAATTGGGACAAATTGTGTTAAATGTTTAAAACAAACTGTACCTAGGCTAGAATGCACTTTTTAAAAAATCATCCTTCTTAACTTATCCACAAGGGGGAGGGATAGCTCAGTGGTTTGAGCATTGGCCTGCTAAACCCAGGGTTGTGAGTTCAATCCTTGAGGGGGCCACTTAGGGATCTGGGGTAAAATCAGTACTTGGTCCTGCTAGTGAAGGCAGGGGGCTGGACTCAATGACCTTTCAGGGTCCCTTCCAGTTCTATGAGATAGGTATCTCTCTCTCTCTCTCTCTCTCTCTCTCTATATATATATATATATATATTAGCCAACTAAAATATGTTAGAAGTCAGTTGTGCTGGACTTTGTTCAAGCATTATTTCCAATTTTGGTTCCAAGCCCACTGTATACAGGACCTAAGAAGTTAGAAACTAATGTCTAACATTCTTCAATACTGATTTAACACTTATGGACTTGTATACGTGGGCTTGTCCTACACGCAGGGCTTGTCTATGCTGCCCTGCAGTTCGGACTATGGGGGTGTGAACAGCAGTGTGCACCAAAGTACTGCACTGTAACTACCCTGTCTGGACACTGCATGCACAAACTAAAAGATTCCTAGTTCACATTAAAACATTAAACATGTTGATGTGTTTTGTTATTCACACCTGCAATAGTCCGAACTGCAGGTCAATTCAGGCATAGCCCCAGTAAAATTAATCTGAATTAACTTTCAAAGTGGTAGTTAGACCACACACCATACTCTTATTCAGAATTAATTCAATTGAATTAAGCTAAACTGAATTAAGGCCACTTTAATTCTGAATAAGAGTATCTACACAGATGTTTAAAGCATCTTTAAATTTAAATTCACACCTTTAATATCAGTTGGATTCATTTTCTTGAGTGGCCCTGTATAGAAAATCCCTTATGCTTTTTTTTTTTTTTCCTTCAGTCATGATGAGTAGTGAAGAAGAGCCTGAAAGAGGTGTTTGGGTGAAAGGAAGTGTTTCCCTTATTTACATGAGAAATATTAGGAATTTCAAGAATGGTCTTGCCTGGTTTTGCTGGTGAGCTTTTTAAGAATTCCCAAAGATATTTATTGTGAGCTCTCACACCTTAATTGAAGAGGTAGAGGTGATGACTACCTTTTGTTCCAAGTATTTGTTAGGCAGTGAAGTTAATAGTTAACAAAAATGAACAAAAAAATCTGGCACATTAAACAATCTGACTATCCTTTCGTTTTATATGCTCACTTCTTGGTCTCTTGTTTCTTATGATGTCACAATTTCTCTAGCTTTCTAATTGCCATAAAGTCTCCTATGTTAGAGAAGACCTGAATTTCTAATATAAAACCCAGAAAGCCTCCCCAGTTCACCCTTCCCCCCCACAGAAACCCCCCACCTCCCCGCCAAACCCACAAGTCACTAACAGCAAGGTCTCCTTTAAATGTCATAAACAATAAAGAATACAAGTCCATTTTTGATCCTTGCGGGTCACTTTTACCTCTACAATTTTGTACTGCCATATGAATATATATACATCAGTATATTGTATACAACTGTGTATAAGGATGAAAAATAATGAATTGGATGAAACTTGAAAATATGAGATGATAAAGGTTATTTTTTGTTGTGGGTGAAGGGAAAGGAAGATAAGGATTATTCCCAACCTTATTAGAATCCAGAGGATTCCCCCAAACAGTTATATCTTTTATATAAATCACTCCATCACTGCAATCATCCTTATAGTCAAGGAGGACTAGACTAGAATCCCTTTGGAGCCCGGCATCATTATTCCTTAAACAGCTGCTTACTCCTGGGGGAATTGTGCATCACTGTGGATGCCCAGAATTCATGTTCCCTGCAGATTGCTTTGCTTTGCTGCAGAAAAATGACTTCTGATGGGGGAGCAAAAGGAAGCTGTAAGAGCAGTCATGCACCCCTCCCTGGCAGCACAGGCAGGTTGGTTCGGGCGCCTGGAGCAGCCAGTAGAGATGTAAATCATCACTGGATGTGTATGAAGGGGTGGGCAGTTGTGCATGAGAGAGAGACGCTCTGTCCCTCTCGCTCACTATTGTGGCACGCTCAGCATGGAGGGGCAGGCCTTCGGGGTGTGTCTGAGGAGGTAGGTGTGGCACAGGCTGTCCCCTCAGGCAGAGCAGAATGTAGCAACCTGCCTGCTTAGTGAATTGTTCCCATTGTCTTTGTGAATTCTCCCAGGAGCATAAAACAGGTGTAAAAGTTTTAAAGCTCCTTTTCATGGCCAGAGTGATGTAAAGGACAGTATGGCCTTATAAATGCTTATGGTGCTTTAATGATTAGAACTGGTCTACATTTTTGGACTGAAAAAATTTCTCATCAGAATGTACTCTATGAACTGTTTGCTACTGATCTTAATGGAGATGGTCAGTAGCCAATATAAATTATGAGTTTGATTCCCCAGCCCTCACTTGTTCTTCAGTTGCCTATGATGTAACACTGTGCATATGGATGCATATATTTGTTGACTAGTAACTAGAAATAAAAGGTCAAACCTAGCTACGTTACTATTAGGCAAGGGGGCTTGGGGATTTCCTCCAATGCTCCCCCCTCCAATTCTTCATCCATTGTATTGTGGTTAAATAAATTACCTACTTAATAATTGAAACCAGCATGATTATATTGTGTTATTTTGACAAATAAAATAAGCAGAATATTAAAATGTGGGCAGAATTTTTATTTTTTTGGTGCAGAATTCCCCCAGGAGTAACAGCTGGAGTGGTTGCTGATGATAGAAGCAAGGCATTCCATCTCTTCCCCCCCCCAACCCCCGTCCTGGAGTGGGGCCTGTCTCCACAGCAGTGAAGGATTTGAAAAATCCAAGAACCACATAAGTACGGTTCGCATCTTTTAGGGCTTGAATACACTGGCAGCACTTTAACGTGGCTTGTGTAATCGCGGCACAGGGCTGAGAGAGAGCTCTCCCAGTGCTCTAAAAAAACACCTCCATGACCACGAGGGGCATTGCTACCAGCACTGGGTGCGAGGCTCCCAGTGCTGGTGTACTGTCTGTACTGGCATGTTACAGCACCGAAACTTGCAGCGCTTGGGGGGGTGTGTGTGTGTGTGTGTTTTTTCACACCCTGAGCAAGGAAGTTGCAGCGTTTTAAATGCCAGTGTAGAGAAGCCATTAGTTTTGCAGGTCTATCCTAAAATGTTAACTAAAAAATCCCACAAGTTACACATCACACTAAAATACCAGTTTGTTTACATTTTTAGCTCTTGAGAATATGTCTGTGTTGTATAGAATTAATAATAGTAACATTTAATAGTTCTCTAGCACCTCCTTTCTGAGGAACTTTTTAAACTTGGGCACAGAAAGCAATGGCAACTTGTGATGTTTTTTGTTGTTTAAAGAGTACACCTCTACCCCGATATAAAGCTCTCCTTGGGAGCCAAAATTCTTACCGCGTTATAGGTGAAACCGCGTTATATTGAACTTGCTTTGATCCGTCGGAGTGCACAGCCCTGCCCCCCGAGCACTGCTTTACCACTTATATCTGAATTCGTGTTATATCGGGTCACGTTATATCGGGGTAGAGGTGTAGTTGTTACCCTGAAAAATGACAACATAAAAATGGCATCTTCTTCCACAACAGATCTGGTTCCTCTATATTTTGAGTCACCTTGGGTTACTTTTGAGTCACCTTGAGTTATACCTTTGAGTTACTTTTATAGTGCAAAAATACATCACTACCTTTTACACGTGTTAACATGGCAGAGTCATCATTGGTAGAATAAACTGAGCCAATTAGAGGGAATCAATTTAAGTGCAGTTCAGGGCGGAATTTGAGAATAGTGGGATCATATTGATGTATCTGAAGACGGAGTTTAGTCTAGACTCTAGAGAATCGTTTTTTTCATTTTTTCTTAGTGCACTTGAGAAATCTTTGTGATAATTCATTTAATCGTTATTTAATATTTATACTTTTAGTAGCACCCAGACACATCTTACAGCTACAGTCTGTTCCCCCACATAGTCAGTCAGTTTTGCCCTATCTGAATGGTTTGTCACACAACCATGGGGAGGAAAAAACATTTAACAAAATAGGAAAATAAGTTTCCTAAAACACAAAAATTGGCTGGGGGACTCATGCAGATATGTTATCTGAAACTGACTAGATTTAGAGTTCACCATGTCTCTTCAGTGTTTTACTGTTATGTCAAAATATATATTAAAATAAACAGTATAAGCACCACTGAAAAGTTAATATAGCTATTAGAACCTTAACTCTTGGAGAAAAAATACTTTTCTCAATTTTTAACTGGGCATCCTTAATGATCCATTAACACAATTTTTTGTGTGCACACATATATTAGCAAGTCACTTTGGATTTCCCTGTATGAAATTGACAATAATGCAGCTCTTCAGTGAGAAATAAAAAATGGACCAAATTTGATCAGAGGAAGAATAGATTTACATCCGCATAAATATGTGTTGAAAATATATACAAATATTGAATATATGGTGTCAATAATTGATATTGAAAAAGACTGTCAAATTTTATCTAAAAAATAAGAAAATCTGAATGTGGTAGCATCCTTGGGGGTTTTTCACAGTGAGGTTGATTGACTTCATTTCCTTTAGCAGAAAATTTGAGTACAAAAGGAACATTCTGAATAGTCCCAAATGGAGGAAGAGAATAATTAAAATTAGTTTAAAATATGTGTGGTGGTAATATATTTTTTTTTTGCAGCAAGGCAATAGAATAAAAATGAAGGCATGTGTGCTACTGACGTTTTGTAACTTGTTATTTCCAGGATGTTAATTATGTGAATTTCCTCAATACTCTCACACTTAACAATTCTTCTTACCTCAAAGATTATGTAATTATGTTTTTGTGTTTGAAGCTATAGAACAATTAGGGAACTATTTCATAGAATCATAGAATATCAGGGTTGGAAGGAACCTCAGGAGGTATCTTGTCCAACCCCCTGCTCAAAGCAGGACCAACCCCAACTAAATTATCCCAGCCAGGGCTTTGTCAAGCCTGACCTTAAAAACCTCTAAGGAAGGAGAGTCCACCACCTCCCTAGGTAACCCATTCCAGTGTTTCACCACCCTCGTAGTGAAAAAGTTTTTCCTAATATCCAAACTAAACCTCCCCCAGTGCAACTTGAGACCATTACTCCTTGTTCTGTCATCTGGTACCACTGAGAACAGTCTAGATCCATCCTCTTTGGAACCCCCCTTCAGGTAGTTGAAGGCTGCTATCAAATCCCCCCTCATTCTTCTCTTCTGCAGACTAAACAATCCCAGTTCCCTCAGCCTCTCCTCATAAGTCATGTGCTTCAGCCCCCTAATCATTTTTGTTGCCCTCCGGCTGGACTCTTTCCAATTTTTCCACATCCTTCTTGTAGTGTGGGGCCCAAAACTGGACACAGTACTCCAGATGAGACCTCACCAATGTTGAATTTCATTGTATGTTCTATTGGAGATAATCAAAGAAGAGTATGAAGTAGTAGTAACAGGAGTCTGAATACATTGTGCCCTTCTTCTCTTCCTACAGACTGGATAAGCTTTTCCCCTGTAAGGGTTTATATACCGCCAATCCAATTGTGCTATGGCGAAAGGCATTTTTTTATGCTCAGTAGTTTTTTCAGGATTTTGGAGGAACCCAATTCTCTCTTTCTTTTTTTACCCAAACCTAAAGTTCAGGTGTTTCTGTAGGGAAACAATGAAATTGTGCTTTATTTACTCTAAAGGAGTCTCATTCTACAAGGAGAGGGTATGTTGCTGTTGAAGCCAAGGTAACAGATCCTTCATATATTTTGTCATAAGCTTTCTAAAAGATAGATAACACATGACAAAGTCATATGTAATATGTGGCTGTGTCTCTAATGCTGTGGGAAGATCAAGGTAAATGGGAGTAAAAAGAAATTTTCCTGATGAAACTCAAGCAAACAAGGCTCTCTTATTTGCCCCAGTATTGCAATGCGTATGACCTTTCCATGACAAATATAGGGGGGGCTATTCCACAGTCTTCTCACCACAACACAGTTTATCTTCCCAACATCTTTAAATAAACATAGTGTTTTCCAATTACAACTGGCATATCTGAGCTTGCCTTTAGACTTTCTCACACCTCTTCTTTAGGAAAGAGAGTTGTTCATGGAGATCCATACATATCTTCAAGATGTTTCTGATTCTAAGATGTCATTGGCTTTAAGACAGTCACAGGAGATGATAAATCAGCGCTTTTTCTATATTTTATAGCTTGGACTGCTTCCTCTAACGCAGCTACCCTAGAGAATTCAGGTGTCATATACATATTCTGCAGAAGAAATTCAGTAACATGGTGGTGGTACCCAACTATAAGTCCTTAGAATCTGCAGAACCATATAATGCTAAGTTTTTGTTTTGCTTTGCTATTGCTTTTGAAATATGTCAAGGATAACATTATATATTACTGCACAGAGTGGAAGTTGATATCGGCTTATTTAAAAAAAACAACCTATGAACAACCATAGCTGTTGACAAGAAGATCCTCTAGAATTTCCTATATTTCTGAGCTTTTTTATTTAAACTTACTAACGTGCATGAAGATATGAACAGTTCAAAAGTACTAACAAAATTATTATGTGAGGTCACAGTTTTCCATGACAGCTTGAGAGATATGTTCAGGAAGTGTTTAGCAACCTGTCTATACCAGGATTGTAACAAGACTTCCAAAAATAGGCCTCTGTATGCCTAGCAGCATGGATTAAATGTCCAGAGTGTCTAATGTGTCTAAAGCTGGTTCATTCCAGAAACACAACAGGAATAGTGCAGGTTTTAGTGGAATCTATAATCCACTCATTTAAAATAGAGCATTCTGGTCATCTAATCCAGAACCTTTGACTTTCAGAAAGATCCGCCACTGTTCAGACCTCCTACCTTTAGATTATTCTTCTGTATTAAATCATACATTTCCATGCACTGGCCATTGCTTTGCCTAGGTAGTTTTGTTTTGTTTATGGTGCAGTAATTGGAGGTACAAATTTCTTCATTAATAACATATGGTCTCCCAGCCTACATAAGACTGTAAATTAGATGGTCTTTCTGCTACATGAGACTGTCAGCCAATTTTGAGATATGTTAACTATTTTAAGATAGATTCATCCTCAACTTGTCTCCATTGGGGAGCAGTCTGAGTCAAAATACAAAGACTTACTTTTTATCATTTTAGTGTGCATCATACTATCAAATACTATCAAACTACAGAAAATGCTGCGAGAAGTCAACACAAAAAGCAGCCAACTCGGACTGAAATTAACCGCTCAAAATTAAATTTATGTGGTCTGATACCTTGCCAAAAGTCCAAATAACAATCGAGGGAGAACAAATAGAAGAAGTTGAGCAATATGTCTATTTGGGCCAAGAAGGTAACATGCACCATGATCAGGAAGGTGAACTCTCGAGAAGAAAGAAAGCAGGTTGGTGTGCATTCAATCCTATCAAGGATGTCCTCCAAGGAAAAATCAACAAGGAAACACGCGCCAGCCTCTTCAACTCAACAGTACTGCCAGCAATGTTGTATGTCAGTGAAACATGGGCGCTGATGAAGATAGAGGAGCAGCAACTGTCTGTCACAGAGAGGGTGATGGAAAGAAGAATTCTGGGAATTTCAATCTGTGACCAAGTCCCCAATGAAGTGATCAGAGAGCAGAGTGGAGTGCAGGACGTTGTTGTTGAGAGCAGGCATAGTAAAATGTGATTGGCTCGGCATATAGCGAGGCTTACTGACAATCGATGGACTGCAGCTGTCGCCGAGTGGTACTCCCGGGAACTGAAACAACCACTCGGACGACCTCCGAAGAGAGGGAAGATTTTATCATGAAAAGACATGGCTGCACATGGAGAAGGCAGGCCAGGATACGAGAAGAATGGAAGATGTGTTGTGATGGGTGCAATCTATACGAGGGCTGAAGGACCGATCGATCAAGGTGATCAAGGTGAGTGTGCATCATTTGTTACAGGGAGAAGACTTTTATATGGAAAAATAAAATAAGAACAGCATTTCATTTTTTGTGCTATCTAGGCTGGGAGATCATGCATTATTAATGAAGAAATTTGTAATTCCAACTTTGCACCATAAACAAAACTACATAGGTGGGCAAAGCAAGGGCCAGTGAATGCATGGAAGTGTATGATTTTTATATCAGAAGAATAATCTAAATGTAGAATCTGTGAACAGTTGCCAATTATAAACAAACCGTCTTCATTCCTAGTCAAAGATATAATCTTAAGAAGGCAGAAAGTTATTGTGACAAATATGGAGTTGATCTATGATAGTTATGAATACTTCAGCAGTCCAAGGAGTGAGTCTTCAAGTTTTTAATTTCTAAAACTTGAGTTGCCTCACAGCAATGAAATTTGCTGATGTGATCTGACCTGGATGATTCATCTAAAAGGAATTGAAAGATAACTTTTACTCTAATTAAATTTCTGTGTCTCTGAATCTGGCTTTTGTGTTACTGTTTGTCTGTCCCAAATCATTTAAAAGTAACATTGACAAAGTTTCTTATCAATGAGATCTGTTTACCTGAGGTGATTGTTAATGGAATATTGAGCTTTTCACTTCTAGGGTCACTGGTTCAAATCTAGATTAAGTTAATAGTAACAGAAAGTTATCATTGGAGCAGTTTACTGCTCTGTGTGAAGTGAGTTGATCACAGACAAGTGTCCACATCATAAATGGCAGTAATTGACATCTTTATGAATAGTCTCAGTAGAGGGATTATGGAGAGACTGAATTACCTTCTTCTCTTTGAGAACATTGTTAGAGATGCATGGATGGGGCAGTGTGGGAAAATGTCTACCACTGTAAGACCTGAGCACAGATGAGTAAAGTATAAAGATTCCTTCCTTCTTCCATTCCAACACTTTACCCTAAACAAAGGATGTTCCACTTCACCACAAAAAGTCATCACTGGCCAGGAAGAGCCTCTTCCAGACATCAGCCAAGCAGAATCTCCTTAGTCAGAGCAGGGAGAACAACGAGATTTTTTGAAATGCACTTGGGTCTACATATCTAATCTGCCTGGAGAATGCTTAGATCAGGGGTGGGCAAACTTTTTGGCCTGAGGGCCACATGGGGGAATAGAAATTGTATGGCGGGCCATGAATGCTCACAAAATTGGGATTGGGGTGCAGGAGGGGGTGAGGGCTTTGGTTGGGGGTGCAGGCTCTGGGGTGGGCCTGGGGATGAGGAGTTTGGAGTGTAGGAGGGTGCTCTGGGCTGGGACTGAGGGGTTCAGAGGGCGGGGGGGGGGGTCAGGGCAGGAGGTTGGGCCATGGGGAGAGGCTGAGGGCTGCAGGCTCCGAGTGGCGCTTACCTCAAGCGGCTCCCGGAAGCAGTGGCATGTTCCCTCTCCAGCTCCTACGTGGAGGCGCAGCGAGGCGGCTCTGCACGCTGCCCCATCTGCAGGGCCATTGGAGCGCGTAGGAGCCGGAGCAGGGCCATGCTGCGGTTTCTGGGAGCCACGTGGTGTGGCCCCGATCCTGCGCCCTGGCTGGAGCACCAGAGCAGGGCTGAGCCACGTGGTGTGGCCCCGACCCTGCGCCTTGGCTGGAGTGCCAGAGCAGCCCCTGGCCAGAGTGGGGCCAAGCTGCGTGGTCCGGCCCCTGACCCAGCACCCCGGCTGGAGCACCAGAGCAAGGCCGAGCTGCGTGGTCCCCCGACCCAGCGCCCCAGTAAGCCGCGTGGTCTGGCCCCTATCCCAGCGGGAGTTTGTGGGCCAGCTTAGACACTACAATAGGAGAAAAACAAACAAATGAAAAACAACTCCAAACTTTTTCACATACTTTGCTTAGTATTCATTTGCTCCTGCCATTCATTTAAACCACACACCAGCAATGACTTTAATTTCAGTTCCTGCAGTGCTGCTATTAATCCTCTACAGCATATACCATACTTATTCTTGGAATATATAGGCTCTTGAGTGATGGCAGTCCAACATTACTGGTCACCTCCATAATTCTTAATTTTCTTATCAAGCATAATTTACTGTTAGTCAGCATTATCATGTGTAGCATAGTTCTTGATGTTTTACCTTCTGTTTTGTCTTCCAACTTTCCAGTTTGGGTGGCATCTTCCTCAAGCAGTCTTTAGCGATTTAAATTAATGGTATGTGCACACCTAAATCTGCTTTTAGTGGTTTCATAGAAAATTAGATCCTGCTCCGACATCAGCGTTGGAAAAAATTAAGAAAAATTCATCCCTGATTGACAATGGTGTAGAAATATGCTCTTTATTTAGAAATGCTAGTCATATAAAGGAAGCTCTTTCCAGTACACACACACTATCTGAGCTGTAGAACAGAGATAATATTTAAAAGGTAGTGAACCTTTACAACTCAGTATGTAAGAACTTGAGAGAATAGAGAGAAGCTCTTTAAACTTCTTGATTTTAACTGTTCCTTTATTACTTATTTTCCCCTCTGTCACATATTGCTGAATCAAGGCTGCAGTTATAATCAGGGTGGATTTGTATGAATCAAGCCGATTTAAATCACCAAGTGGAAAGCATTGATTTAAATAATTGTAATAAATTTTTCCATTTGTACTACAGTTATTTTTTAAATACAGATGAATTCCTATTGGTTGATAAACCATTAGAACATGTTGATTTACACAGCCTTTATACTAGATTTGGTACCTCTTTTTGCTACTTAGGAGGGCAAACTATAACTATATACATTTATTTTAGTAATTATATAGATTAATATTTTCAGATTCTTATTAATTTTACATTTTTAGTGTGTTGCAAATGCTGAAAGATGTATTGCTTAATTACTAGTTAATTAACTTCTTGCTCATGATTTGTGTCAAGCTGCATTAGGATGGTGCTTGGAATTAAACACACAACAGCAAATAAGATTTATTTTTATTAAACAAAACAAATGTTTTGTATACATAAACTTCTATAAAAGTATGTTTCACATTGTAGTCAGATAGTTAAACTGATTATTTCAAGTCAGCCTGGGAAAATTTTCAAATATGCCTAAGTGAAAGTGACTGGAGTTTAAGTTCCTGCTTGCCTGACTCTCTTGAAAATGAGACAGTTTCCTAAGTTACTTAAGCTGTCCTTCAAACTTTTAATACTAGTAGATCTCACCCTCTGCTTCCTTGTTTTTATTCATTTTAAACAGGTTTACAATTTTATTATAAATTAAATAACACAATAAAAAGATATTTTTTAAATCATTTATTTTTATCCACCCTGGTTATAATCCCATTCTACCCATTCCTTTTCTTTAAAGAATGAATTTCAAAATATTGTGAACTCATAGTTTGTCTCCAACCTTTCATCATATGTCTACTTTGTTTTTTTGTTATTTTTTAAGATTTGGATAAGGAAAGAAGGGAGGCAGGATATTTCTCAGAATTTTTATGTTATATAAATAAAATACAGAGACACCAATGACTTTAATCTTTTAGTGTTGGACATACCCACGGTTAATGTATTTATTACATTTATTTATCTTCAAGTTCTTTATCAGCTTTTCATGATGTTATTATGTAAATGCTGTTATTTTATAAGGTGGGAATTCCAGACTGGCCAAGCTATCTGCTCTTGAAAGAGACTCTGCTGCAAAGGAATTTGTTCTAATTATTTTTTTCTACTAAAACCCCAAATGCAGTACAAATATATAGGTTTTTATGCATCCTCTATTGTACAAACATTGTAAAGACACAAGCAAGTCTTGTCTTAGCAGAATGTGCTTAAGTGAAATGTTCAGTTACATAGTATATTGGTCAGGCTCTTAATTGAATAGGATACTATGGTCGCTATCTGAATAGTATGTGTGTGAGCAAGGAAATTCACGTGCATATTTAGGCTAAAGTATTTATACACAGTCTAGTAAGTCAGTTTCTTTTGTGCATGTTTTAGAAAATCACACAAGAAGTAATACAAGTAGAAGCAGCACACTGCTGGCTGCATTGAGCATTAGGAAAGCAGACTTCTGTCAGCGAGAGGATTGTAGGTAACTGTTGCTAAGTCCATTAGGGATATTTATAACTTGAGGCTTGATACCCAGGATGTGAAGTAAGCCAAAGAACTCTTTGGCATTAATGTACGGATGAGTTGAACAGTACCTTAACAGGATAAATATATATACACCATTCGGAAACATTAACTCAGTTCATATTTTGATTTCTTAACTTTTGTTCCCTTTTTGAAACAAGTTACATAACTTGTAGTTATAGTACATTTTGTGAGATTTCCTTTAACAAGTTCTATGTTTATATAACTAATGTTTCTTGTAATTAAATATTCTTTCTGGTATCTGAATTTTACAGGTATTTGTATAAACATATACATGCACATTTGCTTGTTATAGTAGAACTTCGCTCATTCAGACCCCAAAAATGTCAGTCTTATGCCCAAATAAAGCTTATGCCCAAATAAATTTGTTAGTCTTTAAGGTGCCACTGGACTCCTCATAGTCTTTCTCTGTTTCTCATCAGAATTTTATTAGAAGATTGCTGTAGAACTGTCATATTATTAAGGGTTGTTATTACACTAAATATACTGCAGTACTTTTGCTAGGACTTTATGAAGCATAAATAAAATTTGTTCATTTATTTTAACAACTGTAGTTTAACTTTTGGGATATATTAAACCATGCCTTATTTTATTGTTCATTCACTTAATACCTAACTTGTAATATTCAGTAGTTGATAGGTGTCTCAGTCAAAAATGTGAATTAGTGAGGTTCTACTGTGTTCTTGTGCTGGGTTTTTTTTATTTTTTTATTTTTTTGGACTGGATTAAAAAAATCTACTTGAGTATAATTTTTAATTATATAATCAGGAGATAATGAATGTTTGAATGATCTGATGAAAACTATTTCTAAAGTATAAGAGCTAGAGTTCATGGAATGTCATTGGAAGTTTCACTTTCTTTAGATTGATCAGTTTATGTACTTATGACCTCCCATCACCTTAGTGTGATTGTCTCATAAACACTAGTGAATTTATTTTTGTAACACCCGTGTGAGGAAGACTAATATTTATCTCCTTTTTCAAAAAGGAGAGCTGAGAAACAGAAAAATGGTGATGTACAGATGATCACACATGGCAGAATTGACCCCATATCTCTGAGTTCCAGTCCAGTACCTAAATCTTGATGATCAAGAAGGGAGGAATGTCTCAGATTTGACCTTTCTGTCACAGTAATT
Organism: Chrysemys picta bellii; assembly: GCF_011386835.1. NCBI lineage: Eukaryota > Metazoa > Chordata > Testudines > Emydidae > Chrysemys > Chrysemys picta. The sequence goes on from NC_088800.1 coordinate 2,037,674, forward strand.
TGGCCATCTATGTACCTATGGGTACTCGTATTAGTAATTATATATTATGTTTATATAACATCTTGAATACCAAAAAAGATCTGGAGCAATATGCAAACTTTGCCTGTTTAGGAATCACTGCAGCCATCTCTGGGGTGGAATTGGCAATTACTTTATAACACCTTGCAATACTACATAACACTTCAGGAATACTGTATTAGATTGAAACTACTGGAGAAATTTGAATAGATTCACAGATTTTTCTTAAGGCCTTAAGGTTATAGTTATTTAAACTAGAATTTGATTAGGATTCTGGGTTTAACTCTTATTTTATTTTCAGATGTAGCTATTTTACAACTGTTTTTATACCGTTAGAATGCAGGCTGGAAATGGTATTGGTTAGTTTTGCTTGAATTGTTTTTTCTGTTTGTACAGTATGTATTTTTGTTTATATTATGTAGTAGAGTTTACATCGCTAATTAGTAATGGATGTATTAAATACATATCATCCAAATAAACTATCTTAAAAGAATGTAAAAATTGTGAAGTCAAGCTCTCAAAAAGTTAGGAAATGTCAGAATCAATGTTGTGTGTACAACCTTAATTTGCCCCCCTGTGTATATGCATATGTAATTAAAAACTGAATCATAATGCACAAGCATAAGGGAGATGAGTTAGGGTTGCATGGGCATTATTAATTCTAGCATTTCCTAACTTCTGAGAGCTTGATTTTGCAATCTCATTCTTTCAATGTATTTTTTTAGAACTACTTTACTACATAAAAAAATGACTCGCAGCAGGGTCATCAGCAGGGCTGGGATCTTTGGACAGTTTTATACTGCTTGAGCTGAGTAATTCAAAGCAGTAGACTCCTGTTGTCTTCTATAGGCATGTCTACACTTTTGGAGGCATGTAGAGAACAGACACCACACATAAAGCTAGCCTGGGTATAAGTAGTTTTGTAGACGGTGAGGCACCACTTGGGCAAGTAAAGTACAAACATGCCAGAATCTTGTAGTACAGGGTACACGGTTCTCTACATGCCCAAGCAGCGCCTCCCACATCTACACTGTTATTTTAGCAAGATAGTGTCCCACTGCCTCCTTGCTGCTGGAGACTTTTCCTACCACAGTGAAAGGTTCTGGTGGGGGCAGGAGGCGAAGGGGGAAGAAGCTCTGGCAGCTTCTGGATGCTTTCCCCGCTACAGGGAAAGGCTCTGGCAAAAGGGAAAGACCCCAGCAGCTCCCTGCTGCTGGAGCCTTTCCCCACTGCCTCTCCCTTGCCAGAGCCTTTCCTTGCCTCAGTGAAAGGCTCTGGCAGCTGCGAACTGCTGAAGCCTTTCCCTGCTGTTTCCCCCACCAGCTGCACATAGCTATACACTGTTGTGGACGCACTGTGGACGTAACCTACATGCCACCACCAGGGTAGAAAAGGCCTATGTGGACCAGCCACTAGATGAGGATGCAGACACACTTTGCCGGTGGGTTTCATAGATTTTGTTAGACAGCAAAGGAATGTTGAGAGTCAGAAATAATGGGTTCAATTCCAGGTTCTGTAGGGGGGTGTATCCTTGTGGTTACAGAGCCTTATCCTCCTGTCCTTTCAGCCTCTTCTTTCACCCCTTCTGCTCTTTTCCCACTGCCTCCATTTCCTGTCCATCTTCTCCCCCTGTGCCCTGCCAGCCCTTCTGTACTCCCTCCCCCTCAGCTCCTGTCCCAAGCTTCTGCCCCTGTGTCCCTCCCTTCCAGCTCGGGAAACTTCCCCCCTTGTGCCTTATATTTCTGCCTTTGAGGGGGAGCATTGAGAGTCGAGGAGAGACAGTCTCTCAGTTCCTGTTGTTACCCAGGGTTCTCAGAACCCAAAGCAGTGGTAAATTAACTGTTTCACTGCAAGTGGTATCAGGAATAAATCAATGGGAACACAGCACTTCCAGCTGAATAAAGATTAATGCAAGTAAGCGTGCTCGTATCTAAAACTACTGTTTGTTAGATTTAAGTACACACAGACATAGCAATAGGTTAGAACGTTCCAACTAATTACCTAGAATCTGAGATGGTATGGAGTAATAAGCAGCATGTCAGCGATGGCCGGTTGCTTCCCCACCAGGGAGTATGGTGTCAGGAAAAAAATCTCAAGCTAGCTTCAGAGAACTGCTCCAAAGCACACTCTATTGTCTAGTCTTTTTAGAACTAATTTTTACAAAACACATCACTCATAGTGACCTCTATTGGGTCATCTCTTCTCCAACTTCAATAAACTATTTATTAACAAAACATGTCTAACAATCTTATGCTATGTCTACACTACGCAGCTTTTAGCGACACAGTTATGCTGCTGCAGCCGTGCTGCTAAAAGGCGCGCAGTGTAGCTGCTGTTTGTCAGCAGGAGAGCTCTCCTTCCACCCCAACGAGCGGCGGTAGCTTTATTGGCAGGAGAACGCTCCCGTTGACAAAGCGCTGTTCACACCGGCGCTTTTCCTCGACAAAACTTTTGTCTTTTGGGGGGGTGTTTTTTTTTTTTTAACACCTCTGCCAGTGTAGACAAAGCCGTAGTCATAATAAGCTTCTATATCAAAGGTGCCCAGACTCAAGATCTCCATCCACTTCTTTTCCTTCAGTCTCAATTTGTTGACCCCTTTCTCACCTTCTCCCATTCTGATTAGCAGAAACTGCAAGCCTGCAGCTAGCATTTGACCTTGCCTCCAGAAGCTCTGCTTGTTCAAATTAACCCTTAACTAGGTGGTGTTCTATTTTATTAATGCATGGTGGCTGAATATGGTTGCAATTAGCTTGTTCAAATTCTGGGATAACGCACCCCTCCATTCCGGGGCAGCACTGTGCCAAGCGCCACAGTGGCCCCTGGAGGCTGGAAGAACAGTTATAGGAAAAGTCCTGCTCAACTCCTGCAGCCCTACGATGAAGCATGCTCTATGAGGATGGTGCATAGGAGCTATGAGTTAAGTTCTCTGTAAGCTGTGTGGCCATGCAGTAGCCTGTTTAGCATCGTGCAGGCACTTAGGCACCCACCCAAGGCCCGGCCAGGGACGGACGCCCCGGCCCCAACCTAGCCCGGCCCCCAACCTGCTGCAGCCCGGAGGGGGGCCTGGCCTGGCCCCGGCTGGGGAAGGGGCACCTATCCTGCATCGTATCAGGGGGGTAGCCGTGTTAGTCTGAATCTGTAAAAAGCAACAGAGGGTCCTGTGGCACCTTTAAGACTAACAGACTGTTAGTCTTAAAGGTGCCACAGGACCCTCTGTTGCTTTCTATCCTGCATCCTCAGCCCCGGAGCTGCTGTGGCACTGAGAGGCGACTCTCTCCCCCAGCTCAGGTGCTGCTGCAGGGACAGAGAGCTGGGGGGAGTCCTCGCTCTCTCTGCCATATCCCCGGAGCACCCTCCTGCACCCCAAACCCCTCATCCCCAGCCCACACCCCCAGCTGGAACCTTCACACCCCTGCATCCCAACCCTCTGCCCCAGCCCTGAGCTCCCTCCCACACTCCAAACCCCTCAGCCCCACCCCAAGCATATGAATTTTGTTATGTGCACCAATATGGAGGTGATGCACATAACAAAATTCGTTCTGCACATGGGTGGGAAAAATTAGAGGGAATACTGGCTGTGAGTGAATGGAACATGCACAATGCAGACAGAGCCTTTAGAAAATTTACTCTAGCAAGTCTCTGCTGAGCATTTGCAAACTGCACTTTTTCAGAGGCTTGTAACTTGGGCAAATTTTCATCAGGATGGCAAAAGATATATCTCTGAGAGCAGGGCAACCCATCTGCCAAATTTCAAGTCTCTGTTTCAAAGCATGGAGGCACTGTAGCTTCTCATTGAAACAATTGTCAGATTTTTTTTTAACGTGACAAAACAGCATATTTTCCCCTAACCTCATTTTTAGACACAGCAGAACCATTTTAGTTGAAACTTTCCCAAAAAATTCAGCTTGAGGCAGACAGGGGGCATGGAAGATTTCAGCCAAAACAGTTGAAGTTTGGCAAAGTTATAAACAACTGAAAACAGGGACATATAATGGAAAATATTGGACAACCTTGACTATAGGTGTCACTACTTCCATTGCCTATAACCAACAACATGAGTTTAGTTTATGATGTAAGCCTTTAAAGCCCCTTTAACCCACAATGAGTAGATAAAAACAAAATCATCACGAACTTATATATTTTTAATATTAAATTATATAATATAGATGTTAAAGTATCTTTGGCCCAAACTACCAGTAAATATTTGTCAATTTCTTCCATTTTATAGAATACATTTCCTTTAGATTTGTACATAAGCACCTAACTAGGGTTCTAGGTGGCTGTCAGGACGGCCACCACCAATGCACTCCCTAATGATTTCAGGATAACCCTGCAAGCAGCTCTTGCTTCGTTTTCCCTCTTCTGGTGCCACCGCTTTTCAGGGGCTGATCTCCTGTCCACATTTTTCCACCATATGTGATAGAGGGGTTCCACCTGGGTTGCCCTTCTATGTCAGGCTGTGGCATGCCCAGTGTGCCTGCCTCAGTTTCCCCTCAGCGGTTCCCAGTAACTCAGTACAGCTTAGTATATAAATCGACCTTTGCAGGGTTAATTTATTATAAAAGTCCCACAACCACAGTCCAGAACCCCCAGCACAATCCAAAAGTACATCACCGTCAACAGTCCCCAGCAGTTCATCGACAATCCAAGTACAACTCCAGCACCTTTCACAACAGTCTGCAGCTCTCTTGTACAGCTCGAGCATCCATCGCCAAGCTCCACTGTTCAGGGACCACGTTACCCAAGCCGAGATACAATTCTAGCTCTTGTCTAGAGACATCAGTGGGCCCTGGCCTGCAACCCTCTTTGGCCCTTTGGCTTCAGCTCTCTGGCAGGCATCTCCATCTGCTGCTTTCAGCCTTCAACTCTCTCTGGCCCTTTCTGGCCAGAGCTCTCTAGCCTGGGGAAGTTTGTAGGTAATTCCCCCTCCCCCGTTCTGCTTTCTTGCCTTCTGCTTTCACTAGCGTGATTTGACTTCCCTGCTCAACTAGGCCATCTCACTACCCCTTCCTTCAGGGGCATCCCCCTTCCTGAAGCTGTCAACCCAGCTCTGCTCTTCCTCTAAGCTCTCTCTGGACTCAGGGTTCTGAACACCCTTTTGGCTTTGGTCTGTCTTTTATTTATAACAACTCCCGAGGCAACCCCACCCTCCTCATATTATCAAACGAGGACACGCTTGAACTGAAACAGGAGAACTGGGCCTGATTTAATTCAAGGGGTGAACTACCCTGTTAAAGTGCCCCTGCTATAGATTACACAAAAAATGAATTTAGCAACCTCAGGTCATGAAGAAGAAAAGATAAGACACAAATTATATTAGTAAATGCTGTTATTTTGAACCTTCATGTAAAAAAGTTGTAAATAACTTCATGTTCTTTTTCAAGTGATTGTCCCTATTATATTCCACTGTGGGTTATGCATGTGCAGCATCAGCCTGGAGCCAGAAATTTTGAAAGTAGTGATGGTTGTTCTACATGTGAGCCTGGCTCACCTCGTGCCTCCGATGGGGGGGTAAAGGGAAAGGCAGACTGTTCGCTTCTCCAGTTCCTTCTCGTCACCTCATGGTCCAGGTCAGAACCCTTAGTGTCTGCAGCTTCGACTTCACCTACAAACAATAAAGAACCTTATTGTAAATAGTTATCAGTCTTAATTGTTTATAGTTTTAGCCGTTTTAACAGTAGTTTTAGCATTAGATTAGACTTCATCAGGGTAACCCTAAATTCTGTCACCACGGGGGTGTACCTGCTCATGGACAGCTTTCAGACCATAACAATATCATAGCTCACATCACACGCAACCTTCAGATACCGGTCAAAACACGTCTGTCCCTACTAGGTCACATGACCTGTGAACATATATCACCCTGTTCTCAAGTCTCCACTGTTGTTGCCTTCAAACTTGGCTATAGTCAGTATACTCCCCAAGGCATCATTCCATGAACCCCATGATACAGTTCCAGCCAAGGTACTGTCCTCCCTGTTATGGTGGACAAATTCCTCAGCAGGTATGTGTGGGGGTCCCCTTTCTCTCCAGACAGGATCATTGTTACAGACACATCCCAACTAGGTTGGGGAGAGCACAGGAACAACCACAGAGCACACGGGACTTAGACATCTCGAGAGGCCAGGGTGCACATCAATATCCTGGAACTACGGACAGTATGGAAGGTGTGCAAGTCTTTTTTTTCCATCAGCGCTCACCATGTCCTTATGTCGGACAACACTACAATTATCTTCTACATCAACAAGCAAGGGGAAGCGATGTCTGCCTCCCTGGGTGCAGAGGCAGTCAGCCCCGGAACTGGTGCTTCAGCACCCTACGAGCAGCCTACTTTCCGGGAAAGCAGAATATGCTTGCAGACTCCTTCAGCAGACATTTTGCATTTGACCATGAGTGGGAGCTTCGTGATGCAGTACTCCGCAACATTTTTACTCTATGGGGAACCCCAGCCAGGGATCTACTTGCTTCTCAAGCAAACAGCAAATGCACCACATATTGCTTCAGAGGAGCCCATGGTCATCACTGCCAGGACGATGCTCTGCTTTTTACTTGGTCAGACCATTTCAACTGTGCGTTCCCACTGCTACCGCTCCTGCCATGAGTCATATGCAAGATCCAGCAGGACAGAGAGGGTCATCCTGATCGCCCCCTTCTGGCCCAGACAGTTCTGATTTCCCAACCTCCTAGCGTGTCATCCTGCCAACCAGTCATCCTTCCAAAGTTCCCTGAGCTACTTACCCAGTGGAACAGCAAGATCAAACACCCCAATCCATGGCAGCTCCACCTCAGGGCCTGACATTTGGATGGGGAGCATCCTTAGAATGTTCTTGCTCTTCAGCTGTATGAGACATTCTCTCTAATAGTAGAAAGGAGTCTTCTAGAAAACGTTACCTAGCTAAATGGAAATGCTTTTCGTCTTGGACACAACAAAGAGGCCTTCTACCAGAAACTATGGATATTCCTCTCATCTTAGACTATATCCTATGCATGAAAACATCAGGTTTATCCATCAGCACTTAGGAATCCAGTTGGCGGTGATCATGTATGCCATCCACCTTCTCAAGGCTACTCAGTTTTTGCACACCCACTGACCATAAGATTCTGGAAAGGTTTAATAAGAACCTTCCCACCTGTTCAGAAGCACCCCAGTGGGATCTGAATCTCATTCTCTCAGTGCTAACAAGGCTCCCCTTTGAGCCTTTAGCTACTTGTTCCATGTCCCTCCTTTCCATCAAAGTCGTCTTTCTCGTAGCTATCACATCAGCGAGAGGGTTGGTGAACTTGGAGCAATGATGGCAGAACCTCCATACACAGTATCCCATAAGGATAAGGTTTCTTTACATCTACACCCCAAATTAATCCCTAACATAGTTTTGGAATTTTACCTTAACCAATCCATTCACTTACCTGTGTTCTTCCTGAAACCACATTCTTCTGCAGAAGAATGAAGACTCCACTCCCTTGATGTTCAATGAACGTTATTTTTTTACCTGCAGAGAACACAACCAATCAGGAAATCCCTGAGACTGTTTGTTACTGTAGCAGAAGGAGTCAAGGCATGCCATCTTCACCCAGGGAATCTCCAAATGGATAACTGGTTGCATTCTACTCCTGCTGTCAGCTCTCAAAAGTCCTCCTAGACATTTGCAAAGTGGCCTCATGGAGTTCCATTCACACATTTGCAAGGGATTATGCCCTGTTGCAGGACTCTTCTGCTGATCCTCCTTTGGGATGCCGGTACTCATCCTTGCACCCTCCTCCTATTTAGGTACTGCTTGTCAATCACCCACAGTGGAATACAGTAGGGACCATCACTCAAAGAGGAGGAGGAGGAGGTTACTTACCTGTAACTGGAGGTTCTTTGAGATGTGTATCTGTATTCCACTACTTACCCTCCTTCCCCTCTGCTTTGGATCTTATCTGATTCACGGTAGAGAAGGAACTGGAAAAGCGATTGGTTCGCCCTGCCCTTTATCCCCTCAGTCGGAGGCATGAGCTGAGTCAGGGCATGTTCGCAGATCAAAGTACGCTACTTTTGAATTCCCCAGCCCCAGAGTATAGATAGGGACCACATGTCTTGAAGACCCTCCAGTTACAGATAAATAACCTCTTTTGGTGAATGGGTGGGAAGAGATATAGTGGATTAAAGTCTTATAGAATGTTTTCATTATTTCTTTGCCTTAACCTTTCTGTATACATTGTTTTACAACTAAATGTGATTTTATTGTAACTATTAATATGAGGACACATAAACCTAGGCCCTGAGTTGTAATGCTTCTGTTACTTGATACACACAAGATTATAAATGGTCAACTTTTATAAATTTGTGTTACTGTTTCTGTGGGCCTTCATTAAATTCTGGAGAACACTAAGTATTTATTCCAATCTTTGAAAAATCTTAACTCCTTTTACTCTTTGATATAATAGTTGGCAAATTTGGTGCTGGTTAAAAGCTCCAGATTGACATCTGTGGAAAATGAAGCCCTGTGTTTGTCAACAGTTACAGAAAGTACAACACAACTAGCAGCATCACAAATCATTCTAATGCAGTTCAACCTTGTTCTGTTGAAAGGCCCTGCCAATTCATCACTTTGCTGCCTGTTGAGTCTACTAAAAAGCATGTAGGTAATGTTACTTTTTGTTACATGATCATCTCTCTACTAGGAATGGAAATGAGACTACCCAATTGCCAGTATTTTTTTGTAACTTTGGTCACTGTTTACTTGGGTTGGATTTGAAGTGGCCTACAGGTGAAAAGCTCAGAATCATATCACTGTGACCATGAACCATCCACTTCCCTACTGGTATCTTTTCCTAAATCCTCAGAGCAGTTGTTTTGCAGTACCTAAACATCTACATAGTATAGGTAATTTCATCTGTCTACTGAGCAGTTGGAGTTAGATGAGCACTAAAGAAATTTCTGAGAAAAAACAACAACCAAGTGATGGGTATTTTATAACTAACGCCTATGTCATAAATATGTTTAGGACATAAACATCAGTCTCTTATGATAACGCCAGGTACGGTAGTCCAGAAGATCAGCTTTCTATTCCTTTGGTATCTAATGCACAGTCTCTACTATGATTTATACTTCGGTGCAAAGCGTGACACCAAGTTAGCTCTATTGCCCGAAAATGCAGTATTCTTTAAATTAAGGGAGATACATATTGAGTGAAAAACTAAGCACAGTGCATCAGACTAACGTTTATAAATATATAACTATTGGGGATTCATACTTTCAAGCTTAATACAGTACCTCAGTAACCTAGTATTCTTGTTTTTCCTTTTATAGTTTTACATGTGGTACATATAAAAAATGAGGCTGAGAACGCGGAAGGCTTCTCAGCAGTCAAATCAAATTCACACCCAGCGTGCTTTGAGAGCAAAGAGGAAACATTCAGAGGTAGAAGAGAGCTTACCTGTCGGAGGAGGAAAACCACAGAAGAATGAAACCGGTCTGTTGTCATCAATCAAAAAATTTATTAAAGGAAGCACGCCCAAGGTATGAGCTCAGTGTTTTGTTGCTTTTAAAAAAAAAATTAAGTCATATTAGTTTTTTCTAAAATTTGATCAAGTATTGTATTAAGAAGAATAAGAATTTGTAAAAGGCATGTTCTATGGAGGCAGAACAGTTTTATAAACAATAGAATACAAAAATTGCCCCATAATAGTTGTGTGTGAATGCAGATATAGAAGTTAAATTGCAAAGTTGCTGACACTGTCTGGCTATAAAACAATTACAGACGTTTATGATAGTGCCATAAGTTTGAGGATTTAGTATCAGATGTTCCATTGGAGAAATAAGAAAAGTTGCCTTATAAATACAAGAAGCCAAATTCAGCTATAGTATAATCAGGTATAATTTCCGTGTGCCTCAGTGAATTTTGTATCTACTTATCGCACCTTAGACATGAAGTTTCAGGGCTAAATTACTTGAATCTTTTCAAACTCTATCTAGGCACAGATCTGAAGCCACAAAGATTTTCATATTAAAACCTGCTCAGTTCAAATTCTTAGGGGAAGATTATATACAGTACATTACTTTTATTGAGTGAGTGCCACTTTGAAATAGTTTTCAAAATTGCTATTTTTATTGTTTTTTTTAAAAGATGGTCTGATTTTATAAAACTTTTCTTCAGTCAGTGTTATCAGTCAGAAGTTCTGATATTGCCATTTTAAAACCGTAGATATTAAAAGAAGAACAAGAGCCAGGATGCCAGAAACATACAAAGATGTTTCAGAGAAATACATGGCAGATAAATGAAGTTTAGATCAGAAAATAGTGTTTTAGTGTTAAAGTGAAGTGTTAAAAATGGCAGCTTTATAATTTTGCATTATAGTTAAAATAATATGTAAAGATGCAGTGAAGTTTAAAAAATTCTAATCAAATTGTCTCCGAAAGCTGGGTGACTAGGAAACAAAATGGCAGATGTAATTCAGTGTTGATAAGTGTAAAGTAATGCACATTAGAAAACATCATCCCAACTATATATATAAAATGTTTGGTTCTAAAGTAGCTGTTACCACTTGAGAAACAGATCTGGGAGTCATCGTGGATAGTTCTCTGAAAGTATCTGCTCATCTACAGCGGCAGTCAAAAAAAGAGTGTTAGGAACCATTAGAAAAGAGAGAGAGAGTAAGACAGAAAATATCATAATGCTACTATATAAATCCATGGTACCCCCACACCTTGTGTACTGCATGCAGTTCTGGTCGCCCCATCTCAGAAAAGATACATTAGAAATGGAAAAGGCACAGGAAGGGCATAAAAATGACTAGGGGTATGGAACAACTTCCATCTGAGGCGAGATTAAAAAACCTGGGACCATTCATTTTAGGAAAGAGATGACTAAGTGGGGAAATGTTAGAGATCTATAAAATCATGAGTGGTTTGGAGAAAGTGAATAAGGAAGTGTTGTTTACCCTTTCACATATCACAATAACCAGGGGTCACCCAATGAAATTAATCAGCAGCAGGTTTAAAACAAACATAAGGAAATACTTCTTCATACAATGCACAGTCAAACTGTGGAACTTTGTTTCCAGGTGATATTGTGAAGGCCAAAAGTATAACTGGCTTCAAAAAAGAATTACGTAAGTTCCTGGAGGATAGGTCCATCAATGACTATTAGTCATGGTCTGGGTGTCCCTAAATCTCTGACTGCCAGAAATTGGGACTAGACCACAGGAAATGGATCACTTGAAATGGTCCAGTTCTTTCAATTCCCTATGAAGCATCTGGCACTGACCAGCATACTGGACTAATTGGACCATTGATTTCACCCAGTATAGCTATTCTTATGTTCTTAGATACCATGCAACTCAATGTGTTTTAGGAATTTGTTTAGCAGGATTTAGGCACTGACTTAAAGGAACTGTAAAAATTATGTATATGTTAAAATTTTTCTTTACCTGTGGAAAATTGTGTATTGTTAAAACTGTTTAAATTTTGCATATCACTAAACTCAGGCAATAAATTGATTTCACTTTCTGACTCCTATGCTCTAGCATAGGGATCTCAAACTCAAATCACCACGAGGGCCACATGAGGACTAGTACATTGGCCCGAGGGCCGCATTACTGAAATCTTTTCATACAAATATACAAAAGCCTCCCCTGCCCCTGGCCTTGCTCCCACTCCACCCCTTCCATGAGGCCATGCCCCTGCCCTGCCTCTTCCCACCCCATTTCCCGCCACCATTCCAACCCCTTCCCCAAAGTCCCCGCCCCAGCTCCGCCCCTATTCTAAGCCCATCCCCGCCCCACCTCTTCTCCGCCTCCTCCCCTGGGCACGCTGCGTCCCTGCTCCTCCCCGCTCCCTCCTGGAAAGTCCTAAGCGCCACCAAACAGCTGTTTGGCGGCAGGAAGCACTGGGAGGTAGGCGGAGGAGCGGGGACGCGGCGCGCTGGCGGGGAGGCGGGGGAGGGGGAGCTTGGCTGCCTGCCGGTGGAGTCAGCACCTATGGCGGGCCACAGGAAATAACTCTGCAGGCCGCGTGTTTGAGACCCTTGTTCTAGCACAAAGCAAAATACTTTAGGTTGCAAACACTTCAGGGAAATGGTTAAATCCAAACAAAAACAGTTTTCATTGGAATTTAAAAAATAAATGGGGAGATTTCTGATGATTTAGGTTTTGTAAAATCCCCCCCATCCCTTTTTTAATCTTAAATTTTCATCCTAAATTTTATCTTCACAGCTTCCCTTTAAATATAAAATTCCATGTTTTTCATATATATTGTCTTTCTTGTCTTCTGTGTCCAGAACAGCACTTGTAGTGGTCCCAGTGGCATTAACATGCATGCTATTGAGTGATATTGCTGGGCTATACTGCAAAGCTCTCATGACAACACAAAGTAGTCTTGTGGTTACCATGGTAACATCAGAACTCTTTCAGGTGGTATGTGTGTTGTGTTATATTATATAATAGTTCTGTTACCTGTATATTATAATATAAATTAAGAGAGAGATTGTGTGGATCTGTGACAGTAAATGTATAGCAACATATACTTTAAAATATACTAATTCTGACATCAGAGTCATAGTCCATTACTCTGACATCACAGTGATGGCTTGTGGGGGTGGGTCTTTAACCCCCCCCCCCCCCCAAAAAAAAGTTCAAGCTATTTACTTACATAAAAGTAACTAAAATATGGTCAATAAAATTCTGATGACATTGGGCCTTATCTTATAAGCTACATAATGCTCTCAACTCCCATTTAAGTCAATAGATAGAGTTAGTATGCCTGTTTTAAAGTTAATATCAGAGTTACAGCTCACCAGTCTGATATCATAGAGAAACTAATACAGATAAGGATGTAGTTTAGATCAGGTACCTTGCAGGACTGATCCCTGTTTAATAAGCATTTTTAACAGTTTGTAAGAAGTTTAACAAAGTGGGGTTTTTTAATGATATACACATCCAGTGATATTTTTTAAAAAGTTTTAAAACTTGAAACATTACAACACATTGACTGAAGTAAGTTATACCAAACTTATTTAATTTGTGGGTTCTGGTAACATCATAAATTACACTATCTTTGCTTTTCTGACTTGCAGTGCATCCTTTCCTTTGGAATCATTGCAACCCATTCATTAACTTGCATTTTTATTCCATGGTTTCTGAAAAATCTAAAAATCGGACATCCTATTGATATCAGTGTGACATTGCCATATTAGTTTCAGTATGATGCAATTAGTAATACTAATTGGATATATTTGGCGTATTGATTATAAACAGAAATCTTTACGGTAGAAATTTACTGATATAAAGCACATAGAACAATGATCTAATATTGTGCAATTTTATTCTTGAGTGCTGTTGACAGACACTTAACTCCACTTTTATGGATTGTGATTTTGCCAGAACCCCTCTTGTTCATTGGCTTTTCTTTCCTTATTATATTTATTTGTATTGCTGCTTTTAGTTTTTTCTCTGGGTATTTTATTTTAATTCTTCTTCATCAAATAAATATCTTTTAGAAGTAGTGGAGTTTTCTTTTGGCCTTTCTTACAAGAAAAGGAAAGATGTCTCTACAGTTTGGGCTTTAACTTTTTAGTAAACGTAATGCTCCTGAGAGATGCCAGATTGACAGTCCTGGAGACTGAAATCCTTTTTTTACAGAACAGTTACAGCAAGGGCAGCAGCAGTGGTAGCTTCCCCACACCACTGTGATCTATTCTTTTGGAGGGACCACCTCTAGGATGAAAGGGTAGTTCAGTCCCCATACTCATTCAATTCTTTGCCTCTCTGCTGAGTCTATCAACAGGAATTCCAGTAGGTGCCAGTCATGATAGTGGTTTTTGTGATGATTCTGTATCTGTCCACTAGGAACTGGAATGAGAACACCAATGCTTTTCAGTTAGAACTGAACAGCCTTCAGGTGGTAATGGCTTTCTGTCATTCTGACCTGAGCTAAATTTGAACTAGTGACCTGGAAGGTAAAAGGCCTTAGTTTCTTTTCCAGTCCACTGAGCCATCTAGTTTCTCAATCTCTGCAGTTGTATTTCTCAAAGATTTAGAGTTTGCCTGTACATATACAGTACTGTCCATTGGAGAAAGCAGGAGATCACAGGAACTCCCAGTTATTTTCAGTGGGAGGCTTGTGGGACCAATGAAGGGGGGGAGGAGGGAGCGGAGGGAGGAAAAAACACACACACACGACAAAGAAAATGTACAAAAAGCTTTGCTTCCATGAGAGCCAAATAATATATGAGTCATCATAAGAGGCCAAGTCTTCTTACCCTAAGGTAACAAAAAACAATGGAACATGACCCTTAACTTTTAACATTTTTTACTCCTATTTTTTGTCATAGGCCTGGACACAGTTAGTTCTGAATATGTACTGTGAATAACTGTACAATTCTTGTATCATGAAGTATAGCAAGATTCTGTATTGTAGCAGACACTATATTTCATAATATTAAGTAAGGATGGTCACAAATGAAGGATTTTATATTGGGTTTCGTTATGTACTTTGCTTCCTGTGTATGCTAGGATCCAAAGAAAGCAAGTCACAGTTAATTTTAGTCATCAGATTTATATGTTAATTCAACCAGTATGGCATGCCATTTGTTTAATGTCATTACCCTTAATATTTACAGATCTGTTCTTCAGGGGAAAAAAAACCTGAAGAAAGTTTTTCTACAACAGAAATTGCATATACAGTTTTCTTGCCCAGTACTCCACTTTTTACATTAATTTCTGACATTTTGGGGGAGTTTGAAATTCCAGATATGTATATCTCCTCATTTCCAGGTGAGGAATGTGCAGTATATTTATATATAGATATATTCTGCACATTGCTCACCTGGAAGTGAGGATCAATAAAAGGACCTTTTGTAGAATTTTCTGGTGTATTTAGTGGAAGAAAAGACACTATTCAGTGTGTATTTTTCCTTTTCTGTTTTAAGGAAGAAAGAGAAAATCCTGCAAAGAGAAGTAGAATTGAACGTGACATAGATAACAACTTGATTTCTTCCACACCTCGAACAGGAGAAAAGCCTAACAAACAGATCTCTCGAGTAAGACGGAAAAGTCAAGTAAATGGAGGTTTGTAAATATTCCATACCTATATTAATAGGACAGAGTTAGAGGCTCAAGATCTAATACTTGTATGGTGACACATTAATACAGGGCTTGACTCTGCCCTGTTGGAGTAAATGCGAATTTTGCCATTAACGTCAGTGGGAGCAGAGTTGGACCCACAGTATCTGAAATGTTCTTTCCTGGAGAGTAATTGTAAGTATACGGGGGTTGGATGAGACTGAGAAACAATCTGATGAATATGTTTTTTCTTTTTAAGAACCATTCAGTTATGGGGAAACCACCACATATCTTGGAACTACTTATCCATAGTATTCTCCACTCAGAAAGGCAAGTGGATACTTAGTGATGTGAAATTGCTCCTCTTCACAGTGTTTTACAAACAAGTGAAATGTCATTCCATAGCAGGTGGTTTGTATGAGAATCATTCCACTTTCCAGGTGCTGAAGGCACTTGGTCAAATAAGTGCAAGAAATGGAATTCTTTCACAAATGCACACACGGGCATGTATTATTCTGTGCTTATAGTAATGCCAATTTTAAAATGTAAAATTTACATTCATATTTTAACATCCTTAGCCACCTCTGCTGTTCTAGCCCTAACCCACTCCATAAAGTCAGGCTTCCAACTTCAAACAGGGTTCCCACTGAACTCAGAACTTAAAATCTCTTCCCCCCCCTTTTTTTTTTATTGAAAAGCAAACCCAGAAGTGTTTTGTTCTTTGGATTACTTAAAACATTTTAAAGGTTTGTTGAATAGCTTAGTGATCTGGTTGATAGATAGACTTTCTATTTTCAACTTGTGTGTTTATTGAGATAATTACATGACTTGGAATTCTTTGTCAGCTGATCAGACTGCAGCTTTCAAGCTATTTTCTAACTTGCCGTGACTTGTCTGGTGCAGTAACAAAGGAATGTTCTATTTTCAGAGAATGCAGGGATTATTCAGTGCAAAATTTTCTTAATGAACTCATTATTTTACATCAGTTGAGTACAAGTTCTTATATTTGACAAGAAAAATAGTTATATAAAGAATAATGTGTTCTTAATTACCTAGTAAAGCAATAATTCCATCATTGGAAACTGGTTATAATGACCTAAACCATGAATCCTATCTTAGACCAGAATAGTCTGTTTGTCACTAGTATCCCAAAATGAAATTACTTTAATGGGTTTTGGATTGAGTTGATAATACATAGGTTGAGTAAAACAGTTTATTTTTGTAGTTGTGTTTCATCGTCCTTGTCCCTGTTCTTACTTCTACCCTTCTCCCCCACTTTTTTTGGTATCTCAGATTCCCTTTGTCCTCCTTCCTTCCTTCCTTCCTTCCTTCCTTCCCCTCTCCCTCTCCCTCTCTCTCTCTCTCTCTCTCTCTCTCTCTCTCTCTCTCTCTCTCTCTCAGGACAGCTTGCATTGATGGCTGCGAGGTTGGCTGTGATCTGTTTATCAGCCATTCAGATGCAACATGGATTTACCTGTAGAAGTTTCTTAAAATGTGCTGTCAACTGTCCTTTGGTGAACAGATCAACTAAATGTCTGCTAGGGAATTATGATTTTTCCCTACTCCTTTCAAAGAGTCGAGTGATGGTGTTCTGATATTCAATGGCTGTACAAGAGGTCTTGTTTCCAAACAGAAAGACATACCTAGTTAAATGGAAATGCTTCTCATAGTGGAGTCATGTTCACCACTTGGACTCTTCTGTTCAGAATATAATGGACTACTTATTGTCTTTGAAACACTCAGGATTCTTATTTAGTTCTGTTAGAGTTCATCTAGTTGCACTATCAGCATATCTCCTGCTAGAGGCAGGTCATTTGATTTTCTCTGACCCAGTGTGTCTAAATTTTTTAATGGCCTGATTCATGCATTTCCAGCATTTAAAGAGCTTTTCCCTATCTGGGACTTGAATATAGGACATGCATCTTTTTTGAACGCATGTCATAATGTTCTTTATATCACTTTTCTGTTAAGACAATGTTTTTGAAAGCCATCACATCAGCTCTCACAGTGACTGAAATACAGGCTGTGATGACTAGCCCGCCATATGCTGTGTTTCATAAGGACAGAGTCACTTTCAAGCTGGATCAGAAATGTTTACCAAATGGGATTTTGGAATTCCATATAAACCAGTTCATATGCTTACCAATATTTTTTCCTAAACCTCATGACTTTCTTATAGAGGTTAAACTCCACATGCTGGATGTTTCTAGGGCTATACCTTTTTATTTATCCAGGTCAAAGCCATTCTCTAAATTGGCTAGACCGACTTGTTACCAAAAGTCACATATAAAGGGGCCAACTCTGTCATATCAGAGACTCTATATGGGTGGTGGATTGTGTTAAGATTTCCTGTTCATTAAACAAACTACCCCTTCCTTGTCGAGTCAGGGCACGTTCAGTCAACATCTGTAGCTTGTTTCGGGGAGTCCCTGTTTTTGAGATTTGTTAGAACAGCTGCTAAGAATTTGGTTCATATATTTATCAATCGCTACTCCTCTGTGACAGTTTCTAGATCAGATGCCCTGTTGGGCAGAGGTGTCTCAGTAATTTAGATAAGACTCCTGTTTCCTTAAGGGGTAACTGCTAGTCAGTCACCTATAGTGGGATCCATGTGGACAAATGCTAAAAGCAGAGGTTATTTATGTTACAGTAACTGGAGTTCTTCAAGATGCCTTTGTCCACATGGAACCCATGGTCTGCTCTGCTTTCCAATTGGCATGGAATCCTTACATGGATATTCAATATTAGTGAAGGAACTAAATGGTGGTTGCAGCTGCTCCACCTTTAATACCCTTGCTGTAGGGGGTGTAAGGGCATCCAAGGCACATATGCAGCCCGACGGATACTGCTGGCTAAAAGATTCCAAATTCGCATGTATAAGGCACACATACCTGCGGTGGAATCCGTGTACACAAAGGCATCTCAAAGAACTCCAGTTGCTGTAAGGTAAGTAACTATCTTTGTTTCAGCATCAGAATGACACCACTTTATTTTCTGGCTCTTACCCAAACCAGTTCTGAGCTGGCACTTTTCAGCTCTGGGATGCACATGATAATACACACACATTTATAAAAAGCCTTACTCACTTGTCAATTAAAACTGAGATTTGCTTAATTATGTTCCATGGCTGTTGGTATCTGTGGTTATGAAGAATAGTTCTAGTATTTTACTAGAGAATCAAAAATGGCATACAGAATAGCTAAGAATTTGATCCTGGGATGTGACAAACATACTCAATATCCATTGGAGTCCCGTTGATGCTGGAATCAGTGGGCACTGAAGGTGCCCAGCACCTTGCAGAAGGCACTCTGCACCTTGCAGGATTGATCGTTAAATGTTTAAATAAAGTATTTCATAAACCTCTACTCATTAATTTTAACTTTTTTTTCTTTTTATAATAACTGATTATTGCTCATTTTGATTGCTTATTTAAAGTGCTGTATAAAACTGATGTTATTTTTGATGGTGAGATATTTAATTTTCAGTAAGTGATGGTTCTTTTTTAGTAAAATTCATATGCCAGCTTATTTGACTGTGGAATAGAATGAGGAAAATTCACTGTAGCTCATATAAAAAAAATTACAAGAAAAGAGCGCAAATAGACATGAGGAACAAAATCAGTCCACTGCAGTTTTATATCTTTCTTTTTTTTCTTTTTTTCTTTTCTTTTACAGAAGCTGGAAGTTACGAAATGACAAACCAACATGTAAAGCAAAATGGAAAATTAGAAGATAATCCTGCCACGGGCAGTCCGCCCCGGACTACATTATTGGGGACCATATTTTCTCCTGTTTTCAATTTTTTCTCACCAGCAAATAAAAATGGTAATTATTATCTAAAGCTACATAATATAGATTAACATAAAAGCTAAGTATGGTTCATAATTTTTTTTTTTTGAAGTTGTTTAGACGGCTAATGGAACAGATGATCCTTCTTGTTGACCTGCAGAGCAAGAGCTGCAGTTGCCGTAAAGGAAACTATCTAACTATTGGAAGGGTTGCTTGAGCTATATAAGAGGAGGCATGGGCTTAGCTGCATTCAAATATTTGTTTCCTAGTTGTATATGTCTCACACTTCACTTTGACTTACAAGGTATAAGAAACTAATTTGGTATTTTTCACCCTATCTAAAATGGATTTCTCCCTCCACCCACCTTTGGTTTGTATTGTAATATCATGAATTAAATTAGGGACATCTTCAGTTATTCCAGAACACATTATCTCTGAATCTACAAATATTGATACTCTGTTAAGTAATTCAACATTAGGATAATGATTGTACTGAAACCTCATTTCAGGAACATCAGGATCAGATTCCCCTGGGCAAGCTGTTGAAGCTGAAGAAATAGTCAAACAACTTGATATGGAACAGGTGGATGAGATCACTACCAGTACTGCAACATCGACCAATGGAGCCGTTTACACTAGCCAAGCAGTGCAAGTCAGATCTACTGTCAACAACGGTTTGGAAGAAGTGGAGGAAACAACTGATCGTGATCTACCACCACTTACAGGTAAGAAACTTGCATTTTCCTGGGACTCTTAAGTTAATTGTGCAATAATAAAAATGTGTTTGCACATTTGAGTAGAAGCTTTCTTAGAAAGCCCAGAGTGTTCCTGTATTTTATATAAACAAAGATTCATTCCCCAAAGTGTTTACTTGCATGCCGATTTTCGTGAGCAGTAGCCTAGGAAACACACTTTATTTGGCAAAAAATAGAATCTCATTGTAAACTTCTCAGGCCAAATCCACTCCTGGTGTGGCTCAGTTGACTTCCACATTTAAATAAAGCCTAATTCAAATGAATATTGTGATTCCAAGTGTCAGATTTTCTGACTCAGTATGTTTAATGCCAAATGTATTAAAATAAAATGTAAACTCTTGAAATGCCCATCACCAAAAAGAAGTTCTCAACCCTTTGGTTGCTGTCACCAAAATAACATAGACAAATGACAGATTTATATAGGTCCCTCTTTAATTTACAATGTTTTCTTCAAGAGAATCATCATGTCCTTTTTGGATGAAAATTCTAGAAACATTAAATTTACCATTGTGCACAGGGCCATCACAAGCCTATGCACTATTTACGTCTCACTTTAAAGTTTCACAAAATTGGTATTTAAGTAGAGCATATATTTCTGTGGGTTCACTGCTGGGAGGTGAATTTCACCCTAAAAGATGTAGGGCTGAGGTGAGGAGAAGAAGATGAAGAATTTTCACTGTTGCTATGAAGACTTGCGCATTAAGTGCAAAATTTTCACATTTTAAAACTGCACTAATAAGACTAGCTCTTGTGGGGCTTTTTGTTTTGTTTTGTGCATTTCCATTGAATTTTAGCACCAGTATCTCCAGACAGTGGTTACTCATCAGCTCATGCAGAAGCCACCTATGAAGAAGACTGGGAAGTCTTTGATCCGTAAGTGTTAATATTTTTACTGAAACATTACTTCTATAATTTTGGGCATTGGATAAAAAAACCTTGAATTTGAGCAAGTACTTTGTCATGTTTAGAACTTGCTTGCTGTGGTGAGTTCTGTTTGAAAACTGCTAATTGTAAAACTAGTATATTGTGACTGGTCATGGCTTGTTATATTCAGTTTAAATTATTTATTTCTTAGTCTTGATTACTTTAAATTACTTTAGTTGACTTACTGTATTGTCAGTTAAGGTAATGTGAACATAGTTATACAACAAATTCTCTTTCCTTTTTAGATATTATTTCATCAAACATGTTCCACCACTAACTGAAGAACAACTTAATAGGAAGCCAGCTCTTCCACTGAAAACAAGAAGCACACCAGAATTCTCTTTAGTTCTAGACTTGGTAAATATGCATATAGACATGAGTTAGTGTAGTGGGGGAAGAGTGAATTTATCTTCCACTTATTTTGCATATTTGACACATTGGGAACATGATGCTCCCATTATTAAAAAGAGACCTTTTATTAAATGCACATGTTGAAAGACTATAAAGTATTCAAACAGATTTAAAAAACTTCAATTAAAAAGACACCAAGTTTAAAGAAATAATTTGAGAAACTGTCACTGAGTAACAAGAAAGGAAAATTCACTGCATTTGTTGCATGATTCAACATTTTTCTTAAACATTTCAATTTTTTTTTTAAAATCTTCATGAACAAAAGTTAGCTGACCTCCAGAGGACCTTCCCAAAAGAGTAGTGGAGAAAATCAGATATAATAAAGGAGAAAATTCAGCATCACCTGTATTTGATCAAATACAGTACTTACAAACGGACGAGTCTCCCAGTGAGATTCCCTTAAGTCCGAGAGGACTTTTCTCACAGAGAAGAAAGCATGCTTCTCTTTAGAACTATTTGTTTTCACCCTCTGTTGATCCATTTTATTGTATTTAAGCAGTTATTACTGGATAATTCAGTCACTGGCTATATATAGTTGTCATTTAATGAATAAAGAAGTCTAATTTTTTTAATGAAGGGGGAAAAAAACAAATAATTTTAGGAAGACTCATTATATAACAACTAAGTTGAGATTGACATTATAAGCACTGTTTTATCATGTGCTATGTAACCTGTTATACACGGGTCATATGAATTGAGTACTCATTTCAAACTGATAGGAACAGAGTTGTATTAAATAAGAGGAATTTGTTGTACCTGTAAAATCAAGATTTCTTTCTCTTGGGATTCTGTGTTAGTGCCACAGTTACAAATGAAATTCTTTTAGCTTTGCAACATTAATGAATTGTATAATATATTAATAGCTGTCTTTCAAACCGTAGCAGCAATACATTCAAAATTAAATTGACCATACTGAATTATAGAGTATATTTCCCTTCCAAAAGAACATAACGAAGCAAATAGTCTCATTTTCAATAATCCTGTCATAAAAGCTTCTTAATTTAGTATGATCTTTTTATTTTATTTTTTCTAGGATGAAACATTAGTGCATTGTAGTCTAAACGAGCTAGAGGATGCTGCACTCACTTTTCCAGTGCTTTTCCAAGATGTCATTTACCAGGTAATTAGAAATATATAGGAAAAATGTACCTTTTTGTTTGTTTAATAGATAAAGTCATCATGCATATGTAATATGTTCTTGTCAGGAGAGAGATAAACATTGATTGGCATCTAAACAGCCATTTGAGTTAAATGCTGCAGATTTGAAATTTTGAAAGGCAGGTGGTCATGTATTAGAAGTATTGTGGAGTACTTTTTATTACTACAACGTGGTAATGATGATTACTAGTAAAAATGTCAACAATGATTAGTAAGAAAATGTAAATATTCTTTTTAGCAGCAGTATTCTATAGCAGCCTTTCTCCTTACCAGCAGATGGAGGCAGGAACATTGAAAGTTCAGGCAGTATCATTTCCCATGTAATAGTTTGCCACAAACTGTTAACTTTCTTCCCTGCCTGGGGAAACCAATTCATGCTGGTTGATCATTTCTTACTGTGAAAAAGGCTAATCTTCAGAGCCTGAAGTTAACTAGCTTCTATCTAGCACCTAGTCTTGCATATCCTTTGCCGGTAACATTTCCACCTCTTCCGCCCGAGCTAGATGCTACTTGGTGATTACAGTTACTTTTGATTGTCTTATGGAAACTGCTAGTCATTTTTCCTGCTTCAGGCAGTATTATTAGCTTTATATGTTTTACATTGACATACCATAGAGGAACAAGCATGGGAAAGAGGAGATCTGTTCCAGCAACTGCCAAAGATGCTGCACTGACCCAGGCTATTGTTCTCAGGTCCTTTTGTGTGATGTACCTGGGAGAGGCAACAGCTTCCCCTCCATGTAGTTCGCACGATATTGGACCCCTCTGTAGTATCTTTGGAGAATGAGCCAGTCATCAGGCACCTTAAAAGGACACTTGTCCAGGTATTTTTCCTAATTTTAAAAATGTTTTTCTTCATTGTTGCATATAAAACCCCTTGGAATTTTGAAACTAAAATAATTTTTTTAATGGGTTTCTTAACTTGTCTCCTATTTGGTGACTGCCATTCTCAGTTTCCTCCTGGATGAGCTGGGGAGGAAGCTTCAAATTAATTCTTTGGGGGCAAATAGATTCAAGCCTGTTTTTTCCTTCCCTCTCTGAGGCTCTCAGTATGATTTGAGTATTTCTGGCTATAACTATGCTCTTTTGGTGATGGTGTGTTTTACTGAGTGTAGCTGAGAGCCAGCTTAGGGTCTGAGCAAAAGGAAATTTAAGTCAATGGAAAGACTATCTTACAAGGTTTCTATATCTGTATTTAACATTGTACGTAAGCCTGTGCCTCTTTTTATCCAATCAGATGATGATGCAGTTTCATCTATTGTGCCTTAGTTATTTCCCAAGTTTAGAATTGCAAAGGAGCAGTACCTTTGCAAGGTAGACTTGATAAGGACAGCCTGTGTCTACATCAAGTATGTTGTTTTAGGATTCCTAACCATCTGTTTATTTTATTGAGGTGCTTATACACCAGACATGGCAACCCAGAAAACATTCACCTCTTGCTACATGAGGGACAATAAGCAGGAGACTAAACAGTCAAGAGTTTAGTTATAACCGTAAAACATGTAATTAACTAAGGCTATGGGTAAAAAGAGAAGTCTCCTCTTCAGATAATTGCTGAACAGAAACTGGTTAATATTACATACATTCTTAGCTTTGTATTGTAGACAATAACTCACTATTTCATCTGCTTTTGAAAAGTGATTCTTTCAATTATCAATTTGGTCATCTCCTATGCAATAGGCCCATCTGAATTTCAGTTCTCCAAACTCGCCCATAGAGTGTCATTTAAGCTTTCACTGGTGTTGTCTCCTCCCTGCTGGCAAGGAGGAAGTAAATGTCTGAGCAAAAGTTGAAGACAGATTATTAGGTAAGAAAATACTGTTATGTATTTATAAACTACAATACAGTGTAGCTCATTGAAAACAATACCTGACATGTAAAATCAGTTTGTGAAGATGTTTTCTATTAGTCTCTGAACATTTAATACCTTCAGTTAGACTCTTTAAGAAATACTATGAAACTAATGATCAAAAACATGCTTAAATCTTTTTTTAAGAGAGAGTAAAACTTAGCTCAGGACTTCTTTTCCTACAGGATTTCTCCATTCTCTCACACCCAGTTTCACTAATAATTATGCAAATAGAGATCTGGGCTTCATACCATTATTATTTCTCTACTTAACTGAAGGCCATGAACTGATACTTTTGCAGTAGTGGGAGGGTGGATGAGCAAGCAGCTTACTTTGAAGTATATTCCAAAACTAGCCAACAATGCTGCAGTAATGAAGTGATTATAAATATAGTATATATTGAATGCTACAATACTTCTGTCTCTGGAGAAAAAGAGTAAATGTTTAATTCTTTAGTACTAGTGTATGGATTTATTTTATAATGTATTAGCACTTTGTGTCAGGCACTCCCTTTTGTTACTTGGTTAAGAGGTTTGCACTGTATTTAGTTTATGCTGCAGAGCCACCAATCCTAGACACTAGGTCATCTTGCTCCCTCCTCCATCCAGAGAATACCTTCCCTTTACAAGTAGGCCTTACCCAGTCAAGAGATTTCTGTTCACTTAGTTCTTGGGCTCAACAGTCTCACTGATCTTCCTGTTTCAGCTACAGGGCCCAATAGAAGCTAATCAAAAGCCATTTCACATACTCTACTCCACTGCAGCCAAACATAACAGGATTGTTCAACTTACCCCTGCCACATCCTATCAGAGTAATAGCTGAGAATTTTCATTCCCCTTCTGGTGAAATGCTATCCCAGTAGTTTCTCTAAAAGAGCAACAAAACCAGCAGCCTTTGGATCAGTTGTTCAGACTTCAGTCCGTGGTAGACACTCACAAAGAAAGCTACGATCAGATTGGGATCTCTTAACCTTGATCTAATTGGACTTTTAGAACTATGTTTTTCTCACTTGGAGAGCCACAATCAACTAAGAACCTGCTGTTTCTATTCATTTATATGATGATCTTCATCTTGGGTCTCTTACAGTTGGGTAAGATGAGTCTAGTTGCAAATCCAGAGCTGCTGAACTTCATTGACCTATAACTCCTCAGCATTTCTTTCAAGGACAGAGGAAGACGACCCCTAAAGCATGCACAGTGATGACATCAAATGTAATAGGAAATACATATCTGGAGTTCTGCTCCTGTTACGTTCTTCCTTTAGTAAAATAGCATTTTACTGATTACTTCTATTAAAATACAGGTCAAGCTGTTTATTTAGCTAGGTTGCTGTTGCTTATTCGTATAATAAGATTCCAGGATTGTCACTCAGTGTGTCATTCGGAAGCCTACAAAGTTCTCAGCCACTTGACTTTACAAATTACATCCATGTGAAAGCAAGGCATGTATCTATGCCATTCCAAGAGTCTCAGGCTGTTGTGACATCAGAGGTAACTGAGCCAATCACGACCCTTATGCTATAGCTAAATGCAATGCACTGGTTTCATTGGTTGTATGAGGGAGACTGTACAGATGGTGGATTACTTGGCCCAACTGTCACATCTTTGCAACAGCCTGGGCTTTCAGCTGCTAGTAGTCATCATCATCTGATATCTGCGTAACCAGACAGATATTTCTGTGGGACATGAAAGAAGGAAGGGAAAAATAAGTAGTTAGTTCATCTGGTATGATAAAGTCTTAATGATTGTCTAGCTAATTATGGGATTTTTATTTAGAGCTGTGTGAAAGTGTTTACTGTATTACAGAATATTTTCTCCTCCTCCTCTTGTTTGTAATAATTCCTTAGAAATTTAACTAAAATGTATGTCCTTACCAGTTTCTACCCCTATTCTGCACAGACATTTTTGTTGTTGTTGAGCTGCTGGCATTGTTGTTTGAAAAAACATAGTAACAATATGGAAACATTGTAGGGGCGGGAGTTGTACATGTTTTCATGGATGGAAGTCGGATATACACCGTTACATGGACTATATATAGGAAGAAACTACATGGCTCAAATTTTTGCCTATGATCATTAATGCCTCCATTTCCTTGTTAAGAGAATGTAAAGTTTTCATTAAAAAACAAAATAACTTCTTTAACAAAGATTAACTAGCTAACTTAACCAGATCATGTTTAATTTTTCTGTTTGCTCTTGCAAATTACTGGATATCATTATGAAGCTATTTTAAAATATCTGTTTACTTTTTTCATTCTTACTAGTTTTGAAACTTGTAATTGATCATTTTTGTCTTAAAAAGATAGAATACTCATTCTGAGAGTCACATTAAAAAGCCCAGTTTCTTGAGTTCCATAGCTCTTCATTTGATTTATTTTTTCCTTTAGAAGAATTCGTTTCATACTGTATAGTAAATAAAATAAATGCTGTATGCTTTTTCCAAATTAGCCACTTGATGACATTTTCAAACACTTATACACTTCTACCCCTATTCAACGCGACCCGATATAACACAAATTCAGATATAATGCGGTAAAGCAGCGCTCCGGGGGTGGCGGGGCTGCGCACTCCGGTGGAGCAAAGCAAATTCGATATAACGCGGTTTCACCTATAACGCGGTAAGATTTTTTGGCTCCCGAGGACAGCGTTATGTTGAGGTAGTGGTGTAATTACAAATAATTTTGGTTTTCTCAACAAAGATTGGCTAATAGTGTAAAGTCTGACAGCTGGCTTGAAAAATTTTAGTATACATTTTCAAAAATGCTTTGGTCCATGTTGTGACTTTTAAGTCATGGTTCGAGCTGAAGGGGTGCAGTACAGCAGGAACCCCATAAGGAATCCTGATTTAGTCAGCTGGCATTCCCTCTCAGGGGTTCCAGGTAGTGCACGCTGTAGGGACAGTTCAACAGGTGTACTTGCCTCTTCACTCCGTGGGAGTGGAGCCACAGCATTTTGGCATCTAGAGGTAAGGCTCCTTGTGTCATTATCTCTTTCCCTGCTCCTGTACACCAGATTAGACACAATCAAGCCCTCTGTTTATTACCTGTTATGATTGTAACTTACTCTCTACACCCTACTACGTTAAAAACATGAGGCACTCCTAGTACCTCTCCACATTGAGACAATACTTTACTGTGCAAATAAGAGACAGTCTAGTATGATTATAAGTTTTCATCTTCATTCTGCCACTGACTCAGTGTGGCCTGGGGCAACTGAGCAAATCTCTGCCTCAGTTATGGAAAGTAATGGCAAAAATGACCATTAATCATAGCTATTTCTTTTCAAAAACTACGTGGTGCACCAGATTCAGCAGAAAGTGCCGGAGTTGGGGGTGGGGCGGGGTGGGGCAAGATTGTATGTGTGCACGCATGGGCAGGAGAATGTAGGCAGTGAAGGAGGGTGGGCAGAAACTGGTGTGTGAGTATGCAGGACGATGAAGGGATGCAGGTGGGAAGGGTACACGTGTTCAAGGGAATTTGGGGTGCAGAGGAGAGAGGGAAACTTGGGTTGTATGAAGGAGAATGTAGAAGAAAGTAGGGAGGGGGCATTTGGGGTGTGTGCACTGGGATACGTAGGGAGTGACAGAAGAAAGGGCAGATCTGTAGGATAGGGAAACTGGGATATACCCTCTAGTTGCTTTGCTATGCTCTGGTGAAACAAAGCAGCTGTAAATGCAGTTTAACTGGCTAGTATGCTCTGGCTGCAGAGTGGCATAAAGGAGTCTCAGCACACCAGTGAACTGACCATAAAAGTTAAGGTAAAAAAAAAAAAATGAAGGTTGATATTTCGTATCTTCAAACAATTGGAAATAACACATGATAATATTCTCTTTGGGTTATGAAATTTTAAATTAAAAACAAACAGGGAAATTCTTAGAGAAAGGTATGTTAATATGGAGGTAAGGTTGAGTATACATATCAGTAAGGCTATGATTTTGTCATGGATATTTTCAGTAAAAGTCATGGACAGATCACGGGCAATAAACAAAAAGTCACGGAAAGACCTGTCCCTGACGTTTACTAAAAACATCCCTGACAAAATGGGGAGGGAGGAGGATCTAGCACCATGACAGGGGATGTGTGGGGATTAAAATCTAATGTACATTTAAAGTTCAGTTTAATCTAACCTGGGACCACAAATACTAGAATGCCATAATCCTATAAGCAACTGTTGATCTACTGGATCATGGTGTATGTGTAAAATGTCTAGTCAGGTGCCTGATGAATCCGCTAATTGTTGACAAGCCGAATTTGGGAGCGATCCAGCTTGTTACAAATTTCACAGATCCATGTATTGTTCTTCGAGTGCTTGCTCATGTCCATTCCATTAGGTGTGTGAGCTCGCCACATGCACCGGTGCCAGAAGTTTTCCCCTCAGCAGTATCCATAGGGGACCAGCTCTGGCGCCCTCTGGAGTGACTCCCGCATGGCTCAGTATAAAGGGCACTGCCGGCTCCCTCCACCCTCAGTTCCTTCTTGCCGCCAATGACAGTGCTGGAACGTCTGCTGCTTCGGCTAGCATTGTTTCGTTCTCTGTTCTTGCGAACTTTGAAAACCTATAATATAGTTGTATATAGTTAGTAGTTGAATTAGTTACCCTTAGTAGTAGTTCTCAAACTCTTCGTTAGTCCCAAATGGGACTCAGCCGGGGGACGGGGCATGCCCTGATCCCCAGGCTTAAGCCCTGCAATCGTTGCAAACAGCCTATGCCTGTCAGCGATCCACATAGTAGCTGCTTAAGGTGCTTGGGCGAGGGGTACATAAGCGACAAGTCCTTCAAACCCAGCACGAAAAAGGAGCGGGACAGTCTCTTGAAGGCGCTCCTGATGGAGTCAGCACTCACTCCAGCACTGGAGCAACAGTCCAACTCATCACCGAGCACCGTGGCATCGGGGCGCAGTGCTCTGCCGTCGCCATCCATGAGCTGGCACCAATCCCCCTCCGTGGCTCCGTCCAAGAATCCAAAGAAGATAGGGAGGGGAAGATCCCCTACTTCCAGCAAGGGAAAAGAGAGGGCTGGGGGTTAGCCAAGACCCACAATGGGCAGCTCAACGCCCCCTTCAGGAAGTCAGGCCCCAGCTCAAGCTGAGCACTCCTATGTTTGCTTGCGACTCCAGATAGTGGTACAGGCCTCCGTCAACTCCAGGTGCCGTCGATGCCCAAGGCTCTGCAGACAGCTCAGGAGATCCTGATGTTTCCTATGCCATCCACACCGGCTCCAGCGGTACCCAGGTCTTGGGGTAAGCACACCTTGGGACCTCCGTGTATGTCCCTGCCTCAGCGGCACCATTCCCCATTGCGTGGGATGTCCTGCCACCACTTGCCGGCCTGAAGCCGTCACACCTCAGATAGGCAGGCTCAGCGGAGCCCTCTTTGGTCCCTGGACTTTGGGCACTGACAGCAGGATTCGAGGCATACCTCGATGGTAGCCTGGCGCAGACCCACTGAGGCGTGCTCTCCTTTATCGTCCTCCCCCGACAGGAGCAGCGAGACTGATCCCTCGTGTCGCAGAGAGCTCGGTTCAGATCCTGTGACCAATTGAGGGATCGATTGTTGAGAGACGGTTGTTGGTCTCTGAGACTGGGATCACTGCATTCCAGGAGTTCCTCCCAGCAACTGGCATGTGATAGCTACCGGTCCCTCTCGATTTCCTGGTCAGATAGCATAAGGTGTCGATCGCCGGGTTTCCAACACCGATCCGCCAAACACTGTCAGTCCCCAAGGTCCCGACCAAGACGGTAGTCTCGCTCGGACAGGTCTGGCTCCAGGTCAGATAAGAGCTGCCGCTCCGCCAGATCCAGGTCGCTGGATAGTGACCGCTCCAGCTACAGCTCTGGCACTGAGCAGGGCTCCCTAACTGTGGGGCAACCTGTGGTGCCGCCTACATCATCAGCACCAAAACCTGTCTCATGGCCCCAAGCACAATGGCTGGCATCATGGTATCCATGGAACCCCTGGGAGGTCACCCATACTTCCCAGGCTGCCCGCTTGGTGTCGGGAGCCTTGGATAGGCCAGTGGCCTCAACATCCTGACCTCCTCCAGTGCCTGGGACTTCGGGGGGAAGGACCCCACAGGTCCAGGAGGACCCAGGGGAGCAGCCTGCTGGACCACCAATGGACGTGGATGCTCCTGCAGTACCAGCATCGTCCTCGCCCAGTTCCTCAGGATGATGCTAAGGCGCACCAGGAACTATTGAAGAGGGTCGCATCTAACCTGGGGCTCCAGGCTGAGGAGTTGGAAGAGCCTTCGGACTCCATGTTTGATGTCCTCTGCTCCTCAGTCCCTGCCAGGGTGGCTTTACCCCTTCACAAGGGGGTATCAAAGATTACTACTGACCTCTGGCAGACTCCCTCCTCCTTGCCCCCTATCTTCAAAAGGGCCAAGCACAAGTATTTTATGCCAACAAAAAGGCATGAGTACCTATACTCCCACCCGGCCCCCAATTCCCTTGTGGGCGAGACAGTTAACCACAGAGAAAGGCAAGATCAATCCGGGGCTACCCCCAAAAATGAAGACTCAAGGAGGCTGGATCTTTTTGGATGTAAGGTTTATTCGTCTTCCATCCTGCAATTGAGAGTGGCCAATCACCACGCCCTCCTTGGCTGCTATGATTACAACATGTGGCAGGCCATGGCCAAGTTAGAGGCTTCTCTCCCTGAAGGCTCCAGGAAGGAATTCCGGGCGATCTCGAGAAGGGCACAACGGCGGCCAGAGCGGCCCTCCAGGGGGCTTCAGACATGGTGGACTCTGCACCATGGCTTCCGCTATTTCCATGCAGCGAGCTTCATGGCTGCTCTTCTTGGGCTTGTCCACCGAGGCTCAGCAGTCAATGCAGGACCTTTCCTTTGACGGCCAGGCCCTATTTGCAAAACAGACTGATGCCAAGCTGCATGAGTTAAAGGACTCCCGTACCACCCCAGCATTTTCAGCGTGGTACGGGAGTCCTTTAACCTATGCAGCTTGGTATGTCCCAGGCCTGGCACGTAAGCGGTTCAAACCGCAGCAGCCTCAGGGACAAGGGAACCAACCGTGGCATGATCTGCCCTACAAGAAAGCCAAGGGCTACAAGCGCCACCCACCTCCACCCCCTGCTCTGTCAGGCTCCACC
Organism: Chrysemys picta bellii; assembly: GCF_011386835.1. Classification (NCBI taxonomy): domain Eukaryota; kingdom Metazoa; phylum Chordata; order Testudines; family Emydidae; genus Chrysemys; species Chrysemys picta. Next base: position 2,068,724 of record NC_088800.1, read on the forward strand.
TGGAATAAGCGACCGTTTTGAGGGTGCGCCCGAGGGTGACCCACCAGACTATTCCCTGGATCCATCTTCTCTGTTTTTTTCCACCTGCCTTTCCTTTTTCCTCCCTGCATGGACTGCGATAACCTCAGACCGTTGGGTCCTGAACACAGTGGTGCAGGGCTGTACCCTCCAGTTTCTTTCTACCCTTCTTTCTGCCCCCCCCTTCCCCATCCCTCTTCAGGGACCCTTCTCATGAGAGTCACCTTGCTCAGGAGGTTCAAGGGTTGCTGCAGCTGGGGGCAGTAGAGGAAGTTCCTCTAGAATACAGGATCAGGGGGTTTTATTCCCAATACTTTTTAATCCCTAAGGCGATCTACCTCCCATTCTGGACCTGCGAGACCTCAACAAGTGCCTAAATAAGCTGAAGTTCCGCATGGTTTCCCTGGCCCTCATCATCCCCTCCCTGAATCAGACAAGTGCCCATTGTCACAAAGGCAGTCTGGGGAGGGAATTGAACCCAGGTCTAGACCTAGGTTAGCATTTTAACCACTGGGCCATCGTTGCTGACTACAAATCAAGTGCCTTTGACATCAACAACAGGGTGAAACAGGGGTGTGTCCTAACCTCTGTGTTCTTTAACTTCTACTTTGCATTCCTGCTCTCTCATGCATTTAAGGACAGCAATGATGGCATTGATCTTCGAACCACACTAGACGGAGGCTTGTTCAACATAGCAAGAATTAGAGTGAAAGCCAAGGGGAAAGAGCTGGTTCTGAGAGATTTCCTGTTTGCGAATGAGGCAGCTTTGGTTGCCCACAGTGACTCTTCCCTGCAAAATCTCTTGGGTAGATTTTGAGTGTCATTCAAGAGCTTCGGATTGACAATTAGTTTCAAGATTTTTATTTTTTTAAAATTTTTCAATTTTAATGTTTTAGCACACATTTATGCTTTTTTGAGGGAGAGGTTCCCACATCTAATCCCTTTCCTTTGTCACCAGAACCTTCACTTTCAGCAGTTGCATCTCTTCTGTCCTTTTCCTGCTTAGGTTATTCCAAAGATCCCAGGCTTTAAAACCTGCTATACCTGCCACAGGTCTTTTCCCTTCAGTGACAGTCATTCCGTTGTGTCTGCTGTTCTGGAGAGTCCTGCATCCTTTGGTCACGGTTTCTCTGACTGTGCCAGTGTCTTCAGCGTTGTTGAGTGAGGACCATGGGTCAGCCTCAGAAGTGAACCTTTCCACGAGGAAGAGACCCCACTCCGTGGTGAGAGACTCCAAAAGAACAGAAAAGTCACCTTCAAGGCCAGGACTTAAGGAGAGCTCGCATCTGGGTCAGCGAGGCCCTTTATGCTAGCCCGATGGACGTGCAGCACCAGATGGTGCCAGGGCCAACCCGATGGATACCGCTAAGGGAAAAATTTCCGGCGACTGTACTTGGGGCTTGCACACACCTACAATGGAATGGACATGTGCAAGCATGTGAAGAACTTGTCATGAATAGGTCCATGATTGGTCGAGCCCATCTGGAAAAGGTCTGAACCAACTGCTTCTTCAGGGACCACTCATGCATCTAGAAGGCATCTCTCCTGGGGCGATCTGCAACCACATTGTTTTCCCCTGCCAAATGTATTGCTACAGGGTAAATGTTGTGGCGGATCCACCAATCCCATTTCTTTATTGCCTCCGCATACAAAAAGGCGGAGGGAGCAACCTCTTGTTTGTTTATATAATACATTGCTAATTTATTGTCTGTTACTACCTGCACAGTCTTCCCTTGCAAATGAAGAAGGAACGATCTGTGGGCCAGGTGAACAGCTCTTAATTCCAGTACATTGCTGTGCAGTGTTCTTTCTTGAGAAGACCAATGTCCTTAAACCATTAAGTTGTCCAAGTGTGCTCCCTAATCCTTTGTTGATACATCTGAAGTCACTGTCCAGCATGGACCTGGAGGAGTGAACTGCACATGTTTGAGCATATTGGTCCTGTTTGACCACCAGTGTAGAGAGGCTGTAATTTTCTGGGACATAGTGAGACCCAACTGAAGACTGTCCAAATTTGGACAGTAGACAGGGATGTCCAGTGTTGCAAAGGTATCATTGTCAGAGGGGCAAATGAAGTCATGTAGATAGTGGCTGCTACAAACCCCTTTGAGATCCAGGAAGAACTTTATCATCAGTGTGGGGCAACTTTGGATCTTCATAGGCATTGCTCCATTTTGAGAATCTTTCTTCCGGCAGAAGGGCTCTCCCTGCTGTTGAGTCCAATATGGGACGTACAAAGGGGATCCTTTGAATAGGACAAAAGACCGATTTGGAAAGCTGAGGAAAAATCCTAGACCTGATAAGAAGTTGGTTATGGCTACAAACACTGTAGAAAGCTTTCTGTTCAAGTAAGATCAGGTCTTCAGTGGTCAAGAAATGTGTGCTTCCATCAGAAGACCAAGATCCATTGCAATATGACTGTTGATGATATGGAACTTCCTATTAATCTGTGAAGTTCCCTGTTTGTTCCTTCTGAGTACTCAGACCTTGCCTACACACAAAATTTACACCAGTTTAGTGAAATCAGTGCAAACCCTGTGTGGACACTCTTATTTTGGTACAAGAGTGACTTATTTCAGTTTAGCTTAAATTTGTTCCTAATTGACTTAAAGGTAAACAAAAATAAAGCTGGTTTAAAACAAAATAAAAGTGCCTGCACAGTCTTTTGCACCAGTTTAAGTAATTGGTTTAAAATAACACCTTTACTTAAACTGGTGCAGCTCTATATGCAAACAAGTTTGTAAAAACGGTAAACAGAGGACAATCCTCCTTGCCCTTTGGTGGCCTCCCTGATCCTGGTGTCCAGTATCTCATCCCTACTCAGCAGTAGTAGAAATTTCCATTTGCCAATTGTAAAATCCAGTGTCACAAGGCCAGTGGTATATGACAGCTTAAAATCCTGTCTAAGAATCCGTCGTCTTAATTCAATTTTAGATTTTCTGCCATGTTCAAGATGCAGCAGTTAAGGTTATGCTGGGTAACACTGATGGTTTGCCATTTGACAGTGCGATTTCTTTTGTGGTTAAGATTTTCTTTTAAAGTTCAGTGTGGCTGCTGACTGACAGACAGAACCTGAAGCAGATTGAGGGATCAGAGTTGCAAAATACAATTTTTAGTTAAGAAATTGCCTGGTTCCTGTATTTTTAAAATGATTTCTGACTTCATCAAGTTTTCCAGTAAATCAGATAAAGATTACTTTACCATTTTACCTTTTCACTCATAGAAGAGTTGAGTGATATTGCAAGTTGGTTGAAATATTTTTTGAATGCTCAAATATTACTATATGAGTAATCTATCATTTCTGTTAAGTGTATTCATAATGACCATTTTTATTTAATAATCTGTACAGATTATCTATAGCTTCAGCTGTCCCTACAGTAAAGCCACTTTGAATCTTTCTGTATTAATTAAATCAAATCCATCTCTTATTTCTATAGGTTTATGTGCGGTTAAGGCCGTTCTTCAGAGAATTCCTGGAACGTATGTCTCAGATTTATGAGGTAATAATACTTCGATATTTCCCTGAAATTTCTTTTTATATTATATATACTCATTTATATGATGCTAAATAATGCAGTAATGATGCAACTTTTTCCTCCTCTAATTTATAGATCATTCTTTTTACTGCTTCTAAGAAGGTGTATGCAGACAAGTTACTGAACATACTAGACCCTAAAAAGCAACTGGTCAGGTAAACTTGATTAAAAACTCATGTAAATATCTAATGTTAGGCTAACCAATTTATTTTTCACAAAATTATAATTAAGAAATCAATCATTACACATTAACTTCTTTGTTGTAGTGTGCCTCACTAAATTGACCAAGCGTGTATGCATGAAGGGGGGAAATGAGAGGTAGAAAGGTAATTGAATTATTGTACAAGGGATAAAGACATAAACCCTAATCATTGTTGTACTCCATTCTGACGCTTAAAGCATATGTGTCCCTTGATCCATCATAACATATTTGAGAGTTACTCATTACAAATGTAATTCTTCTAGCACCTGTTTCTCTGCTACATCATCAATATTTGACTGATTTTTAAGTGTATATCAAGAAAACAAATAGTTTGACAGAAAATAATTCATTATTTGATGAGTTTTTAAAATGAACTACTTTTTAAAGGACAATTCATAAAATTAATTTTAAATCTGTTATTTGCAGGATCAAAATATTTGCATCTTTCATTCAAGCATGAAATGATTTGTTGATGATTCTGGTAACAGTTATTTAGCCTTGTTCATTTCCTAGTCTTTTACCTGAACCCTGGGCTATGATGTAGGAGAGTGTCTTGCATTGCTCAAGAACAGTTCCTCAAGATTTTTAAGGAAATGTTGGTGGAGGGATTTGCATAGTGATCCTCATCTGGAAGGATGATAGACTTTTTGGATGGGAAAGTTAAAGCAGAAAAAAAGGGGAAATCCTCAGGGATCCATTCAAAATGTGATATCCTTATTAAGGGGAATAAATAATTTCCACCTTCTCTGATTAGGGAATGCAAGATACTATGCCCAAGAGCTCATTTGTAAACTTCTCATTTGCATCATGTTAGCTCAGAAAACAGGGTGAAATCCCAGCTCCATGGAAGTATATTGAAAAATTCCCATTGACTTCAGTGAGATCAGGATTTCTCCTGTTGTTTTTAAAGTACAGGACGCCAATCATAATTTACTTTAAGGCTTTAAAGATATATTGTCAACTTATTTTAATCCAAATATTTTATACTTTCTAAAACTTCAGTATTCTAGAAGCATTTCACCTAATAGATATTTTTCTGTAAATACTAAGCACTCTGGGGCAGGGACTGTCTTTTTATTACTTGTATGTACAGCACACCAGAGCCCTTGTCGATGATTGAGACACTTACATGCTATAGTCAGACACATAATAATAATGTTTTGCAGTGTATAGATTCTGCACCCAAGCTAACGCTATATTTAGGCCTGGCAGAATTTGATGTTTATTTTTTTCATAATTTTGGCAGATATCTGTTTATTTTTAGGCATTTTTTTCTTTAATTTTTATTGATTTAAGTTTTCACGGTTGCAGGAGATTAGGGGAAAGTCAGATAATAGGGGTCTCAGACAGTAATTTAATGATCGATATTAAGATTCAAAAAGTTAAAGCTTTATAACGGTTAAAACACTAATTGTCAACATCCCATGTCAAAATATACAAAATAAATATCCTCAAGTCAAACTCTAATAAGTTCTCAAGCAGCATTTTCCTTACTTTGCCTATCTACATTTTGATTATTATCAATGCCCATTTTTGTTGTTGGTTTGTGTGTGTATGATGAAATCAACATTTACAGACATTTACTGATAAAAATCTAATCCTGACAACTCTAGCCATATGCTAGCCTAGCTCTAGGAATTATTTTAGGGAAGTTGTACGGCCAGTGTTGTACAGAAAGTCAGACTGAGTGATCACAATGGGCCATTCTGGCCGTGAAATCTATGAGTTTCTATTTAAGGACTATAAATACAGAACTACTTTTTATCTATTTATGGAATCTAAACTGGGTGTGTTTCAGTTAAATAGATCTTCAGTATTGGTGTGTGGAATCTGGACATATTTCGTGTACCTTTAAAAAGTTGTTTATTCACAGATTCACCACTATTATATTCATCTTGCCAGTGTCCTCCTTAACATGCAGTAATAATATTCTTTTAGATTATTTTTAGGAAACCTAAACAAATGTTTTTAGATGCATTTTATCTCATTTAGTCAGCATTATAAATTTGTTTTTGATTAAAGTCTTTAAATATAATCAAATATGAATAATATAAAAAGGAATTATAAGTACTGAAGGAATCTATCCCATTAATGTGTGGGAGGTTACATGGCTATCTCATTCTTAATGGGAGTAACTTATGTAACACTTCACAAGTCTCTCTGAAAAAGTCTTTTACAGCTCTAATTTTTATGACTCAGAATGCAATTTTAAACGTATTGGGACAGGATGGAGATAATGAAATGGGGTGGTGCATCTGAACTATCTTCTAAGAATTTGAACTGGATCCACACTTGTGATTCATGTGCCACTGAAAAGCTGACATCAAGGCATGATTAGTTTTGACTTTAGCCTAAAGGTAAACTTGTCAGGCATGCCACACACCTGACTCAGAACCTACATATCAAATTGTTTGTCACTGAGCCATCAGCTTATTTATAGTAACAGTGGGCGCTCCACCCCTTTGTGAAATTAAACATTTCAGATACAACTTTGTTTTTTTAATTTTGTTTGATCAGATTTCCTAAATTGTTGAACAGCCTTAGAGAGATTGTCATAATAAGAAAATGTAAAGCTTAGAAAGAGGCATTTACATTGTAATATGATTTTAATGTAACCTATATTTGAAAGTCAGTTTATTCTATAGTTAAGGTGATGAAGCTTCAGTTGTATTTTTAATACTACTTTAAACAACCTGAATCCTTGTACACTATCCAAACATTTCTAATTTATTATACAGCCTCTCTCTGTTGAATTAAATGGGAGCAGGGTAATTGGAGGAAAAAAGCAGTTGATGGACTGTTTTGGCCTTGAGGCTTTTCTTAAGATATTGTAACTGAAATAGATTAATTGCCAACACAGGTAACAGTCCACAGAAAACATTCCTTCTAGTATTTTCTATTCTGGCAGGTACAGGGATAGGGAGGCTCTGTTCTCTACTGGTTAGAGCAAAGGAAGCCAGGGTTCCATTGAGGGGCTAACCCCTGACATACGGTATGACCTTGGGAAGTCGCTTGAGGTCCTTGTATGCCTCTGTCAACTCATCTGGAAAACTGGTTAAAAATCAGGACCTCACTGACAGTCAGATACTGCATCTTAACTGTTGTGGGTAAATGAATTACCAAAAAAAGTACAGAATTGCATTAATCCCTCTCTTTGGTTTTAAACATTATATTTTTAGAGTAACACACAAGTTCCATGTTAAGGCATGGCAATACTTGAATATAAGGTCTACCTATTTGCTAAGAATTTTGATGATGAAAGAATAGCCCAAAAGAGAGAGCCAGTTTTTAAAAGGGCAGCTTCTTAAGAAGAGCTAAGCACATCAAGAAAGAAAAATTAAGATTTTAACTTCCATAACACTTGGCAGCATTTAATTTTCCTTTTCTCTGTGCAACATATTTTTTAAGTTACTAAATTAATTAATTTTCCTTTAACCCATAGGCATCGACTTTTCCGTGAGCATTGTGTTTGTGTACAAGGAAATTATATAAAGGATTTAAATATCCTTGGTAGAGATCTTTCAAAAACGATCATAATTGACAATTCACCACAAGCCTTTGCCTATCAGGTAAGCATTTTTGTGATAGTCACACTTTTTTTAGAATTTGTAAAAACCTTCTCTGAAAATGAAAACATAAACTTTTAATTTAACTAGGTAAATTAAGAAAATGCTAGGTGTAAAAAAAAAAAAAAAAAGTACCTAACTCATTTGTAATAAATTCACCTCAAAATATGTAGGATACTTTTTTAATAGGAACATTTTAGGTGTTACTTGACCATTTCAAAAATAGTAAAATTTTAAAAAGTAAAATAATGTAAGTGAAAAGAATTTCTGTGCGGCAAACGTTCTTCAGAAAACTCAGAATACTTCACCATACTCACAACATTTCCTTTGTATTTTGATTATTTTTAATTATAAGAAGGGCTTTAACACTTTTACTCAATCAATTACCTCTTCTAGAAATTCAGAAAAATCCAGTCTGTTAGGATTATTCACAAAATATACCCTTTCAGAACTAGTAGAAGAAAAATCCAGTCTGTTAGGATTATTCACAAAATATACCCTTTCAGAACTAGTAGAAGAATTATGAGCAAACAAATTGCTGGTTGAGGTGAAGTGTGTACAACTATCATACTTCTGTGTACTAGAGGTGTTCAATATACATTCCATGATCCAGATTTAGTCCAAAAATATGCTCTATATATAATCCAGTCTCCATAATTGTATAGACATGAGGGAAGTGGAGATTAATCTCAGGAGTCCCTCTACATTAGAGAATAGAACTGGTGTTGAAAACAGTAGTCTGCCTACTAGTGATACAGTTTTGTTGTCTATAAATTCAGCACTAGTTCAGGGAAATCCACTGCTCACAACTGATGTCATCAGCACGATTCAATTTCATATTGTAAACTGGGCTTCTGAACCAAGATCCTAATCCAGAACCAACTGAAGTCAGTTGAAGGAAAGGACTTTTTCTGATGTCAGTGAGTACAGTACAGGTCCTGATTTTGCTCCTGAGACTTTTCCTGGATTTGGCGGGCAACGAAGATCATGTTGGTTGTCCCACAGGATGATCTAAAACCGCACTGAAATTCCAGCAATATTTCCTCAGCAAGGGGAAATAATCGATTTAAGAGGATACGGGCAAGGATTTTCCCAGCTGTAGATAGCAAAGCAATGCCTCTATAGTTTCCACACTTTGACTCATCTCCTTTCTTAAAAATTGTAACAATGTTAACGTTTCTCAAGTCTTCTGGAATCTTCTTCTTATACCAGATATGAAGAAAAAGTTTGTGGAGCTTCCTTACCAGTTCTTCACCTCCAACTTGGAGACTTCAGCTGGTATGCCATCAGGCCCTGCTGCCTTGTTGTTCTTAGTTTGCATAATGTCTTGTGTTACTTCTTCAAGGGGCGGGGGGTGTCAGCAAGAGATTCTTTTTCATGTTGAGGTATAGATTCAATAGTAGCACCAGGGACAGTTGACTCACAGTTCAGGAGTAACTCAAAATGCTCCTTCCATCTGGCTTCGATGGCTTTGCTATCCTTACAATACGTTGACCTGTCTTTGGCTTGGAGTGGTGTGGGTCCATGGGAGCATGGACCGTAAATGGCCCTTCTTGCCTGAAAAAAACCCTCCTCATGTCATGTTTATCAGCATAAAGCTCAATCTCCTTGTCCTTTTTGGACACCACTTATTTCTGATGTCACGGATTTTCCTTTGGGCTTCAGCCTTGAGTTGCTTGTATGATGTTTTCTTCTGCTGGTGTGATGTCGTTTTGCCACATGCGATGAGCTTTTCTTTTTTGGTCGAGCAGGCCCTGAAGCTATAGGGCTGTTAGGTTAGGTGCCACCACCTTATGTGCAGGTTCCAGTCATTCATGTCATGGAGCCAGCATGGAGGAGCATGATCTGTGATCAAGGAGAAGGGGCTGCCCACTTAATCGCTAATGCCTCCTTTTCAGTAATTGAGTGAGCCTTTTCTTGATGGAATAGCTTCTTGCTCAGATTTAGCTCAGATTTGCCAAAGTCAACATCTGAGGTGCCTGCATGTAGTATGAATGCCTGGGAAAAGTTGGGGCTGATGGGTTTCAGCTACGGAGCCCTGCGGTCCCCCTGAAAGGGCTTGCAGACCTCCAGTTGAGAACCGCTGTCATAGCATATTGATGATGAGGGCTGATGATTTTATTCGTAAACATCTGGAAAACATCTGTTGCGGCTCCATGAAGTTCTGAAATGCTTAAAGGGGTTGAGAAAGAAGTTTTCTCTTGTGAGAATGGAAATAAAGAGATCTGTCAGTAATTCTTCATCAGTTTATTAGTGTTCAGGTACTTCACTGGTCCCAGTCACTGTAATAAATTGTCTACCCGTAATATCAGATAGGCACCAAATTTTGAGATGGAGTTACCTTTCCTGAAATTGATGCAAAACCGAACTGTCCGGTTTGGGAATCACAGCTATGGGGTTCCGCCATTCACTTTTTGACCCCCTGATTATCCCCACCTGCATCATGACTTCTCAGACTGTACACTACAGCCTCCATGGTAAGGGCCTGGGGTTCCCCCTGAGACATTAGCCCGAGATGGTCTCTAGGGTAGTGTTGGATTAACTGTGTTCTCCCAGGGAGGAGTAAAATACAGCAGCAAAGACATTGGTCAATTGGAAGAGTTGCCTCCTCTTTACAGCGCTAAGTCCCTGACCCGCAAGAGTTGGTGTCGGGTTTTGGCCACTGGGTGTTTGGAGTCCTAGTTCAGGCTCCGTAGGGAAGGGAGTTATCAGCAGGTTTTCCTTGCGTCTTCTAAGGTTTAAGAAAAGTCACATGGTAAATTTTGGTTTCCTTCCTTCTGCCTGTCATTTTTATCTCATCATCCAATGGCCCTACCTGATTAATAACTTCAAATGGACCCTGCCACTGGGCATTAACTGACTCAGCCAAAGGAAGCAGTAAAAGGACCTGGTCACCCAGGTAAAAGACGCATAGTCATGCCCCTCCATTATCATTTTGCACCTGCACTTACTCGACCTTTCTTAAATGTCCTCTGGTGAACACTCCTCGTCTCTGAGTCATTCCCTTAGTTGTATGATGCACTGAATCATACTTAAAGCACCTACGTCTTGTTCCTCCCAGCCATCTCAGAGCAAGTCCAAAATTCCCTGCGGCTGGTGGTCATAAAATAACTTGAAGGGAGAGAACCCTGTAAAGGCCTGCAGGACCTCCCTTATGGTAAAAAGGAACGGTTGGACTAGCCAGTCCTAGTGCTTGGGGTCATAACTAACAAAGCGTTTCAATGTTCCCTTTGGAGTTTTATTAAATTGCTCACGTAGGCTGTCTGGCTGTGGGTGGTACACACAGATTTTCAGGGACTTGAGCTTCAGGAAGGCTGAAGTTAGACCCTTTATCTGTTAGTATTTCTTGGGAAAATCCTATGCATGGGGGGAGGGATAGCTCAGTGGTCTGAGCATTGGCCTGCTAAACCCAGGATTGTGAGTTCAATCCTTGAGGGGGCCACTTAGGGATCTGGGGCAAAAATCAGTACTTGGTCCTGCTAGTGAAGACAGGGGGCTGGACTGGATGACCTTTCGGGGTCCCTTCCAGTTCTATGAGATAGGGATATCTCCATATATTATTATTTATTTATTTTTAGCTTTGAGAGTTCTGGGGTTATAGCCGTAGTTTTCACTGAGTGAAGGGGAACAGCCTCTGGGTTCCTGGTTGCTTAGTCAACAGTTACTAATATGTACTGGTTTTTGGATGCAGTTATTTCCAGGGGCCTCTCTGCCTTTTGCATGGTAATATTCTTATAAATTGTCCGTTGACAATCAACATGGGCAGTGGGTTTCCTCACAAATACCCAAATGGTTCAAAATGCACTATATCATCAGTGGTCTTTTCTGGAGATATTCAGCATAAAAATTAACATACCTGTGATTTTACTTTAGCTTTCAAATGGAATTCCTATAGAGAGCTGGTTCATGGATAAAAATGACAATGAACTCCTAAAATTAATTCCTTTTCTGGAGAAACTTGTAGAGCTGGTGAGTAATGTATTCATCTCTTTTCATATACACTCTAGGTAGTTTCAAAATTGACTAAGTGATTTAGGAGCCCACATCACTTGGAAACTTCTGAAAATGTTACTTAGGAACTTTCCAAAACTCTGTCTTGTCCGGACAATAATCCAAAATATGTATAGGGAGTACTTATTATTTCATTAGTAAAAAGCAGAATGTATTGGGTTGAGTACATGGTTAGAAGATTAGTACCAGCTCTGACACTACCTATGGGACCTTCTGTTAAGTGACTTGCCTACCTGCACATCTGTTTCCTCATTTGTAAAACTGAGATACTACTTATCTCACCGGGTTTTTGTGAATGTTAATTAGTTAATGTTGTAAAGCTCTTTGAAAATACAAAGCACTGTAAATGGTGTTGTATTATTATGTATACTAACATAATTTAAAAACGTAACTCTTGAAATCTGAAGTATAGATACATTTATTATTTTAAAAACTGTAATTTTATTTTTTTCTACAGAATGAAGATGTCCGACCTCACATCAGAGACAGATTTCGCTTGCATGACTTGCTACCCCCAGATTAAACACCAAGCCTTTTATCAAATTACTGAAGGGGGAGAAAATGCAGGACCCTTTTGGACTAAAACAAAAACATTGCCATTACTGTTGAAATTTTGCATTTTTGTACCCCGTCTTGCTTTTCTTATCTTTGGTGCCCAACAGTAATCAAGGGTTACAGAAAGAGACTTTCTATATCTCAGATTGAATACATACAGTACAATACAGTAGGTAGGCGAGAACAGAAAAGTCTTTAGAACTAGTGCAACTCCAATGAAATTTTTTTATGTACAGGACATCTGCAGTTTATAAAGAATTCTGTTTCTGCCACCAGCAGTTTGACCTGTAGAAACACAGGATTTTATGATATAACAGAGATTGAAAATGGACTCTTATTTTCTCTCTGTTTGGTGCTCTAAGTGGGTTTGTAGCCACTTTTCTGTTACTTTAAGATTCTCATTTCAACAGGAATGGCCAGTAAAAGTTGTTTTATTTTTCCTGTTAAGGTTTATAACCTTTTTACATTTTTGACCTGTATTAGCTTAGAATTTCATTATGCATTCCTTTTAGTTGAGGCGCTTCATAGTTTTTCTGGAAATAGCCAAATTTTATTAGTTTTTTATTATACAATTGAATGGCCGTTTTCCTGCTTTGTCTGCCTGCATACTGTATATTTGTTTAAAAATATTCTCTAGTTTTAGTCCATGTAAGTTTCATTTAGAAATACCTGCATTTATATTTTGTTTCTGTAATATTCTACTGTAGTTGAAATCTTTTCAAAAATCAAGAGACTGGCTAGATAAGAATATAAGAATTACTAATATTCAGAATATTTAAACCATTGTGATGGCATGTACTCTGGACAGACAATATCTTGCAGTGGCACGCTCAATTGATGGACAAGGAATACCTCAGATTATACTGTGCATACAAATCTTTAAGGAGAATTATTTGGTAACCTGTTGGGTTTGATGCAAATCAATTACTGCTGCCTTCGGATTCCTCCAAGAATGAAGTATTCTGCACAGTGGCTCAGTATTTTAAGATGTTTTGCATGGGCTGGTGGTACCTCCTGTTATGCTGTTTGTTACAATCAGTTTTAAACTTTGTGTAACAGTGAAGGTACCTAATAGTAACTATGCATAATCCTGTGATACAGTACACTCCCATGCCACCAATGCAGTTAATATGCTATCATAGTGGTTTTCTATGCTATATGGAAATAGTCTTCAAGCCTTGGTTCTCTAATGCAGCTACCACAAGAGGTTGATATTTTTATAATGGTGTGTAATCTCCTTTTCAGGAGGCTTTTTATGGAAGGTATAATTTGTAAAAGTTAGGATGCTTTGCCTCTCGACTGCATTAACATGCCACAGGCTTGGACTGTTTTTGTGTAAAGGATGTCACAGAACGGCACTTTTTCTAAAGAGAAGTTTGATATTTTGTATGCTTGTTAAGAAAGTACAGTATTGGAAATTAAAGGTGGACAACTGATAATTGAGAAGTATGTCAATTAATTTTTTATGTATATTACCTGTTTACTTGTACAATTTTATTGTACAAATTACATGCAGCTTCATTTTCAAATGAGTCCTTAAAATAAGGAAAATCTTTTTAGGAAAACATTTAATTTTGTATTTTTGATTTTAAAAGGCATGAGTTATGTCAACTTTTTCCAGTGTATTAATGAAGATTTTAACTTTTCATCAGGTTGAGTGTTTTCTTACTATATTATCTGTTGTGTATGTAGCTAGCACATTGTGTCAATGAACTGTTAAAAAAATTAGCATGTAGAGCAAGCCTGTTTTGTGGAAAATCCTTATTCATTAAAACAAAAAAGTCATCATGGCAGATTTTCTGCAAAAAAAGTGAAAAGCATTTGCAATTCAGAATACTGATTTTTTTTTTTTTTTTTTTTGTATTTAAAGAAAGGTATTTTGCTTGCAGGAAAGAAATACTACAGATTCATTTTAAAGAGAATCTTTTAAATGTATTTATCTTTAGGGCATCTGGGCATCTTTACGCTGTTTGTCTTATGTCTTTATTGAAATAAAATGTACATAACATTACCTTTATATATATATATGCTTTTGCGCAGACGTGTGAACCCCAGAACTATCCCCACCCCTCCTGTTTTTATGCTAATATAATGGATACTCTTACAGATTTGAAAATGGTCAGTTTGTTTTTGAGTTGCTGCAAGATTCTCCCACAATTTTTAAATTATTATTTTTTAATCTCCCTCTCAAACGTAAATCTAAGAATTTTTTAAGTTAATTTAACAATGAACTCCTCTTCAGAGTGGAATTTCTTCCAAATTACCATAAATAATATGTTATACCGTATTAGGATTTTTTTAATTCATTGCTAAATAAATCTAGCATAATGGAACTACCTTGAATAAGTTAATCATGGACATTCTCTGTGACTCAATAAAATGGTACATGGTTACCACCGATTAGAATCATTTTCCTAAGCATTTGCGTTCTAATTTACGCCATTTTGAGTAAAACTATTACAAAATTGGTATTTTTGGTTAAGGCAAAGTACACATTTCATTTTATACATGTATCTATGTCATGATTTCAGATCACTGAGGAAAATTAGAATGTGAGATATTGCAATCTGGTTTCTAGGAAATGTAGGGAAAATTGGTGATTTGGTACTATCTAGATGCACAACAAAACTAATCTATATAGACTGCTCCATAATACATATTAAATACTTGAATGTTAACATGCTGCAAATCTGATTTTTATAATTATAATCCTGCTTTGCTGAGAGAATGTGTCTTTTTAAAAAAATTAAGCTTCTAAAAATGTCAAATACTTCTGATCTACGTAATCTTTTCATCTAGTTCCCTTAAATGTAATCAGATTTTTTTTTCCTGTTTTTCATTTTATTGGATTCTATGATGGGGTGGAATGACAAGGATTAAGTACTACTCTGATCTTAGAATATCATACACAGCTAATTACAACACAAAATTATCGCTGATAACTGGGAGGGGAGGGGTTGGGTGTACAAGGTATTCAGGCTTGGGCCCTTTTTCAGTTACTTCACTATTATGCAATTAATCTTGTAACTGGATCACTTACTCTAATTTTCTTATTTTTAGAGAATTTATCAGAGGCATACCATAACATCCTCTTTCTACTGTAAATTCTTGGTGATTTTGTTTGCTCTCTTTCACTACAGCCTGCTGTTTGTATGGTCCTTTTACGTGTTCTGCACATGTTTTGGTCTAGCTTTGATCATTTTTACTTCTGACAGCAGAACTATGCTCGGATGAAAGATTATTACAGTTTCTTAGGATTTTGCAACGTGCAATACATGTGGAGGCTCTTATTTTTAATTTACTGTGTATATAGAAGGGTAACTGCCTCGATTTTACTGTTTTGTTTGTTAGTTAACATTCAGTTGTTTCACCTTCCATCTACATAGGAAAATGTCTTTCATTATTACTCAGAAACTTTTAAAAGTCTGAATTCTTTGAGGCCTGATCAAATATTGATCAAAGGCATCCTTCTGTTGGCAGTTCTTTGTCAACCCAGTGTAAACTAAGGATAGTGTGTCAGCTTCTCTAAGACACTGATTCAAGCATTTAAACACTTGATTAAAGTTAATTATGTGTTTAAGTGCTTGATTGAATCACGCTTTCATCCACAGAGCTTGTTTTGGACATTTGACAAACATTGTACAAGAAAGTAAACAGTCATGTGTGCATCCATTTTCCTTTGCTTTCTCTTCTGGTCCTAGTTTCCTTGGAGTGTTCAAATTGCTAATCACGTTACTTTATTCTTCTTTGTCTAAACATCTAGCTCCATTCTGTTATCATATTACAATTGATTCTAAGAATTACAAGTCATTTGGCAATTTAACTTCAAATTGCTAAGTCATCATCTGATAATACTTTATCAGAATTGACAAGAATATGCTCTTTCTTTATTTCTGACATTGAAACCGACAGAAAATAATTCATTTTGCTTTCCCATCACTTTGTGGGTTCTGGAGGGCAAATGGGAGTGGTATAAACTTATTGTTGTCACTAAAGTCAGCAGCTATGAGCCAGAATTAATGAGCCATTGTCATTTAAGCATAATTTTTCCAACCCTTTAAGTGGCCCCAATCTGGGGCAGCACACAATCTATTTTGCACCGCTCCATTGGTGCAAAGCATTCCTAAATCCAGTGGATCCAATCAATAGAGGGTCTCCCTTTCATAGGATTCTTGAGTTGCAGAGCCATAGTGGGTCCCTGTGATCTGTGACTAAGGGTACATCTACACTACGGGGGGAGTCGATTTAAGATACGCAAATTCAGCTACGTGAATAGTGTAGCTGAATTCGACGTATCGCAGCCGACTTACCCCGCTGTGAGGACGGCGGCAAAATCGACTTCTGCGGCTTTCTGTCGACGGCGCTTACTCCCACCTCCGCTGGTGGAGTAAGAGCGTCGATTCGGGGATCGATTGTCGCGTCCCGTCGGGACGCGATAAATCAATCCCCGAGAGGTCGATTTCTACCCGCCGATTCAGGCGGGTAGTGTAGACCTAGCCTAAGGTACTATCCTTCCCCTGTGATTGGGGACAACTAGCACAGAAGGGAATTGGGGGAATGGAATAGGTGACTTTGCACCCTCTTCCATCCCACAGCAGCGCCAAGTACTCCTTGATGGCAGCTGTGTGGCTGGACTGGTAAACCCTATTAGAGAAGCCTTTGTTAAACTAGCAACAGAGGGTTCTGTGGCAACTTTAAGACTAACAGAAGTATTGGAGCATAAGCTTTCGTGGGTGAATGCCCACTTCATTAGACGCCATTATTATTATTTGTTAAACTAATAAACTTCAAAATTATTGAAATATAAAATACTAGATCGAGATAAAAGATGCTTAATAGGATAACACTACCCATATCATGTACGTAGACATTAAACCTGCTACCAATTAAAAAACAAAAAGTGACCAAGTCTGTCTACTTGTTTTCCTGTACAAATTCAGACTGACAAGTTGTGTTTCTACAGTCTCAGCAGGTGCAGAGAGAAAGCAATCACAATGGTTTTTTTATTCCATTGATAGTAAGACTTGAAAAGCTGCAGCATTTTTCTAGTGTGGAAATTATGTATATATATGTGGCGTGGGGAAGCATGCCATCCAACTAGTCTACAATCATTCTGGTTATATAAAAGCAATTAATCCCTTAAAGATTTTTTTTAAACTACTTAAAGACTGACACAGAGGTAGATTAATGCAAGAGCTTCAGATCTAGGCCCTGATCAAAAAGGACCCAGATGGAGCAATGAGGTAAGGCAGTGGTTCTCAACCAGGGGTACACACACCCCTGGGGGTATGCAAAGATCTTCCAGGGGATACATCAACTCATCTAGATATTTGCCTCGTTTTACAACAGGCTACATAAAAGCCACTAGCAAAGTCAGTACAAACTAAAATTTCATACAGACAATGATTTGTTTATACTGCTCTATATACTGTACATTTTAAATGTAAATACAGTATTTATATTCCCAATTGATCTATTTTATAATTCTATGGCAAAAACGAGAAAAGCAATTTTTCAATTAGAGAGTGCTGTGATGCTTTTGTATTTTATGTCTGATTTTGTAAGCAAGTAGTTTTTAAGTGAGGTGAAACTTGGGGTACGCAGGAGAGATCAGCCTCCTGAAAGGAGTACAGTAGTCTGGAAAGGTCGAGAGCCACAGAGGTAGGGTACCAGACCGCCATGCACAGCTGACTGATGTTGGCCAGCTGCCTTCTGAGGTAGGCTAAACTTCCTCTTTTGGGAGAAAGACAACTATTTGTCTAGAGGAGGGAGAGGTGCCTCAAAGTTGTTGTTTTTTTCTTTTTTTAGGGGGGAAGTGATTCTAATGGATTAGCATCTGTGACAGGGTCGGTAGCTCACCGCTGTGGCGCCTCCTCCTGGCCGCTTCGGGGAATTAGTTTTGCGCCAGTAGAGCGCCCTCTTTGGGTGGCGTTCCGTCTGTCGTCTCGCCTCTGTGGGGTGCACGGTCTGGTGTTGCTCCCGACGTCGGCGTCCTCTTCTGGAGCACTGCCCTCCGGCAGTGTCCCTCTGTCCAACCACACCCCCTTCCGGGGGGGGGGGGTAAACAACAGCCCCACACCTTCAAGTCCGATCCTCTCCGTCTAGGATCCGGTGTGGTTCTGACCGGCCGCTCCCTGCGGCCCGTGGCTGTGCGAGGGGTAGCACAGCAAACAAAGGGGGAAAAAGGGGGGGGGGACTCAGGCCCGCCCACTACTCTGAGTCCCGGTCCAGAGGCCCTCGAGTGACAGTCTCACTGTCCTCCTTCTCCTTACTCCTCTGACTATCCCTCTGGACCGCTTCCCCCAACAGCCCTTCACTACGCTAGGCCTCCTCCTCCCAGGCCTGCCGCCTAGCAGGCTATGGAGTAGGGCCTTCTCCCACTCTCTGGCTGGCCTGGCCTGCACTGCGCTGTCCGAGGTGCTGGCCTCCCAGCTCTGGAGACAGACCTTCCCCTCTGAAGGCCTGGGACAGACTGACTGCTCCTGCTCTGGGCAGTCTCTTATATGGCTGAGGCGGGCCCTGATTGGCTGGCCCCAATCTGTGTTCTGATTGGCCCTCTGTAAGCCCTTCCCTGATTGGTTGGGCGGCTGCGCAGGCGCCTAGACCTGCTGCAGCCCACCCTCTCTGAGTGTGGGCAATCGCCCCACCACAGCATCCCTTTACCATTAATCCGTCCCTGACTATACAAGTTTGTATAAAATAGTAAGTGTGAATGGTGCTTTCCATGCTAGAAGAAAGATGAGGGCTTACAATCTACATAAATATGTAAGGAAAAGTATTTCTTCTGAAAGAAGGAATAACAAACACACTGACGTCATTCACCTGAGGTTAGGTTTCAACATTACAGACTGTCTGGGAGAAATTAAAGGGATGCACTCAAGGACTGCTTAGACTAACAATGTGTCACTCCAGATTTACACCATTGTTCCTGATACTGAATATTTTTAAAACACACTGGTTCATTTAAAGTTTTATCTGATAGGAAATCGCATCGGTGTATCATTTTGTATACTATAAATTAAATATCTCATTATGCTGTTCATATTTTTCAGCACAGGCTGCAATCTTTTTTTCTTTTCTTGTGGGGGAGCAAGCAAGGACAGATTGATGAAGGTGAAGATTTATTGACTTGGTCCACTGTTGAGGCACATCAATTTTTAGCTTGTTAATCTTGATGGTAACACGTGAAACAATTTATTTTGTTTTGGTTGATCCTTGTGTCAATTCTGGTACTGAGGAGTGCTGAATCCTGAGTAAGTATTTTTATAGAGAGAACTGATCTACCAATTTGTGCTGCTTGTGACAACACTGCTAGTGCTAAGAATCACAAGATTTGTATTAAATATTTATTTTAGCTACTATATTGGGATTTTTAGCCTATATTAATTCTTTCAGTTGGCATTTATCAGCAAATGCCCTTCCTGTCTACACTCGCTGCAGAAACAGGTTTCTTCAGAACATGGATTTTATGTAACTTTTAGGCTCTAAAATTGGAGGAAAATATATATATATTTAAAGTCAGTAATGGAGATCAAACAAGGAAAAAAAACCAAATACATGTACTTTATTTGATAAAATTGTTATAGCTGGTTCCTTTTGGTTAGTCTTGATTTGATTCTGATGTTATATATTGTACATGGTCCAATGCATATCTTTTGTAAATCTATCATAGGTCAGAATTATTCACATAAAGCTCTATCTTATCTTCTAAGCAGGAACCTTTAGCTATGGAAAGCATTTATATTAAATGAGAGCATGTGGTCT
The DNA here is from genome assembly GCF_011386835.1 of Chrysemys picta bellii. Lineage (NCBI taxonomy): Eukaryota > Metazoa > Chordata > Testudines > Emydidae > Chrysemys > Chrysemys picta. The sequence continues at coordinate 2,088,376 of NC_088800.1, forward strand.
AGGAGATGGGAGGGAACTGAAGTCAGAAACTCATAATTCTGCCACTGATGCAGCAAGTGATGTTGGGCAAATTATTTTGTCTATCTATACCGTAGCTTGCCCATCTGTAAAAGGGGAATAATACTTGGACATTTTAAAGCAATTTGAGGTCCTGGGGTGAAATGTGCTATAGAAGTGCATAGTATTTTTATAATTAACAATGCCCCCTTCCCCCCCCAATATTTCACGGTAGTCTCATAAAGATGACTCCTACCATGGAGCTTATGAAAATGTGTTTGAACTTGATGGTGTTAACATTTAGTTATGTCTTTGCTTCTATTACTTCTGCTCCTATGCCAGGTAAATGGACAACAAAGAGGAAACCATGTATTTTGAGGTCTTTTTTTCTCCAACTGATTCAAATAGATCTTCAGAGCATCTTCCAGTTGTTAAAAGCCAGACTGATAATTCATCTTCAAATTTGTCTTTGGAGGAAGAAGAAATTTCACATTATTTTAATTTTCCAAGACTATTTTTAATCTCTCACTTCAAGTGACGCCACAGAGAAAGAGGTAGTGAAAGAGCACATCCATCATCTTTACAGGTAGTCAAAAAGACAGTATGCTTTTAAAAATCATAGCAGGGAAAATCAATTCAAACATGATGTTTTCCAAAAGCTCACACATCTATATTTAAATAGATTCAACCACAGAAAATATTTAAATGATAATAATGTATTCAGTGCTGTACAAGATGTAGTTTCACAGTCCTCGCTCTGAGGAGCGTACACTTGACAAGACAGATACAGGTAAAAAGATACATTCATGTAGGAGAATGAAAGGTTATACAACTAGGAACAAACAATGTTGGCCACACTCATAGGTTGTAGGATTGTGTTCTGTAAATGTGACTTACATTCTTTGTTCTTAGATGTATAACTTGTGATTCTGAAAAGGATGTGCGGTCACAGTGAATAAATAGAGGTTTCTTACCCCATGCAGTAACTGAAGTTCTGTGAGATGTGTTCCTCTATAGGTGCTCCACTCTTGATTGGAGATTTTCATTAGCAGTGTCTGTTCGGCCCACGCACATGCCGTTGGTATCCTCATGCCCTGCACCGAGGCTATGTCAGATTGCACAGGCAAACCACTCCCTCAGTTCCTTCTGCACGACTGAGTCTCAGAAGAAACTCCAAAGCAGAGGGGAAGGAGGGTGAGTAGTTGAGCACCCATGGGGGATACATCTTGAAGAACTACAGTTACTGCACAGGTTGAGTAACCCTCTCTTTCATCTTTGAGTAGGGTCCCTATGGGTGATCCATCCTTGGTGACTCCCAAGGAGTATTCCCAGAAGGAGGAGTGGGGGCATTCGGAATGGAGTCCATCGCAGAGGCGAGAACTGCCTTGCCAAACTAGACACAATCAGCTCAGGATTGAATAAGGACTGGGAATGGCTGAGCCATTACAAACATTGAATCTATCTCCCCTTGTAAGTATTCTCACACTTCTTATCAAACTGTCTGTACTGGGCTATCTTGATTATCACTTCAAAAGTTTTTTTTCTCTTACTTAATTGGCCTCTCAGAGTTGGTAAGACAACTCCCACCTGTTTATGCTCTCTGTATATGTGTATATATATCTCCTCAATATTTATTCCACTCTGTATGCATCCGAAGAAGTGGGCTGTAGTCCACGAAAGCTTATGCTCTAATAAATGTGTTAGTCTCTAAGGTGCCACAAGTACTCCTGTTCTTCTTGCCAAATGTAGTGTCAGATCTGGAGGCATCAACCAGGACATTGTGTCTAGAGAGAAGACATGCACCAGAGACCATGTAGTGGCTCTGCAGATCTCTGAAATAGGAACATTTTTAAGGAGAGCCATAGAGGTAGGTTGTGATCTAGTCAAGTGCACCGGTAGAGATGGACTGTCGATACTATAGTAGCATACTACAATACACTTGGAAATCCATTTAGAAAGTCTCTGGGTAGAAATGGCAGACCTGTCTGCAATCAAAACAAAGAGTCCAGTGGATTTACGAAATGGTTTAGTTCTATCCAGACAGAAGGATAACGCCCTCCTGACATCTAGAGTTGGAAGTATGTGGTTTGGGAAAGAAAACTGGTAGGTATATGATCTGATTCAGATGAAATTCGGAAGTTACTTTAGGTAGAAACCTGATCCTTGTAGAATATTGTGAAGCGGGGGAGGAGGTCTGCCATTAAGGCCCCAATCTCTCTGACTCTGCAGTGTGAGGTAATAGTCACTAGGAAGGCTGTTTTACTAGATAAATCCAATAAGGAGCAGATGAACGTCAGTTCAACAAGATTTTCTGAGGCTTTTGAGAAACAAGTTCAGGTCCCAGGCAGGGGTAGGAACCTTTATCTATGGGAAGACATTCCCCAGACCTTTTATAAATCTTGCGGTTGGGAGGTGAGCAAACAGAGAAAAACCCTCAATAGTAGTCTGAAAGGATGTTAGGGCCACCAGACGAACCTTGAGGGAATTATGGGACATCCTGATTTCTTAAGATATAGCAGGTGCTTGAGGATGAGCGGAAGCGGGGCAGATTCGGGAGCAGCATTGTGGAGTTCACATCAGTGGCCAAATTTTTGTCTACTTTTGAAGGTAAGTAGTTCTGGTGGAAACTTTTCTACTATTTAATAGTATGTGTTATATCTCACAGAGCAGGATGACTCTAGCCCCATGAACCATCAAGGAACGACCCTTCAGGCAAAGAATTCCCAAGTCGGGATGCATCAGAGGACCAGAGTGCTGGGAGAGGAAATTAGCAGTTGGGAGATTTATCAGCTAGAGAGCAAGAGGAAACAGGTAAGGGAACCATGCTTGCTTTGACCATGTCAGGGCTATCAGAATGACTCTGGCCTTGTCCTGTTTGATCTTATTGTCTTGAGGATGAGAAGCATTGGAGAGAAGGTATAAACAGCCTCTTCGTCCATGGCAGGAGGAAGGCCTCCCCCAGAGAATTGTGATCCAACCCGCCCCCCTGGACAAAATAGGTGGCATTTTTTGTTTGTAGTTGTGGCAAAAAGGTATACTTGTGGAAACTCCTAAGCCCAAAAGATTCCAGCCAGAACCTGGGTCCAACTCCCATTTGTAGTCTTGGAAGAAGTACTTGCTGAGCATGTCAGCTGTGACATTCTGTATGCTGGGCAGCCTTGTTGCTAAGATTCTTATGTGATACTTTATGAACCAACTCCACTCATTTTATTGCCTTTGCACAGAGGGAAGGTGATCTTGTCTCTTGATATAAAACATGCAAGCCATGTTGTCTGTCATGACTTTGATGGATCTGTGTCTGATGAGAGGAAGGAAATGAAGACAGGAATTTCCGACAGCTCTGATCTCCAGACGGTTGATATAGAGGGTGGTCTCAGGATGACCATCTGCCCTGGATTGTTAGAGAGCCAAGATGCACCCCTCTCTTCCCTCTGATCCAAACAGAAATGTATCCGTGGTTATGGTTACTGTCGACACCCGTTAGAGGAAGGGGACCCCTGTCCCTACACTGTGATGAATCTTCCACCAATCTAGGGAATATTTTACATGCTGGGGGACCAACACCTGCTTGCCTAGACTCTGTCTGTTTGGTGAATAAACTGTTCTGAGACACTCCTGGAAAAAGCAGAGGCATAACCTCACATGCTGTGTCATGAAGGTGCAAACCGCCATGTGACCCAGAAGTTGAAGGTCTGGGGGCTATCCTGAGTCATTTTGACAAGGCTTGATAAAGTCCGGAATCTCTCCAAGGGAAGAGATGCCATGGATGTTAGGGAATCCAAGGGCACCCCTATGAATTGTATGTCCTGAACGGGATTTAGTGTTAATTTTTCCATGTTCAGCTGAAGGCGCAGGTCCAAAAAGAGAGTGAACACTGTCCTTGGGGCAGAAAACACTTCTTGGTAGGATCAACCCCGAGTAGCCAATAGTTGAAGTATGGGAATACCATGATAGCCTGATGACGTAGATAAGCAGCCACTACTGACAAAACCTTTGAGAACATTCTCGGAGCCGAGGAGAGGCTGAAGGGGAACACGCAATACTGAAAACCCAAACCACCAAAAAAGAAAATCAACCTTCTGCTGGTGGCATCTGACTAATATGTCCACTCTGCTTTGGATCGTTATCGAGCAGAACCCGTCATCAGCGTGGACGCATGTATTCTGGAATGGTGGTTGAAGCATGAAGGGACATATGAATCTTTAGCGCATCTGGCACGTAAATATCTTGCGATGCTGGCTACAACAGTGCCATGAGAATGCCTATTTTCACTTTCAGGTGACATTGTAAACAAGATGTGGGCAGCATTATCTCCTGTAAACTTGTTTGAACGATTGACTGATGTAGGACTGAGTGGAATTGTAGGTTCTAAAGTTTTACATTGTTTTATTTTTGAATGCAGTTATTTTTTTTGTACATCATTCTACATTTGTAAGTTCAACTTTCATTATAAAGAGATTGCACTACAGTATTTGTTATTAGGTGAATTGAAATATACTATTTCTTTTGTTTTTTACAGTGCAAATATTTGTAATAAAAAATAAATGTGAAGTGAGCACTGTACACTTTGTATATTCTATGTTGTAACTGAAATGAATATATTTGAAAATGTAGAAAACATCCAAAAATATTTAAATAAATGGTATTCTATTATTGTTTAACAGTGCAATTAATCGCGATTGATTTTTTTAATCGCTTGACAGCCCTAGTCTGTAGTGATTGATTCCCAGACATAGTAAAAAGGGTGTAATCGGTGGCCAAAGACCTGGTTGGTATTCGTATTTGCACTGTCAGGTGAGGGAGGTTATGTGTCTTGACTCCTTGTCTTTCCGATGACTCGGCAAAGGTCATGGTACCAGAAGAGCCCAGTGCCGCAAAGGTGCTGACCCACAGGATGGTTGGCACCGAGGACAGCTACCTGGCAGAAGACTGTTTCTTTTTAATCGCCTTTCTCTGCGGTGGGATTGTAGCTCTTATCCTCAATCTTTTAGAGGAATGAGCTTTGCCTTTAGTTGAGGGCGATGTACCCAAGGAGCTCCTGGTGGAAGGTGTCTGTTGCTCTAGGTTGGAGGTTGATCGGATTGTATTTTTATAGGACAGAACCTTACATGAGGGTAGCAATCACTCAAACCGGCAGATTGTTTCTCTGTCTTTGACTCAGATGTTATCTTGACCCCATTCTAGACCCATACACATCTGTTTAAATTAATGCTTTACAGTGTAAACTCACCTGTTCTCACCTATCATAGTGTTTATAATCAGTGTCTTCCTCTAGCCCCTTTCTCATCATCAGAGTGTATGCCTGTGATAAATGGAAAGGTGTGTGTATGTGGTTAGCTCCCTTTTATGGATACTCAGCCAGCCAGGTATAAAATCCCTCTTAGTAGTTGTTTTCTACTTGCTTTACCTGTAAAGGGTTAAGTCTCCCTGAATAGGTAAAAGGAGGGAGTGGACACCTAACCGAAAGAGCTAATGGGAAGGCTAGAACTTTAAAAAAAAAAACTTCCCCTTTGTCTGTCTGTTATTGTTCTCGGGGAGAAGCAGAGACAGCGCTGGAACTATGCTGTAAGAAGCTTGGGGCCAGGTATGAAAAATCATCTGAATCATACCTAGAAACTACTCACTTGAAACCCCCAGATATGTAAGTAGATCTGGAAGTGTCTAGGAAAACGCGATTAGGTTTATCTCTATTTATTTCTTTATGGCTTGTGGACTCCTCTGTGTAACCCCAAATGCTTTTGTTTTGCTTGTAACCTTTAAGCTGGACCTCAAGAAGGTTATTCTTGATGCTTAATTCTTATAAGTGGGTTTTTTAAATCTAGCAATAGCCTGAGTTTTCAAATATATTTTCTTTCTTTTTGTTTTTAATAAAATTTACCTTTTTTAAGAACAGGATTGGATTTTGTGTCCTAAGAGGTTTGTGCACATGTTGTTTAATTAGCTCGTGGCAACAGCTGATTTCCTTTGTTTTTTTTTCTCAGCCTTTCCCCGGAGGGGGGGTGAAAGGACTTGAGGGTACCCCACAGGAAGGAATTCCCAAGTGCATCTTCCTGGGTTCTCAAAGGGGTTTTTGCACTTGAGTGGTGGCAGCATCTACCCATCCAAGGTCAGAGAGAAGCTGTAACCTTGGGAGTTTAATACAAGCCTGGAGTGGCCAGAATTAATTTGTAGAATCCTTGGAGGGCCCCACCTTCAGCACTCAAAGTGCCAGAGTGGGGAATCAGCCTTGACAATGCCTAAACTACAGTTGCCAGTGTGACAAAGTCAGGCTGGACGGCTGCAAGAGGGTCTTGGAAGGCCAATATCTTAGCTCCAGAATGTTAAGGGCCCTGTTTTGGACAAGCTGAGAAGAGGTTACCTCAGGTCCATTAGGGACACCTGAATCCAATTAAGGTCCATGAGGCCTTTAAAACCCCTCCTCTGTTGAGAGAAAAGGGGGAAGAGAGAGAGAGAAGCTACTGCCAGGCTAGTGGCAGCAGGGAAACAAGCTCTTCCAGGCTGAGAGGCTGTGCTCCTTCCCATAGTGCAGTGTTTCCCAAACTTGGGATGCCCCTTGTTTAGGGAAAGCCCCCTGACGGGTCGGGCTGGTTTGTTTACCTGCTGCGTCCGCAGGTCTGGCCGATCGCGGTTCCCACTGACCGCGGTTCGCTGCTCCAGGCCAATGGGAGCTGCTGGAAGCGGCACGGGACGAGGAACGTATTGGCCACCGCTTCCAGCAGCACCCATTGGCCTGAAGCGGTGAACCGCAGCCAGTGGGAGCTGTGATCGGCCGGACCTGCGGATGCGGCAGGTAAACAAACCGGCCTGGCCCGCCGGGGGCTTTCCCTACACAAGTGGCGACCCACATTTGGGAAACACTGCCATAGGGGAATGGCCAAACCCAAGTGCCTGCTAGGGGAAGCACTGACACCTCAAGGCAAGCAACAGGATGACACCCTGTATCCCCTTTTTCTTTTGGGGTTTACGAGACTGTTTCTTTTTTTCTTTGAGTAAGGATCACCCCTTAGGCTGACCCTGGGGCCTACCTGAAAACACAGTCAAAGGAGCACCGAAGGGGGAAGGCACACTGCCCAGAGTGGGGCTGATTTACCCCGGGCCCGCCATCACCAGAGGGGAAAAGCTAGGTCTGGTGAGACGAAGGAGGTGCCTTGCCACACCAGAAAGCAAGGAAAGGGGTACTTCCTGTCCTCCCTCCAACACAGTATCTTCACGCAGCACTGTCCCTTGGCACTTCATGGAGCTCTCTACTATGGAAAGCCTTTGCCATTCTGTGGTTACCTCAGCACGGGTAGTCAGCAGGGATGGCTAGCTAATTTTTATTGAGTTGAAACCTAGCATATAATTTATGTTTATAAAAGTTGGATTTGTTTTTAAAGAATGGCATAAATTGTTCTTTCTGGGCTAGCTTTGGGTTTTTTTTTTTTTTTTTTTTTTACTCTGCACATGCCAAGTACATATATGGTGATTACAGTGCCATCAGCCAAAAAGTATTCTGCTAAAGACTCTCAAATGACAAATCAAGCAGTATAAACTACCAACTGCAATTACACGCTCCTGTATAAGCCGATTTCCAGGTGCCTCTGGACACTGCTTCTAGGAGGACTTGAAAAAAATGGTTAGTGTCAAACAATGATTCTCATACTAGGTGGTTTACTTCAAATTTATCTCTAGTTTAATAATTTGTTCAATTTAGTATCAAAAGCATGTCTCTCAGCACACTTGAAAATAGAGCTCAACAACTAAGAGCTTACAAACAGCACTGCATTGCTTCTAAGAAGACATATATGATCCACTCACCTTTAAAAAGTCAAAAATGGCACTGTCAAGATAAAAATTGCATTAAAAATTCCTTACCTGTCAATAATATTTTAGATTATTAAATAATATTTTAGATTTAAAGATCCCCTTGCATCCTGAAGGATCTCTGTGTGTGTTAACCCCCTTGTCTTGCAAAGTGCTATGAGATCTTTAGAGACACAAAGTAGGTGAGGTAGTAGCTTTTATTGGACCAACGTCTGTTGGTGAAAGAGACAAGCTTTTGACATGCACAGAACAGCTCCAAAGCGTCTCTCTTTCACCAACAAAAGCTGGTCCAGTAAAAGCTTATTACCTCACCCATCTTGTCTTTCTAATATCCTGGGACCAACACAGCTACAACACTGCAAATGAGATCTTTAAGCACTAGTCAAGACCTTCATGCAAATGACTGTACCCACAGAAGCACAGTAGGTGGCACTCTTCCCACTGAGTCAGTACTGAACCAATGCCCTTTACTAAATCATCAATTCCACTTTCCAGAGCACCTGTGTGTGCCTAGGATCTCTCCCATCCTAGTACTAACCCAGACACTGCTCAGCCCTGATTAGTTGTTTTAGAATTGACTGGATCACAGCACAGGATGGTAAGTCTAAAAGAACTTTAGCAGTCTTAATTTATTTTCATCATTCATGCTGTTTATTGTTTGCATTTTACTCTGCTTGAGTACTGTATAAATATGTTTAATAAAGGAAAGCATTTTCAAAACACTGTCGATTGCATTTAAATGTTTCTTTTTTAGAAAAAGAAGAGAGAAATCTGGTATAAGTGGGTGCAGCTCCTAGAGAAGTTTATATAAGTTGCAGCTGTTTGCAATAGGGACGTATTTCTCCAGTATGTATTTTAATATGTTAACTTGTATACTCTTTTAATGGATTTAAGATTTTTTTCATAATTTGTTCCAGCTTTTATCATATTACATTGTATCCATTGTTTCTCCATTTGCTTTGTCTATTTCCTGCCCTTTTAGACATTCCATTATATATAAATTAAATAAAACAATGCATTCGACTTGCATACCTTTTGTTGTTACTATATGTATATTACCAAAAGGTTACAGTCTAAATAGACAGAGTCCTTGTCTTGACTAGAAAAAAATTTTTTTTTTTTTTTTTTTACTGTGTTACTACATGTTAACTAATTAACACACAGTAAAATCCTAGAGTGGACAAGGCAGTTGTAGGGAAGGAGAATAAGCTATACACCTCTACCTCGATGTAACGCTGTCCTCGGGAGCCAAAAAATCTTACCACGTTCTAGGTGAAACCGCGTTCTATTGAACTTGCTTTGATCCACTGGAGTACACAGCACACACACCCCCCTCTCCCCCGGAGCACTGCTTTACCACATTATATCCGAATTCGTGTTATATCGGGTCACGTTATATCGAGGTAGTGGTGTACCTGTGTAAGGCACCTTTTTAACTGTTAAAACGTTATATCGAGGTAGTGGTGTACCTGTGTAAGGCACCTTTTTAACTGTTAAAACATCAGGAGTTACACTAGTATAAATGTTTTGGTTAAAAAAAAAATACCCCTATGTGAAATAGTATTACCGGCCCAAGAAGTGAGGTTTTTACTCACGAAAGCTTATGCCCAAATAAATCTGTTAGTCTTTAAGGTGCCACCAGACTCCTTGTTGTTTTTGTAGATACAGACTAACACGGCTACCCCCTGATACTCGGCCCAAGAAGTGTGTGCAGACCAGACTTAGGATTTTACTCTGTAATAAAAAAGACAAAACACTTTGTTTTATAGATTCACCCAAAGGGTAAGTCTACACAGTGCCTGGAAGTGTGACTTCCAGCTCCGGGAGACATTACATGCACTAATTCTTCTGAGCTTATGCACTACAAATAACAGTGCATCTAAGGCTATATAAGTGCTGGCTTGCACTAGCTGCCCAAGCGTGTACTCAAGGGCTGGGGTCGGACTGTACTAAATCAAAGCTAGCTCTGGTACATCTACGTGTGCTGCAATCACACCACTCTGACTACAGTGTAGATAGTGAAGGAGAACATGCATGAAGCCATGTTGTAGCCTATGTTCCCCTCCTGGATTTAACCCCACCAGCTCAGCATATATTAAAGGCTGTGTGCCTTGGCTACAGACCTTTCAGCCACTAGTCAGAACATTTTAGTGAATGTGCTCTTACATCACACTTTTTATCCTAGTCTAGCTAAGGCCAGAAGAGACCCAGAGAGAACCCTGCTGCCCCCTTCCTCCCACTAGGTGGGGAGCTCTCTCCTAGCCCTTTCAAAGCACTGGTCAACAGAGGGATCCAAACCCAGACAGGATCCCCTCCATACCACCCCAGAGACCGCCTCACTTCCCCTAGAGACCTAAATTCCCTCTAAGATTTATGGCCGCACAGCTGCCTAGTTTAAATAAATAAATAAATGGAAACATCCTATCTCCTAGAACTGGAAAGGACCTTGAAAGGTCATCGAGTCCAGCCCCCTGCCTTCACTAGCAGGACCAAGTACTGATTTTGCACCAGATCCCTATGTGGCCCCCTCAAGGATTGAACTCACAACCCTAGATTTAGCAGGCTAATACTCAAACCCCTGAGCTATCCCTTCCCACCGGCCCCAGCATGGAGCTGCCGTGGTGGGGAGAGGCGCCCATCGCTGCCAGCCCTTGTGTAGACCTGCCACGGCCGGGGGAGAGGCGCCTCTCCCCGCTGACCCCAGCATTGATCTGCCCCGGACTTGCTGGGGGAGAGGAGCCCTTCCCTTGGTCTGGCACAGGCCTGCCAGAAATGCAGGGGAGAGGAGCCCCGCCCTTGGCCCGGCCCGGCCCAGCCCAGCCCAGCCCAGCCCAGCCCCCAGCCAGTCCTATTCAACATATTCATAAATGATCTGGAAAAAGGGGTAAACAGTGAGATGGCAAAATTTTCAGATGATACAAAACTACTCAAGATAGTTAAGTCCCAGGCAGACTGTGAAGACTACAAAAGGATCTCTCAAAACTAGGTGACTGGGCAAGAAAATGGCAGATGAAATTCAATGTTGATAAATGAAAAGGATACTCCTAGGTAGGGTTACCATATTTAAAAAATAAAAAAAGAGGACACTCCATGGGGCCCTAGCCCCGTCCCTGCCCCTTCCCCAAAGTCCCTGCCCTAACTCCACCCCCTCCCCTGAGCACCCCACATTCCCCCTCCTCCCTCCCAGCCACGTGAAAAGGGCTGCCCGACCGCTACCGGCTTCACGGGTCTGGGGGCTGCACAGTGCTTCCCCAGCGCAGCTGGAGCCCGGGAGGGGAAGCGCCCAGCCGGGGGCGCAGGGTCTGGAGGCTGCCCAGCAAACCGTGAAGCCGGTAGCGCTCGGGCTTCGGGCAGCGCCCATGCCTCCGGACCCTGCACCCCTAGCCGGGCACTTCCCCTCCCGGGCTCCAGCGGCTGCTGTGCTCCCTGAACTTCTGGGCTCTGTAAGCACCGAGCGCTACCGGCTTCGGCCAGCCCCCATGCCTCTGGACCCTGCTCCCCCGGAGCCCGGGAGGGGAAGTGCCCAGCCGGGGGCGCAGGGTCTGGAGGCAAGGGGGCTGCCCGAAGCCGGTAGCGCTCGGGCAGCTCGGCTCTTACGGAGCCCAGGAATCAGGTAGCACAGCAGCCCCCGGTTCCCGCTCTAAGGTAAGCCAGGGAGTATTTTTCCCAGACATGTTCGGCTTTTTGGAAATTCCCCCCGGACAGGGGTTTGATTACCAAAAAGCCGGACATGTCTGGGAAAAACTGGACGTATGGTAATCCTACTCCTAGGGGAATTATGTGCCACTGCACATGTGCAGAATTCATGTCCCCTGCAGATTTCTTTGCTTCTCTGCAGAAAAAAGCAGCAAGAGCAGTCATGCACCACTCCCTAGCTGTGCAGGTTGATCATTTCAGGTACCCAGAGCAGCCAGCGGAGAAGTAAATCACTGCAGGGCTGGGGACACCCCAGCCAGTGGCTCCTACCCTGAGCTGGGATCAGCTGCTAGTCCTGACTGGGCTGGGCTGGGGGCAGGGGAGGATGGGATTACCTCTTCCCCTGCAAGGAGTGGCTGGGACTGTGTCAGGCCCACACCCAGAAACTTCCCCCAACTGCAGGAAGCTCAACATCCTCCCCTGCTTCCAGCCCCCATTGCTGCTTCCTGTCCCCAAATTGGAACTGGAAAAGCTTCAGACAAGGGCAACAAAGATGATTACGGGGTGAGGAGAGATTAATAAAATGGGGACTTTTCAGCTTGGAAAAGAGACGGCTCAGGGGGGATATGATTGAGGTCTATAAAATCATGACTGGAGAAAGTAAATACGGAAGTGTTATTTACTCCTCATAACACATGAACGAGGGGTCACCACATGAAAGTAACAGGCAGCAGGTTTAAAACAAACAAAAGGAAGTATATGTTCACGCAGCGCCCAGTTAACCTGTGGAACTCCTTGCCAGGGGATGTTGTGAAAGCCAAGTCTGTCACAGGGTTTAAAAGAGAACTGGATAAGTTCATGGAGGATAGATCGATCCATGGCTCTTAGCCAGGCGGGGCAGGGAGGGGGTCCCCCAGCCTCTGTTAGCCAGGAGCTGAGACGGGGCGACAGGAGCTGGATCACCTGGTCTGACCCCCCCTCCCCCCCCAAGTCCTGCCCCACACGGGCTCCCTCCCCTCACGCGTGCCCTTGCCAGAGGCGGGCGGGCCGGGCTCTCACGCGAGCCCCGGGACCCAGCTCCTGGCGGGACCCGCCCGCCCCTTCGCCGTCCCCCGCCCGCCCCCCGGGATGTCCTCGCGGGGCCTCAGCGCTTCCCTGCCCCGCCCCTTCCCCCGCCCCCGGGAGTCCGCCGCTATCCCGGCGTGCCCCGCGCGCGGAGCGGGCCGGCTGGGACGCTCTCGGCTGACTCAGCCCGCCTCGCTGTGGCGGTGCCTGAGGGACTCGCGGCGGCAAGATGGCGGCGGAGGCAGATTCGTGGGGTAGGTGCGGGCCGCGTCTCGGTTCCCGGCCGGGTTCCCCTCCCCCCGCCCGGCTAACCCGCTCTCGTCTCCCCCGCAGATGCCGACACCTTCGAGGGGGCGGATCCGGTGGCGAAGCGGCTGGTGCCGGCGGCCGGCGGGGACCGCTGGGCCGGGGAGGATGAAGAGGACGAAGTGAAGGTGGGGGCGGCGGGGGCCTCCCGGGCTGTGGGGGGCGGTCGGAACTCGGCCCGCCCGCCCGCGGGGTCGGTGTGGAGCCAGCCCCGGGCCCCGGGGGCTGCCGGGGTGGGGCGCTGCGCCGGGCCATATGGCGCTGCACGGCCCTGCCCGAACCGTAGCGACTGGCGCCCTCCCCGGCTGGGCCGGGCCGGGCCAATACACGCGGCCGGGCCGGGGGGCGAGACGTGGCTCGGGGCGGGCGGTGACAGGCGTGGCTCAGAGCGAGGGGCTGTCAAAACGTGGCCCGCCTGGATCAGTGGCGTGCGAGTGTCTCGCCCACACCGGCAGCAAACCCTTGTCCCGGAGGGGAGGGGAGCCTGAGAACGGCCTAATTAAAATGGAGACTCAGGGAGTCTCCTACCAGATGAGTAAAACTTGTCCGGTGAGCGCGTGGGGACGGATTAGCTTCACCCTTCTTGGGGGGGTGAGATGGGGCAGAATAATTCTGGCGAACTTCTGCTAATGCTAGGCACTTGCGGGTTCAGTGTAATGGTGGGTAGGGATGTGGCAGATTTTGGGTCGCTTGAAGTCTTTAAGATAGTATGTTCAGTCAGCAGTTGAACTTGGTGTAGGAATTATGAGGTGCAGTTCTGTAGTCCGTGTTATGCAGTTTCATAGGCATTGAAACCTGTCTGAATTGGTGCACTGGGTGATCAAAAGTTGGAAGGGCAAATAAAACTTTTGGAATACTGTAAATGGGCTGCTTAACCCCCAGCTGAGACCTGTACTTGTTCTTTGGTTTCTGAGTTGAATAAACATGGTTTCCCTTCTGTAACTTTTTTCCCAGCTCCAGAGCAAAACCCCTGTCAATTACATCTCAAAAGGTGTCATCCCAGGGAATGGAGAATCGTGTTTTTTGCCCACCTGCCATCTCTAAGCTGCAGGCAGGCCTCTCAGTACAGAACTGCTCTGGGATCTGCCAGATGGTATTCAACTATTGGCCTCTCCTGTGGAGAGTCTCTCTATTCCCTAAAAAGAAGAACAGGAGGACTTGTGGCACCTTAGAGACTAACAAATTTATTAGAGCATAAGCTTTCGAAGAAAGCATCCGAAGAAGTGGGCTGTAGTCCACGAAAGCTTATGCTCTAATAAATTTGTTAGTCTCTAAGGTGCCACAAGTCCTCCTGTTCTTCTTTTTGCGGATACAGACTAACACGGCTGCTACTCTGAAACCTTTCTCTATTCCCTGCCCCCTTGCAGGTTTTTAGGCTGAGGGAGCATCTGGGGAAGAGGTGGGTACAGAGGGGATGACCGAGGCTTGAACATTTGAACTTGTTCCAAATAGTCCTATTTTGGTACTATCTCCTACAGGCCAGCAACTTTCCTCCATCCTACTGTTGTCTCTTCAGACTTCCTCTCAGTTCTGTGAAACTAAGCAGTCCCTCAGTGTTCCTTTAGAATTAGGTTGTGTTCAGAGTGTTAAAATGGGGTTTATCTACTAGAGAATCATGGAGCTGGTTTCACCGTATTTCAATGTTAGTCTTTTGCATTAGAGTTTGAACTAGATGTCCAACTGTAAACCTTCTCTATTAAATCAGAAACATTTAAAATGTCTAAATCCCATGCAGTAGAGTTCCCATATGTCCCTTAACAAAAAAGATCAGTTGAGTGATGGATACCCCAACAATTCCAGATCTTTTTCTTAGAGCTTGGCCAGATTATCAGTGCAGATATCAGCAACTGGCAATGACTTCTATAGAACTATATCTAATAGACTTCAGAATGATGGGAGGGTACATACTACATCTGGTATCTAGGACTCTTCAAAAGGGTCTCGGGTTCTGCGGAAGTATTAAAAAAAATTGGTAAACTTAGTGTCCAAAGTTAAACATTGAATCATGCTTTTGTTTCAAATCAAGACACTGAGAGATTGCTATAGACAATCTTAGTACTGATCACTAGATAAATGAAAGGTTAATATTTTATCATTTGTACAGACATGGGCAGGAAGAAGAAAGCAGTTCAGATTAGAGTAATTGATCCTTGCTAATTGAAGACTCTGGCACTAGTTGTTCATGTTACGCCAAGGTAGTGCTATCTGTAATAACTGACCGTTTGTGCATACACTGTATTTCTGCACACTAGTGGTGACGGGGGCTTGGGATGGTGCTCTTCTATGTACTATAAATGTAAATAGATAAAATATATTACTTGTTATGACTCCTTTGGAGAACATAAGAACAGCCGTACTGGGTCAGACCAATGGTTCATCTAGCCCAGTATCCTGTCTTCTGACAGTGGCCAATGCCAGGTTCTTCAGAGGAATGAACAGAACATGTAATCATCGAGTGATCCATCCCGTCGCCCATTCCCAGCTTCTGGCAAACAGGGGCTAGGGACGCTTCAGAGCATGGTTTTGCATCCCTATCCATCCTGGTTAACAGCCATTGATGGACCTATTCTCCATAAACTTATCTAGTTCTTTTATGAACCCTGTTATAGTCTTGGCCTTTACATCATCCTCTGGCAAAGAGTTCCACAGGTTGATTGTGTTGTGTGTGAAGGAATACTTCCTTTTGTTTGTTTTTAAATCTGCTGCCTATTAATTACATTGGGTGACCCCTAGCTCTTGTGTTATGAGAGGGAGTAAATAACACTTCCTTATTTACTTCACACAGTCATGATTTTATAAACCTCTATCATATCCCCCCTTAGTCATCTCTTTTCCAAGCTGAAAAGTCCCAGTCTTATTAATCTCTTCTTATATGGAAGCTGTTCCATACCCCTATTCATTTTTGTTGCCCTTCTCTGTACCTTTTCCAATTCCAGTAGATCTTTTCTTGAGATGGGGAGACAAGATCTGCACTCAGTATTCAAGATGTGGGCGTACCATGGATTTATATAGAGGCAATATGATATTTTCTATCTTCTTAGCTATCCTTTTCTTAATGATTCCCAACATTGTTAGCTTTTTTGACTGTCGCTGCATTTTGAGTGTACGTTTTCGGAGAACTAGGCACAATGACTCCAAGATCTCTTCCTTGAGTAATAAAAGCTAATTTAGATCCCATAATTTTGTATGTATAGTTGGGATTGTTTTTTCCAATGTGTATTACTTGCATTTATCAACATTGAATTTTGTCTGCCATTTTCTTGCCCAGTAACCCAGTTTTCTAAGATCCTTTTGTAACTCTTCTCAGTCAACTTTGGACTTAGCTGTCTTGAGTAACTTTGTATCAACTACAAACTTTGCCACTTCACTGTTTACCCCTTTTTCCAGATCGCTTATAAATATGTTGAAGAGCACTTGTCCTAGTACAAATTCTTGGAGGACCTTGCTATTTACCTTTCTCCAACTGTGAAAACTGACCATTTATTCCTACCCTTTGTTTCCTATCTTTTAACCAGTTACCGATCTGTGAGAGGACCTTCCCTCTTATCCCATGACTGCTTACTTTTCTTAAGAGCCTTTGGTGAGGGAGGTTGTCAAAGGCTTTCTGAAAGTTTTTTAAGGTTGGATGGTGTTCATGCTAGCTTAACGTCACCTATTGTGCAAGGTAAAGCTTAATAAATGTGATAGAACAAATTGACACTGGGTGCTCTGTAGCTTTTAAATGTGCTCGTTCTTCCACACATGTGACCCCGCCAGGCAAAATGGTTAAAGATATCTCAGTGCACAGTATTTACATCAATCTTTAAAAAGAGAGTAGTGACAACCTGGATTGGAGCTTCACAGCCCCAAACATTTTTTGGCAAAAGAGGCTTTACTTTTCACATTTTCCCTGAAACTGAAGAGTTTACTACCTGTAATTGAACATCTAATAGCTACTTAATTGTGCTTCCCAGCTGTCTACTTCTTGAAGGACAGTGAACAATAGCTGGACAAAATCATAGTCCCTCCAAAAATATGAAGACTCCTGCTTTACGTTGCTATTTTAACATAAGATATTTTATTTCCTCCACTAGTACTCCTCTGAAGGCCTATGGCTTTAAAATTAAAAAGTTTATGGTGTATTTAGAGGGAGTGGGGAAAAGGAATTACTACAATTAGTGATCTTTTTTATTGTAGTCTGATCTGTGTTCGTGTAGTAGATGCAGAAGTTGGGAAGAATCTACAGCAAGCTAGGTGTTTGCCTGGCGCTAGATATTTTTTCCTTCCAAAATTGGCAACTAAAAAGAAAAACTACAGCACCAGTAAGCAAAAGCGAAGTGACCTAAATATATAGGCCCTTAGTGTCTTTAGGGTGTTCCATTATTCTTTAGGGTTTCTTATTGCTGATTTAGGAGTTGGGATCTTGTTTTTTTTCTGAAAATACTTTGGCTACAAGACTTATTGTAAGTAGTGAGTTGGCGGAACTTTAGATGCTGCAGAAGTTACAACTAAGATATCCTTTTAAAGTAAAAGGAAATTATTCTAAAATGTTACCTGAAATACAGAAATTACCAGGAAAACACACAGAAATTTCTTGGCAGCAGGTGTATTTACTCTTCAGCAGTCCTGTAGCTAAAGGAGCCAGAACTAGGAAACGTGTTCAGGGAAACAGTCTAGAGATTTCCTTGATCAATATTTCTGATAGTTCTGTTTAAAATAGAAGTCATCAGGGACTCAGACACTGGAGTATCCTGTCACTTTCCAAGAATGCTTTGTTTTTGGAACTTGAATTGTCATGCATTAAAGCTACAAATGATAGCACGTATAATTGTGGAGCAAGCAACTGATTACTTCTGCTTGGTGTGGGGATCATTTATGTGGAAAGGGGGACATTTTCCCTAACCATATGTTATAGCTGGATTATTACTCATTTAGTCATTTATAAACATATTTGATTAAGTTCAAAAGAGTTTCAATGATTTAAACTACATTGTAATAGTGTCAACATCGGAATGAAGAAATTAACTAAGGATGTGTTGCCACTGGACTTCTCAGTTGGTGTAACAATGAAAAGAAGGTGAAACTTGTTTTCTCCTAATGAAATGTATTTAGATTTCTAGAATGTAATTGTAGGTGCACATCCTGAGCCCTGGACACCTATCCCATAAATAAAAAATCACAAAGGACTGCCCATAAATATATATACTTCAATCCAGCTTCCTCTCCTCTCCCCCCCCCCCCCCCCCAGCAGTTTAGAGAAGTGTGGGAGGCAGGGGAAGGGGATAAGATAGGTTTGGCAGACCAAGGTGGAGCACTGAGTCCTGAAACAGGATCCCTCTCAGAAAATGCACTGCTAGCAGATCCCCCTCATTCATCTAGAAAGAACTGCAGAAAGAGTGCCTCTACTAATCTCAACTGTGGCAGTATGTCACTGGCAGAGAGATGCTCACTCATACAGTCAGATCCCAAACAATTTAGGGCTTTCCATTTTAAAATTACCATGTTGAATTCCCCCCAGGTGTTCACTGGAACCCAATACAGATGATGGAGCATTGGTCTAGTATGCTCCCAGCGTTCAACTACACTTAACAAGTGAGTTGCAGTATTCTATGCTAGCTTCACCTTCCAAATGAGGTCAAGGGGAAGCTCCATGTAGTGTGCATCACAGCAATATAATCTTGAGCTGACAAGACATGGATAATTGTGGCATGCTCTGCATTGGAGAGGAAAGGTGACACTCTTCTGGGCAGGCACAGATGGGAAGAAAGCTCTCTTGGCTGCAGCGCCTCATGGGCCAAGAGCAGCCCAGGGTCTGACACCCCCAAGTTGTTTACCTGTCTTACCAACGATTGTGTTCTTTCTGTAAGGGGGAGCTGATGCCAATTCTTCCAGCGGCTTTTCCCAGCCTGCCAAGAGTCTTAGTCTCGTCTCGATTAAATCTCAGCTTGCTCTCATCTAGGCACCATGTGATTTGTTCTAGCTGGGCCAGATGTGATAGAGATGGGGGTCATCAGCCTGCTAAATGCACTGCAGCCCATATGTCCTCACTAAACTTCTCAGGAGCATCATATGCACATTGAGTGGGAGGTGACAATATAGGCTTCTGTGTATACCATGAGAGTGTCCTTGGGGCAGAGGGACAATTGCCCACAACTCCCCTCAGAGAGGGTTCCTTAGGAAGATACCAAGGAGCTTCAACCAGACCCATTATTGTCTGCAAATGAGTTTGCAAAATCTCATGGTCACAGCACCCTGCTTCTACATGGGGATTTCACCCCAACCACCCTCTCTTTAAAAGGGTGTATCTGTGAAGGATGGCATCAGACGAGGAAGCAATCTGTAAACTGTACTCTGCAACAGTTGTGAAAGTCGCTATCTATGAAATGAGTGTAGTTGATAAATGCAGGGTTGTAGTCGTGTTGGTCCCAGGATATTCGAGAGGTAGATGAGGTAATATCTTGTATTGGATCAACTTCTGTTGGTGAGAGAGACAAGCTGTCGAGCTTACACAGAACTCTTCTTCAGGTTTGTGTAAGCTTGAAAGCTTCTCTCACACCAACAGAAGTTGGTCGAATAAAAGATATTTCTTCACACAACGAACAGTCAATCTGTGGAATTCTTTGCCAGAGGATGTTATGAAGGCCAAGACTATAACACGATTCAAAAAAGAATTAAATAAATTCATGGAGGATAGGTCCATCAATGGCTATTAACGAGGATGGGCAGGGATGGTGTCCCTAGCCTCTGTTTGCCAGAAGCTGGGATTGGGCGAGGGGTGGATCACTTGATGATTCCCTGCTCTGTTCATTCCCTCTGGGGCACCTGGCATTGGCCACAGTCAGAAGACAGGTTACTGGGCTAGATGGACCTTTGGTCTGACTCAGTCTGGCTGTTCTTATGTAGTCAGACTTGCACTAGCTCAGCACACAGCTAGCACGCTGAAAATAGTAGTATGGACGTTGCCGCTCCGGCTGAGACTTGGGCTAACCACTCAGACTCAGGGAGTCAGGTGGGCTGGAGAGCCCAAGCTGCCATCCGAGCCACAGCATCCACACTGCTATACTCGAGCTGAGCTAGCGCGCGTCTGTATGCTCGGGCTGGGAGGCTCACTCGAAGCTGTATCGTAGACATTGCCTTACTGGCTGCATCCTGCATCAGTCTTTTCATAATTTTGCCTGGGATCAATGTCCAGCTGACCGATCTATAGTTACCCATTAAGATAAGCCTAGCAATTTCAAAATTCAAGGTTTACATTCTTATTGATATGTTAGAGTGTTTATTTGATGCCCTGGCAATAATGGAACTAAGCATCAATACCTCACTTTAACCACTAGTATAAGACAGCAGACCTCAGTTTTTAACTGTGAGTTGATGAGCCAAGTACCAGGACATCCAAGTTCATCTACAAATTCATTTAAGACTATTTGGCACTTGTAAGACGGATTCTAGCTTCCCCTCCAGTACACTTCAACTAGCTGACATGAATTTCCATTAACAATAATCATATTGTGGGGGTCGTAGTGGACCACAAGCTCAATACGAGTCAACAGTGTAACACTGTTGCAAAAAAAGTGAACATCATTCTGGGATGTATTCGCAGGAGTGTTGTAAGCAAGACAAGAGAAGCAATTCTTCTGCTCTACTCTGTGCTGATTAGGCCTCAGCTGGAGTATTGTGTCCAGTTCTGGGCACCACATTTCAGGAAAGATGTGGACAAATTGGAGAATGAGCAGAGAAGAGCAACAAAAATGATTAAAGGTCTAGAAAACATGACCCATGAGGGAAGATAGGGGACATAAGTTTTCAAATACATAAAAGGTTGATAGAAGGAGGAAGGAGAAAAATTGTTCTTAACCTCTGAGGATAGGACAAGAAGCAGTTTAGGTTGGACATTAGGAAAAACTTCCTGTCAGAGTAGTTAAACACTGGAATAAATTGCCTAGGGAGGTTGTGGAATCTCCATCATTGGATGTTTTAAGAGCAGGTTGGACAAATACCTGTCGGGGTGGTCTAGATAATACTTAGTCCTGCCATGAATGCAGGGGACTGGACTAGATGACTTCTCAATGTCCCTTGCAGTCCTACAATTTTATGATTACCTTGGCTTATAGTAATCTATCAATTCCAGGGACAAGGTGGGTGAGGTAATACTTCATTTTTTGTTTTAAACCTGCTGCCTATTAATTTCACTTGGTGACCACTAGTTCTTGTGTTAGGAGGAGGGGTAAATAATACTTCCTTATTTACTTTCTCCACACCAGTTATGATTTTACAGACCTCTATCATAGCCCCCCGGGCCTGGGAGGCTCGCTCTCAGCTGTAGTGTAGACATAGCCTACAGGAGTAAAGTATGGTAGCACACTATTAATATGATTTGGAGGAAAACAGGTCTTGTCAAATTTGATATTATTTGTTGAGGTCAAGCGTAGGTGATAATGTAATTGTGTTAACATCCTTAGATTTCCGTAAAGAGGCTGACTTAGTACTGCCTGACATTCTGACTACAACATTACCCTTTACAAAATCAAAGCAGCACAGATTAAATGCATTTAAACTGATCTGAACATTATAAATGAGGATCCCCATCCAGTGGGGATGTTCTGAGCAGAGTCCTGCAGGGATCTATTCCTGGCCCAATCTATTCAATATCTTATGATCTGGAAGAAACCACTGCTGGCAAAGTTTGTAGTGGACACAAATTGGTGAAGTATTGAATAATGACAGGTTAGTTCTATAGCGCAATCTCTCTCTCGGTAAGCAGGGTTTACTTGAACAACGTGCATTTTAATACATGAGTCATACACCTAGGAATAGAATCTTGGTCACAGTTATAGAATGGGGAACCATATTTTGGAAAGCAGTGACTCTGAAAGAAATGTTAGGGTCAACTGAACGTGAGCTGATATAGTGCACTGGCTAAGAACTAATGTGATTGTTTGATGTATAAGCAGGTGAATACTGACTAGAGATAGGGAGGTGTGTGAACCACTCTGTACAGCTTTAGTGAGACCATTAATGGAGATTTTAAAATGATGGGAAAATTGGAAAGGGTTCAGAAAAAGTACATGAATGAGTTGAGATTGGGAAAATAAGCTTTTGGGTGAGAGAGTTAATATCAGTCTATTCAATTTATCCAAGAGAAGGCGAAGAGGTGACTTAATTATAGAAAAGAGATTTGATAGTAAACAGCTCTTTAATCACACGGAGAAAAGCATAACAAAATCCAGTGGTTGAAGTTGAACAAATTCAGACTAGGCAAAGTGCAAATTTTTAAGTGAGGGTAATCTACCATTGGAACAACATTTACCTAGGGACATGGTGGATTCTCCATCATTTGGAGTCCTTAAATCAGGATTGAGCGATGTTCTAAAAGATGAGTTGTAACAGCTCAACCAGAAGCTATGGGTTCTATGCTGGAATTACTGGGCAAAATTCTGTCTTTGTGGTACAGCAACTCCTTGCTTAACGTTGTAGTTCTGTTCCTGAAAAATGCGACTTTTTAAGTAAAACGACGTTAAGCAAATCCAATTTCCCCTGTGTAAGAGAGAAAGAGAGATGCACATTGCCCCTTTAAGTACGCTGACCGCACTCTAAGTACATTGCCTTTTTAAGTAGACGAGGAAGTTGAGACAGCAGTGCTGCCAGCACGCTCCCTCCATCCTGAATCCTGTCATGTGTCCCCCTGTTCTCTGGAGATGGGGTAAGCGAGGAGCAGGGGGGAGGGGGATACCCTGACATTAGCCTCCTTCTTCCCCCCTCCGCACAGGAAGCTCCCAGGAGCAGCACTTGGAAGTGGGGGAGGGACAGCTGAACTGCTGGCAACTGCTAGCCTGCTGGGCAGCTGCCACAAGGGAACTTAGGGGAGCGGGGAGCTGATAGGGGGCTGCAGGTCCACCCTGGTTCCAGGCCCCCACCAGCTCGCTCCAACGGGCTGCTGTTTCTGCAAGCCGTGGACAAAACAGGCGGCTGCCAAACAACATTATAAGGGAGCATTGCACAACTTTGAACGAGCACGTTCTCTAATTGATCAGCAACGTAACAATGTTAACCGGGATGATTTGAAGTGAGGAGTTACTATATACAGGAAGTCAAAAACAACAAGGAGTCTGGTGGCACCTTAAAGACTAACAGATTTATTTGGGCACAAGCTTTCGTGGGTAAAAACCTCACTTCTTCAGATGCATAGAGTGAAAGTTACAGATGCAGGCATTATATACTGACACATGGAGAGCAGGGAACCAGTGCTGACAGGGCCAATTCAATCAGGGTGGATGTAGTCCACTCCCAGTAATAGATGAGGAGGTGTTAATTCCAGGAGAGGAAAAGCTGCTTCTGTAATGAGCCAGCCACTCCCAGTCCCTATTCAAGCCCAGATTAATGGTGTTAAATTTGCAAATGAATTTTAGTTCTGCTGTTTCTCTTTGAAGTCTGTTTCTGAAGTTTTTTTGTTCAATGATGGTGACTTTTAAATCTGTAATAGAATGACCAGGGAGATTGAAGTGTTCACTTACTGGCTTATGTATGTTACCATTCCTGATGTCCGATTTGTGTCCATTTATTCTTTTGCGGAGGGACTGTCCTGTTTGGCCAATGTACATGGCAGAGGGGCATTGCTGGCACATGATGGCATATATAACATTAGTGGATGTGCAGGTGAATGAGCCCTTGATGGTGTGGCTGATGTGGTTGGGTCCTCTGATGGTGTCGCCAGAGTAGATATGGGGACAGAGTAGGCAACGAGGTTTGCTACAGGGATTGGTTCCTGGGTTGGTGTTTCTGTGGTGTGGTGTGTAGTTGCTGGTGAGTATTTGCTTCAGGTTGGGGGGTTGTCTGTAAGCGAGGACTGGCCTGCCTCCCAAGGTCTGTGAGAGTGAGGGATCATTTTCCAGGATAGGTTGTAGATCGTGGATAATGCGCTGGAGAGGTTTTAGCTGGGGGCTGTATGTGATGGCCAGTGGTGTTCTGTTATTGTCCTTGTTGGGCCTGTCCTGTAGTAGGTGATTTCTGGGTACCCGTCTTGCTCTGTCAATCTGTTTCCTCACTTCCCCAGGTGGGTATTGGAGTTTTACGAATGCTTGTGTGACATGTTAGAACTGGAAGTGTAAGGAGTTGAAAGGACTATTGAATGTACTAGATAGGCAAGGACTTTAGGGACAATAAGTGTTAAGTGGTTTTCCAGGGAGTGGTTAATGCGGGTTATGTAAAACCCCAGTCCTTTGAAGCCACTCCTAAGGAGAGGGCCATTGACTAGTAATTCCCTGAGACTGGAGATCAAAGGCCCGAGCTGTGTAAAGAAGTAGTTGAACTGTCCAGCTGGGATCTGGTTCCTGATCCCAAAAACTTACGTGAACATGTAACCAAGGAACAACACATGCAAACCCAGTTGTGGCGTTTGAGAGACTGGCACAGCAGAGTCCCCTGATGGGGTTGGACGTGACTTCTGGTAGGCTTTTAGCATGCATGTAGATGGCTTTTTTTCTGTAATGTTTTTACCCCAAGAATAAATGCAGTTTGCTTTGTGAAGGCTGGTTGGTACCTGGATTACAGTTACAGCCCTTGGAGAAAGAGTTAAGCACAGGTGCTGGAAAATCGTAATGAGGTGCAGAGGGAACCTAAACCCCTAGTCTGAAAGGAGAGAGACGCAGGTCTCTGCCATGAGAGTGCTCATGGCTGGGAAGCCTAAAATCTTAAGTGGATGCCCTCAAGGAAGACCAGGAAGGGGATCAAAGGTGCAGTTAACCCTGAAACTGACAGATCAGTTGATCATAATTGTTCCTTCTGCCTTAACTCTATGAATCAAAGAGTCACATGTATTGATAGTTTGTCATCCCCCGGGTGCATTAATTGGTATGCCTGTAATGGCAGCTTTTGACATTTTTAAATCCTGATGGGTACTAAATGGATTATGTTCAGATTTAATCACCAAATAACACTGCTACTGCTACCAGGGCAACATCCCATCAGAGCGCTCCGTCCTGATTCTGTAATGTTTAATTTATTGCACAAAATCAGTGTCCTCTATATTCTGCTACGCCCGTTTTGTTTCTGGTGACGAATGTGCTATAGAGAAGAATCAAATCATTCTATCAGATATCTACTCATAAATTAATTTTTTCTTATACAGACGCTCCCCGGGTTACGCAAACCCAATTTACGCAAATCTGCACTTATGTAAAAAGTTCCATAAGCTTTTTTCCCCCCGTAATTGTTGGGTATACGTTCCTGACTTATGCAAAATTCGACTTATGCAAGGCATTTCAGCACAGAACCCTTGCGTAAGTCGGGGAGCGTCTGTAACAATTTTTGCCCAGCAAATGGATTGTGGCAGTTTTTTTGTCTTGCTTCTGTTACTGTGGTATACATTAAGACCATGTCTACACTGTGCATCGTACAATGGTGCGGATTTGCCACTGCAGCCACATCATTGTAAGGTGCGCAGCCACTCTTTGTCACTGGCAACAAAATAAAACCACTCCGAAAGAGGGGCGGTAGCTTCATCGATGGGAGAGCAGCTCCTGCTGAGAAAGCGCTGTCCACGCTGGCACTTTTATCATTTAGGGTGGTTGTTTTTTTCACACCCCAAGCAACAAAAGTTTTAATGATGAAAGTGCAGTGCAGACACTTCTTTCTGCACAGATACCTTTAGTGGTTCAGAAGTAAGATAAATACTGATAACTCCTACTCCTTCCTGTTTGGTAGGATAACTGGGATGATGAAGAGGAGGAGGAGGAGGAAGAAAAAGAGACAGAGATAAAAGCAGGTGAGGACTATTTGAGGAGCACACTTCATTGTATATAGAACAAAGAAAAACATAGGATTCTGTATTCCAAGTTTATGAACTATATTTATGGGACATAATAGACCAAGGGTTGTGCACGTGTGGGTGACAGTGCATGCTTTTTACATTGGTCACCTCTGGTTTCTGATTGGATCATCGCTCTAGGTGCTTTTTTCCCCACATTGTGACAATGTTCTTTATGCACTAGATTTCTTTAAAAAGGCTTTGTTGTTCACTGTTTTACAGAATCAAAAGTTTCAGAAAAGAAGAAAATAGCAGAAAAAATAAAAGAGAGAGAAAAGCAGCTGAAGAAAAAGCAAGAGGAGATTAAAAAAAGAGTAAGACTTCACTGTCAGGATTTTAGCTTTTTATGGGAAGAGGGAGATCAGCTTATTGTTTAGTCTAGAAAAACGAATGTAGTCTGAGAATTAAAGGACTGATACTTATGACGTGCCCCTACAGTGCGTTTTGTCACCCTGTTCTTCTAGGGAAGAATAGTCCTGATGTAGTCTGCATAAGAACTTGAACATCTAAGAGTTTGAAATAGTACTTATCATATTTCCATCCTTTTTCTAAGTGTGTCCATTGAGTTTATAATACTCAACAGTGTGTGAAATTACTTTTGGTGAGGGTTTTGGTATTTTTCTGCCTGTCGCTTGCTTGTGGTTATCGGTATTTCAACTTGGAATGTTTAAACACAAGTGTTAGGCTTGCTGTTCAGAACAGAACGCCTGCGCTTCAGGAAAAACTACTTCAAACAGAAGCATGTTGTTCCATTAGCTTGATGACATGACCACACCTGCAACTGCTCCATTGATGGGCAAGAAATGTAATTCACTTGCCACCAATGTAAGCTGTCATTATTTGAAGACTTTTAGTTAAATAGATTGCTTATGCATGGTTAGCAATAATGACCATAATGAAAGACTTGCCACAGGTCAATTAATCTACTTTATATACTTTTTTTAGTTAGAGGCACCAGAGGAAGCTAAAGAACTTACACCAGAAGAACAGTTAGCAGACAAACTACGGCTAAAGAAATTACAAGAGGAGTCAGATCTTGAGTTAGCAAAAGAAACGTTCGGTAAGTGCGGATACACCTAATCCGAGCAAGCAGTTGGTGGTATTACAGTATGACAGAAGTAATTTAGAAAGTTAACTGCAATCAATTCTTAATCTAGCTTTCAAGTATAGCAGTATATTGATCCAAAAAAGTAGGACTGCTGTGATATTACTCTTACTGTTATAAAAATATCAGAATGAAACTTTGCATCCCACTAAAGTTATTTCATAACTGTTCCTCTCTTTTTAACCAGCACTTTGGAGTGTGTTCTCTCTCTCTCTCTCTCTCTCTATATATATATATATATATATTTTTTAAAGATTATGACAGTCGTAGGTAAGAGTTGATGCCTTTTGGTGTTGAGAACCTTTAAGACACAGTATGTTTGGGAAAACATCCTGTGATGCGTGGTGTTGATCAGAATTACTTTTGTTAGTTTGTCTATTTATATCTGGAAGTATACATCATAATGACTCTCTAATTTCAAGCACCCCACAACAGCTTTAGAAACTAAATTGCATTTTCTGCCTACAAGTGGTTGTAGTGTCTGCTTGTAGGAAGTTAGGTAGGAATGCTTTGCCTGATTGAACTTCCCAGCCAATAGCCATCTTTTGTATGAAGAGAAGTCAGGTGGAAGAAACTGGTAACCTCTAATTGTGTGGGATGCTCTCCATAGCGCAGCCAGATTACCTGTGAGGTGGGTGAGGCTTTCTGAGGGGGGTGGTTCACCATCGATTAAGCATGTTTAGTTTGGTCAGACTATGTGATAAGGCAGGTCAGTGGTTCTCAACCAGGGGTATGTAGGGGTCTTCCAGGGGGTACATCAACGCTTTGAGATATTTGCCTATTTTTACAACAGTCTACATAAAAAGCACTGGCGAAGTCAGTACGAGAAGGTGAGTAACCGTTTTTCGTATCACTTGTTCTTCGAGATGTGTTGTTCATGTGCATTCCAATACCCTCCCTCCTATCCTTCTGTCGGAGTACTCGGCAAGAAGAAACTGGGAGGGGGGAGCGGGTGTTCGGGTCAGCAGAGCCCTATATTGGGCATCATGAAGGTGTGGCTCCAGGGGGTGCCCAGGCCGACCCTATGCATACTGCTAGGGGAAAAAATCTTCCAGCTGTTATGCACATGGTGCGCACACACACACCTGACCGGAATTGACATGAACAAGCACTCGAAGAAGAAACTAAAATTTCATACAGATGACTTGTTTATACTGCTCTATAGCCTATAAAATGAAATGTAAGTACAGTATTTATATTGCAATTGATTTATTTTATAATTATATGGGAAATGTAAAAAATGAGAAAGTAAGTAATTTTTCAGTAGTAGTGTGCTGTGATGCTTTTGTATTTTTATGTCTGATTCTGTAAGCAAGTAGTTTTTAAGGGAGGTAAAACTTGGGGGTACGCAAGAGAAATAAGATTCCTGAAAGGGGTGCAGTGCTCTGGAGAGGTTGAGAGCCACTGAGCTAAGTGTTGAAAATGCAATGAAATTGGTGAAAGGGTATTTGGCTTCTAAGGGCAGTTAAAAGAACGGTAAATTTAACTAGGTTTGGGGGCTCACTATTGTCTTGTGCTTTCCTGACAGAATTGACAAAGTATTGATAAACTTCCTTACAAACAGGATGGATTGATTTAAATCAAGGCGATTTAAATTGAGGATTTCTACTTGGTGACTCAAATCTTCTATTTTAATCAACTTTTACATTTGTACTTGTTTTTTAAAGAAAGGTGCATTCTCATTGGTTAACATGCCATTAAAACATGTTGATTTACAACTAAATGGAGCTTTCACACTAAATTTGGTAGATCTTTTTGCTACCTAGGAAAGTACACTGTACATTTATCTAAGCAATTATGTAGCTTAATATTTTCAAATTCTTATTAATTTGTACATTATGTACAGTGGTGAGTGATGTATTGTTTATTTACCAGATAATTAACTTTTTGCTCATGATTTGTGTCAAGCTGCATTAGGATTGTGACTGGAATTTAATTAACCACACAACAGCATATAAAACTTATTCTTATTAAACAAAACAAGCCCTTAGTATAGTTCACGACCTACTGTGCCATATTTATAAAGCTTGACCTCAAAAATTAGATGTTTTCCCACTGATTCTTTCTTTTATATAAAAATGCAGCCTTTAACTTATCGTTTTTGATAGAGGTTCATGTTAACATATTTTTTTTTATTTAAATTTTTGAGATTATAAATTTAGGCCTTAACATAATTTGTAAAATCAGATTTGATTTGAACAGGTATATTTAAAAAAAAACTATAATAAAAAAAATCCAATATAAATAAAAAACTGCATTTTTTTCACTCTACTTATCAAGTGAATTATTTAGTGGGTTTAATACAGCATTCATGTTTTCTGGGAGTGATTTTCTTCAGAAATAATCCAGTCTGCTTTGGTCTGGAAAATCTACAGCGGTCGATTAATCACAGTTAACTCATGCAATTAACTAAAAAAAAAAATGAATTTCAATTAAAAAAATTAATCACTATTAATCACACTGTTAAACAATAGAATACCAATTGAAATATTTTTGGATGTTTTTCTACATTTTCAAATATATCTATTTCAATTACAACACAGAATACAAAGTGTATAGTGCTCACTTTATATTTTTATTACAAATATTTGCACTGTAAAAATGATACACAAGAAATAGTATTTTTCAGTTCACCACATACAAGTACTGTAGTGCACTCTCTATCATGAAAGTGCAACTTACAAATGTAGGGTTTTTTGTTACATAACTGCACTCAAAAACAAAACAATGTAAAACTTTAGAGCCTGCAAGTCCACTCAGTCCTACTTCTTGTTCAGCCAATCGCTAACTCAAACAATTTTGTTTTACGGGAGAGAATGCTGCCCACTTCTTAATTACAGTGTCACCTGAAAGTGAGAACAGGCATTTGCATGGCATTGTTGTATCTGGCGTCGCAAGATATTTACGTGCCAGATGCGCTAAAGATTCATATGCCTCTTCATGCTTTGGCCATTGTTCCAGAGGACATGCTTCCATACTGATGACATTTAATAAAATAATGGGTAAATTAAATTTGTGACTGAACTCACTGGGGGAGAATTGTATGTCTCCTGCTTCTTGTACCTGCATTCTACGATATATTTAATGTTATAACAGTCTCAGATGATGACCCAGCACATGTTGTTCGTTTTAAGAACACTTTCACTGCAAATTTGAAAAAACGCAAAGAAGGTACCAATGTGAAATTTCTAAAGATAGCTACAGCACTTGACCCAAGATTTAAGAATCTGAAGTGCCTTCCAAAATCTGAGAGGGATGAGGTGTGGACCATGCTTTCAGAAGTCTTAAAAGAACAACAGTCTGATGTGGAAACTACAGAACCCAAACCACCAAAAAAGAAAATCAACCTTCTGCTGGTGGCATCTGACTCAGATGATGAAAATGAACATGCGTTGGTCTGCACTGCTTTGGCTCATTATCTAGCAGAACCTGTCATCAGCATGGACACGTGTCCTCTGGAATGGTGGTTGAAGCATCAAGGGATGTATGAATCTTCAGTTGGCTACAACAGTACCATGCGAATGTCTGTTCTCACTTTCAGGTGACATTGTAAACAAGAAGCAGGCATCATTATCTCCTGCAAATGTAAACAAACTTGTTTGTCTGAGTGATTGGCTGAACAAATAGGATTCAATGGACTTGCAGGCTCTAAAGTTTTACATTGTTTTATTTTTGAATGCAGGGTTTTTTGTACATAATTCTAATGTTTGTAAGTTCAACTTTCATGATAGAGATTGCACTACAGTACTTGTATTAGGTGAACTGAAAAATATTATTTTTGTTTTTTACGGTGCAGATATTTGTAATAAAAATAGTGAGCACTGTACACTTAGTATTGTGTTGCAATTGAAATCAATAAAATGGAAAATGTATAAAACATCCAAAATATTTAAATAAATGGTATTCTGGTATTAACAGTGCGATTAATCTTTTTTAATCGCTTGACAGCCCTAGAAAAATCAGTCTTAATAGTCAATTTAAAAAATCCCAACTAAACCTAGCACTGCAAGCTTGAGGCCTAGAATTTATGTAAGGAGAAAATAGTCTCTCCAGTACTATTCCAGAGTGGGTGGTTCAGTACAACTCATGGCATATGTAGCCTTTCACTTAAATCACTAGTTCAAAGCCAGCATAAATCGTTTGGGCTGCTTAATGTGAAATGAGTTGGCAGCTTAGTGACGCTTGCTGCGTTGTTGATCATTTCAGCTGATGGGAGGAACCGAAGGGGAGCAGAGATAAAGTACCTGTTCTGTGGTTAGAGGGCTTATGTAGTGGGGTCAGTCTGACCTCCCACACAAACTACAGTTAAATGCACCAGTATTTTCTCTGATACTATGTTTTCCACTGCAGGTGTAAATAATACTTGTGGAATAGATGCCATGAATCCATCTTCAAAAGATGACTTTACGGAGTTTGGCAGATTATTAAAAGAAAAAATTACACAGTATGAAAAATCTCTACATTATGCCAGTTTTTTGGAAGCATTAGTTCGAGACGTATGTATTTCATGTAAGTCTTTACTTCAAGTGTGAGATTTCCTAGCACATTCTGTGGAGGGCTAAAGTAGCAAACATATTAATCAAGTAAAACGGAATTGGGAGTTATGCAGTCCTACATTAAATGATGCACAGATACTCTTCCCAGAGAATATTTCTGACTACTACCTGACTGAAAATCAGCACCTGCATGCTCTTCATCTTTTAATGCAGGTGGTGTTTCCTCTGTGATTGATCTTCTCTGACTGGTACTGTCAGGTCAGGATAGCCCACTTAAACATACAGGCAAATTTTGTACTGATCTAAGTCTTACACAGCCCTGCAGAACCTCTATTCAAGAAGAGAAAAAGGCTCCCCGATCCATGTAATTCTAAATAGCTCAGTAGAGGAATGAGATACAAAACTGAGTTCGTATAACACTGGAAATTTGAAGCAGTTTAATTCCAAAACACAACTGTCTGTTGAAATAAAACTACAGTTGACTTGTTTTCACTGCTTTGGCTGGCTGAGGTATTTGGTGCATAATTCTGTTTTGAGACTTCCCTTTTTCCTGTGCTTGTACATCCTGTCCTTCAGTGTAGTGGCAATTTGATATTGTAGCTTGTGCCATATAAATACATTGGATGGTTGGCCTACTGCAACTGATTTTGAACTGTTAGATTGGAGTCCAAATCCTCTAACATGAAGGATTGTTAAACTGAGCATTAAGTGCATGTAACATCCCTCTCCTCCTGGAATCTTCTCTCTCTAAAAGCCTTCAAACTTATTTTAGGCAAACCATTTGATCTTTAGACACAAACAGTTGACCATATTACAAATCTAGCAGCATAATGTGCTCATCAGAGTTTAAGGCCAGAAGGGACCACCACATAACCTAGTCTTACCTTCTGTATATCATGGGCCACCAAAACCACCCAGCACTTGCAAGCGATACCGAACAACCAAATTTAGACCAGGTATTACAGCCCACAGGAGACTAGATTTATGTGCCAAAGAGAGTGCATAGGAGAGACTGAACTGCACCAGGGCTTGAGGCCCCCACAATGGCAGGAAAATGATATACCCAGATAATCCTGGCAAGAGACCAGCACCCCCACACAGGAGAGGAAGCTGACACCCCCCCCCGCCCAAGGTCACTGCTAGTCTGATGTGGATGAAAACTCCTTCCTGACCCCACATATGGTGATCAGTTAGACCCTGAGCATGTGAGTAAGAACCAGTCAGCCATGCACCTGAGAAAATTCTCAGTGGCATCTCAGAGACCTAACCCCCCCTTGCACAATGTCCCATCCCTGGCCATCCCTGATGATCCAGAGGAAGAAGATTAAAAAAAAAAAAAAAAAATAAAATAAATTGGGGGGGGGGGGGGGGAGGAAGAATCACTTGCTAACCCCTACTGATGGCAGACAGAAACCTTGCAGCATAAGCTTTAGAAATGTAAGATGTAACAGTGTTCAAATGTTGGTCTCCTAAATTTATTGATTACATTGGCCATCTTACGCTGCCCATTACACATCAGGGGGATGTGAAATCCTAGACTGTGATGCTGAGAATCAACATTGCCCTGCATGTATTCCACTGTTTACAATGAAATTTTGACTCCAGTTAAAGGAATAAACTACCAGATATAAATCTCTACTTACTGGATTTTAGAGGATTCAGTGATTATTTGAAGGCTTTCTGAAAACAATATTGGTAGAAGTCTAATTTTCTTCCTCTTTGTAGTGGAAGTTGATGATTTGAAAAAGATCACAAATGCTTTGACAGTGCTATGCAGTGAAAAACAAAAACAAGAGAAGGTAAGACTTCTGCATCTCTTTCTATATTGTCTTTCCATAACTTGCATAATACCAATATGCACTAAGATGTGCACCTTCTATAAATTTAAGGGGTTCTAGGTTTTGAAGTCAAATGTGCTTTTGACTTAACACAATTAATTTGTTAATGAGAAGATAGTTGAAATTCTGATTTGGGAAATTGTTCTAGGGCTAAACTTGGGAATGTTCCATAAACTTAAAACAAGTGTACTCATATAAAGTGAGCACCATTTTGCCAGTAATCTTTAGCTTCCCCCCCCCCTCATCTTTGCACTGATTCTGTTCAATTTTTTTGCCTCTGTGCTGGAGTAGAAATAGAAGTGGAAGTGTCCAGTTGTCCTGGACAGGTGGGAGAAGTGTATATTTTAGTTCAAACCAGAAAACTAGAATCTTAGTTAAATGTGTTTTATGGAAGTAATTTAAATATTTTTTCTCAACCTTTAATAAAACGAAGATCAATGTGATCAGAGCAACTTAACAGCAGATAACAGAACTAGATAGCATGTCAGTATGCCTCTCTGGTGTCCATACAACTTAATTGGGAAAAGCATTAAGTGAGTGATAACACGATCAAATTATAGTATAATTAGTGCTTTGTGATTATACAAATTGTGTAAAATGTTTCTTGTGCAAAAGTTATAACACTGAAGTTGAGGGAATTGCATAGCTAAATGTCAATGAGACCAGAATTTAAAAAAATAGCTAACTGAACATTAACTGGCAAATCCAAGCCATACTGCCCAGCAGAGAATTGAAATGAGACTAGTTTCAAAACTTGTACTAGGGAGTTCTTGAAGGAAGCAACCCGCTTCTGGGCCTTCAATGTGAATAATAAGTGCTCCATAAATGCACAACTCTGCTACTGTTTACCCAAAATGGGTGGGGGATTGAAAACACTTTCTAGGCATGTTCTCCAAACTGTTCTAGTGGGTGGCAATTTACAATAAATGGTTTAGATCAAGAGAAGATTAACAGTATAAACTAGGCCATAAAATATCGTCTGTAAAGTGATATTGAACTAATTCTGCATTTCTAATAGAACTAGACTTTGAGATGTGAACGTCCCCTTCTATGTACAAAGCTGAGAGAAGGGCAGGTGCTGTTGTGCTTCACTGCTGATTTTGGTAGCTGACTTTCATCAGGAAGCTAAACTTGGCTTCTTTTTTTTTTTTTTTTAAATATCTCAGATTTGGATGTCCGTTATTTCTCTTTGGTATAGCTAACTTTTTTATTAATCCTTCTGTGCCTGACATCTTTGCCACATCCATTTACAAAGAATGTACCAAAGTGGTTAATATTAACATGCAAGAAATAGCTTGCCTCTCAACTCAGTAATTCACAATATTGTAGCTCTTTGGAATATTAATTTAAAATATTGGAGTAAGCTCACAACATCTCACTTGTAAGTGATCTTGGCTGAATCATGTTTCATTTTTTCTTTTTAAATCAACCAACCAAAAAGACTATACCCAAGCAAAGTTTTTACCTTAAAACAGAAGAGCCAGAAACTCCATAAATTCACTAAGGATTTTGCTACTGACTTTACATGCTCTGATACTAAGGTGATGAGCAGCCATATAAAACCCTAAAATAAAGATTCCCACCAACTACATCAGTAACAGTATAAAACTGAATATCTATAATTTTGCATTGGCACAGTGCCTCTCCTCCTTCAGGAAAATAAACTTAGGCTACATATAGTGTAACAAGTTTGGTGAAGGGTGGTTGTGTACCATAGAGTACATGCTGCTATTCTGATTATGGTGAAGCGAGTCTGCTAGACATAGTGTTTTTGCCATGAATGAGAGTTGAACTGAAATTCAATTGCCTCTGGGGTCAATAGCAGTAGTGCACACACATTACATGGTAGGAAGTGAACACTTTTGCCAACTAACAGATCAGAAGTACAGGGGAATTTAAGTGTGCTGTATTTAATTACCCAGATAGGAAACTCCCATGATCCTAGGGTTAATATTCTTCTTATGTTTTACCAGCACTTCTAGGAAATTAGCGTGTTACATTTAATACTGACTCTAAAATAAACCAAATCTTTTTTGGTCTTTCCTCAGCAAAGTAAAGCCAAAAAGAAGAAAAAAGGGGTTGTGCCCGGAGGTGGTTTAAAGGCCACTATGAAAGATGATCTGGCAGATTATGGAGGATATGATGGAGGATATGTACAAGATTTTGAAGACTTCATGTGACATTTATCTTTCCTTGTGTTGTCTTTCTGTTGCCCTTAAACATGTAGCACAACTTCTTTTCCTTTAAATTCTGCCAAATGCTACAATGGAAAGTGCAGTATCTTTGTGCTGGTGGTTTAACTCTTTGACAGGGTGGTGCTAAAGTCCCGTCAAGGGGTTAAAATGATGAAACTCAATCACAGAAAAAACAAAATTCTAATAATGTTTTTAATTGTTGCTATCTGGTTTCATAGTAACAAAACCACTAAGTTGGACATGAATTTCAACAAAGCAGAAGTTGTATTATTACCAGCACAGTTTAGTAATACAGCCTTAACTGTACCTCCTTGAATGATTTATCTTGTGAACAAAAGCAGTTTGCAGCAAGGGCATGGTGTGCACTTAGTATTAAAATTGCTTTGTCTAAGTTGGAGCTTGTTTATTTTTTTTAAATAGATTGTGAAGGGGACTGCTAACTTCAAAGTAAGGATACTGCACCTGAAAATTAATCACTTGATACACACCCATTTTTTCAAAGCTTGACATTTTAAAATAAAACTTATTTTGGTCAAAACAAGAAAATAGTTCCATGTTGCATTTGAAAAATGATTTGTGATATCTTGAGTATAAGCAGTTAGTTTACATTATCTACTAATGCAGCTGTACGGGTTGGTTATTCTAACAGTTAACTGCCTGGTTTAAGTGTCTGAGAACCAAATTTCCTTTGTTCTCATGGGCTGTGATAGGACTTTACCATTTTCTTTCATTTACAAAAACCTGCTTAGCAAACTGCAACAGTTACTACAGTTGGGCAAATTGTTATGTTAACAATTATGACATCTGCAATGTTTTATAAAGCAACTAATTTAATAAAATCACTATTGTGAGGACTTCAGAGCCTGTGTATTGGGAGTACTTATTTTAGTGTTAAAGCTCTAGAACAGTGTTTCTGGGCCACACAGCTAAGCTGACAAGAGGATTCTCTTGACTATGAAGCAGATGGGTCAACGTTCTCAGATTGTTGCCTCACAGGAGCAAAACATAAGCCGAAGGCTGGTTACCAAATGCATCATAATTACTAGTGAAGGGTTCAGCCCTTCATGCCTGCCTCTCAGAATAACCCTTGCCCATGCCCCCTAAAGCATCTCTACTACTCCTGAAGTGTTTGCTTCTGTGAGTGACCACCAGAGCAGCCTCTCCCTATCGTACAGTATGCATGTCCAGTTTCTTGGTGTGGTTTACTTTACTGTTCCAAATGGATGAACCTTGAAATTGGCAGTATAATGAAACAGACTTGGGGCATGGGATTGCAGTGTTCAGTACTGTGATCCATGAATTGAAATCTGTTCCCAACCTTAGTTGACTCTAAAGCAGCAATTTAAACCAAGACATACCATTACACCCCATGTTACTAAAAACAATTAGGATATCTTTAACACTAAATTCAGATTCATGCAGCACAAAATAATTTTGTTTAGTTTTTAACCTTAATGTCAGGAATGTTAAGCGTGGAGATTTCCATATGGGGGGAGTTCATGAAACTTGCCCTTTAACTAAAGAAAGGAAGGATGTTAGATGTGACATCTCTGCCAGTGTGAGGTGTT
This sequence comes from Chrysemys picta bellii, assembly GCF_011386835.1. Lineage (NCBI taxonomy): Eukaryota > Metazoa > Chordata > Testudines > Emydidae > Chrysemys > Chrysemys picta. The sequence goes on from NC_088800.1 coordinate 2,125,166, forward strand.
GACAAAATGGTGACTAAAGATTTCTTAACTGCTCAGTCTGTAGTCTCTGGTCATTCTATTTCTGCATTACACAGAGCCCCAGCTTAAACAAAACTGGAATTATGTTAAGAGCCAGAATTGTAGTTTAAAATTGTTTAATGGAATGAGTGAAGGGCATGGGCCTAAATACTGTATGTAATCTGGTTATGGGGACAGTGTATGGCTATACTACTATTTGTGTAAGTTTAATAGCAGGGATGTTTGCAAACCCCCAAAGGGAGACGACCCAATGTCTCCAGTTAAGCCATCTCCTGGGAAACATGGTGGGGGGGTCATTGCTGGAGAATGCCTGAGCTATTAGCTAGGGTGACACTACTTCCAGGCTCCAGCCAAAAGATCAAAGGACACTAAACAGTCACGCTAGTGAGAGAGGGAGATGCAGCTGGCAGAGCTGTTCCTGGCAAACAGATTCTCTCACACCTCTGCTGGATGATCAGAAGCACAGCCTGCCAGGTACACTGCCACAGGGCTAGAGCTTAGTCCGACATGGATGCATCTAGAGACAAGTGAGGGGTCAGAGGTGTAGTTTGCTCTATAGCCTTCCTCCTTTTTATCTCGTGTATTTCTACATGCTGTGAAAGTTATTAGCATCTAAGTCTAGGCTTATGTGATCAGTCTTTATTTTGCTGACTTTTTCCCCAGTGTTACAAGTCATGGAGTCTCTAACTGTAGCTGCTCCACTACTTCCAGGCACAGTTGGCAGGTATGTATCTGCCTCTTGGGTGTCACTAGAATTTACTTTTGTCTTAAATTATACCAATTAAGATGGGTCTTAATACTACCTTTTTATTGCTCAACCTTAATGGTCTTGCTCTTGGGTTTTTTGGCAGCCAATTTCTAATGTATGGGGTGGTAGTTTAGTTTACCTTATCTGACTATACAGTATCACTTTAAAGATGTAGCCCTGATCTGACAGGACCTTCTTTAAAACATGTTTTGGCTAATAGGCATAACAAATCCTCACTATGTTGCTTTTTCTATGAACAAATATTTTACCTGGAAGAGACTGAGTGGTAGCTTCCTCATTCTACCTGCGGAACTCCCTAGCCCCAATACTGCTTTCACTTTCTGGGGGGGGAAAAAAAATCTTTCAGAGATGTACGTGTGAACTGAAATTCTGCTGCCTGTGGGGTAGAATTGAAGAATGGTGCTTTAGGAATCAATGTTCAAGTTATTTTGTAGCCTTTATCATTAAAATAAACTTGAAAATGTGAACCAAGTGCAGACTAACAGCCCCAACTGAAATGCAGTCACTCACCACCCTTACCTAAGTGGGATGTTTCTTAAAGATGAGATTGAGTTGTCAACTGTGAAGATCATGTTAGCAGAAAGAGCCAGCTGTGCTTATTCCAAACAAGCCTCCATTCTGCAAACCGCTGTAGATGTACATCAGGTTAAGTATGTGACTAGTCCCCCTGACTTCAATAAAGTTAGCAGACGTTTGGTTCTATATTAGTTTTTATAGCCTATATCTATTAAACCTCCATTTTTAATTTAAGAATGGAATGGAAGCAGCTGCAACATACACAGGCCCTTCAAGATAATCATCTTATCCAATTAGATGCAAGAGCCACTAATCATTATATTATGGACTGACTGCGTAAAGAATCTTCATCTGATTATTGGAGTGCCATATTTAGTGGTTGTTAATAGTCAGTAGATCTGGTAGGACAGTCAAATAAGGAGCAAATTACTAGAATCAATCGTACAAAAATGCATTATCCTAGCACCTAAGACACAATTGGCTGAAGCTTGCCGTATGTGGGTGAATAGGAACACTGCTGAAGGTGACTATGCTACTGGATCTCTTGGTAGCTTGAGGAAAAGCGTTTGCTACAGTTGGACAATCTTTCCCACTTCTGAAGGGTGTACACTACGGGTGATGGAAACACAACATTTCCAACCAAGACACCCACCTCCAGAAATCAGCCTCTCTTAAAATACACTGGTATGGCTCAAGGTAAATAGCATTTGAGTCTTACCTGTAGCCCTTCTGAAACAGTAAGGCAGTTCTGTGCTCAAAGTACTTCTGGGAGTTTAAGTAGCTTTCTGACGAAGACAGTCTTAGCCAGTGGTGGGGAAGCAAATCCTGAAACTCCAGCCCTTCATTTCAATGAGGAGCTGCACTAGTTCCATTGGGACAGAGCAGCGCCATTGGGAGCTGTATATTGAGGCAAAACAGCCTCCTGCAATAGACGTACAGGGATACTTGGTCCCTTCCACTCCCCTACACACCAGTGTCATAAGGATCAGAGATGAAGCTTTTCCTGATGGAAGGATCATTCTTAAACAGCCTGTTGAAAGACACCCAAGCCCAATTATTATATTTGCTATTCCTACTACAGTGGTAGGCTGCCACTGACCGTGCTGCAGCCAGAACGTGTCAGAACGCTTCAGGGAAAGATTTCTGGACAATAAAGGTCTAGATATTTTACTTCCCAGCTAGCTTTGGAACTAGTCTGGAAACTGATTTCCCCCCATTTTCCAAACACTTCTGGATAAGTTTGCCTGAACTAGTGCACATGACCCCACCCACAGCAGGCAGTGGTGATTTACTTTTGCATGTAAGACACGAAGATTAGGAACTAGTATTTAAGTAATAGTTTCCAAAATGCATACAGCTGTAAAGAGGTTTATTCCCAGCCAGTCAGTACTTATGCTAGAGGCTTTAAAGATTTTATAATACAAATATAGAAGCAAACAAAACAATTGTATAGGGTGAATGTTAGACAATTTGGTACTGTGTGTGCACAACACACATTCACTTTCATGTAGCAAATTCTCCTTTGTTTCACTGGTAAAAGAAGAGTGTACTCTAAAAGCACATACCAACATCTTAACTCTAAGTAGGGAGCTGATTGTGAATACCGAGGTAGTCCATTCTTGTCATTGACTATTATGGTATTCCTATAAATCTTACAGGGGGCAGGTAAAAATAATCTCATTTGTATGAAGCACTAGAGAGGAGTATCCTAGGCAAACTGGTTCCGCTGAAGATTTGGGAAAAATAGGCAAGACTTTTTAATATGAATGTTTCAAGTATTCTACCAGCACTAGTGGTTCTGTAAGGCCTGCAGAACATCTATTAGCCTATTTTAAGCAGAGAAATATTTGATCGGATGTTCAGTTTAAGTTACTGTAAGTACCACACACATCCATGCTGAGGATCTTACTGCTGCAAAATTTGTCATTTTTTTGTTTTTAAGGAGGCTTGTAATTCCTGCTGAAGCCAGTAATCCATGCCCCTAAATTAGCCAAAGTCATTTTAGACTAAGGTCTGACTGAAATCCCAGCTAGCCAGAGCACCATCTTCTAGGCCCACTAAGCAGGCTTTTATAAAACATTTTGTTCAACTCTGATTTAAATATTAAGAATTGTTTATTGTCCAAAACAACTTTGGGTTAATAGTCTCTGCATTTCAAGGACATTCAAGTCAGTGCTGGGATTTTATGGTAAATTTCACATACTGAAACCAATATTTTTTTAAGGCACCTCGCAGCATATACTGAGTTAAGCAAGTGACCAGGAGCTGGATTAAGGTAAGATTTTTTTTAAATCACAGTGCAAGCCAGAGGAATCTAATTTGCCAGCATATCCTTTAGACAGCAGCCAGTCTGTGCGTCCTTCAAAAGCATATTTACCACATCATAGAACTTGTTATCATAAGCCAGTTTGTAGTACATGTAGATGTCTTCACAGTAGGTCAGTAATGTCTTCAGATTTTTCTGAGCCGTCTCAGTAGGCTGGTGCTGTTTGACCCTGAGACAGAATTTCGTGTTGTATTAAAAGGGGAGAAAGGGCAAGCTTTCAAATAAGATTGACAAAGCTGAAGAACATCACATGAGATGGGAAGAAGTTCTGATATCTAAAGAAAAATGCAGGCTGTGGAGCGAGGGGCAGAGAACTTGTGGAGATGGGGAACAGACAGTTCTTGGAAAGGATTTGTGTTTTGCTTCTCCATACTCTTCTGCAAAGATTTTAAAGCTAGACATTTGTTAAAGAAAAAAATCTGACTAGGTTTTAAAGAGTTCCGAGCTCTGCATGAAGTTCTCTCCACCACACTAAATGGCTGAGAGCACACATGGGTGCTGTCAAATGCTAAGAGCCTCACAATGTATTAATAGCACCATGGACCCTGCCACCAGGAGCAGTGAATCTAATTCTGTACATGATGCAACAAAGGGCCAACAGAACAAGGCTTAGGGAACCCAAGAGAGGTGGTAGCAATACCATAGGGTAGTTACTCAGCCAAGATGCTTTTACAGCATTGTCTATGATAGAGCTGGCAATAGAATCCAAGTGTCCTGACTCCCTGTGCTAGCCACACAATCCTCCTTCCCCTCCAGAGCAATTAGAGTGATTGACATGCACACAAAGCAATTCTCACACCACCTCTGGATAGTTATAATTTTACAGATAGGAGCTATCGATTGGGCTGGAGTCTGCCAACCTATACGTGAGGTCAATGAGAAGGTACAAGGATCAAGATCTGAGCTGGGTATGTGAGAGATGATTGAAACATATTTAATTTGATGGCATTACAGTAACTTCTCCTTATGACTATGCAATGGAAGAATTAGCTGCTAATTTCTTCCATGTTGTTTGCGAGATCAATTAAAGTAAGAACAACACTAACTAGTTTCATTCAGGAAATAATTTTTTACCTCAACAAAAACTGTAGTTTTGTACGTATAAAAACAAGTGATCTATGTTATGAATTGCCTTTAAGCACTGATGAATTAATAAATTAAACCTGTTTTCACACTGGCTTGCAAATAGCACAATTATTGAAACAGTGTACCTACTATCTTGAGAGACGGTCCTGTGAGAGAACAACAAAACTCAACTACAACTAGTATTCAGGGGATCTCCATGCCACTCACTTTGGGACCACCATTTTACCCTTCAACGTTTCCAGATCTCCTTCCACCATGGCACTTGGCAAGGAGGGCAGAGCAAACAGTTACCTCAGAGCCCAACTAGCACTGCTGCTCTTAGAAAGGCAGGCAGGCTACTTTACAGTACTGTTCCCTCTGGAGCGCCAGCCACATGGTCTCCACAACACAACGTACTTAAGATTGGGGATAAGGGACAAGAATCCCCCCTGAACTGTGCTCTCCCCAAGCAGCGTACTGTACCGACACCGAGCCAGACGACTTGTACTCGATAAGCAAATACCAATAAAACCACTCTCTTTGAAGTCTCTTGCCAGAAAGACAAAAGGCAACCCTTGCCAGGCAGGGTTGCAGAAATACTTACTTCTTCGCAATCTCCTCAAACACAGTCGATTTGAGGAACCTTTGTTGCTTAAATTCTTCCAGGTAATTGAAGTCACCCTTTAGAATCACTTGTTGATACAGAACTTCAGCCCAGTCTGGAACAAAGTCATAAGCCTCAGCCACAATAGCAGCCTAGAAGGAGAACGTGCCGGAATTACTGACTGGGACGGGCCACGAGCTGGTTTAACTGATGGTTTTGCCTGCTTTGGTTTGCACTTTGGCAGTACTCAGGCATTTCAGGTGCAGACGGCCCTGGCCTCTCTGGCTCAGCTCCTACACTGTTGTCTCAAGGCCATTCTTTTAAGGAGGAATGGAAGGGTCAGTGTGAAACTCTAGATAAACAGAGGGGTGTGGAGTGGGGAGTAGGTATGATGGAGAGGGAAGAAGAAACTTGAAAATAGGGGGGAAATTCAAGGCTAGACGATTCTGTTCTTATTGAAGCTAAAGGGAATTTGGAGCAGTTTGGGGCCCTGAGAGGAGCGAAAGGAGAAGGCAGGAATTTGTAATAGACCCAGAAGATTAACATATAAACACACTCAAATATTAACATAAGAACGGCCATAGGACCAAAGGTCCATCTAGCCCAGTACCCTGTCTTCCGACTGGCAGTGCCAGGTGCCCCAGAGGGAATGAACAGAACAGAACAGGGAATCATCAAGTGATCCATCCCCTGTCGCCCATTCGCAGCTTCTGGCAAACAGAGGCTATGGGGACATCCCTGCCCAGCCTGGCTAATAGCCATTGATGGATCTATCCTCCATGAATTTATCTAGTTGTTTTTTGAACCCTGTTATAGACTTGGCTTTCACAACATCCTCTGGCAAGGAGTTCCATATGTTGGCTGTGTGTTGTGTGGAAAAAATACTTCCTTGTGCTTGTTTTAAACCTGCTGCCTATTAATTTCATTTGGTGACCCCTAGTTCTTGTGTTATGAGAACGAGTAAATAACACTTCCTTATTTAGTTTCTCCACACCAGTCATGATTTTATAGACCTCTATCATACCCCCCCCCCTTAATCATCTCTTTTCCAAGCTGAAAAGTCCTAGTTTCATTAATCTCTCCTCATACGGCAGCTGTTCCATACCCCTAATGATTTTTGTTGCCCTTTTCTGAACCTTTTCCAATTCCAATATATCTTTTTTGAGATGGGGCAACCACATTTGCACGCAGTATTTAAGATGTGGGCGTACCATGAATTTATATAGAGGCAATATGATATTATCTATCCCTTTCTTAATGATTCCAACATTCTGTTCGCTTTTTTGACTGCCGCTGCACATTGAGTGGATGTTTTCAGAGAACTATCTACAGTGATTTCAAGATCTCTTTCTTGAGTGGTAACAGCCAGTTTAGACCTCATCATTTAGTATGTATAGGTGGGATTATGTTTTCCAATGTGCATTACGGTGCATTTATCAACACTGAATTTCATCTGCCATTTTGTTGCCCAGTGACCCAGTTCTGAAAGATCCTTTTGTAGCTAACATATAAACACGGAGTGGCAGGTCCCCTTGACATTTCTTTAAGAACATGGCGAGAAGGGGAAAGGAAGGACAGGACACACAACTGGGGAACATATTTTGTCTGGAGAATTCATCTCCTTTAACTCTGAAAGCCGAAGAGGCCAGAATAGTCTCACTTCAACTTGCTGTTGGGAGGGAGGGTCCATCTCTGGGGTTGAAGGGCTATTTGTTCTCTTTAAAAAGTCCTTGTTTCTGTCTGAGGTCCTTCTTGCCTTGAGTGAATTACAGAAGCTGAGAAGGAAAATGCCTTTTCCCATTGGCTTCCCACACTGCTGGGGCTGCAGGTGCTGTCACCTGCCTGTAATATGGCCACTGGCACCAGCTGTCTTTATTCTCAAACCTATTTTCTATTCTAAACCTGAGGAGCAGCATTTCACCTTGTGAGCCTTCATAGTGCTGTGGTGAGTGAAATGGAGGCAGCATGCCTTACTCAGTCACTTTACCTGGTAGAATCTGGGCAAGGACATGATGCAATCCATCAGGTTCTGTCTGTTCTGGTTAATCAACATCGTGCTCTGATTGGTGTTCAGAAAATGAAGCTGGAGAGTTATCAGCTTTGTCAACCGGTTGCAGCGCAAGGACTGGCGGACACAGGAATCCTAATTAAAGAGTCAAAACAGAAAAGCAAAACCAAGCTCTGGAGTAGCGTTTCTATAGGAAATCTGTGGTACATGTTCCCAAGCACAGCTCTGGAGGCTTCAGACCTATGTTAGTATTTCGTCTTGTAAATCACTGCAGTTTCTTTGATTAATCACTTTCAATGCACGTATATATGACGCCCCACTCAGCAACTCACTTTTATTGTAATAAGTGGAGGCCAGTCTTTAATCACACCTTTAATACTGTTCTATTTTTCCTCACCGCAAATTAAAACGGTGAGCTCCGCACCAGCACCAAAGCCAACTGATTCTCTCCTTCCCATGAGATGAAAGCTTCTAAATTTAATCCCAGATACTAAAAGCTGAGCAGGGAGCAATACGTTACTCTTTGATTCAGTGGTCACGTGGATAAGCAGGCTCAGGTATTAGGCTCTGTCAGAGGGATCTCTTTTCCCCCGGCCCTGCAGTGTGGCAGATCACCAGTGGCTGCTTCAAAAGCACCTTTTCCTCTCCAATCAGGATGGCTCTCTGAGCATCACTCCTAGGGACCTGCTACTCAGCCTTAATCCATCTCTCATCCTGACTTGGCCAATGCTGATAATTAATCCTTTACAAACTTCCAATTCCATCTCAATTTACCTTAGAATAACTTTCGGCTGCATCAATAAAGAGTGTCAGAGCTTTCATCAACAGTTTCTTTAAGTTAGGCACATCTCTGAGAGACTCTTCTGAAATGGAAAAAGAACTTTAAAGCAACCACCCCGGCTTTTACCGCTGCAGCAGCAGACAATATGCAACAAACACTTGTGTAACTCATATTTGAAAATTTCTGTCTACCGACATTTCAGAAGGCAACATGCCAAAATATCTTAGAAAGCATCTCATGCGCTAACTCTGCGCAAAGCGTAAGACATGCTGCTCTGCTGTGTACAGAACAAAATTCCAAGCAATTACAAGAATCCAATAAGGAGTTTTAAAGGCGATTTGAAAACAAATACAAAATATCCATTTGCTTTTGTCATGTGTGTTGACTGCCCTCAACAAACCAGGTTAAGGAAAGCATTCAACAGAACTCAAGTGTTTTAGATCCCTTTACATCACTGGGTCTTGTTCCACAGTGACACTCCTACAAGCTCCGTTCACTACGACATCAGAGCTGCATGCAACCACTGGAAGCTTAGGCTGGTTAAAGTATCTATTATTATACCCACAAAGGTAGAAAATACTTTGAAAACTGCATAATGTCCTAACACACTGGGACGCACCTGGTTAGTGGTGCTAATGGGGTGTTCCACCAGCACAAAACCCAGGAACGCCACAACTTTCTGGAAGGGAAGAGCAACCAAATAATACCGTTGAGCCACTCAGTGCATCCTGCTGATGGACATGGATTTTTCCATTTTTACGTGCAGGTCAGCAGAAAAGGCAACTGGAACTGTGTCTACCAGCCCTATCTCACTTAAACATTACACTTAAAAATATTTTAATTTAAGCCAATTTTTGATGATGCACAGCGATGCAGTATGCTGATACGAGACGCTACATTGAAACACACTTAGTCTTGGTTCCGTATTTCCTACTCACCCCATGGTTGAGATTCAATGAGCTTAAGCTGTATACAAGCAGCTGCCTCGTGATTCTCTCCAATTTCTCGACACATGCTAAAGCACAGGGCTATCATATTGTGCTTTTCACTGTCCCCTGGCCGACAGCGCTTTATGTAATCTAGCAGAGCTGTCTTCAGAGTCCCACTCTGGTTAGGAGAAAGGGCATCAGAACAGGCATTCAGAGAGTTGCGTCTTATTAGAGAACTTGCAAGGAAAATCAAATCCACGCCACCTTAAGTTGCCCCTCAAACATTTCAACACATAATGGGAATATGATTAAAGTATCACTGAGAATAGCAGACTCCTAATTATACTTAACAGAATTGCTAAAATCTGGCAGCCTCCACATTTTTGTACGTTTAATTGTAAGTCAGCACTCTGTAACAGAGTATCTATCATCTAAAACACAAAAAGAGTCCAACCCAGCACAAAATATATAGAGTCCTCTGAATTTCTATTACTGAAGTTGTGAGAAATAGCTGTTTTCCTTCCCTCCTACACTGATTTTTACTGTGTCTAGGACATCATGAGACAATCTACGCTGCTAAAGTAACCATATGAGTCTCTTTATAATTATATGCTAGAAAGAAGAAAACACGGTAAAGTATTTCATTTAAAATTGTGATTTGTATTCATCAAACATCTAAAGACAATCACTTTGTAGGGTGAGGTTTCAATCCCAATACTCGTCAATTATTAAACTCCCCAGATAATGTACTGGCAGCGAAGGTATGTGTTTTTTCACTCACTCTCACACACACATTAGTGGGTTTTTTTGTTTTGTTTTTTGCACCTACCGGGTCTAACTTTTTTCTCATGAGCACTTCAAAGTAATGTTTCTCATGCAGCAGATCGAATATGTACGTCATTTCATTATATCTTCCAATACCAGTAAGGAGTCGGACCTGGAGAGAGAATGGCAGAAAGATCAGCGGATGATGGAAAATCTTATCTCACAAAGAGGCGGCCGTGTATATTAGGGTTAGTTTGTTCCCTTCTTAAAAAAACTGAAATTTTTCTTTTTGTTTTTGTTTTAAAAGGCAAAATGATCACCAGCCCAAATAACCAGACCCCAAAAGTAAAGCTTTCCATCAAGTGCAATCCATGCAGTGAGCTTTCCAGTCCCCGACAGTAATTCCAACTTGGAATGACACCTCATGTCACTAAGTAGGTACGTCTCAAGTCCGCTGGGCCTTTACTAAGCAGCAACAGAAAATGCAGGTTAGCTTGGTAATGTGGATCATTACATTTCACAAAACAGTGTCTGAAATACCTTGAAATTCCAAAACCAAGACATTGCATGCTCCCCACCCCTCCATTCTGCCGGCCTCATCCATTTCTCTAACCAACTGCTATGGTGACCCTTTTGTGATGTGGAAACCTGGCCAGGAACAGCTGTGATCATCAGGCCACAAAACACACATCACAAAGGTAACAACCTTTGGTATCTGTAGATGTAGGCTGGGCAAAGACCAGTGACCTAGAAGTGAAAGCTTTGCATTCCAATTCCATGAGCCATCTAGTCCACATGCTCATTTGGTTTGCTACCATTTGCATGGAGAGCTGTGTACGGAGTGTGGTTAGCACAGTATGGTGATGGATACATACCACAAGGCCGTACTCCTCACTGGGGGCCAAGTGTTCCTCCGTGAGAAGTCGAGCAGTTTGCAGGACTCGAATAATTCCTTCCATGTGACATGTCAGACTAAAGCAATTATGGGCCAAAATCAGGAGCTCTGTAGCTAGAGAATGAGAAAACGTGGCTGGGTCAGTTAACAAGCTGAGCAAGTTAGTCACGGCGTCTCTGTTGAAATCGGTGCTAACTCGGCAGATGGTTTATCGTTTTTCAAGTTACGAGCACTAGAAGTGAATTGGAGGCATCTAGCCCTTTACAGCTTTGGTAACTGTACACGTTCAGTGTGGTTTTCCAGTTGGTGCTAGAATCTGATCCTTTGGATTATTCTCTGCAGCGGGACTATAAGCCTTAGAAGGAAAGGAGACCGCTTGACAAATGCACAACGTATAGCCCAGCCAGCATCATGCCAGGTCAGTTCTCAATTTAAAAAGGTAAGTGTGATGGGGTCTACCCCACACAGGGGATGAACGGGTTAATGGGGGCCTGAGAGGCCAATTAACACCACTTGGTTCCACCTGGAGGGTGGCTAAGGCCCCATGAAAGATGAGTCCCAGCAGAGGAAGCTGAATAGTTTCTGTAAGGACAGGAAACACAGAGTAGGAGGTGGCTACAGTGAGAGAAGGAAATAACTGCAGTCCCTCTCTGAGTAGTACAGAGTGGACCCTGAAGAGAGACACAGAAACCACCAGGGTGAAGCATGTTTGGGTGATGAGCTCTGACAAAAGGGCAGGACCTGGGCCTACAGAGAAAAAACCCAGGGAGGCATTCAACTGAAGAGGAGCTTCAGGAGGGTGTTTACACCCTCGGACAGGCCCTGATGGGAGAGGGCATCGGGGTGAAGGAGACTCCTGGAGTGGGCCTGAGAGGAGGCCAACTGATAGGCAGACAGCCTTGGGATAGACATGAATGAAGGATCCAGAGTACAGACAAGACTCCCAGGAGGTAACTCTTGAGAGTCAGCATTCTGCAGAAGAATGGAGAGTTGGGGGAGGGACCCAGGATGTATTAAAAATGTAAGCACAAGGGAGGGGGAAGAAGTTGCTTCCATTGTAGTTTGTGTTTTGCTTTTGAGTTTGGTAAGAAGTTTCCAGAGGAGCTGTGGGGCCACTACTCTGCGTGGAACAGAAGTGGAGCCCTAGGGGAATGGAAGACATTCTATCAATGACTTGTCAAGTGGGACATTGCCTATGTGGGACATTGACACTGCAGAAAAGGAGAGACTTCCGGAGGGCCAAGTCAGGAGAAGAGAGACCACAGAAGGACCGGAGAGGCAGGGGGTGGTAGATGAAAAAAGAGTTGCTACATCATACCCAGCCATGAGAGGGCACTGTTGCAATAAGTCCATTTTTCCACACTAAAAGTTTTGCATCTTGGTTTGAAAAGACCATTCATATATTTGATATACCAGGTGGGATTTGATATGGAACAAGTTCACTCATCCACAATTTAAAATGGATTAAATGTATCAGTTTGCAGATAAACCATTTTACAAGAGCACAGATGAAAGATTCACATTTGGCTGATTAATGGGGCAGGGTCTCTTGGTGTTTTACATTATTAAACATTGCGGGGCGGGGGAAGGGAGGAGATAAGATTTTATGCATGTATCCAGGCTTGGGTGACAGTGCCCTTCACTGTCGCATCTGAAACCAGCCAGCAGGGAAAAGGGTTAACCATGGACTCAGAACAGGGATATAAACAGGTGGCAGGGAAGAGGATGCTCTCCCCAGGGAACAGAAGAGGTAAGAAGGCTCCCAGGCACCGACAGAAAAGGAAATGGGAAGCTATTTTGCTTGTCCATGATCATTACACTGGAATTACTCTGACGCCCCCAAGGTGTGCAGAATGTGTTCAAAAAGTTAAAACAATAAATGACTAGCATATTATGCAATTCTTTCTCCTATAGAGAATCAGTTTTAATATACCATAACGACACCCAGAACAATGAGATCCTGCTCCATGACAGCTCCTAGGCACGACCACAATACAAATAAACACACGCCTCATTGTCACGCATTATAAAATGTTAGCTACTACACAACATAAATGACAAATACATGCAAGGTGCATCATAATTTACAAAAACCTTCACCACCATGTCATCAGCACATTTCAGAACATCAAACTAATCACTGGTGCCCATTCCATTCATAAAAATGTTTTTCTACTCCAATACCCAGACATTACACTGGGAAAAGCTATAGAACTCTGGCATAATTGAATGTTCCCTGGGACTTCTCCTTTTAAAGTCTGTACCCCAAGTTTAATAATCAGTATATGAAAATAGCATTTGTCCTACATCATATCTCCATAACAGAACAAAATAAGGGGGCAAAGTTAAGGTTGGGTGACAGTGCAAGTCCAGTGGGATAAAAACGACTGATGAAAGATTATATCGAAGTGGAAAACTGTCTGGATCTCTTAATTCTTCATTCTCAAAACTTGGCTATCTGTTTTAAAAAATCTAAGAAAAAAAGTGGGGGGGTATGAGGGGCGGGGTGGGGGTGTAATTAGCTGGATTCTATTGTAACACACTTTCAACCCTTAACTTCTACCAAGATTTTGTTTCTGAATAAAGCTCTTTTCAGGCTGTAGATTATCCCAACGTACTAGAGATGATATGAATGGAGACTTTCCAGTTGAACCTGTATTAATGTTGGTAATCTTTGAGACAGATAACTCTCACTAAAACACTGTCCTTATCCTTTTTCTCAGAGGGACATGTTCAGTATTTATAAAGGACCTTACTTAGCCACTGCTGGCTGGCTGCCAAAAGTATCCTGGCTACATTTTGTAAACATAATTACACCATGTCCATGAATGGACAGCTATACAACGGAATTGAAGTTTTGGCCAAAGATGACCTATAAATATTTAACAAAGAAATATGTAAAATACCAGGCTGTTAAATCACCTTCCTAAGAATTTGGCCAGAAGCCTTTTCTAAATCCATCCACAAAACTTTAAATAACTTATTGACTTGAGATTTCCAAGCTATAAATACAAGAACTCCTCTTCAGTCTTAGAGAGAATAGGGAATTCATGTATGGATGCCCTAGGTACTTATGCTTTGATCTATTTCTTGTGAATACATTTTGAAATTTCTCTTTAATAATTTTTAGGGTTTTTAGAAAAAAATCAGTAATGAATATTCCCCTTACCAGTGCTCCAAACACTTCATGATGTAATACAGAGCCCAAAATAGTCAATATTATTATAATGCTAGTTACATATAGTATTATTTACTTACTGCAAGATAGTTCCCCACGAGGTACAGATGAAATTTTATCCAATAACTTCATGCCAACCAGTGTATGATCCTTGCACAATTTGGCCAACTCTAGGAATGCTTGAGTCTCATTTGCTGGGTTCACAATCTGCTTTTGCCCTGTGCATACATGAGAGACACAGACAGTTATGTCACAAACACTAATTGTTCTTGGAGGAAAGGTTAGCCTACGTTTATGGAAAACATAGCGTATCCTCTTCCTGCCTGATGCAGAGGCTGGAACGATATAATCCAAGAGGGCCCTTTTAGTCCAATCATTTATGTCTAAAAGTCACACATTTTTTCTTTTGCTAGATCAATCCAATACAAACCCACTGCATGGCTATATTGTTTGTTACCACTAAGACTGGTTGTTTCTTATCCAAAAATACATTGACTTTGTCACAGCTGAAAAAAGCCTCACCATTTATAGAAAACAATTCAAACCGATTCACATTATTTTGAGCAAAATATCATTTATTTTGCCATGAAAAAAATACACAAATCTTTAAAATACCAGGCCACTCTCCCATTCTTGCCTTTGTAAGAAATTAATGGAGGAGTCTCGCTCACAAGTTGGATGGCTGGGGTTACAAAGGCCGTGACTTGTTATTTAAAACCAAAAACAAAAAACAAAAAAAAACCAGCAAATTTTTTGCTATTAAAAGTCTTGTTTGTAAGAGCCTTCATTAAAGCAACAAAGCACTGGATACAACAAGGTAAACAGCTAACACCACTCAATACATGAATAGAGCTTTACAGTTTCAAAGTATTGCATAAACACTGAATACTATAGTTACCACATATACACTGTCAGCAAGTGTTTTTCAAACAAACACACACACACACACACACACACACACACACACACACACACACACACACACACACACACTTTACAAACCAAAAGTTTGTAAAAAGGACGTCAGATGCATGCAGAGGTGAAACACACAACAAACCACCATCATCACCTTTCCTTTCAGAAGATACCAGTAACTCCTGCATGATTTCTTCAGCCACAAGTTCTGCCACAGTTTCAGACCGGAGACCCTGTGTTGTGATGAACACCTGGGCTTTCTTGCATCTGTCAGGCTGCTGGGATGAAAGGATCGCTCGAAGCACCTTTTCAGAATCATGGGCTGATATTTCACCGTAGGAGCAATTCAGTTCCTAAGACGCGTACAGCACATTTAAAAAATGTTACATAGAGAAAAATGCACATGACAGAGTAGGTCTTCACCAACAAAGCTCGATCATATTGAAAACAAGCAAGGTTATTCAAAATTGTGTGTGAAAAAGCAGATGTAGGTCTAACCCAGGGCTGGCCAATCTGTGGCTCCGGAGCCACATGCGGCTCTTCAGAAGTTAATATGCAGCTCCTCGTATAGGCACCAACTCCGGGGCTGGAGCTACAGGCGCCAACTTTCCTGCTCACTGCTCAACCCTTGGCTCTGTCACAGGCCCTGCCCCCACTCCTCCCCTTCCCACCCCCTCCCCTGAGCCTGCAGTGCCCTCGCTCCTCCCCTCCCCTCCCCCCCACAGAGCCTCCTGCACGCCACAAAACAGTTGATTGGGAGGTGCGGGGTGGGAGGAGGAGGTGCTGATCGGTGGGGCTGCCGGTGGGCGGGAGGTGCTGAGAGCGGGGCGGGGGAGCTGGTGGGGGGGCTGCTGACGTATTACTGGGGCTCTTTGGCAATGTACATTGGTAAATTCTGGCTCCTTCTCAGGCTCAGGTTGGCCACCCCTGGTCTAACCCATCTTTGTACAAATCAATATTGCATTGATTTGTGTTAACTACTAAGGGTTTGATACAAGAAAGCATTTTAATGAATGTTTAACTTTTTGCTTGAAGTTAAATGTGTGCTGAACAGCTGTCCTGTTTCTTAATTGGGGACTATATCAAAACAGATAAAAAATGCTTTCACAAGCTAGAATTTTCTGGTTTTACTAAAGATCATTCCACAGTGTTCACTGATCAGATTTACCTTCTCACCGCCAAATAATCCCAAAGCCTCAATGCAAAAGATGCAAATTCCAGCTTAAAAAGAATACTACATGAAAAGATAGATAGCCCCTCAGAAACAAGAAGTAGACACTGATGTGTCCAGGATACTAGACTAGATACACTGCTGGTTTGATTCAGCAGCGCAAATGCTATGTTCCAAAACTAAGGGGCAAATCTTGGGGAAGGGACAAAGAACGTCTGGAGCAGAATCCTCTGCCCAACCTGTGCAGTTGGGCTACAGCCACACATGACGGCCATGAAGACGAGCAGCAGCAGATGTAGCCCACTACTTTTGCCACACCTGGGGTTAGCCCAGTGGATCTGCACAGTCTTATGGGCCCACCTGCAAACATCCCTGTAGTAGAGAGCTGCCTTAGAACAGAGGGTTTGCAGAATACCTCTGTGCTGTATCTCTGTCGCAGCCCTCCACTCAGGTTTTAAATTGATGTTAGGCCTTCTGAAGTCAACACATAATTTTTACACTTAAAGTACCAAAATGACTAAAAATTTATTCTTAGCACATTATAAAATAGGCCAATTAAAGAGACCTATGTAGGAATTTGGCTTAATGAAGTAAGCTGACAGATCAGAAGGGTTTTGTGCATTTCAATACTTGATCATATCTAGGATTTGTCTGAGTAGTGGGCCATGTTACCATTTGATAAATATCCCCCTTATATTTCGTTTCAGTGCTCAAAAGTGTTCAGGAATGAGCACCTAGTAAATTATTTTGTGACCTCACAATAGCTTTAGTCTCCACAACTCTGTGGGTTGGCTTGAGGCAAGCGACATGATAGTTCTGGTAACTGTTGCCAGATACATACCTTGGAAAGCTCATACAAACAGAGGACTTGTCTGCAGTAGTTTCTCCCATGAACACACTCATCTATTAGAGTCCTCAGACTGGTAATAACCAGATCATCTGGAGCTGGAGCCTGGACATGTGACCAATTTTCTACGCTTGAGGCTGGAAGCAAAGTGAATACTGAAAATGCGCGTCTCAAAGGAAAAAGCACAGTGGTCGGGCTTGTAAAAACAAAGGCTCACACCTAGAATAAAACTCCAGGAATCAGTGCAAATAGTATGTGTTATAGTTTTCCAAACGTTAAAAACTGAACTCACAGTATTTGTGAAGAATGGGAGAGTTACCCTAATGATGTTTTAGGAGATGAGCATCATTAAAAAACCACCACCACAACACAGTATTATCAAATACAACATCAGTTGTGAAATTCTTAAAACCATCTGAATACAAGTATGTAAAGCAGCCCAGACAATGTTCAGCTATCTTTCTGCAGCCTCAAAAATGGGATTAATGCATTTAGTTCTAGCAAGAAACATTCTGGTTCTAGCTGATAGAATTATTTTTACTAAGACTGCATGCACACACACTCACATACAGATAACGTAAGATGTTATCACTATTTTTCGCACTATTAATAGAAAACAAAAAAACAAAAATGTTCCCTTATAACATGCAAATATTGGGGGAAAATGTACTGACTGCTAGGATTACTTACTGCTTTGTAATCTTCTGGGCTGAGGTGTGTCTCTCTCATCTGCTGTATCTCCCACTAGAAGAATAGCTCGAACGTCAGGGTGTAAGTTGTTTAGATCAGCTTCCCCAGAGGCCAGTGCTCTGCAGTGCAATACCAATGAAACATCTCTGCTATAAAAGTGAAAATACCGGCAAACACGGCTGGCTTCATGTATGCTTCCTTCATCTAGAAGACGTCCAATCAGAAAGCTAAGCGATTCTACCTCAGCTTTATCCAGAATGTTTTCAGACATATCTTGGAATGCAAGACCATCAAGTTGTAAATATTTTGATGTATTCAGAGCAGTTAGCTTTGAAAAGGAAAACTCCTTAGCTAAATTATCAAAGGAAAGTTCACCACTCACTGAAACCTGGTGAGAAAATCTTGACTTGACCAATCCATCATTGTTATTTAAGGTTTGTTGTGCAATGCAACAAAGCCAGATCTGTTTCTCTATTTCTTCTAATTTGTCCAGTGCCACAGAGTCACTCTGTGCTAGCCAATGGCCAGCCAAGGTAAGCAGCAGATGTTTCTCCATAATGTTATTTACCTTCTCATCAGCTGAAGATTCAGACACTACGTTTGCCTGAGCTAAGAAAAAGTCAGATGCTGCTTTGTTGGAGATGGAATTTTTCATAAAACTGTCATGACATTTTTTCCAGAAGTCAATTCTAGTTTGTTTTTGATGCCACTGTCCAATATGCTTTAAAAGATGTAAATCTTGAAGTACCTGCAAAATTCATAAAAGCCGTAAAGGACTTATAGACTCATAGACTTTAAGGTCAGAAGGGACCATTATGATCATCTAGTCTGACCTCCCGCATGTTGCAGGCCACAAAGCCGTCCCAACCCCTTTCCCTTGACTCTGCTGTTGAAGTCCCCAAATCCTGTGGTTTAGAGACTTCAAGTAGCAGAGAATCCTCCAGCTAGCGACCCCCGCCCCATGCTGCGGAGGAAGGCGAAAAACCTCCAGGGCCTCTGCCAATCTACCCTGGAGGAAAATTCCTTCCCGACCCCAAATATGGCGATCAGTAGAACCCCGAGCATGCAGGCAAGATTCTCCAGCCAGACCCTCATTGGCCATTGATACTATTTACCAGCGATGGCACGCTGTTTGTTTGACTAAAATCATGTTATCCCATTAAACCATTCCCTCCATAAACTTATTTAGCTTAATCTTAAAACCAGACAGGTCCTTCGCCCCCACCGTTTCCCTCCTACAGAAACAATTCTCATTTCCTGAATAAATATGCACCAGTATTAGAACACTAGAATACTGAATTACAGTCCCAGTCTGTAAAGTACTAGGCATACCTGTTTTGCTGGATGAATAAAAATAATAGAATGATGCAGCAAGTAATAAAATGTCACTATTTTGTGCAGCCCAGCATTCTGAAAGTTCAGATGACTAGCAGATAAACTGAATAATATTTCAAATTAAGGCAATTTACACATGCCATTTCTAGGTCCTTCCGGATGGCATCCTCATATTGGTGAAAAGTAACACTTTTGATACTATCGGATGTATGGGAGCTTAACAACCAGAAAAGAAACTTTACACAGTCAACATTTTACTTTAAGTAAAAAACAACATTCGATAACTATACTATACCTCTTGGATAACCACACCGTCCACAGGCAGTTCACCTAATTCTGCAACCTTCCTCGCCAGTGAGAACAATCCTCTCTCTTGCAGCTGCTCTAGAACTGATCTGCATTCATTCTGAAAATGTTCTGCGTCATAACTGGTCAGGATAGAGCGATTAATAGATATAGATGAATCCTTCAAAATCTGACTGAGTGCACATAGTTTCTTCACGTCTGGGCCTGTTTCAAAAGAGACAGTACAAATATTAAGGCAACTATTCTTTAATTGAAGAAGTCACTGATACACATTTTCAACAACAAGTAAGCCTGTGGGGAATGGAGTATATGTAGAATATGTTTAACATACTAAAGTTTTCATATGATCACAATGCATTTTCAGTTTAAAACTGGAACATTTCTGTTCATTTTCCATACATTTCTCACACCGGCTCCAAAAGAAGCTTATATTTTCTACCACAGCTTTCTGTAAAAAAAACAATTCTGGCTTCAGAAATTCCTTCACATTATAGTACAATATTACCTGCAGATTGACATGTTTATCATGTTTTCCTCACTCCATAAAAATAAACAGTAACATAATCCAAGCTACAGTACAACATTAGTGCAGAGCATGTAATTTTTAAAGTACACTTCTCACAGGGTTAGATTTTTTTAATCATTCTAATACCTTTTGAAGTTGTTAAAGCAACCAGACCATCTGATACAAAAAATTGTCCTTACCATCAGGTAGAAGTTTATCTATATCTGCAAAGAGCTGTAGGAGTTTTCCTAATTCATACTGTGTTCTACATTGCTGCATCATCAATTCAAGAAGAAAGAATGCATGTGACTCCAGCCATGGTACTGATATTATTGAAGGTGTTGGTTTATCTGCAATTTTAAGCTGTTTAAATAAAAAGGATTTATAAGTTTCTTACAAGCATATTCTACAGTGTATATAAATACAACTTGTTTCTAGTTAGAGGAGGTCACACTGAAAACTAGATAATACCAATTCTAATATACAAGATGTGGCTCTAAAAAAAGACATGTTGCTCCATCACCAATATCTTGATTTTAATCTGGAAATAGTTCATTTTCTGTGCTGATAGACAAGATTTCTGGCAATTTCCCCTGAAAATCTGTATTAACTGAGTAGATAAAAAGTCGGAAAGAGCATGGATAGGTAGGAAAAAAAACGTCATTAGAAACTAGTAGCCCTGATGTACCCCATCTGCTTTATATACATACCCACTACATGGGGTCACAACATGTTGCTCTGAGTAGGAAAAGGAAACGGACCTATCCTTGACTTGAGTTACAAGAAGGAAAACAACCAACACTAAGGTCATGAAATGTTAGTTTAGGGATCCAAGAAAACTGGAAGAACAAAGAGATATAGAGGGGAGAGCAGGAGTAATTGCTGTATGTCTAGCTCTGACAATGTAAAGAAAACAAGTAAAGACACAATTGCAAATATTCCCTCTATGAATTTGAGTCTCACCAACTTGTGGGCCAAATTCTGTCCCCAGGTGGTTGCTGATCTAGCAAAGGACTTGAGCATGTGCTCAACATTACACATGCTTCAGTCCCACTGACACCAATTGCTGAATCAGGGCCTTCACGGGGTTGCTTAGGTGTAACTTGGCCCAGCTGTTTTCAAAGAATAAGTCAACGTGGTCTTTGAGACTGCTGGCACCAAGGTGATCTTGCAGCCCCTTTCAAAAACTTCCATTTTTCCGAAAGCAGCCAATATATTCAAGAGCAACTGTTTAGCCCAAGCAGATTTTCTCTGAAAGTTACCACCTTATCAGCACCATCATTTTCACTTTATTACTAGAATGAATGCTATTTACTAAGGCCTGGAGAATGAGATACCATTACTCACCATGAATAGTACCTTACACCATAAGGAATCTGTGACCCTAAGAACCCTTCAATGACCACTAGCAAGGGAGGGGGTTATAAGAATATCCTTGTACATTCGTGTTCACCAAAGAATTTCAAGTGAGGTCTTAAATAAAAGCCAGAATCATGCTGGTTGTTAATATCATTGTGAAAACAAATACTATGTAAGGAGTCATGTATCTATGCAAAAAAAGTACATTCCTAAAGTCTGTATAAAGGCAGACTTGACAAATAGTTTTCTGCCTGACAGTGGATGTTTACTCACCTGTCTCTATCAGTCCGCATGTAAATTAAGCATGGTAAATTAACACAATAGGGAGTCATTTACATACAAAGTCAGTGGGGGATGGGAAACCAGCACACCAGAGAATAAACTGCGAGGGGGTGGGGGTCATCCTGACTCTGAAGTACAGACCATGAACTTTGGGAAATATAGGGGGAAGGCCAGGAAGACACCCATTTATCCTGCAGCTAGGAAGTAATCCGGCAGTGCAATTACATTAAGGAAAATAGGATCTCAACTAGGCTTGGTTGAAATGCTGTTAAGGATATTTTGGTTGAGATAAACTTATTTAGACTGAAGGTTAGCCTGTTAAATTTAGCTTCCAGGAATCATGTTATGATTTTGTTTTATACATAACTCTTCTGTTTCCATTATCCTTATCATTAGCTCTAAAATCTTGATCTTTCATAATAAACTTATGATTGTTTTCACTATAAATATATCTCAGTGCTGTGGTATTTTACAAGGAGACAATCTTGAGTTGAATCATTCAAGCAGGTGTCTGCACTGTTCACTTGGGGACAGCAGACCTGGTATTACTGTGAGTACTGTTAACCTGCAAGGCAAAGTAAGGCTTGACATAAGTCAGACCAGGTTGCTAGGGTAATTAACAGGCTGGAGGTATCAGGGAGGTGACAGCCACTTAAGCGCAAGCAGGTCTCCCTCTTACTGGAGGCAGGCGGGTAACAAGGTGACTCTCAGTCCTGGGCACCCTAAGAACGATCATATAATCCCACTGAAGTCAACGGGATTGCACATAGAATAAGATACTACTACTTGTGAATTAGGGTATCACAATCTGGCCCTAAATAATTAAAATGTACTGATTTAGAAGTGCATGTAGTTTATTCAAGCAACTGGCTCCTTTTCACTCCAAAATTCAGGTTTTCCACCAAGTGGAAATGATGGAGGAGTTGTTGGACACCTATTACTCCAAAATCATCTCCTGAATTATGTTAAGCAGACTCCTATTTTTTTGTTTTAGCCTATGGCATCAGAAAACATCAAACTGTAATATGATGACATCTAAGCAAAGACATTCACAGAACATCTGCTTACATTTGCAAGACTTGTCTGGAAGTTGTGGAGTTTGGTTTTGGCTTCATTGTATTTTTTGTAGTCCATGCATAGTTCATACATTTCCAGCATATGTAATAAAGGGGAATCCTTTAAAGATAAGCAAAAAGGTTACAAAACTCCACTGAAAGTACATTTGTCTAATAAATGGAAAGTTTGTATCAATCAGTGTAAGAACAATGGTTGTCTTGGTTTGTTGTTTACAAAAAGGTATATAAACCTGACAAATTATTTGCAAGTTTGTAACTGTTTATTTTCCAAGTCTAATATTTTCTCATAGGGCTGAGTAGCAAAGTGGATTAGCTTGAAAATAACTTGAAAGACAGGGTGGAAAGCCTCCTCTAGGCAAATAAGAGACTCTCTAGTACAGGAGATCTAAACACACAGAAAAAAATATAGTCTAAAAATACCTAAGTAAATCATTACCTTAAGAAAGAGCTGGAAACCATTCATGAGAGTTTTACTTTTTTGTCTTCTTAAAAACATCTTCCAGATGGTAGAAAGGTCATGAAGATCCCATTCATGATTTTCTACTGAGCCTTGAATATGGTTTGTTGCTTCAGCAGCAGTAACATTATCCACAGAGGTAATTATCCAAACACAGAGACAGTGAATAATGTTGGCATCCTGCCAAATGGACAAAAAAGTCAGAGACATTCTCTTATTGCTTAGTAATCTAGCTAGAGAGCTGTCATACACCACATGAAATGTGTCATGATGGTTCATACTAATCAAATTATTTTGATAATTGGGGAATACTTGGTGTATACAACGTATATATTTCCCCTCGGACATAGGTATGTGAAATAATTTTCTGAATTGTCTCCAGATGTGTAGATTTTTCCTTGTATTGCATCACACCTCTAAAAGAGAAATACTTTTGACTAATTCTTACCTGAAAACAGGCTGCTAAGACACTCAAGAAGGGAGCATGGTGCCTCACTCCTTCAGCCAAAAGGTAGCACCCAGGGTTAGGACTTTCTTGACAGCACAACAGAATTTGAAAGAGATCACTTGTATGTTCGCTCTGCCTGTGTTCAGTCCTGAGTGGACTGGTGGTGTTGTTATGATGACTTCCTGTATCAGAGCGAGAGGGCTGCAAGTTCTCAAAGGCCAGCATCAAATGATCTTGCAAAATGGGAGTGAAATCTTGAAGAATGGAAATGACCTAGAAAAGATCAAAGGCAGTTACATGCAGAAAACTTTCCGAGAGCAACGGGGGGTGGAGGAGCTATTGTGTACATGAAATAAAAGTAAACACAGAAGACACTTTATCAACCCGATTTTACAAGATATATTTCTGGAGATCTACAGATGAAAGTGTTCTAGAAATGCACAGTATCACAATAAAATATTGAAATTCCTCCCTTTCCATAAAACATACACTCATTTTCAGCCCCAATGACATCCCTGGCATAGACGGTATATCATAGAAAGGAATTTTTCAGTAAGTTGCTACCTGAGGTTTATTTGCAGGTGAATGCACACTTACTTATATTTTTCTACTCTGAAAACATTCAGGGTAGGATTTTCAAAGAAGCCTAAATTAAGCTCCCCACTGGCAACAGGATTTGAGAGCCTAGCTCTCTTAGGCTTCTTTGAAAATTCCAGCCTAGAATTGTTTGCATAAGAGACAATATGCTAGTATTTGTGAAAGGATACCTTAGGGGCCGATTGTGCCAGATACGTTTGTTCAAATCTCACCAATTTCAATGGAAGTTACCTACCACGGTTCTTATTATACAAGTGGGCTGCCAAAGATGATCACAGCAACGCTGTATAATGTACATAGTGTAACAAGACTGAAAAATTCTACTCTAAGTATGTGTCTTCCACATACAGTAAAAATTGCAAATATATTTATGAATATTTCAGAAGTTCTGGCTATGTCAATTTAACCTTCCCAGTTACTATGCTGATTATAGAAGAGATAGTTAAATTGGGTGTGTGAATATATTTTAAAACCTTGATTTTATTTTAAACTAGTCCATAATTGAAGTGTATTTGCAGTTCACAGCTGTTTCTTAGAAGGGAGACTCTGGTCTTCTGGAGAAGCTTTTTAGCTTAATAAATACAAATTCTAAGCCTGACTTTTTTTAGTCCCATTTAATGAATGATCACCTACTTGTACAAGACTTTACCTAGATCAGGTATTTTTAAAGATTATGTTGCACAATAAAAGTGGAAGACTTATGAAACTCTCCCAAAACACATAATATTATTACAGCATAAATATTTGCACCCCAACAATACCATTAACTAATCATTCTATATGTGAAACAAAATATTTATTTTATTAATACAAATGAGACTGCTGCAAATATTAACATATCTCCAATACAGAAATAGTAACTGAAACATTTAATTTTTAAAAATGAACTAAACCTAAAAATCCAGAATGTACATACCATAGCCATAAGTAAAATTAAAACAGAATTAAGTCCCATTTGGACAGGTATTTATGAATCCAGCTCACCTCAAAGGACACTCAAATTAAGTCACTTCTGTCTGAAAATGTTATACAGTAGAACTTCAGAGTTCCCTTGAGAATGGAGGTGGTTCAAACTCTGAAATGTTCAAAAAGTTTCTTCCAAAAGTTTACAACTGAATATTGACTTAATGCAGCTTTGAAACTTTACTGTGCAGAAGAAAAATGCTGCTTTTAACCATTCTAGTTTAAATGAAATGCACAGAAACTGTTTCCTTGCCTTGTCAAATCTTTTGTGTTTTTTTTTTTTAAACTTTCCCTTTATTTTTTTAGTAGTTTACTGTACTGCATTGCTTTTTTGGGGGTCTCTGCTGTTGCCTGATTGTGTACTTCTGATTCCAAATGAGGTGTGTGGTTGACTGGTCAGTTCGTAACTCTGGTGTTTGTAACGCTGAGGTTCAGCTGTACCTACTACCGATAGAAATTAACGCCTCATGTTAATATAATTAAAAGACTAGAATAAAAACTTCTATTTTACCAATTTATTCATGTGCATTTGACAGTTCTTTGTGTACAGTCCTTACTGCTTCTGCTGTAAAGCCTGCTGCTCTTTTTTGTGTCAACTTTTCACATAGCAACAGGAAGGACAGAGAAAAATATTATGCAAAAAACAAGAAAATGTGACTAAAAAAAAAAGAAATTATAGGGAGATTCATGGGCAATTTAAGAGCCTGAAACAATTTCTAACATCATTAAACTGACTAGATTTAAATTTGATGTTGTTTCTTTAAAGAAAGACGTGCTTTAAAAAAAATCTTAACAACAAAGACTATTCCAATTACAATGCTTGTTGTTTAAAATGTCTCTTGTCGTTTTTAAACTAAATATAGTCGCTCACCTCATCTATTTGGTAGCTGTACATCTGGGTCTGGATGATAAACTGCAGCCAGTCATTGGATCTAGCACATTCCTTTAGGTAAGATGTACTCAGTTTGATATCATGGAGCTTACAGAACTGCATCACCAAAGACCACTGTCTTCTAGAGTCACTGGATGTTCTGTATAGAAATGAAAGAATTTTAACTAAAAAAAAAGTGTCCACTTTTAATTATTTAAGTAGTAATTGTCCGTATTTAACAGCTACAGATGCAGGCAGGTCTTCCAATTGTAACGAATCAAGATTCCCTTCCTGCAACTTCAGCAGGGACTGGATCAGACTTGATCTTGGCGGCCTAACCCTACATTCTTTGCCCATCCAAAATCCCAGTTTTCATAACCGTTTTGCCCTTGCAAGGAATTCCAGATCACTCTTTGCTCCTAGTTCAGGAAGTCCCAGTAGTGCAGTAAAGGTAACACAGTCAACATTATGTACTAGCTTCCCTTCCTTATTATGAGTGCTGATGGAGGCCTACTGCCTATGGTATTTGATATATTCAATTCTTACCTCCAACATGTGGAAATGCTTGTTGCTCACAGGTTTTGTTTACTGCACCTGCCATGCAGAGTAGCTGTCTCTATGACACATGGATAATGCCTGACCACATAGAGGGTAAAATTCAGTGCTTTATATCAGTTGGCCAGTATAAAGAGCATTAAAAGTGTAGTTCACTCACTTCTTTATTTCTTGATGTTCGATTTTATCCCAAAAAGCTTCTTCCAAGGAGATAAGCACTTCTGCTGCTGCTGTTTTTTCACCATCCACCAATTTTGTTAGCTTTTCAACTATTTAAAAAAATTAAAATAATATTACTGGGGCTCAGTTTTCACATTATAGTAAGGACATTTTTCAAAAGTGCTTAGGTAAACTCTCCTAAGTGCCTACATCGCTTTTGAAAATGAGAGTTAGGCTCCTAACTCAGGTGCTTTTGAAAAATGTGCCCTATATTTAAATAAACATACTTTAAAGAGCTTTATCACACAAAAGCTAAACAAACCAGAAAACTAGTTAGGTTTCCTAACTGGAGAAAAAAGCTACATCACATGGAACCCTAGTTAAAAATGTAATTTTCTTAATTTAAGTTCTTCCTAGAAAAATTCTCACTGTCAAGTGCAAATATCTAATTTCTATGTAGTTTACAGAATGAATGCAGCAAGGGAGGAGGAATTTGGCATTTTTCTTCTAATCATCTTGTTACGTTACAATATTAAACAAAAACTGACTACCATTTTTGGAAGAGCGCTTACTCTATGCCTTTGGGTAGCAGATTGACACCAATGTGTTGCATATGAGTCATGTAGACTATTCCAGTTCCAGCCGCCCCTTTGGCGCACAGACCCTTTACTATTTTATCAGTAGGCTGAGTCTGGATTAACCATGGGATTACCCCTCCGCAGATTAGTGAAAAATGGGTATGTAAGAATGGCAAAGCTCTTGACCCCTTAAAGGAAGGGGGCTCCTCCTACACTCCTTGGACATTATTCAGGCTGGGCACATAACTGCCTTCATCCTCTGATAGCGATTTTATACTGCTCAATAATTATAAAATATGCAAAAGTATACTCTACCCATGGATTCTCTTATTAAATTGTGTTGAGACTCTTCATTTCTAGACTTGACGTTCCAAATTATATTTGCAACTTTAATATCAACCCGAAGTTTAAGGCTGTCAAGGCCAAGTAACTCTAGAAAACAAATACATGCTGCTCCTATTGACGGTATATAAAAGAAAGAAAGAGCTAGAGCGTAGGCTTCATTCCCTGCTTGCTGAATCCTAAAACAAAGGAAATGTTAAAATCAATTCAATAGAAATTATGATTGAAATTTCAAAACACAGTAATTTACAATATAAACTAATACCTACAATTGCTGAAAAATACCATCAACTGAATTTGGAATAAGTTTAATTGTGCTGGAAATACGTTAACTGCCTAGGGCAAATGTGGACCTGAATATAGGAAAGAGAATAAGACATCCCACATGAAAAATGTTAAATGGACATACCTTAAAATTGGGCCAGAATTTGCAATTTGTTTCAATAAGCTTTTATAAAACCTTGAAGCTAAAGAAAATGATTCCATAATTTAGAAAAATGATTCTGATATCTAGGCAATGTTATTAGCGACAATGCAACCAGGGCATACTCAGAATGGCACCTGAATACTCCCACTGAATATTTGGAATGTACTTTATTTCAAATACTGAGTGATAAAAGTTACATTTGTTACCTACAGAGTGTGGGTGGGTTGACAGATAAGGGGGTGAGATTTTTCTTGTAGTCCTGTAGCCTCCAAGTATCTTATGGTCATTACTATGGTAATATATATGTACATATATACATACAGAAACTCATGTATGTACTTATGTGCATATAAATTACCATAGTAATTAGCATCATAATGTAGGATACTTGGAGGCTATAGGACTATAAGAAAAATCTCACCATCTATTTAAAGACCCCACATTAATGCCTCTTTGGCTTTGCCCAGGTGAAATGTAACAACATAATTACTTTGATGTTATAATCTAGCAAATGGAGTGACTGCAATACTTTCCAACAGTGAACAGGGAGTCAAATGCTATAGTCTTACACAGGACTGGAATTACCAAGAGCACAGAAAAATGTCTGATTTAAATATTAGTACTTTAAAGCTTTAACTCTCTAGAAAAACTTTCTACACCAGCAGGTTGGTAGTAAAGTAAACACTTGTCATGGGATGAGCTTTCCTTTATTTACATAAATTAAATTTGTGCAGTCAAAGTTAGGAATGAATAGCATTACATTGCTATCAACCTCAGGCAGGGTTTTCTTCTTGAAAAATGACCTGAACTCCAGCATAAAAGTACATTCTCTCTATTGAGAAAAGATGCCCCTTCTTTGAACAGTCTCCCAGTAATGTTGCTCTTTCAGTTCAGGCACTAGGAGAAAACAGCTCCAGATCCTTGTACCATAAAAAGTGAGTGAATATATGAATGTTTATATATTATCAAAACCCCATCCACACTAAAAGTGACACAGTCAAATTAGACACACTTCTGTCTGATGATGTGTAATAACCTAATGTTACAAGCAACACCGAAAATTACTATACCAAAGAGATCAGAGAAGAAATAATAATCTATTTCCTCAAAGTGATTAGTTTGTACAGTTGGCAGCAATTCCCTTATAGACATTTTCACTGTTTCTCTCATATAGTCAGTGAAGTTACCTTTTTGCTTATGTTTCACACAGCAACAGAAGATGGAGACCCAAAGGCACGTGTACTAAGTGTAACTACTTTTAACTTTTTGAAGTTTATTAGATTTCAGATTGATGGTGTCATTTTCACACTAATTAATACAAATAAAATGCCATATATATATATATATATATATACACACACACACACACACACACACACACACACACTGAAGATGAAAAAAAGCAACTTTTCCTATTGTTTTGGTTAATGTACTTTAAGACTGATTTCTTATTTGTATGTCAGATTCTGGGATTGCATTTTATACACCTCCACCCCGATATAATGCGACCCGATATAACACAAATTCGGATATAATGCGGTAAAGCAGCACTCCGGCGGATCAAAGCAAGTTCGATATAACACGGTTTCACCTATAACGCGGTAAGATCTTTTGGCTCCCAAGGACAGCGTTATATTGGGGTAGAGGTGTATTTAGCTAAATAACTTCTATAAATTAAAAGCGAGATTAAATTTACTCTTGATTTACGTTTTCTTTAGTTTAAATAGGAAAATGGAAATTAATACAGTTAGTGAAGGAACGGATAAGGAAAGAAAAAAATAAGGCATTTTCCCTTTATCTAATATTAATTTTCAAGTCTAGGCCCAATCCTGCAATCATTAACATGAGTACTCCACTCCGGTAAAACAGACTTGGCATATGTATGAAGAAACTAGATGCCCTTTGTTTCCAAGAGTAGACTTTATATATTAATCACACACCCAGCAACCTATTAACCAAAGGCAATCCTTTCTATATTCCGCCCCTTGTATACTAACTCATACAAATACTCTGTATCCCAATTTACTTACATAAAGCAATTTTCAAAAATCAACTTCCTTGGGCCTAAAACTCCACCATCCAACTACTTAATCTATACTTTTCATTTTCACCATTCTTTACTTTTTTTGTTTTTAAAATGATTTTTGTAGTGAACATCTATATGTGATGCAAAATAAATGACATTTCAAAATAGAAAGCTGCGAGTATTTCTAGCAGGACATTCCTGCTTCTCATTTTAATTTTTTCCTAGCATGCCTCTATACAGTCACATGGCAACTATTACTTTTTAAATACTCACAGCTGCTTTGGGGATTTGCTCTTTGCTAATTGCTGGACCAAAAAGGTACCAAAAGCAAATGATGGGCGTCCATGGTGCAAGTAGTAGGAAAAATCCAGTCGTTCCATTATGGCATACTTGTTTACCAAATCAGGGGACGAGAAATGAGGGAGGTCACTTGAGATGTCTGGAAAGAATGTCACAGTGTTTCTTAATTGCATAAACGTCTGATTTAAAAATTGGGAGCTATCTTTCAGCTACTCAACAACTTCTATGGAAGAGGAAACCAACTACCACACTGGCTCTGCTTTAAATTATTAAACTTCCCAGTACCACTCAAATTCTAATTCTGGTTCCAGTACAACTGGAACTCTGACACTGACTTCTATTTAAATTGCCATGGGCAGGTCACTTAAGTAAACTGAGACAAGGAGGCTCTCGCTGTCAGAAGGATCATATTACTTATCTAATTCACAGAAGATTTGTAAAGATTATTGTCTTATAAAACATTTCTTGTGGAAAAAGCTCCACTAATATTCAGATATTCCCCATTCTATCTTGCAGAAACTAAGTGTTGTAGCCAAACCCAATAACACCATTGTAAACAACCATTTTAAAACAAAACCTTTAGAAAAATATAAGAAATCTTTTTATACAAAGGAATACCTATTGAAAAGAGTAATTTATTGGGCAATTCTATTGTGGAGAAAGGAATATATTAACTTGAAATGGCATGATATGAGATGTTGTTGTAGGGTAAATGTTGTCAACCAACACTGTTAAGTGTTGTTATAGTGGTATGTTGTTGAAGACCAAAAGAGCACATGTCACTGGTGCACAGAGACACAAAGTCTCAGACTCCTGGATGGAAGCTTCACCCCAACTGCATGTTCAGAACTTTGGGGGTTTTAAATTTGATGGGTCATCATTTGGCTCCTGAGTAGAGAGGGAGGGAGCAGGATCATACAGGGGGTTGGATAGCTAGACTGTGTTCTGGGAGGGAAGCACTGCTGGGCTCTTATAAGTCTAGGCATTCCCTCTGGGAATAAGAAGTAGAAGGTCAAAGGTGCTGGAACTAGGGGTGCTGGGGGTGCTGCTGCACTCCCTGGCTTGAAGTGGTTTCCATCACATCACAGGGTTTACAGTTCGGTTCAATGACTCTCAGCACCGCCACTATACAAATTGTTCCAGCAGCCCTGCAGCTATTGTTCTGATTATGTTATGTTTACTCTGGTCAAATAAAAGTTTAGTGGTTTTTGAAACCCAGGGTCAGAGGTGTAGTCAATTGGTGGGTTCTGAAGAGCTCCGGAAGACCTTCAAAATAGAATTAGGGAAAGCAGCCAGGATATTCACAGGCAAGTGTCCCGAGAGGAAAGTTAGAGGGTTGTCCTAGCACCTCAGAGAACCGGGGTTGAACAAGGTGTGTGCCCAGCAAGGGGGAAATTGTGACAGCCACTGAAAAGTACTTCATTCAAAGTTCGCAGCCTAAACACAAATATTTTACATTTTAAAATTAATTACCTGCTATGGCAAGAGTATTTGACGACTGCCAGCCAAATAATTTAGTGGGATCAAAAGGCGCTAATGACTGAAAAATTAAAAACAAAATATATTCAGAGAAACTGTTCAAAGCACTATGATTTTAAAGCCAACTAGAACAAAAATACACATCAGGTATCTACAACAGTTGATAGTGAAGCGCTTGCTCATGCTGCAGTAACAAATACCTTGGGCAACTCTTTCTGTGAAACCCGTATTTTCAACTCATATGAGACCTGACTGTGACTGCAACTTTAAGCACATACTTAAGTGGGAAAGCATTGCTTTGCTGAATGGTAGCCTTAGTGCGGCTGATACTTTTCCAGTAGTTATTAGTCCAGTAGACTATTCCCAGTTATTAGGGGGTCATCTCATCACCCGTCTAACTTACACCAAGGAGATCTACCAACAAGGAGCTTTCATATGACTGTCTGTATGGGGTCCCTCCATTTTCACCCATCCTTTCATTCTAGGTCTCAATCTCCTTCCTCCCCCACTTAATTTAAAAAATAACTCTCATTTTCAGTGATAGTTGATAACCTGCCTATTGAAACAACTAATAACATAATCCTAGAACTGCCAGTTCTCATTGGAGTCTGGGGTTGCAGCATATGTGAAAAATCAGGCTGCTTATTTAGGTGCCTAAATATAGATTCAGGTGCTTAACTTCAGGCACCCACTGTCTAAAATCTTGGCCTAAAACCTTAGTGTCAGTCCCAGGATTTGCAAGGAGTAAAATATAACAATATATTATTCTATGTTCATTTGTGAAAGCAGGCCAGCCTAGGAGATATTGAAGAGTAGTCGAGACTTTGTCCATAAATGATCGGGTTTGAGCCTTTACATACAACATTTTAAAAGTATCTATAAAATTACAATAGGGAAGCTTTAATACAAGTTTCATAATTTTTGTTCTGATGAAGTGTATACTCCACGCTGGCAGCGAAAGGGATAACAGGAGCCTGGGGGTTCAATTAGCCCACTTGGTGGCACAAGAACCAATTCATTATCAGATGCAGTTAAGGAGGAAGTAGGTGTTGTTCATATAGGGAGCAGCTCAGAGCAGTGAGAGGGAGCTGGGAGACAGGAAGTCGGGGGAGAATAGGCCTTGAGATCCTCTCCTGAGGCAAAGGGCCAGGAGAGGCACTGGGAACCTACAGGGGAGGAGCAAACTCCAGTAGTAAGCCTTAACAAAAGGGCAGATGCCAGGGAGTCGGGTTTACAGAGGAAAGACACACACACACACACACACACACACACACACACACACCCTTGTGAGAGGCAGACAGGAGCTGGGCCTCCAGAGTAAAAGCCCTAGGAGGCATCACTCAGTACAAGAGCCAGAAAGGGCTCTGCAGAGTCTGGGAAGGGGCGAATAACCTGTGGACGATTGATCTCAGGAAGGGGCTGAGGAAAAGGGCCTAGAGACAGGCTCAGTAGTTCAGCGAGCTGCCATGGAGTATGAGGAAGCTGAGCCTGGAACCTAGAGAAAAGGGAAGGCCTGGGTTACTTTACCGACCATTGAAAAATGTGGTGAAAGTCTCTGGAGATAAAAAGCGTAAGGACCACTGAGCCCAGAGCTGGGCTGAAGACCTGGTGTACAGACAGTGGACTACTGTTTTGTGGGACTCTTGTTACCAAGATGCGATAGGACTGGACCTGTCTGGAGGGACGAGTCACAAGAAGAAGCAGACCACTGCAAGAATGGAGCACCCATCAGCAGGGGGCATGACAGGAGAAGCACTTGCTATGCCACACCTAGTCATGAGGGCGTGCACCAGCCAGCAAGTCACTCCTTCACACTTGTAATAAATTGAGATGGGAACACATACTTTCAAACTGTCTGTTGCTCAAAATGGAACTTCTCTGAAATTCTTATGCTCACTTTGCTATGCAGCTTAATTTACGCTGCATTATATATACCTGCATAAGATGGTAGAGTGAGATATCAGGTGGCAAAATTCCATATGAAGTGTTCTGTGGAAAGAGAGCAGCTTTGAGTTTGGGATAAGGAGTCAATGCCATTTTTAACAGCTGTGGATCCACCTTCTTCAGAGGCTTTTCAGTATCTTCATTCTGAAGAACCTAGATTGAGAGGAAATAAGAACAGAACATTTCACTAATAAAAAAAAGTTACTGTACATGGGCATGATCCTGCATTCTTTGTACATCTGAAACTGAAGACCACAAACTACCTTATCTACCTCAAATCAACAGAAATATATTGGGTGTTCAAGAAATGCAAGACAGGGCACTAGATGTTGAATTTGTTGCAAAACTTTCATGATTTACAGTCCAGAAAAATATCCAAGGATATCCCTGAGAATTATTCTAAAAATACCACTTTCAGCAATCACTGCACTATTGTACACAGACAAACAACTAAACTGTTTGTATTAAATGAAGTCACATCTGAAACATGAAGCAGTATATTTAATAAAAAGATATTAAACATGCTTATATTTTAAGTCTTTACAAAACAATAAACCAATAAGCACAATATTTTCTGTTACGTGCCATGATTCATAACTTGACAAACAATTGAAAAGTGGAAGCGGAATCCCACCTATTCAGAGCAAAATACCATACCAGCTAAGTCACACATATTCCCACTAACCATTTAATCAGAGCACAGACTTTGTGGTACAAAGTCAGAGGTTTTGACTAAGTGAAACAAAGGGCACATATTTTGACATGTACAACAAACTTTTCTATGACAAAGTATAAGTGTGGAAAATAACCTGTCAATATCTATTAACTACAGCTACTTTAAAAAAAAAATATAGGAAAAAAAATAGAAACACATTCTACCACCCTAAGAGCCAATCCTAATGGCTTCTGTACTTCATTGTTATCTACACCTAAAACATGACCACTTAAAAAAAGGCATTATACTCATCAATAGCATTATGTTGAAACTTAGAGTAACCTTTAATCAATTTTTCATTATTTAGTCAAACATACTACTCCAAAGGAATACTCTCATCTCTATGAAAGGAAGTTATGTGATTGTATTTGTGTATTTCTTTGTATTGAGTTGAGACAACCATCCCATTTTGTTTTCATAATCTATGTAAAAAGAGACCAGGATTATCACACCCGTGTCACTCTGAAGCCGAAATGTCTGAGTCAGCGTGATATAACAGAAGCAGTTACAAGCATGGTTGAGACCTTTCTGTTCAGAATATCATCAGGTTCTGCGAAAGCTCACACAGCTCAGTGGTTTGAACATTGGCCTGCTAAACCCAGAGTTGTGAGTTCAATCCTTGAGGGGGTCACTTAGGGATCTGGGGCAAAAATCAGTACTTGGTCCTGCTAGTGAAGGCAGGGGGCTGGACTCCATGACCTTTCAAGGTTCCTTCCAGCTCTATGAGATAGGGATATCTCAATATATTATTATTATTTTTTTATATTATCACTTGGATTTGTGGTCTGTTACTGTCCAAATTAAATTCTCATTTTGACTTTACAAATTACACCCGCACGTTATACAGATACAGTAAGACAGGTATCTACGCCATGCCAGGAGTCCTAGACCATTGTGATATTAGAGATAACTCAACCAATTACCTTACTCTACATCTAATTTGCATGCAACAATTTCATTGGTTGTGAGGGAGACTGTACAGATAGTGGATTATTCAGCCCGTCTGTGTGCCCAGCTGCGACCCACTCAAATCAGCAGAGATCTAGCACAACAATACAACACAGCAGCATATGCAATAACCCTAGACATAGCCCCTTACCACAGCATACATCCCCGATTTGCCACCCACACAACTGTCCCAACACAACTCAACCCACACACAAATCAACAACTACCCACACAACACAGCCAGCACACACAATAACCCCAATCATCACTCTGAAGCCTATGGAAATGAAGCAATGGAAACAGCTACAAGCCTGGCGGAGAGCTCTTTGTTTAGAACATTACCTGTTCAATCATCACTGGGATTTGCAGTCTGTTACCATCCCCAACTTTTTAAGTTCTCAACCATTTTCAGCCCTTTTTTTTTTTTTTTAAGCACACGTGACTTTACGAATTACACCCCTGTGACAGCACGGGCTTTCAGCTCCTAGTTACAGGAGTACGTTTCCAGCTGACATATTTGTTATATATTAAGTACCTGATCTATACCGCCGGGTGCACACATTGTGGTTGCAAGTGCTAAAAGTGTATGTCCTTCCAACAGCATGCTGCTCACGCTAGCTTGATTACTAGGAATCAAGATCTGAGCATTTGCAAGACTAGCCTGAAATATCATCTTTGGATCTGGAAAAAGAGAAAAGTGAGATTTTTCTTCTCCGAAAAAACAATTAAATGATTCATATTTTAAAATTGATTCAGGGTTAAGAAAAAGTACTTTATTAAACTCATGCAGATGGCACACTATATAGATGGGCAGACAGGATCCTAAAACCCCTCCAATGTATTGACAATGTTCCTATTGAACTTAAATAGGAATTCAGCCTATAGAAAGAGGATGGGAATCAGGTCCCATATTTTTACAACGCATTACAAAGCAATTCTTTATCCTATAGTGTACATATTTTCTGAAATAATAAATGCAAGCTTCATTCAAGAGTTATTAATTTGTTAAGCAATGATGATATGCTTGCCCCTGTAAAAGGTGAATGGGATTTCCAAAGTATCTAAATGACTTAAGAGCACAAGTCCCTTTGTCTTTCAGGGACATTGATTAAAAACCATCCTGCTGAGGGGACCATATAATCTAAGACATTGATAAGCCAGCACATGCCAGAAAACCCAGAGGAGGCGTTAGCTGTAAATGTATTGCTGTGTGCGCTGTTTCTGTTCAGACTTTTACTAACTAAGGCAATCATCGCTGCCTCCAGCTGACATTACACAGGATAAGTTCATCCAAAGAACGTGCAATGAATGAAAGTTGGGATCCTACCTCTTGGGTTACTGGCAACCCCTCGACACTGCACTAGAAATTCAAACCAGGGGTGAGCCTCATGCAATTCCTTTTTATCCAAAATAGGACAATTCGAAGGAGTTAAACTGAAAACAAGGCAAGAACAGTAGCATAATGAAAATATAAAATGCATTAATAAAAAGCAGCAATGTACAATCACCGTCCTCTTCTCTAAACAGTTACTATGTTGCACTCTTTGGGTCAGGCATTTCTAAAAGAACTAAACTTACGGACTCTCTCACTTGTTTTACCCACCATTCCCTCTATGGGTACGTCTAGACTCAGAGCAGGAGTGTAACTCCCAGCTTGAGGAGACATACCTGCTGAGCTCTCGGTGAGCTAGCACACTGAGAACAGACTGTAGCCACAGTGACACGAGCAGCAGAAAGGGCTCGCTGCCCCAAGACAGGCCTGTCCCAGGTGCTTATTTGGAGCAGCTCTCACTGCTCGTGCCACTGTGACTACATTATTTTTAGAGCACTAAGTAGATGAGAGTTACACCTCCCAGACCAAAGAGTGGACGTATCCTAACAATGACTGCTGGGGAATTTTCATTCTGCTAGGACAGGATAGAACAGTAATCTCAACAAATACGATCTGCTTCAAACTACTATTTACTCCTTAGCCAGAGGGGCGGGGAGCAGGGAATCGTTCTTAAAGCAAATACATTTTCTCTTCTTCCACAGCCTTAACTAGTTCTGATTTAGATGTAATCTTGCAATGAATTTAGCAGCCAACATGTGTCAAGAGTTTGGCCATACCTGAGTCTGATCCAGACCGGTTGTTGCTTATAATAAAATAAATAAATAAATAAATAAATAGCACTAACTCACTATTAAGATCAAATTATTTAAATCATTGCTCTGTTTCAAATGGTCACAATTATAATGCTTCCCCTTAAATCCCAAATGGTTTGAAAACAGTTGCCATCAAGGATGACACAAAGGAAACTAACATCAGATGG
The DNA here is from genome assembly GCF_011386835.1 of Chrysemys picta bellii. Classification (NCBI taxonomy): domain Eukaryota; kingdom Metazoa; phylum Chordata; order Testudines; family Emydidae; genus Chrysemys; species Chrysemys picta. The sequence goes on from NC_088800.1 coordinate 2,162,627, forward strand.
CAAGAGGAACTCAAGAAGTGATAGTCTGAGCTCAGTGTTAAACTCCGGATTACATTTGAGAGCCAAACCTGCAATTACAACAGCAAGCCATTACAGTGCTAGTTATGGGACAAAGCTCAGTATCTCTCGCTCTCCAAACTTTTCACTGAGTCAGCACTGTACTGACTCTAACCACCTTTAAACAGTCCTTCCCAAACAGTGAGGACCTAAGTTGCACTGGAAAATTCTCATCAACTTTTTAAGCTTGTATTTTACCAGCTTCCATTTTTATAAAGATCTGCACATAAAACACTTTTTTTATACTGATGAATAAATCCAAGTACTTGTACCTGTAATAGTCTAAATATGTGTACAGCAGATGCTGCAGACTACGTTCTAAACAATACAGGATGAAATGGGCATGGAAATCTAAACCACTCGCAGTATTGTATTTTGGAACAGGATGTGGATTTTGCATCACTCCTCCAATGTGGATCAATCTTAGGAGGAGGAGTTCAAAGTCTTCTTGTTCAGATGGGACAAAAATTCCATTTCTAGCAAGAAAAAGAGAAACCACACGCTTTTAAATTAAAGCAGTTGTCTCAGCTGAAGATGTCTTCACTGAATGGCTAAATAAGAGATCTTCTGCTGACACTGAATTATTTTACTGCAGAAGTGAACATAACATGCAAAAGTACATTTCTTTACGATGCACTATATATTAGTTTAACTGATGGAGTTCATTGTGAAAAAGTGGAAGAGAAAGAAATATTACATTTATGGATTTCTGGCAGCTAAAATAGGTAGTAGAAACTGTTGTGCATGATAGCTAAGGGCCGATCATGCATTTTCTTATGCCTCTAAGACTTATATTACATTTAATGGGAGTTTTGGGCATGCAAAGAATCCTGGACTGAGCCCACACTTCGTAAATGATTAAATCTATTTAAATAAAAATACCACATCATTAAAATTAAATGTATATCTACGATTTTACACACATACATTTCTCCATCAGATTCTGGCTCTCCAGAAAAGATAAACTTAGTATTAACACAGTGAGGACACATACCTAGCCAACTTGTCTAATATTTCATTTCTCATATAGCTGCTGCATAATGTATTTTGGTCAATAATATCTGGTGTCAGAGAAGGCCAGTTAGCCTGTTGAAATGAGGTATGACTATGTGGCTGGGATTCTTCAATCCATGAGCAAATGTTAAGCCAATCATGCTGGGATGTCAGATACATCCAAAGAACCTCAGGATTACAGGACTTGAATTCTGTGTTTAAAAAAAAAGAAAACCACACACACACACAACTTTAGAGTAACAGTGAATCCCTTTATAGTCGCATATGTACATCTTGTGAATGGATACAAGGTTTCTTCCTTTGCTAATACAATGCTAAATTAAATACACTGTCATAACTAGTTAGAACTTTATGGTGGAAAAACAAAATGCTCCAATATAAGAAGTTTTCTGGAACAAAAAACATCATGCAAGTCATTCACAATCTAATACATTCTTTTGAGAAGTCCTTTTTAGCTAGCCTCTTTCCTCTATTCCCCAAAGCATCAGAGGGTAGACTGATTTTCTTGCCCACATTCTGAAGGCTGGTTCAGACGAATTTCACAATTTATCTGAATTTTTTCTCCCAAAACACAAATTAACCTTTCCTCATACTGGAACTGCGAAAATAAAGTGAACCTGACTCTGAGCCTCCCTTTTGCTCATCCTGAACTCACCACATCTATGCTCCACCAGCCCAAATGCAATTCAATGCTACAAAGGCACCTTTAGTTTTCAATGTTTAATTTCTTCAACTCCTTAGGCCTGGAATACTTGCCTTCATGTGATCTTTTGGGAAGAAGAATCATTTCCTGAATATGCTGATCCCACCACTGACCCCAGTTTAACATAATTCTGTGCTCCCTGTTGTGAATCTGAGGTTTGTCACAAGTCAAGAATGTATCCAAAACAGCTGTGTGACTGGACAGATCTTGTTCTTTTTTCCAATTCCTGAAACTGGCAGAAATATTTACCCATTAAGATGTTTTACTAAGCTTCTTACAAACTGTAGTTCACAATATTGATATATTTAACAAATTCATTAACTCTTTGTTATTTATAATTGTTAGTGGTGCTTTACAAGGGATACCAACAAGATCTGTATCTTCAAAAAAGATTTGGGGAATGCTTATAATGTACTAGTAGCTTCAGAACAAATGAATGTAATGGGGGGGAGGGAAGCTACTTAATTGCTAGGCACAGTAGTAAATATTCAATGCTGTAAAAACTGAACTGAGATCACAGGCACTGTAATAAGCGTGCTTTATAATGAATATGATATTAATAAAGCCTCTTAGCGTGTTCTCATTTCAAAGTTCTGTGGTTTGCAATATTATAGAACACTCATAGCGTTGAAACAAAAATGATTCACCTGAACAGCAACACTAATATTTAGGGAATGTGTGTTCCAGCCTACCATTAAGGAACTATCACAAGAGAAGATAAAAATTAAGAACCAGACTGTGAACCCCATAATGTTCTACTTTTTCATAAAATACTTGAATAGTCATTTTTGGGGCAGAGTGAGGATGATTCTATAAGCCCAATGATTAGGGCTCTCACCTGAGATGGGGAGACCTGGTTTCAAGTCCCTGCTCCAGAGCAGGGATTCAGATCTGGGTTTCCCACTTCCCAGGTAAATGCCTTAACCACTGGGCTAACAATTACACACGGGCACAAGCACTACCACCGCCTCAGGTTTGTGAATCTAGCTCTTCATGGCCCTTGCTTTTCTTAAAAATGCTCAAAATATTTTGTTCAACCCAAAAATGAAGTTTTATTTTTCTGACTCTTTCGATTTGCCAGAAATGTAGTTTTGGTTCATCCTGAACTGAATAATTAAAAAAAAAAAAATCTTTTTCAGAACTGCCAGCAAACTGAAAAGTCAGTTATTCACACTGCACTAGCTCTAGTAAAGGGTTCACTATGTGATTCCAACATTGGTAGAGCGCCGCACCTCTCCCGTGAGTGCTGCAAACAGCAGTATTACAGGTAACGGCAGAACCATTGGTTTTAGTACAAGACATAGATGGATAAATGTTTCGCAACACACAAAGACATTCACCGAATGTTACAGCTTACAGAACTCTCATTAGAGGTTAACAATGGAAGAGTCCTATTAAGTCACTGAGCTCATCTCTCTGCCAGTGCAGGATTGTTCCACATGGTAGTTACCCACAGAAGTAAAATAACCAAAAGCCAAAACACTTTTTTTAAATTAACTGCCATCTATTGTGTCTCAAGCAATGAATAAAGAAATATCATAATGTAAGCAATGCATGCAGTAGGCCTTAACATGTCATTAGTTTGGTTTCATATACCTGGTTTATCAATAGTATAAATTTCATAGATCCCAAGGCCAGAAGAGATCACTGCGATCATCTAATTTGGCCTCCTGCATAAGATAGGCCATAGAACTTCCCCCAAATGATCCATAGAGCAGATCTTTTAGGAAAACATCCAATTCTTAATTGAAAAATTGCTGGTGATGCAGAATCCTCTATGACCCTGGGTAAATTGTTCCAATGGTTGATTACCCTCATTGTTAAAAATGTACACCTTGTTTCTACTCAATTTGTCTAACTTCCACTTCTAGCCATTAGATCATGTTATATCTTTGTCTGCTGGACTTAAAAGTTCATTTTCAAATATTTTTTCTCCATGTAAGTACTCATCCCTTAACCTGATCTTTAAGCTAAACAGACCTTGATCATTATAAGGCAGGTTTTCTAATTATTTAATTGTTCTCGTGGCTCCTCTCTGAATTCTCTACAGTTTATCAACATCCTTCTTGAATTGTTGACACCAGAACTGGACTCAGCAGTGGTCACACCAGTGCCAAACAGAGGTCAATTAATCTCTCTACTCCTACTCGAGATTCCCATTTATGCATCTAAGGATCACATTAGTCTTTTTTCTTTTTCCCCGCCACTAGCAGCATAAGCCACTGTTTTATTTACAGTAGTGGCGACATAAAAAGGCCGCCACTAATTTGACAGTAAGAAGTAGGCCTGGCAGATTTTTTTTTTTTAAATAATTGACAGATAATATCAATGTTTATATATTTAAGGGATTTTGTTTTAGATTTTTATTAATTTAAATTTTCACAGTTACCAAAAACTATGGAGGACCCAGACAATTATTTAATGACAGCAGATGCTGAGATTCAAAAAAAGTTTTATGAACCACTAAAAATACAAACGGTCAACATCACGTCACAATATCCACAGTAAGTATCCTTAAATCAACAAATCGTACCTATTTTTACTATTCGCTTGCTAGTCCATTTGTAACAAGCCTAATTCCAAAGTCTAAATCACTGGATTGTGACTCTAAGAAGTTCTCAGGCAAAGAAAGAAAATGCGGCTGATCTGTAAATTTCTATTCTGATCGATGGAAATATTTTTTGTCGGTTTGTGTATACAGCAAAATCAACATTTACTGATATTTGCCCATTAAAAAAATCGTCTCCTTCTAAGACTAATAATAGACCGAGAGTAGTCTGCAAAGATTTTACACTAAGTTCAGGATAACAAGTGTCCTGTCCACGAAGAAAATAATCAGCTTCCAGATCTCTTAAAAACACTTCACACTATGTAACAGGAACCCCATGACACTGTAGTTGGAGAATTACAAAAGTCCACATTTGTTAGCACAGCAAAACCTATAGAATACACGTCTCAGATTGCCATTGTTCTTAGCATATTAAAAACTGCATCGATGTTGTTCACTTAAGATAAAAAGGCAATTAAACCATGTTACCTGGAAAGAGGCTGAATCACTTTATTGTCTTGGAAGGATCCTGAATAAAAGTTTTCAACCTGATGCACAAAGTCTATCACGGTCTTCTCTTTTTCAGAAAAATAGTTTTCTTCTTGCAACACTTTCACCTTTGAGTAAAATTAAAATACTACCTTTGATCACAAATATATTTCACAAATTATTGTCATGACATAAAAAAGAATGTAATCTTTTTGCTGACTTCTTTGATAATAAAACATTAAGACAGAAGTGATCCAGGGGGAAGGAACCTGAGGATCTCTGAGTGCAGTGTGTAACAGACTATGGGTGAAATCCTGGCCCTACTGAAGTCAATATGAGAGTTTTGACAGCGACTTCAGTGGGGTCAGAATTTCATCCTGTGTATAAAGTCATGCAAGAAATACACCTGGGACAGGATAACCTGTCACTTCAACCAATTTTAACTTCAACTGCAGAAGGCAAAAAAAAAAAAAAAAAAAAAAGGCAATGACAAATCTAAGACAAGTGCCTGGTTGCAGGGGGCACAATAGAGTTTGTATCAGATGGGTTTTGGAATAGCAAAGAGTGTGTATTCTACACACAGATGTACAAAACGTTAACTGTTCTGTGCAACTGATAATGTAAGTCAGAAAAGCCTTTTTCTCCACTTACCAACAAGTTACGTATGTTTTTATCAATAGTGTAGAAACATATCTTGTGCAACTGCTCTTTTACATCAAAACCCTATAAAAAAAAAAAATCAGATTTCCATTATAGATCACACAGTGTAATACAAATTCTATATGTAGAAGTAGTTTTCATCACTCAAGACAGAGCACATATTTTCTTTCATAAGCACAGCATCTTCAATATGTGCATCATAATATTTCCCTCCACAGATCAGAAGAGAGAGAATTCAGTACTTCCATTTCCCTAGTCTGCATATAGCCAACAGAAGTATTGCAAATGCCCTGGGGCCTGTTTGAGCTCTCTAATCCCTTTGGATATAAAATTTATATATCCAGCCAGCTGTTAGTGTTCAAGTCCAGAAAATGCATGCCCCTATGTATACTAAGCATGGGTATACTGAACTCAAAACATAAGGCAATAAGTAGAGAACGTTTTTATGCCATAATATTCTGTTAGCAGTTTCTCTCACTAATCACTAATTGGTAAGCCCCCCACCAATTGATTATTATTATGACAAAACCTTGATCTATTAATTAAACTTAAAGCAATTACATGTCTAAATAAGTCTCCCTTTAGAGAAAAACTTTAATTGGTTACAAATTATATTCCAATCATTTCCAGGAATACGGGAGGGCGGGGGGTGACAAGTAGAATGAAGAGAAAAGTTGCTAACGAAGAAAATTATCTGGTAACAAACATTTTTATTCTGCTGCACAACTTCTATCCTCATTCATCACTAATGAGAAGTAGCAAGCAATGAATCACAGAAGTGGGGGGAAAGGATAAGCAGAGTTATAATTATTATAGTAGAATAATAGGTAGAAATGGAAGATCCTCCCATTTAAAGCAAGCGCATTATAATGTAAGGAATAATGTGGGAAACATTCTGTTGAAAAATGCCAATTCGTCTATCAAAGACTTCTGCGGGAACATATTATTTTGACAAAATTTTACTTGGGGAGAAAAAAATCTAAACAATGCTTTTCGATAAGGTTGAAACAGAATGTTTTAGTTTTCTGTTTTGAAACTACTCATTTCGAATTTTGTATATATTTTAGATCAGATAAAATAAAAATTAACAATAGTGGACCACCTCTGAATTCCACAGATGGAGTGGCATTAAATGTTAGTCTTGAATGAGAAGAGAAGCTGTGCAGCAGAAAGACAATGAAGATACCTAGATAATGTAAAAATGATTAAATTGCATTGGGACAAAGTCATCTCCTATGAGAACACTCTCTAATCCCATTCCTGAAGTGCTTTAGCTTGCTGAATGTCTGTCCCTCCGAAGAGTTCTTATGCATTTCACTTCTCTAGAAAGTCTTTTAGGGGCTCTACCACTGAAAACCCACAAGGAAACCAGTAAGAGTCAAGAAAAAATTAGGATAAGCTGCTTCCTTTCCCTCTTCTGCCAGGAGAGTTCTACCCAGCTTCTTGCTATGACATCCAGATTGAAAAAAGTTATTACACTGGCAACTTTCACTTCTTTGTAGATGCATTTTAGACTTGAAGGTCTAGGGTTTTTTTTGTTTTTTATTTTGTTTTTACTCAGACAAAACAGACACTGAAAGAGCAAGGAAAACATTTTACTTCTCTTCTATACAAACCTAGTAGCAGCATACTGTATCTAAACACTGCAGGCAGAAAGCTAGGTTAACTGTATTTAAGAAGCTATTAACAACTCCTCATTATTCAGTTGAAAGAATTGTCTTTATATTCTTTCCTAACCATTATATCTGCCATAACACATTCACAGCATATTACATAAGAGTTTTGAAGGACTGTTAGTGGATAATTTTTCCTACAAATAATGTTCATTAGACTATTTAATATTCAAAATAAGTTTTGTGTAATCATAACAGCTGTGGGAAGCTAAGAAAAAGCCCACTTCTAATGTACATTTGTTTGGTTTTTAGCCATAAGGAAATTCTTTCAGATTTATCAATGTTTTAATCACACATCACTCACCATATTCCTTAGGAGTTCTGAGGCCTCTTTGACATTGCCCTTTAGAAGACTGTCATAAACAAGTTCAAAACCTATTTGAATCAGCTCTTGAAGACTCTGTGCAGGGTTCTGATTCACTCGGAAGAATGTCTGAGCCTCTGGTATTCTGTTGTTTAAAATGGCCTCAAAAATAACTTGCTAAAAGAAAAAAAGAAAGAAGACAAAAAAATTTCTACAGATCTGTTCTCCAATAGAGACTGCAGGCTACGCTGCTTATGATCTTTGTGCTTTGTTTTGAGCAAATATAACCCAAGTTTATTTAATTTTTGCTTATTTTGTCAGTAGTTGGAAGATAGCTCCATGCTGATCATTTCCTTTAATACATTTCATGGGAATTTAATAGCCCCAAACTGATTATTTGTTTTTACCTCCGGAGTGAGTGTTTCCCACATTTGGCTTTGTTCTGTTCTGGGAATGTCTTCATCAAAATCACATCTTATATTTATGAGATTTCTCTGCTTTCGAGGAAACTTGATCATAAATGTTCTAAGTTCAATAATGTAGGTAGTTAAAATATCCACACATTTCTGCAAGTACTCATCGAGTTCTGTAGGGGACAACAATGGGCCACTTTAATAAAAATGAACACTACAGCACTAACCCTTATAGCTCATTAAAGTTTAGCATTTATCTCTGATCTCAATCATCACAAAGCACATTGGTACAAACAGAGACCCCAACCTGTGTGGGCAAGCCCATGATATCAGTGGTGCTCCACAAAGGCCCACCTGCATTGATTTGACTGCAGGATCAGAGCCCTAATTTTTGACATTAAAGTTATACAGTATTCAACCAACTCTTATTTATAAAAAGCAATACTGGGTCCTGTGGCACCTTTGAGACTAACAGACTGTTAGTCTCAAAGGTGCCACAAGGACCCTCTGTTGCTTTTTACAGATTCAGACTAACACGGGTACCCCTCTGTTATTTATAAAAGTTACCTTTAAAATATACGAACATTTTAATATAACATTCAAGTGCTACTTAAAGTTAAGGCTACAATTTAGTCATGAGTATTTTTAGTAAATTAATCGATAGGTCACAGGCAATAAACAAAAAGTCACGGCCCCTGACCTGTCCATGACTTGTACTATAAATACCCATAACTAAATCTTAGGTGCTGGGGGGCAGGGAGCTCCAGCAGACGCTGCTGCTGCTGCTGCTCTAGGGTGGGGTGGGAACTCTGGCGGACACTGCTGTTCCTGGCGGGGAGGTGGCCTGAGGCCCTGCTGCTGCTCCTGGGGGGCGGCCTGGGGCCCTGCCGCTGCTGCTGCTCCAGGTGGAGGCAGCCCAGGACCCACCGCCGCCCCTGCTGCTCTAGGCAGGGGGCAACCCAGGATGCCGCTGCTGCTCCTAGACCACTGCTCTGGGACAGCAGAGCCTAGGACCAGCTGCCTGGGGCTGTCCGAGCGGCAGCTGGAGCGGCTGGCCCCGGGGCCACCCAAGCTTCCCCCGTGGGGTCAGCTGCACCGGCCGCTGCAGAGGTCACGGTGATTTCCGTGAAAGACTCACAGCCTTACTTATAGTGCATAACATGTTACAATGACTGTCATGGCCTCCCTGTGGCTCTGTGCACTACTGCACGAGATCGGAGTTCAGTTTCTAGGTTATAATCTCTTTTCCCCCGGCTGGCATGGACTACTAAGCACTCTTGAGTCAGGAGCTCAGCCTCAGGAGAAGGGAGAGTGAGCCAATGTGTTGGTCCAGGGTTCTCAACCTTTCTCTTTCTGGGGTCCCGCCAACCAGGGCCGGCTCCAGGCACCAGCTTACCAAGCAGGTGCTTGGGGCAGCCACTCCGGAGAGGGGCGGCAGGTCCAGCTATTCGGCGGCAATTCGGTGGACGGTCCCTCAATCCCGCTCGGAGCGAAGGACCTCCCGCCGAATTGCCGCCGCAGATTGCGATCACGGCTTTTTCTTTGGCTGCTTGGGGCGGGCAAAACCCTGGAGCCGGCCCTGTTGCCAACATGCTATAAAAACTCCCTGGCCCAGCTGTGCCACAACAACCATTTTTCTGTATATCCACTAGATTAAAAGCTAGGCCGGCGTTAAGGGGCATCAAGCCGGGCAATTGCCCAGAGGCACACGCAACAGGGGGCCCTGCAAAGCTAAGTTGTTTGGGTTTCGGCTTCAGCCCCAGCCCCACACGGTGGGGCTTAAGCTTCGGCTTTCTTCCCTGGGCCCCAGCAACTCTAACGCTGGCCCTGCAAAACTCCTGTAGGTTTTGGCAGACCCCCTGAAACCTGCTTGCGGCCCCCCAGGGGACCTTAGACCCCTGGTTAAAAACCACTGTGTTGGTCCACAACAATCCTTCCAGTTGATATGGGGGTAGCATTTACAGGTTTGAAAGAGTCCTACCTTGTTCTCTTTGGCTAGAAAGATCACGACACAAGGCTTTGGAAGTGGGATTGTAACCTGGGGAGCAGGGAAGGGAAAAGTCTTCCACCCAAGAAGAAAGGAGCAGGGGAAATAATACTTAACTACTTTTTGGAATTCAGGATTAAGAGTTTACAGAGATATCAACTCTTATGTTACACATTGGCCCTTTTAGGGTCTGATCCTGCATCCTTATACATGCAAATCTCCCACTAAGTTCAATGGGGGTTACACATGAGTTAGGGCTGCATGATCAGACCCCTACTGGCCTCGAGCTTGGTCAGTTATTTATCTTAGTTATTTCAGCCGACATGTGCATCTTATTCAGCCTAACTTTTCATCTCCCCCTTCCCTGTAAATATGATCTCTGATTCAATCTCATCTCCAGCCCAAGTTCATTTGTGAGAGTGAGAATCCTAAGAGTATAGTTTTGAAAAACTTAGAACCTGTGCACAGAGTTTGGGAATCTTAAAAATAAAGATGTGCTATTTAGTTCTTCCTCATGGAAACAAGGCCAGATATGTGCTACTACGTTTTATCCATGTTAGTAATCTTACCTTCTGTGTGGCTAAAAATCTCTCTGATTTGTTTGTTAAGGAAAGCCAAGGTAAGGTTTAGCAGCTGCTCAGAGAAGTGTTTACTCTGAGCTTCCAAATCATTTTCTCTGATTGCTGAGCAAAGTAAATCTAAAGCTGGCTTCAATTCTTCCACACCTATAATCATATAGGAAATTAAAACCACACACAATAAAAGATGATGGATCACATTACATAACAAGAATTAAACTAATAGGCCAGAAAGGTAAATCACCTAAATCTTTTACACTGTGTTATTAACCCAGTCACACTTTGCAAATACACCACTTTCTTTTCACATTAAAAATGTTTAGTGTAGCACAATATTGGAACACAGCCAAGCAGCTTAAATATTGAAAGTCTTGTACAAATTTTCTCTCATTCACTTGTCGGGGACAAGCCTAGACTGAGTATTGCCATCCAAACATACACCAGAGTGGGAATAATTGAAGTGGCAATTTGACCTAACAAAAAAATAACTACCTACAAATAAAAAAGCAATTCAATTGAAATGTTAATGTTGCTGAAAATATTTGACTTACTTCTCAAGTAAAATTGGGGTGTGATATTGGTAGATTGCTCTGGTAAGGAACAGGCTGTAGTAAGATTGAAAAGATTCTCTTTGCTCTTTAAAAAGAAGTCAACTGTGTCTAGCTGACGGTTCTCCAAACCAGCCTAAAGAAAGATGCAACCACGCAGTCACAAATATTCTAAAAAGGTGCATTGGTGAATTACTGATAACATTTTTTCTTTAAGTTCAGTGATAATAAAGTGGAAGCATATGGGACAGAAAAAAAACAAAGCAATTTAGACACAGTGTCAATTCAGCAATGAATATTATACATCTCATCAGGGTTTAAAAATAAATAAAACTTGTCCAAGATCCAGTTCTGAATAGTCAGACACTTACTAAGGAACTAGTGTAGGTCAACAGTTTTAAAGGTCCAACATTTTACCAGCCATCAGGACTTTTAACCAATGCCCTCATCTAAAAGATGGAACTGCAGCCTTGAAAAATTCTAGAGAGACAAGCAGTTTGTTTGTTTTGTCAGGCAAGTAAATGTTAATGTTGTGCCTGAGCTTATAAATTTTCATACTGGATCTATAAGGCTGAAATAGTAAAAGCAAAAATCTAGTACTAGTGACTTGTGAAATATCAACTGTTAAAATCATAGGAAAGAGAGAGTTGTAAACATGTTGATTTGGCAGATCAGTACAAATGCTTTCAGGACCAATATTTTTCCATGCACTCGTCCAGGGCTCTCGCCTCGGAAAAAAAATGTGTCTCTCTCTACAGTATGTTAGCCTTTACTTCACATTTCCTTATTTTCTTGGATTTTTAATGCTTGTTTTTTTAATAACTACAATATTCTTGTACTTTGTTTTTTTACCCTTAAGTGACTGATACACACTTACACATTCTTAACCTTAACTCAACTTGTTGTGGGGTTTTTTGTTTGTTTTTTGGACTGGTAAAATCATTATTAATGATGAGAGACTAAAATAAGTTACTTACACTACTTTAAGGACATATTCTCCTGACCTATAATAGATAAACTACATTTTATTTTACCTCTAACGCATGTATGGGAATCGAACATCTTCCCCACCCATTGAGATGACAAAGAGAATCTACAATGCCAGCATTTCCATGGATTATCAGTCTATTCAAGAATTCCTCTTGAGTTAAACCAAACAGAATCAAGGAGAGTCCATGCTCTAAATAAAAGAACCAAAATGACAGTCAATATATTGTTTACATTTAATATTTTTAAAACTGGACTTTCCATCTGTGATGCCCCTTTATGCCACTGGCAAAGGGTACATCCATCACACTGTTGTTAGAATATGTAACCAAACAACGTCTTGTAAAGTATCATATACCTGGTGACATGCAGGTCATGAATATCATTGTGTGATCTATGGATGGGTGGTGTACACACAGTTATGTAGGTGTGCTGGAAATACGTTCTTAAAATAAATTGTGGAAGCAGCTGGTAATTAAGTCTGTCCTAGTGAAAGGAATGTGGATTTACCTGTCTGCACAGATCAGGCCAACAGGCGGATGAGAAAACAGCATGGCTTGATTACAAGCCAAGAACAATGAAAGGCCATTTACCTCCAAGGTAAACAAAGTGATCAAGCCAACTGAGAAAGCAAATTGACCAGAAGATGAAGAAGTGGCGACTTGGCACCTGCACCCCAAAGAACAAGCAACCAGGGAGAAAAACTGTCTGGTTTTACTTATCAAAGAATACATGTCAAAGATTTTCTGGACCATCAAAGGAAAGAGAGGGAACTCCTTTGTTATCCATCACTTTGGGGACGAAGGGACCAACACCCTCTGGTTCTGTGATTGGAGGGTCCTCCTGCCTGAGGGGCTGGAGATGCCGATAGCTTGATGGAAGTGAGAAAGCTGTGTAGGCAAAGACTGTAGCTTGCTAAAGTTCAAGCGAGATTTTGTTTTGTTTGTAACCAGACCTGTCGCCTTCTCTTGCTCAGTATCACTTAATCTATGTGCTTTGTTAATAAATGTATGTTTCGTTTTACTCAGACCCATCTCAGAGCTGTGTATTAAAGTAAGTGGGGTCTTCAGGTAAACGAACAGGTTGGGGTGTGCACAGTCTCTTTGGAAGCAGCAGACTTGGTCATTTCTGTGGCTGTTTAGCGATAGAAGCTGGATACTGCAGAGAGACGTCTCTGGGGAACTTGGGAACTGGGGTGCACTCAATGTCACCTGCAAGGCAAGGTTATGGCTGGCAGAGCCTCAAGGAATTTGCTGGTGAGACAGACAGTCTGGTGTGGCTGGGAGCTGACACAGTTTAAGCGCCAGCAAAGCTCTCTCTTGCTGAGGCAGAGAGGTAACACAGCAGCTTACGGTTCTGGGCTCTCTGAGGAGAGAATGTCACACCATCATCTTTTCACACCCATCTTACTAATTTTCTTACGACTTTCAAAAGAAAACATCTCTAAACTCACAACTTAAGTATATAAACATCAAAGTTACAAGGGGATATAAATTCTCATACAAAAAAATAAGTATTTTAATCAAAACTAAAAATACATCAATTTGAGATACTTGCATGACAATCTAGTGTCCCATTCCTGAAAGAAACCCTCATGTCCAAACATAGCAAAGAAATCAATCATAAGCAAAATCCTTATCCACTGAAATATACGATTACATGTGCTCATGTCCAGAAGAAGCAGAAGAGAACACAAGAATGTAGTTTGAGTCAGAGAATCAAGTGACACAGCAGAGGACCATTCTTTGGAAGGCATCCTGGGCAGAGTGATTTACCTATGTAAATATCCATAGAATCTGTGTTTTATGTGTGCAGTGTTGTTGTAGCAGCCTTGTTCCCAGGATATGACAGAGACAAGTTAGGCGAGGTAATATCTTTTATTGGAGCAACTTCTGTTGGTGGAACGTACAAGCTTTTGAGCTTTCCTTCCTCCTTGTCCCTTCCATCAACAGAAGTTGGTCCAGTAAAAGATAATACCTCACCTACCTTCTCTCTCCTGGTACTAAGTCAGAACGGTTCACGGATTTAGATGAAAAAAACAAAAACCAATCATTGGATTAAGGTCAAATTCAGATATTCAAAACATAAGATTCTCGAGCAGATAAAAGAATGCATTTAACAAACTAGTTAATACGATGTACACTATACTAAGAATATCAGTTAGTAGACAGATTCAGGTTTCATAATGAAGATCCATGGAGGCAAGGAAACTCACTAAGCACTCCATGGAGCTCGCGTGTGTGACCTATGAGGAAAGCATGAACTACCTGCTTGTGCAGCAATTACAAAAGGCCCATTCCTAGATCAAAAGAGGCTGCCACTTGCTCACTTTGCAGCAAAAGTAAAAACATCCACGCTGGGGGTAACATAAGGAGAAACTAAGGGAAAATACAGGGGAAACAAAGCAGCCAAAAAAGAAAGGAAAAACGCACTGAACAGAGAGACCCCAATCTGATTAAGATTCAGGGTCACAGGCCATGAGTAGGTTGCCAATCCTCCAGGATTGGCCTGGAGTCTCCCGGAATCGGCACTGATCTCCCAGAGACCACTGAAAGCAATCCAGGAGATTTTAATAGGATATTTTAAGAAAATGACATTATGTCATGTTGGGGGGAAAAAATCTCCTGGAATAGCTTCAGTCAGAGTTGGCAACCCTAGCCATGAGGAAGGGCCCACGTTTTATGGGCCAAACTCTGCCTTCAAATATAGCACACACAACTCCCAGTGGAGTTTATATGAGGTGCAAATGTATACCTCAAAGCAGGATTTGGCACTAAACTTTTCATGAAGCCCCTCACTTACAACAAGACATATGATAAATCGCTGTCTTTGAAACTTAATGTTCTAAATGGCAGGGTTTAAAATAAAGCATAGATTTAGCAAATATAACTGTACTTCCTATCTAAACTCTGAAAATAAAATTGGACGGTTATAGATTTTTCTATACAATGTAATTATTCACTATAATTGGTGAATTCATCTAAATCAGTATATGAAAAAATTACAAACTACGCACCAATTTCTTTAATTTACACATACTGAATTTCTGTTAAAACAGGGCCACAAAGCTATGGTAGGGCCCTATATGACACTCAGCCTCAGCAGAAAAGCATTATGAATTGGGGAGAATCATATTAGGTAGACAGGGGAAGCATATTGTTAGTACAGATCAAAATGTTTTCAACAGAAGTCTTCACCATATTAGTTAAAACCAAAAAACTCACCTGTCTGAATGACACACAACTGCTCCTCTCCACTGCAATCCACATAAATACAGTTTTTGCCAATGTGATAATATGTAACATCTTGTGTCTCTAAGTCCCACAGAGCAACAATCAATCCTTTGTCACCTGCTGATAATGCAAACAGTGCACTAAATCCCGTCACAGATTTACACTCAAGTTTCATCATTTCTTCTAGGCCTCCTGGATGGATTTTTTTCCATTGTCTTCCTACCTCATTGATATTTGCATAATCTTTCTTTGTTGATTCGGAAAGGATATAGACAATGTCTTGTGGTATGGAGGACAAGATCTTCTCAGACGTCTCACAGATTTTATAATCATAATGTTCAAGATGGGGAAGGTACTGGTACCAAGGTAAGCCAATGTTAGACACCAAATTTGGAGAGTGAGGTCTCTTTGACGTGTTATATAGCGAGGACAAGTGTGCTTTCCATGACCTTGAGAAAAAGAGAAAAACGTACAACCACCAAAATCACGATAACGAAAGGCATTTACAGGCTTCAATTTTAAAAGGTTACTTTGACCAAAAACCATAAACTAAGATTTATGGACAACATCCAAAATCCTGCACTCAAAATACTGGCAAAGTAATCTATCTAAAACTATTTTAATACTGATTATTTACTTGGTGCAACTGAGTTGTATGCTTACAGCTACATTAGCTCATAAATTTCACTAAGTTCAGTATTGATCTTTGTTTTTAATTTTCTCATAGAATTACTCAAGGACTTCGTAAGTTTTTTTGGTAAATAAACCTTTGGTAAATAAGACATTCATCGAATCAAGAGAACTATTTTGACTACATAAAGCTGTTACAGCTTTAGATTTAAGAAGTTAATATTAATAGTATATTGTTTATCTCTAAGACTAGCTAAACATCATAGTTAAAATACAAAAATTAAAATACTACATGTGAACAAGACACATTCAGACTATTTTTATTTTAATTCATTGAAGAAGTCAACAAGCATGTGGACAACGGGGATCTAGTCGATATAGTATACTTGGACTTTCAGAAAGCCTTTGACAAGGTCTCTAACCAAAGGCTCTTACGTAAAGTAAGCTGCCATGGGATAAGAGGGAAGGTCCTATCATGAATCAGTAACTGGCTAAAAGATAGGAAACAAAGGGTAGAAATAAATGGTCAGTTCTCATAATGGAGAGAGGTAAATAGCAGGGTCTTTCAAGAATTTGTACTGGGACCTGTGATGTTCAGCATATTCATAAATGATCTGGAAAAGGGGGTGAATAGCGAAGAGGCAAAATTTGCAGATGATACAAAATTACTCAAGAGTACTTTGGATTTAACAAGGGATCTCACTAAACTGAGTGACAAAATGGCAGATGAAATTCAATGTTGATAAATGCAAGTAATGAACATTGGAAAACATCATCATGTAAAATGATGGGATCTAAATTAGCTATTGCCAGTCAATAAAGATCTTGGAGTCATCATGAATAGTTCTTTGAAAACATCTGTTCAATGTATAGCGGCCGTCACAAAAGCTAACAGAACGTTCGGAAGCATTAGGAAAAGGATTAGATAAGAAGACAGAAAATATTAAAATGCTGGTATACAATGCCATGGTATATACAAATATTAAAATGCTGGTATACCTTGAATACTGCATGCAGTTTTGGTTGCCCCTCTCAAAAAATTATATATTACAATTGGAAAAGGTGCAGAGATGGGCAACAACGATTAGGGGTATGGAACAGCTTCCATATGAAGAGAGATTAAATAGACTGGGACTGTTCCGTTTAGAAAAGAGATGACTACAGGGAGATATGATAGAGGTCTATAAAATCATGAATGGCATGGAGAATGTGAATAGGGAAGTGTTATTTACCCTTTCATCACATAATACAAGAACTAGGGATCACCTGATGGAACTAATAGGCAGCAGGTTTAAAACAAACAAAAGAAAGTACTTCTTCACACAATGCACAGTCCATCTGTGGAACTCTTTGCCATGGTATGTGGTGAAGGCCAAAAGTATAACTGGGTTCAAAAAAAGAATTAGATAAGTTCCTGCAGAATAGGTCCATCAATGGCTATTAGCTAAGAAGGTCAGGGATGCCACCCTATGCTCCAGGTGTTTCTAAGTCTCTGACTGCCATAAACTGGGACTGGACGAAAGGGAATAGAACACTCAGTAATTACCCTGTTCTGTTCATTCCCTCTGAAGCATCTGGCACTGGCCACTTTCAGAAGACAGGATACTGGTCTGACACAGTATGGCCATTCTTATGGAAGAGGATATGTATTCATCTATGTCAAGCATATAAAAAGTTCTGGGGGGACTTGTAATAGGACACGTCTGTCGGTACTGTTAAAATCTAAGTCAAAGTAGTATGACAAGGACACTATTGTCTCAAGGTTGGTTAGTGGCCCATGGAAAATGGACTGAGCCCATCTAATTAATTTCCTAGCAGTGACCTAAGGACCACACCATTTTTAAACTAAGATGAGCTAACAAATTTGTGCACAGCTGATTTCAGAACTTGCAAAATTTGTAATTAAAATTAAGTAATCTAGTAATATTTGAATCACCTAGATCAGTGGCTCTCAACTTATTTGATTGTGCCCCCTTCTTTGTGTCTGTAGTTTACGCCCCCTTCTCCCAGACACAAGTACATATACTGATAAAAAAAAACCCTAACATGCAACTCTCACTAAATATTAAAAACAGTAAGTCATTGATTCAAACAGAGCCAATGATCTATTGTAATAAGAGCAAAAACAAAACTCCGATTGCAGTCAATGCTTACAATTAAATGTGCACACCGCATCGTAGCAAACGGATTAACGTACAGATGGCAACAACTTTGTATAATACTATGGAAGCTTAACAGAAATCCGTCAAAATGCACAGTGCTATCTAGAGTCAAATGCACAGCGCCATCTGAAGGAGGACCTTGTATGTCTGGAGGAACCAGCTTTGCTAGTTATTCATTGCTGTGGGTAAAATGTGCGCAGTTTTTTCCTAAAGCTTCTCACGCCCCCTCAGAATACATTCCATGCCTCCCCAGGGAGGTCTGCCCACCAGTTTGAGAACCTCTGACCTAGATTATGATGCAGCAGGAACTGTCACCGCTTGTGTTAGAAGGTATTTATATTTACATACCTGTCTGTCCGGAAAGAAAACCTCATAAGTTTCATGCTGCAGTCAGAGCTAGCAAGGTCATCCTCATCAATTCCTTCCAGTCGTGTCACAGGAAGATTTTGAAAAATTTTCTTACAAAATAAATGCCCAGGGAATTCTCTGCAAATAAAGATATTAAAAATAATTTAAGTTACACCTCCTCCAAAAATTGTAATGACTATTTTTAAAATGCAAATTTTTATATTTATTCTATAAAGTCACAAAATTATTCTGATGAAAAACTGGAAGATAATATTGCAGAGAAGTGGTCCTCTCTCTAAACTCAACAGCATTTCATATAAACGCATTCACATAATACAATCCCAGAGTATGATTCTGCAATCCTCTTTCAGGCGTGGAATTCTTGCAGGGTCAAATCTTCAGTCAGCAGTTATCAAATAGAGGTGGTAAATTTAAATTGCTAAGCAGTTCCAATATAATACCTGTAGATACTTCAAGGAGCTGCTACTACCCAATGCTATCTGATATCCCTCGCCTCCTATAGCAATAGTACATGAAGGCTATTTTTCTGCTTGCTCAAGTGGAAGAACATATGTTGAAGCACACGGATTTGCAAACTCTGAAGAAACATGATTTTTTAATATGCTTTTACCATATCTCGTGCCCAGTCCTACCCAAATGGACGCTAATGAGAATTTGCCTTCTGATCGCAACAGATGGAAGTTTGGCAATAATTTAAAACTAGCTAGCCTCATAAAAATTTATTTTAAAATTTTGCAGCAAACATACCTGAAATACAAATTTAGATCAATAGAAATGGCATAATTAGAGGAATTAACAATCACAGCGACATTGAGATCGTGCGACACCTTTACTGAAGTGAGGGGAGATAAGATGGTTGTATTCTTGTTCTCATCATCCACATTTGCTTGGAAGAGTGCAACGTCAACATCTGCTAGATGCACACCATCTACTGTATCAAATATGTCTTTACACCAAAGTCAAAGAAAGTGACAGGTTTCAAACTAGTCAACAAGCAAACAATACATAACAAAATAGGACAGTGAATTTCTTGTACTTTGTTTCCCAAGGCAGGTGTATATGTATATAGTCTTCAAGTTCTTGCACAGCAAGGTATTTATAATTATTAATTTTTTATGATGTTTTTGAGTAGCACTCAAAGGCCCAATCAGGATTAGAGCTCCATTGCGCTAGGTGCTGTATAAAATGCAAAGTATGACGTGTGCCCTGCTTCATAAAAAGCTGACAGTCCAATTTAATTAGAAACTCTATGCCAACAGAGCACATATTGAACACCATTTCTATATCCACTCTCCCTGCTGCCCCAAACTTCACTCTTCGACAATATGTGTTTTTGATTATAAAAGCAAAACTGTGCAAAGTACAGTTTTAATTAACAATGACTAGAGCAGAAGAGGTCTTTTTAAATTTTGGCAGTACAAATTGCAAGGTTGTTGGAACAACAGACTGAGTGGATTGAAGTTGAAGTAAAACAATCTCTCTGAATAGTAATTAACGTAATCAATATTGGAGTATTGGTGAGAGACTGCTTGAAAAATGTTCACAAGCCTGTTTTTGAATTCTGGATCGCAAGGAGTAGGAGCATTAACAAGAAGTCAGCCACCAAAAACGATGCAATGGACTCCAGTTTCTCATGAGAAATTGTACCACTGCTATTTAAGCAGGACAACAAGCTACAGAATTTGATCAAATCTGAACGACTGTATCTAGTTGTCTTGGAAAGTACAACCTATAAATTGCTTTAAACAAATATTTAGAAGTTACTAGTAAAACCATTAGGAATGTAATTAAAAATCAATTAAAATCTAAATACTATTAAAAAACGCTAGACCTCTCTAAAAGTGCATTCACATTTTTTTGGCAATTGCTTATTGCAAAACACAGTTGGAAGAACAAAATAATGGGATTATTATACAGTGTAAGAAAAATTAGCTGGGAATAGAGATAGCTGAACAGTTTGTGAAGCAAATGGCTATCATCCTGCCACAAGAGACCGAAAAGTTAGCTTCTACAGTGTAATAATGAAGCTCCACTGGCCTGGTGAGACCGTGTTGGTACCTGTACTTCAGCTTTTCACACTGAACTATGCTATCACATGGACTAGATGGATGAAATAACTTCAAAATAGTGAGGCTTGAATTTCCTTCACAAAATTTGTGTTTAATCCTGAAAGGGTTTCAAGAAATATTTTTTACCTGTTATCCACAT
The DNA here is from genome assembly GCF_011386835.1 of Chrysemys picta bellii. Lineage (NCBI taxonomy): Eukaryota > Metazoa > Chordata > Testudines > Emydidae > Chrysemys > Chrysemys picta. The sequence continues at coordinate 2,183,190 of NC_088800.1, forward strand.
TCTTTTTCTTCACAGGATGACTTTACATTTTTTGATCAATTATATTGGGAAACAGTCTCCATTGCAAAGGATACATATCCAGCCAGAGTTATCTAACAAAAATAGAACCCCTCTACAAAAGTTCACATCTGTTATTCTTTCCAAAGCTTGTGGAGACAAATCAAGGATAAAGCAGTCAAGTGCCTGTAATTCTGTATCTTCTCCAGGAAACTCAAGGTGCACAAGAATAAAGTTATTCAACAGTAGCAAAGATGTGTTCTTTTTAAATGACAGAATCCTCACAGACGATATTGAAGAAAGACCTGTAAAATTATTTTTAAAGAATCAAGTTGTTTACATATCCAAATTGGTAGTTTTGATTGGAGAGACACTTTATAGCTTAAATTCATTGTCTTATCCTTTTGATCAATGTAGTGTGCCAAGATCACTGAGGTCAGAACAGTTCCAAGAATAGCACTAATTTGTTTAACCAACTTCTACTACACAAAGCCAACATGGGGAACACAAAACAACATTTTGATAGGCACTAAAAATACTAATTTTGAAAATAAAATATTTTAGCAAAGAGACTTCAGGGCGGGGGATCTTAAAGTTATTTAATGTATCAAGGCCCCAATCCTGCAAAGATTTACACATCTGCTTAACTTTATACAGTGACTTCAACAGGCTAGTCACTGTGTAAAGTTAAGTATATGCTTAAGTCTCTGCAGGATCAGGGAGAATAGTCTCAACTATAGTACCTTCTTATTTTCATTTGATCAGGTGAAGTGCATGATCGTCTGTAATATTTATATCATTGCCATTCAACAAATTCATTAGCATTACCGATGAGTTCCAAACCCACAACATTAAAAATGACAGCATGAAAATATTTTACACCTTCCTAAGGCCCAATCCTGCAGCCCATTCTTATGTTAATAGTTGTTGCAAGATTGGGTCCATAATCACCAAGAAATTAAAAATATGGAATATACATTGAATGTACTCACTAATATTTTTAACTTCCAGAAGTTTTTTAAGTCTCTCTTCATTCCAGCTGTACAAGGCAGTTGTGTCAGATTTTCCATCCTCTCTATTGAGCTCATAGACAAACAGTTCATTGTTTTTACTAAGAGCCAGGAGTTTTGGCTTGTTTCCTTGTGGATCATTATTTTCTGCATCCTCCCACATGAAGCTATATTTAATAACAATATTTAATATGTTACATTTATTCACATTATTCTCTTCCAACTTCAATCGATTCCACAGTTCAGAAAACATAACAAAGCAGTTTAAAAATATCCAGTGTGGTGTTTTATTCACACACACACATAAAACCAGGGCACTGACAGGAAAACAGTGAAATATACACACACAAAGTGCTATCAAATGTCCAAACTAAACACTAAAAAGGAAAAATATTTTCTTGCTCTTTTATCTATTTTAGTTATAGTGACCATAAGAGTTACTTGTAACAATAACAGGCACAACGCTTTCAAAACATAATGTGATTTTTAAGCTGTCAGTGACGCTTCAATTTTCAGGCAGGCTGTAACAGTTTGTCTGTGTTCCAAGACAGAGGAGATTGCCATGCTTCAGAAAGATAAGGTGGGTGAAATGATATCTTGTATTGGACCAACTCATATTGGCGTGAGAGAGAGAGAGACAAGCTTTCCAGCTGTGCCTGCTACACAGTGACAGAGCTCTTCTTCAGGTCTGGGAAAAGTTCTCCCAGGGTCACAGCAAAATGCAAGCTGGAACAGATAGCTTAGCAATAAGTAGTTAGCACATATTGGAAAAGCCATTCCAGGGAGACAAGTATCAGGGGGTAGCCGTATTAGTCTGTATCCACAAAAACAACGAGGAGTCCGGTGGCACCTTAAAGACGAACAGATTTATTTGGGCATAAGCTTTCGTGGGTGCATGCATCTGAAGAAGCGGGTTTTTTACCCACGAAAGCTTATGCCCAAATAAATCTGTTCGTCTGCCACCGGACTCCTCGTTGTTTTTATCCCAGGGAGAGTGGCCGGTTAACATCTCTGCAGTCAAAGGACAAACAGAGGGGGCTACTGGGTCACAGCAAGCCCTCTCCCAGTGCTTCTATATTGTGATGACAACTTTTCCCAACCTAGCGCTAAACATTTCCCACATCTGGTGAAAAATTCCCAGATAAAGTTTTTTACAGTGCTTCTAGAGCCTGGGAAATTTCCCCAAACCTGGGAATATGTGAGTCAAATGTTTCAACGTGGGAAATTGGGAATTTTCATTCAAAACGTTTGACTTAAAAGTTCCCAGGCTATAGAAGCACTGCCCTCTGCAGTCTCGCTCCTTCCATTCCGTCTCCCACATTTCGGGCTGTGAGGGTTTGAAGACGGCCCCGGAGAACACGTTTCGGTGTATCCCTGTGGCGATTAGCAAAACCATACCCAGCCCCGGGAGAGACGCGGACACGTCAGGGCGCCGCCCAACAACCCGTGACGGCGTTAAAGGGCCGACAGCAGGAGACCAGCGCAGCGCCGGGAGCGCGGCTCGGATCCCGCCGTGCCCGCCCCAAGCGCCGCGGACCCCGGCCTCCACGGGACCCCCGCCCCGCCCCTGCGCTCGGACCCGCCACTTACTCCGCCCACGGTCCCGGGGTGGGGCTGCCGCGGGCCCGGCCAGCCCTGCCACAAGCCAGGGACCTGAGGTGGAGCCCCCCCGAGGCCAGCAGGCTTCCCAGCGCGTCCTGCGCCCTGTTGAGCTTGACCAGGGCCGTGTCCCCCAGCGGGCTCCGGGCCTCCCGGGCGAGGGGCACCAGCAGCACCCGCAGCTCCCCCTTCGCGCCCTCCATCCTCCTAGGGGCTGCCAGCCAGCTCCCCCCCAGACCGAACTTCCGGCTTCAGCGGGGGGACAAGGGCCGCGGCCATCTTGCGCAGGGTACTACTTCCGGCCAATCTGATGCGACTCGCTGGGTCCGAGGAAGCCCGGAAATCTCTCTCTTCGCTTTAGGAAGTGGACATGCCACTGAGACTACAACTCCCAGAATGCCATGCGCTAAAGACTAGAGGCTCTTTGTCGCCACATGGAGCATTGCATGCTGGGATTTGTAGTCTTCGTGCGTGCTAGCTGTGAAGTGCAACCAAGAAGCATGTGATTGGAATTGGTAGTCTGGGGCCACTCCACACTGAGACGAGTTGTCTGCTCAGATCAGGAGGATCGCTGGATAGGCTGCTTGCTAGCTAGTCCATTTTAGATGAAGCATTATATGCTGTGACTTCTGTTTTCAATGGGCTCCTAACCTCAGATGCAGTCTTAGTCACTGAGCTGGGGACACGCACATTTGAGCAAGTAGTCTGGACTCAAGGAGTTTGGAAGGGGCCTAGAACCTGGATCAAACTTAACCCATAACTCCCATTGTCCAACCATCCATCTTCTATTTTGTAACTCCTAACTGGTTTGACCTTGACTAATCATTTTGTAATGGAGATGAAGCTTACCACTTTATCAGCTGCTCTCTGAAAATCTTACAGGGTACTAATGTTTGAAAGTAGCATCATTTCTCAAAGCAGAGTGCCAGAGACTTTTTACTCTGCTCCTGTGCGTGTGTCAACGCTATCATTTATTTGAGGGGAAACTCAAATTTAATAGGTTCAAAATATTATCCTAAAACATTCCCATGACTCTTTCCCCCACCAAGACATTCTATAATAAAATTTCCTGGTGTAAAATACCCACTGGAAATAAAACAATAACACCTAGTAGTCCTCCAAAGCAAGTACTACAACAGTATTTAAATTCCAGCAGCTAGATTGTGCACCTCACAAACTATAAAGTCGGAGGCTGGTTTAACTGGGAGTATAGATGTGTATGTATCTATGACACCAGGCTGTTCTCCAGTTAACCTATTTCTTGATCTCACTGCAGGAGAAACAGAGGAGCAACAATCCCAACAAATGGTTTATATCTGGGATTTTATGTCTGCTGCAGCCACGATTTTAGATGCTGATCAGTTTTGTACTGTATTGTTCACTGGCCCCCGTTCCGCATTGAGTTGGCAGCTGCAAGGAAGGGGACTTTGTTAGTCTCTAAGGTGCCACAAGTACTCCTGTTCTTTGTGCTAGTAGAGGTTGTTGCAAGATCAGAGCCTAGGCACCACTCTTGCCCTGTGCTGGATGGAATTTCAGACCTGCTCAAATCCAGATTGTTTCAGCCACCAGCCATTAAACTACAGTACAAATGAACTGACAGCACTGAAAGAAGAACAGGAGTACTTGTGGCACCTTAGAGACTAACAAATTTATTAGAGCATAAGCTTTCGTGGACTACAGCCCACTTCTTCGGATGCAACTAATAAATGTGTTAGTCTCTAAGGTGCCACAAGTACTCCTGTTCTTTTTGCGGATACAGACTAACACAGCTGCTACTCTGAAACCTGACAGCACTGAGGGATTTCCTTAGACCCCCCAACTGTCCCATCCTCCTCCAGTGGTCAGTACCCCCGCAGTGTTGCCAATGTAGTCATTTTCCAACCCTTCTTTCCCCCGCCCCATAAATTCAAACACCCCCTGTAATTTCAATTCCTGGGGAAGACTCTGCTACTGACATCTCTAGAATGTGCTGTCACCCTGCAGGGGTTGCACCCCCCACAAACGCTGCCCAGGTATGAATGTTTTAGGGGCTACTGGCAGGCTGCTCGCCCCAGCCTGGGCAAGGCTTTAACACACTGAATCGTTGCAAAGCTCAAGTCAGGTTTCTGCCCCTGGCCCAGCTGCACGCCAGGAACGCGCTGGGCGGGGCGGAGTAGCCTCCAGGCTCCCAGCTCTTCCCCCGCCCCTAGGAGCCCGGGCCCTGGCTAAACCCCTGCCCGTTCCCCAGCGTGCCCTCTATGCCCCGCCCCTCGTGGTCTGGCCCCGCCCGCTCGCCGTCTCCTATCCGGAAGCTGCCGGGGAGGGCAGCAGGGACGGTGGCCGCGCGGGGCTGTTTCTCTCCGATGGCGGAGCGGAAGGATGTCGCTGGTGTCCGGGCTGCTGTCGCACACGCTGGGCAGGGTGCTGCGGCTCTCCGGGCTCCATAGCGGGGACCATGCGCAGGGGGGCCCGGCCATGGAGCAGGACAGAGCGCTCGAGGTGTATGGTGACTATCGCAGCCGCTGCCGGGAGCGCGGGCCGGGGCGAGGGGCGCAGGCAGGGGCAGGCGGCGCCTCGGGGGCTGGGCTGGGCACAGGGGCGGGGAGCGGCGCGTCGAGGTAATTCGCCCTGCCCCGAGGGCAGGGGACCGGGCTAGGTGATCTCTCGAGGTCCCTTCCAGTCCTATGGTGCCCTGGGGGGAGCGGTGCCCTGGGGATGGGTCGGTGCCCTTGGCAGGTGGGTGGGTGCCCTGGGGGGAGCGGTGCCCTAGTGGGTGGGTGTCCTGGGGAGGGGCGGATGGATTGATGCCCCCGGCGGATGGGTGGGTGCCCTGGGGGGAGCGGTGCCCTGGAAACGGGTCGGTGCCCTTGGCAGGTGGGTGGGTGCCCTGGGGGGAGCAGTGCCCTGGCGGGTGGTTGTCCTGGGGAGGGGCAGATGGGTGGTTGCCCCTGGCAGGTGGGTGGGTTGGTGGGTGTCCTGGGGGGACATCTATATGCATCCGAAGAAGTGGGCTGTAGTCCACGAAAGCTTATGCTCTAATAAATTTGTTAGTCTCTAAGGTGCCACAAGTACTCCTGTTCTTCTTTTTTCTGGGGGGAGTGGTGCCCCCGGCGGGTGGTTGCCCTGGGGAGGGACGGATGGATTGGTGCCCCTGGCAGGTGGGTGGTTTGGTGCCCTGGGGGGAGCAGTGCCCCGGCGGGTGGTTGCCCTGGGGAGGGGCGGATGGGTTGGTGCCCCTGGCAGGTGGGTGGCTGCTCTGGAGGAAGGGGTGGGTGAGTGTTCTGGATACTGAGAGCTTTGGAATGGGTTGTTGGTGGCCAGATGCAGTGGGGCAGAGAGAGAGAGGTGCCTGGGGACCCACCTGGCCCTGAGATCTGTGCAGGGTGGGAAGCTGTCTGCGCTGCTCAGCTCTGGTGTAAGGTGAGCCACTCTCAACTGGGAAGTTACCTTGTTACTTCATCCCTCTGGCTAGGGCACAGGCCAGACACCCTTGGCAGTTAATGCGAGACTGGTAGCTCCAGAAAGGGCAGACGGGCCAGACTAACCTTTTGTGTGCCAGGTGCCAAATATATTTGTGGCCCCCCTGGAGGCAATGGAGCATGTTGTGGGGACGTTAGTCCCCAGAGCGAGGAGCCAGCCAGAGGCAATGGGGCATGGCATGGTAGGGGCGGCCCCGCTCTGCCCAGCCCAGTGTGAGGGCACTATTTACAAACCGGCAGTTGCCAGATGCACAGTGGCCCAGTCCTGTGCTGCCAGCATGCCCCTTCCCCTTGGGGGCGGGCCCCTGCCGTGCCACACAGTTCCCTCCCCCCCCCCCCAAAACCGGAACCCTTTCCCCCCAATTCCCTGTGGCCAGAACCCCCCTGTACCTGCTATGCCCAGCACCCCCACACACACACATGCACAGCACCCCGCACAACACCACCCTTGCCCACAGCCTCACCACAACTGCCCAGCACCCCCCACAGAATCCCCACTCTCTGGTGCCTCAACACACACACAGATCCACCCTGCCCCTTCACAGCCCAGCACTCCCCAGAGAGCCACTCCCCACGCCCTGCCACCCGGCCGCACTCACTGGCCCCTCAGGAGTGGCAAGATCAGCCAGGCTAAGGCCTGCCCCGGCCAAGCTATCTCAAGACACAGGCAAGCCCCCCACACTGTCACCCCTCCTCCTCCCCCCCCCCCCACCCACCCACCTGGCTGAGACTGGCCAGACTTCTGCACCAGTCCCAGAAAGCTCAGCTCCCGGGAGACAGACGGGCCCCACAGGTGATGGGAAGCAGAGACTGCCCGGAGCCGGAGGTGCACTGAGTCCAGCCAGGGGGCTGAGAGGAGCAGGGGGGTGAGGCCAGGGGGCCTGAGGAGCAAATGATGGGTGGGGGCAATCAGCATGTGCTCAGAATGTGAGTCTTGATAGCCCCTGTAACTTTTATCCTAGTGATTGTAACTAGTAGAGGTTCTGCTGAGGTGTTAAATATTTGTTATCCAATTTTAGGGTCCTCTGTGGCCCTTTACATGGATTCTAGCTCCTTTGTAAATTCCATCCTTAATCTCCAGCTCTCCAAGACAGTTGTAAAACAATGCAATACAAATACTGTGTTTGTAGTAGTATTTTCCTATAAACATAGGAGCAATTCCAAACCACAAGTCATCTAGTTCACAATCTAAATATTAAAACCAAATCTGGTGGCAAAAGCATTTCTTCCATACATTATAAATCAAGTTTAGATTTAGTTTGTAGCCAGAAGAGCAAAAAATAGCAAATACTGAATTGGAGGCCAGATTGAAGCCCTTGTGCACACCGTTCTAGAGCCACTCTGTTGTAATTACTGTTGGAGAGGGGGATGTTTGCAGACTTGAGTGGGTCATCAGTGGCACGCTTTTCATTGGCATTAATTCAGGTTGTTAGTTGCACTTCAGATACTCAGTATTTGGATACCATATGCTATCTGAAACATAGCCTTTTTAATATACTAAGTAACTCCAGGGCCGCCCGGGTGGGCGAGTGGGGCAATTTGCCCCAGGCCCTTCAGGGGCCCCCACGAGAATATAGTATTCTATAGTATTGCAAATTTTTTTATGGAAGGGGCCCCCAAAATTGCTTTGCCCCAGACCCCCTGAATCCTCTGGGCAGCCCTGAGTAACTCTAAAATCTTAACACTGTTCAGAGATGAATTTTACTGGGAAGAAGGCACTCTGATTCTAGATTTTTATTACGCAACAGATCATCCTGGACATACATTAAGTTCACTGTGTAAACTGATGAGTCACTGACTGTCGGTAAAACTTCATGGCAGGAAAGTTCAATGGGTCGGTTTCAGCCCTTGTCTAACTCCACTGTAGTTAATGGCATTACAACAGGGCTGAATTTGGCCCATTTATATATTAACAAGTTTGTGAAAAGGTGACTATGGTATTTGATTCAATATTAGCTTTTATTGCCAGCATTAAATGCTATCACACATGTTGGGTGAATATTGTATTCACCAAAGGGCTTTGAGATATTACTTTTAGAAAATGACTTCTCATGCAGACTACGGGCAGAATATAAAGCCAGTTGAGATGACCACACTGAGTACTCAAACAATGTAATCAAAGTCCTTTTGTACACTCTGAGTTCATTGCTGGAATGCTTTTCCACTGAAAGAGTTTGGGGCTGTTTGCATGGCATTCCCTTTAAAAAAAAAAAAAAACAGGTTAGGTTTGTAGTATGGGTTCCAGCCAGCCACATCTATAGTAGGTTGATTTAAAAAATAAATAAATAAATAAATGATTGTTAACAAGGTTGAATTAATCTGAAATTAATCAGATAATGATTTTTACAAATTTATTCTTTATTTGCAACTGTTGACAGATCATACAAACAAATTTTATCCTGTCATTTGTTCATGAATTCCTCACTGTGTATATTTGGTCACAGAAACCTTATAGTATTGTTTCTGTCCAGTGATTGGATGACCTAAACTTGTGAACAGGAGGATATCTCTTTTTCGGGTTGTGAATTGTCCTTTAGCATTTGTAATAGTTTTGAATCTACACTGTAAGCACTTCATCCTGGAAAATGCTTAGTCTCTCCAACTTCTATTGACTTTTTTGGGAGCAAGAGTGGCTTTCAATCTTGCAAAACTTAACCCATATATCAGAAGTTCCTCAAGTCAAGGATCTTATTTTCTTACTCTTCTGTGAAGTGCTAAGCATACCAATTTCAGTAAGAGAGAGGTGTCAACAATCACATTGCCCTGGGTAAAGGGTTTGATGTAATAAGATACTATAAACTAAATTCATACTGTGTTCTGGGTAAGGTCTGTGTTTTCCCGGTCAAAACAGTGCAGAGCTGATGCACTCCATTTGTAGGTAGTAAAATGCTATGTTCTTTAACCATGAACTGTAGAAATTTTTGCATTGTATGGAGAGGAGCAGACATGGTGAGATACAGGTGCTTTGGTTTGTGCTCCTCTTGGGTGAACTGAGTCAGCAAGACGTTTCAGTAACCAGGCCTCTCCTGGAGAGGAGTTGAAAAAATTAGGCTGGGAAGAACAACTTGTTAAAAATCTATGACTTTTTCCCTAATCCTCTAATTTTATAAAAGGTATTTCATTTCTGGTGTATGTCCTTCTGCTTTAGATATAATTCGAACTATCCGGGATCCAGAGAAGCCTAACACTTTAGAAGAACTGGAAGTGGTAACAGAAAGTTGTGTCGAAGTGCACGAGATAGGGGAAGATGAATATCTCGTTATTATCAGGTTTACACCAACAGTACCTCATTGCTCTTTGGCAACTCTCATTGGTAAGATGCATATTTCCTTAAATGGCCGAATCGTTTTTTTCAAAATGTGTAACAGTAAACCAAATGCAATGGAGGTTCGTCTGAGTAACGCTAATAAAAATAAAGTATTTTTTCACTTGTATATTAGAAAGCATTATACAAAGCAGTCAAAAGAAATTTTTAACTTGACCAGAGCTCAAAGAGCCAGGAAGCTCTTTGCAGTATTTCTTAAACCGAATAGCATTTTATGAAGCAAAAAGATCCTGTGGGTCTTGTTCAGGGATGACGGCTTTCAAAAATCCTCTTCGTGCTTTGGTAGTTCCAAGAAGCACTGAGTTAAGAGAGGAAGAAAAGGAATTGTGAGTTACGTGTACATGATTGCGGCCTATTAGGTCCTAGCCACACTAGTTTGAATAGTATTGGGCTTGACAGCAGTTTTCAAAAATGCCTGTCGCGGATATGGACCTACCACTGTTTTACAGTTCAGTGTAGCCAGAGGTTTTCTATGTATGGTAGTGCAAACAATGATACTGGACTAGTCCCTTTAAGGTAATCTGTAGCACAATTTCTGAATATACACCTCTACCCCGATATAACGCTGTCCTCGGGAGCCAAAAAATCTTATCGCGTTACAGATGAAACCGCGTTATATCGAACTTGCTTTGATCTGCCGGAGCGTGCAGCCCCGCCCCCCTGGAGCACTGCTTTACTGCATTGTATCCGAATTCGTGTTATATCGGGTTGCGTTATATCGGGGTAGAGGTGTAGCTGTAATATGGTTTGGTGTGGAAGTAAACCATTTAATAGCTTACTGTTGCTCTAGGTGTTTCAAAATGTTTAACAAGCTACAGTACAGATAGGGCTTCAGTATTTGCCTTGTTGCTTCTTAGCTAAGCAGCCGAAGGTTGCTTTAGATAACTGGTGGCCAGACTTTAGAAATAATGGGGAAAGGGGAAGCATTAGTGTTGAAATGAATGTAGAACAGTGATTGTTGAGTAATACTGTGCCTTGGTAGTATATGATGAATAGGGAGTAAAGCAGTGTGGCTTATGGTGTAGTCTTGTCTCGAGAGATTAATCTTCACTGATTTAAGAGAAATAACATATCGGGCTCTCTTCAGCAGTTCTTACTCATGCAAAATTGCATTGAAGAAAATACAATGGGATTAGATCTGTGATGGCTCCTGTGTCTAGGTCTGTTAAAAATTGAAGTTATATTTTTAATTTTTATTGATTACAATCTAGGGATTGTATATTTACCCAGCTTGTATCCTCCTGAATATGAATAGCTGATAGGAGTTGATTTTTCCTTGGGCTAGAAGGGTATGTTCCGAAATGTTGCATGGTTCCGGCATTACTACAGAAGTTTAAAGAAAAGCAGTTTGTCAGATCTTAAAAATAAAAACAAACCCTCTTATGTACTATTAAAAGATCACAAAGTAGAACAAGATTATACTACTCTTGCTTATTTTCTTTGATTATGTGCTTAGTTGGGATGTTGTTCATCCTGTTTCCTTCCTGTGATGAAACAAGACTTCAGCTCTCTGAAGTTACGCTGCTTAGATATAACATATCAAGATTAGCAAGCTTTATATTTCTAAGTTAACACAGACAAAGGATTCTCATTTTACATTTTAAATACTTTTTTTCCTTAAAGGAAAATAAATGTTTGAGTTTAACCAAGAGGCAAATCATGCTGAAGTATCACACCACTTCTTTGTATGGGAAAATGAAGTACAAATGGTTGAGAATTAATCAGCCTATTTTAGGACTGGCAGCTACCTAATTATTTACTATGGGCTTATCTACATAGGGAAGCAATTTTGAAATAAAATAGGGTGTGAATTTGAAACACAGTAGTTGGTCATGCTATCTCCCTGTATAGACACTCTTCTATTCCACACTTAGTGCCTTTGTGTAGAATAAGAGTGTTCATATTGGAAGCTAGTATGGAATATCTATTCCCCAATAGCTATTCCAGGCAATTTGCTGGTGTAGAAAGGCCCTTACAAAAAACAGATTCTATGAGCATTACTTACAGTATATGTATTTAAATAGTCTGAAGATTTTTATCTGATTTTTGAGAAGTAAAGTAGCTGACTGTTTTAGAGCGCCACGGTTTGATTTCCACAGGCTTTGTGTTCTTTTGTTCTGAGTAACCTCTGTTTCTCCACAGTTCCTCATTCTGTAAAAGGAAAGAGCTACAGCAAGTATATTTAAGCAGCTATGCAGCACATGTAAGAGCATAAGCTGTTTGTCAGAGTTCCTCTCATGCACAGACTACTTGATTTTAAATTTTTATGTCTTTTTAAAGTAGGCCCTAAATAGCCTGGGACCAGCCTACTGAGAGTGACAGTCTGTGTGGTGCTGAATTTCTATCCTCCTTGATAGAACTGGGTTTGGCAGAATTGAATTTTTTTTACACAATTTTGACAGATAATATCAATGCTTATTTTTAAATTTTTTTAAAATTATAGTTTTTTAATTTTCAGTTGTAGGAAATTTATGGGCTGGTCTGATAATGGGAGGAGTCAGATAATTATTTAATGACGTGTTGAGATCCAAAAAGTAAAAGCTTTATAACCATTAAAACACACACTGTCAACATCACGTGTCTAAATATCTAAAGTAAATATCCTTAAGTCGAACTCAAATAAGTTCTCAAGCATAATTTTTCTTACTGTACCTATTTGTAAATTTTTATTTTTATCAGTGGAAATATATTTTTCATTGGTCTGTATGTGTACATTGAGATCAACATTTACTGACATTTACCAATTAAAAATCTGATCTAAGCCTAGATATAATAGAGAGGGGAATGGCTGCCAGGATGTTCTCCATACAGGCCCCAGGACTCTGGAATCCCCTCCTGTCCTTGCTCTGAAGTAGCCCAGACTTCCAGGGCATCTTGGAGGGCCTATTTATTTCAAGTGATTTTTGAGGCATGAGCCAATATATTGAGGTGTTGGTATTTCTACTGCTGCTTGATAGAAGGGTTGGGCGGTTGGTATTGCATTTTGTTTTAACTAATTGGCAGGGTGCTCAGAACCTGTGCATGGGCACTCTTTACTTTCTTTCAATTTAGAATAAACAAATATATTTTTAAGAAGTCTATGACTGCCTGGATATTTACTCTCTGAAAGGAACTGGTAGCTGGGAGAGTTATTGCTGTAACTGAGAGTGTCTCCTGGTCAGTCCAGTGGCTAATCTCCAGGTCGTTGAAAAATGGGTCACATACTTGTAGTGGTCTTCTGTCCCAAAGAATTACTGGGTGCTTGCCTGTTATGTCATACTCTCTAGTGGATTCAAGCATCCTCTTCATCTGTCTGCCCTATGCTAATGATTACGAAGATGAACACATTAGATTTCAGATGTTTCTCTGTAGGTTAGTTGCATGTAATCTCCTAATTTATCACTAAAAGCATATAGTTACTACAGTGATGGGTACAATAGAAAGGCCTAATTTAGATAACATTGTGTTTGAATGTTACATGTAAACCAGTGGTTCTCAAACTGGGGCCGCTGCTTGTGTAGGGAAAGCCTCTGGTGGGCCGGGCCGGTTTGTTTACCTGCCGGGTCCGCAGATTCGGCCGATCGTGGCTCCCATTGGCCTGGAGCGATGAACCGCGGCCAGTGGGAACAGCGATCAGTCCAACCTGCGGACCCGGCAGGTAAACAACTGGCCTGGCCCACCAGGGGCTTTCCCTACACAAGCGGCGGCCCCAGTTTGAGAACCACTAGTGTAAACAGTCAATACTTTTTTTACTGATGTGTCACTTGCTGGTTTTTTAGATTAATCCAAGATTTAAATCGTAAGGTCCTTAGGTTTGTATCCTACTGAGCACATGTTCAGAGTTCAACAAATAATTTAATGTACATTGAAAATTAGCAAGGGATGGCTACCTGGAGTAGATGATACACTTGGGAGACAGAAGAATTTCCTGCTCCCCAAGTTGTCCCGAGATTGTGTTCTTTTCAAACTGTTTTCTCTTTTGTTAGAAGTTCAGTATCTTCCAAAAGAAATAGCTGCATTATGTACTCAGCAGAAGTTCAGTGCGGCCACAATAGTAGGAAAGACGTCTGGTACAGGAATGTAGACAAGAGGAGAGGAGTGATAGTTCTCTAAGGTGCTTGGAGACTAAAGTCTCTCTCTAGGTACAAAGCAGGCACAGAACAGGCTTCCCTATTATCCTGCCTGATCCTCGATGATCTGGAAGGACCAGATATTGGGGTCAGAGGGTGTCCGTTGTCACTCATTTGTTTTTCTGCTGAGAATGCTGCAGGGGTGACGCTGGAAATTAGGCAGACCAAAAAAATTGTTTAAATCATCCACAGAACTCCTTGAACTTGCCAATGAAAAAAATGGTTTTTATTGTTTGTTTTTAAACAGGGCTTTGTTTGCGAATAAAACTTCAGAGATGTTTGCCTTTTAAGCACAAGGTAAAGTATTCGTTTCTACCATTCTCATATCAGATTGCATGTGGATGTATGCCCAATACCAAATGACAAAACGAAACAAGCTGTAAGATTGCTTACTTAGTTTTAAAATTGTGGTCAAAAAGGTCTGTTGGTGTTTTTAAATAGTGCACATGGTGGGGATGGATTGTGGAAAATATAGGACATCTTAAAACAAACAACCCCAAATAGCTATCTAAGTCCTCCTAATGCTAATTCAAGGGAAAGAATTATGGGCCACAGGAACATTTCAAAGCGTCCAGGGATTGTGAATTTTATTAATGTTTAACTAGTTACTGGGTTTGTTTGTACTTTTGGAATAACTGGTTGTTGTTATCCCCAATGATTCCCGAGTGAGTAAGCGAGACAAGGTGACCTGGAAGTAAGGTAGTGGGTAACGTGCCAGCATCAGTTTGAATTCTGACTCCAGTTAAGGAATAAAGGTGCCCTCCACGGTTCGTGTGAGGATTCTCTGCAAAACAAAAACAAGGGAAATGGGATCTTATAGTGAGTTTGCTCAGAGAATTTGTAAGCACTGAAGAGGTAGGAATGGAGTCAGGATTTGAAATGAGATTTCTTATTCCTATAATTTAAATAGGAACACAGGGATTACCATATTGGATCAGGCCAGTGGTCTACCTAGTCCAATATATCATCTCACAGTGGCCAGCAGAATCACACTGCATTGACACTTTTACAGAGAGCCCCATTAGCCCCCACTGGCAAAAGTTGAGAATGATGTGACAAGGAGCTTTGAAGAAGGGGGGGTGGTAAATATCACTAAGGATTTCCTCCCTGAAAGGGTCTTATTTTCCAAATGTGTTTAAATAAGCTGTTCATGGAAGTGACAGTTGCAGTTCCTGTAGCTTCTAGACAAACAGCTCCTAACTCAGGCTCTACAAAACACTAGCTTGTGGTTTACCGAGAGCTGGCTGGCAAGATAGTGCTGGCTCTCCTCCCTATTTCCAGCTGCTTAACGGCATTGAAAGAAAACTAAACATGCACTTAAGTACTTTCCTAGTAATACTTAGCCATGTAAGTAATTGATATGGTTATCTCAGTTTGACCACCAATAGGCATGATTACCAATAGGGCTGTAAATTGGAGGGGAGATGCTTGAAAGACATTCTCGTAAAATCTAGATGATGAAAAAGCTTGAGACCTGCCTATTGTGTACAACAGGATAGGATGGTTCACAAATGTTAATTGTTAAATCAGTGTGCATACTTTGTACAGATATTTCTCTTTCCCAACAGTGTGCAGGAGTACAGCTATTCCTGTGTGTGGCTAACATTGTTTATTTCTTATCTAGTTGGAAATTTATATATCTGAAGGTGCCCATTCCACTGAGGAGGACAGTAAGTGGATTTTTATAAATTGAATGACTGTGGCTTCAGACTCTGTGTGTGGCCCACTATCCTAGGAATTAATGCAGTGGCATAGTTGCAGGATGAAGCATGCCACTGGGAAATCTCAAAATTTAAGTTGCTGCAATGAAATTGAAACTTGTTCATGTTGCACATCGAGTATATATTACTGTAGATCTTGAGGATTACATTTAAAAGGGGGGAAATAAATAGGAAGTATTGCATATGTGCAGCTAAGTACATTTCTGGAATTTCTTGACTTTGAGTGGTTGATCTTGCAATCTTGTATTAATGCTAGACTATTTTTATTATGGTTTTTAAAATGTGGAGGGACTGGACTGGCAAGCATGTGCCGTAGAAAATCTCAATTGTAAAACTGTGTCTTTATTAAAATAAAACCAAATTTTTTCCAAATAAAAAAGAACCACGAAAGACTCTGCCCATGCCAGATTTTGACCTTTCGCTTCTTTTGTTCTAAACCTGAATAGAATGTTTTTTTAACATGGAAAATTTGGGGTGCGCTTGGGATGTTTTTTCTTTTCTCTCATTCACATAGCTAGAAACTGAAACTAGAGAAATTCAGATTGACACAATTTACCTAGGGATGCAGCAGATTCTCCATCACTTGGAGCTATTAAACATCCACTCTTGATTTTTACACTCTAGCTTAACCAGAAGTTATGGACTTGATGCTGGAATCACTTTGTGAAAGTCTACGGCCTGTGTTCTGCAGGCAGGCAGACTAGGTGATCCTAATGGTACCTTCTGGGCTTAAAATCTATGCAACTTTAGCAAAACTTCAGTGGGAACAGGTAGTTGAGTTCCCAAATGCAGGGATATTGGAGCCTAAGAAATTAAAAGCAAAATTTAGAGCTCATAAAATTTCAACTTTGACAATTCCTACCCAAGATCAGGATATAGACACAGATGTAAGAAATGAGTATTAGTGCTATTATATCTCAATGATGGCTTTTCTGTTACAAGGAAGCAAAATACAATGTTTGTTCCATATTGTCCAGTTGTTGTGAAGGGTTAAGAGGAATTTAGGGTCGGATGTGGCTCTACACATTTTATATTACTTAAGGACTGCAGAATATCCAGCATAAACAGGGTGTTACATATTCCATTTCTGGACTAGCGATGCCATGAAAGTGATAGTGATTTCTAGTGGCTGTGTGTGATCATTCTCCCACTTGCGTCTCTGCCCCTCATCCCCTTCTAATCCCTCTTTGTTCCATCCAAGATTCCCAGTTCAACACCACTTTCATGTCATTTTCCCACTCCTGTGTGTTTCCGGTATGCCAGGAGCATCTCCTTGTACAGGTCTATCTTGCCATCTCCATTTCTACCTGCGCTGCACTTCTTCGGACTAGTCTATGATACAAATCGTAGTCCTCTTCCCCATAGAGCAAAGTGATTATAGTCCTGCCTATAAATATTTAAAATTAAAATTATAAGATAGAAGAAAGATGCCACAATCCATTTCTTATTCCTTTTGTCTGTTGCCTCCCATTCCCATTGCTTGAGATTGCTATTGTCTACAAAGATTTCAGGGACCTACCTCAGTGCAGGGTCAAGTACCTAGCACAATTACTATACAAGAATTCCTCAGTAAAATGGCTCTGACTAACTTTTCATCTGATATTTTGCAGTCAACAAGCAAATAAATGACAAAGAGAGAGTAGCAGCTGCGATGGAGAATCCAAACTTGCGTGAAATTGTGGAGCAGTGTGTTACAGAACCTGACTAGCAGCTACAGTAACCACGGAGCTATGATCATTTTGATACATTGGTTTAATTATTTGTAAAACTTCAAGGCCTTGAGTTTAATACTTACATTGTTTGTACCTTCCACATGATTTTTTAAAGAAACCATTTATAAAGCGAATGTAAATTATAAGAAGGGGGGTAGCAGTATATACAATTAGGTGAAGTGTATAGTGTTCTAAAGAATTTGTAATATTCAGTGTTCAAAGATAAATATTTTAACTAGTTATTATGAACCAGCAGTGTTGCCTTCTTCTGATGCACATTGTGATACAAAATCAATTTTGCAGGTTAAATTTCCACTGTGCTCAAATGGAATATGTTTCAATCACTACACTGTAAAAAAAAAAAAAAAAATTAAAAAAATTAATAAAATTGATTCTTATAATGAAAAGCCACTTCCTGTTTTGAATGTTTGTGCTCTTAATTTTACGAACTCTCCTGGCATGGTAACTAATAGAGAAGTAAACATTTTGCTCAAGTGTTTTTACTGTTGGTAAAATGTTTTCTCATAAAAATAGAAACTAAATGTAAAACACTAGCTGAAGCTCTAAATGTGAATATATTTTATAAATGGTCAACAGATCAATAGTAGTGTACCCAAAGTATTAAATGAATACTTCTGCATTTCAAATGCTCTTTAACCTTTATTCTTATGTCAGCAAGAAAAGCACTTCTTGTATGGCCATTATGTCCAAATGATATTAATAGAATGTCAGTGTAAATTAATAGAATTTTTCAGAAGATTTTAGCAGCAAATGGAATGACCCATGCTAAACACTTCATTGCTGTTTTGTTTGTTTTATGCATATTGTTTGTTTGAGGCATGTTGATTTAAAATCTGATCAGAGTTCAGTCATGGGACTAGCAGATTTGATACAGTAGAACTCCACTGAGTCTCTCTCTGCTAATCTTCAAACCTAAAAGATCTCCTACCCTCCCTTTCTAAAAATATTTAAGAATGCTGCAGTAATGCCTCGCTAGTAAAACTTTCTCTTTTATAAAAGTCTAAAGTATATCTATAACATTAAACTACACTTGATAAAGTAAAAATAAAATGTTTATGAAACAGTATCTCTGACTGTTTTCACATTGGTTAGTTAATTAATTTGTAAGAAGTTACTCAATCTACCAGTCATTAGTGTCAATTGGAGCTTGTATTTTCTGTGTTTCTGTCTGGAATTGGTTCTGGTAAAATGAAATAATTAGAAAACAGCAAATCTAATCAAGTACCATTATAGCTGATAAATAAGTTAAAATCTAAATTGACCATTTTTAAATGTATTTATATAGCTTTATGTAATATCCTGAAATTCCATAGACT
Organism: Chrysemys picta bellii; assembly: GCF_011386835.1. NCBI lineage: Eukaryota > Metazoa > Chordata > Testudines > Emydidae > Chrysemys > Chrysemys picta. The sequence continues at coordinate 2,201,458 of NC_088800.1, forward strand.
GACTTGGTGCTGTGATAGGTACATCATGTAAGAATCTGGATTAATTAGGAAAGGAACCAATATTAAAAGTAATTTTTTTGTCTTTGCAATTTGGAATAAACATAATTTAAAAAAAAAACCTATAAAATATTTAGGGAGTGAACACCTGCTGGAAAATGCAGAAAAGAAGTAATTCTGGAGAATGAAAGTGCACAGAAACCTGTGCTATGTTAAGCTTTAATCAAGTGCATCAGTCAGCATTTTCTGCAGTAGCCATTACAGAACAGCATAACATCTTCTTGCACACAAAAAAATGTCACTCAAGAAAAGTTTATGTATTAGTTAGAAATGATCTAATGAGTATGATTGATTCTTTTAATGTTTTTAGAAAAACTTCAACACTAATTTAAATGATGCTTTCCTCTCCAAGTTATATGATGGCTATATTTCCAAGGGAATCGATATTTCCTATACTTTTTTGGTCAATGTCTCCCAGCCTATATAACAGTTTGTCTTTACTCTTGCCATCAAAAAAATAATTATTTTTCCTTTTAAAGAACTGCTTGCATTTGAATAGGTCCAAATTGTATGACTTGAAATTCAATTACTGTTCACTTAACTACTTAGAGCCTATATGCAATATGGGCAGAATTTCTGCCATAATGAGAAGGAAGTTGAGAATAGCCAAGACTAGACCATGCTATTAATAATTTATATTGGTGTTGGTGACCAGTTATGGAGACAAGAACATGCTATCTATGATTCCAGACTCTTCCATCTATTATGGATTCATGTTACTGTAGGAACCTTTCTGTATTTATTTGTATAACTGAATGCTCATACAATATTGTAAAAGTCTCTATTTTTATATCATTTATTTTTGCTGGTCTGTTGCACTAATAATGTCTTTCTATGTATCAAAAACAGATATAAATGATGGAGTCCTCCAAAAGATCTCTCTTGATAAGAATAATTCTTTTGGGGGGATTTATACCATGCTAATCACCTTGATGTCCAAGTACCTGTATTCAAATTTTGTTGACCATGCAATTCTGCTTGTGTGCCAGTTTGATTGTGGTTCCTGCAGAAGCATCTGCTGCTCAGTTAAGCACAGAGAGAGACTGGTAATAGATGTTGGTATTTCAAATTTACTTTTAGGTGGAACTGATTTTTGTTCTTCTAGTTATCTCTGGCATGTGAAAGAACGCCAGGTTTGGAGCCAACCTCGCAATATGGCTGTCCTGTCTCAATCGCAATTAGCTTTGTTGCTGTTTTCTCGACATGGTTAATAGATCTATTTACTCGATATTATTATGAAGGATGTTTGACATACTCTGTGCTTTCTTCTGCTTTTAAATTTTAAATATCACTTCTTTACTACTTAGGAACTATAAACTATGGTTAAAATAGTTATTGGAACAAGCCCTCTGTTGCAGTTCAAAGATTGATTTCTGGATATGTTTTTAGAATTCCAGTGTTTGAAATTCTTACTAAAGCTTTTTCTAATCATTATCATAAGAATGGCCATACTTGGTCAGACCAATAGTCCAGTGGTTGTCAACCGGGGTACACAGAGGTCTTCCAGGGGTACATCAACTCATCTAGATATTTGCCTAGTTTTACAACAGGCTAAATAAAAAGCACTAGCTAAGTCAGTACAAACTAAAATTTCATACGGACAATGACTTGTTTATACTGCTCTATATACTATACTCTGAAATGTAAGTACAATATTTATATTCCAATAGATTTATTTTATAATTATGTGGTTAAAAATGAAAAAGTCAGCAATTTTTCGGTAATAGCAGTGTGACACTTTAGTATTTTTATGTCTGATTTTGTAAGCAAGTAGTCTTTAAATGAGATTAAATTTGGGGGTACACAAGACACATCAGGCTCAACCTTTCCAGACTACTGTACCCCTTTCAGGAGAGTCACTGCGGCAATGTTTTCAGAGAACTATCCACAGTGACTCCAAGGTCTCTGCCTTGAGTGGGAACAGATAATGTAGACTCCATCATTTTGTATATGTAGTTAGGATTATGTTTTCCAATGTGCATTACTTCGCATTTATCAACATTGAATCTCGTCTCTTACTTTGTTGCCCAGTCACCCAGTTTTGTGAGATCTCTTTGTAACTCTTCGCAGTAAGCTTTGGACTTAACTATCTTGAGTAATTTTGTATCATCTGCAAACTTTGCCACCTCTCTGTTTACCCCTTTTTTCCAGATCATTTATGAATATGTTGAACAGCACTGGTCCCAGTGCTGATTCTTGGGGGATCCTGCTATTTACCTCTCTCCACTATGAAAACTGATAATTTATTCCTACCCTTTGATTCCTATCTTTTAATTAGTTACTGATCTATGAGAGGACCCTCCCTCTTTAGTCCATGACAGCTTACTTTGCTTAAGAGCCTTTGGCGAGGGATCTTGTCAAAGGCTTTCAGAAAGTACAAGTACATTATATCCACTGGGTTACCTTTGTCCACGTGTTTGCTGATTCCCTCAATTAATTTTAATAGATTGGTGAGGCATGGTTTCCCTTTGCAAAAGCCATGTTGACTCTTAGGCTTACCAACTAGTAATTGCCAGAATTGCCTCTGGAATCTTTTTTAAAAATTGGTGTTACGTTAGCTATTCTCATTCAGAGGCTGATTAAAGCAATAGGTTACACACACAGTTAGTAGTTCTGCAATTTCACATTTGAGTTTCTTCAGACTCTTAGGTGAATATCATCTGGTCCTGGTGACTTTTATTCCTGTTTAATTTACCAATTTGTTCCCAAACCTCCTCTATCGACACCTCAGTCTAGGACAGTTCCTCAGATTTGTCACCAAAAAAGAATGGCTCAGGTGTGGGAATCTCCCTCACATCCGCTACAGGGAAGATCAGTGCAAAGAATTCATTTAGCTTCTCTGCAACAAGTTTTTCTTCCAGGAGTGTTCCCCACTGATTGTTTGGCAGGCGTCCTGCTTCTGAGGTTCTGGTGTGCTTAACAATTTTTATGCTGTTAGATTTTGTGTCTTTTGCTAGTTGCTCTCCAAATTCTTTTCTGGCCTGCCTAATTATACTTTCACACTTGACTTGCCAGTGTTTATTCTCTTTTTCTATTTTCCTCAGTTGGATTTAACTTCCAGTTTTTAAAGTATGCCTTTTTACCTCTGCCTTTTTCACACTGTTTGGCCATGGTGGCATTTTTTTGGTGGTCCTACATTTTGGGGGGAGAGACGGGGGGTGTAGATTTAGTTATGGTGTTTTTTAAAAGCTTTAATGCAGCTTGCAGGCATTTCACTCTTGTGACTGTTCCTTTTAATTTCCATTTAAATTTCCATTTCCTCATTTTTATGTAGTTGCCCTTCGTGAAATTAAATGCTACTGTGGTGGGTTTCTTTGGTATTCACTGCCCCCCTACCTTACAAGCATGTTAAATTTAATTATATTATGATCACTGTTACTGAGCGGTTCAGCTATATTCACCTATTGGACCAGAAGAGGACACTCTTCTTAAGGTACCTTATCTGAGGACAACTTAGATCTGAAATGTTTGTGCTAAATAAGAAAACTATTGTCAATTTTTATAGCCAAACTGAGTTGTTATATCCTTATCCTAAGTGCACAAACAAGCCTCTTATGTACACTTAAAACTCTTGCATTTGCGTGACGGGGACTGAAAATAAAAACTAATCTTCCTCCTCAGTTTCTTTATATGCGCTATTGAATGGAAATATCTGTGCATATGCAGGGCGTTTACATTTTCAAGTAACTATTGCAAACATAATAAATCCTCACTACATCTCTGAAGGACTCTTGTAGGAGGTGGCGTATACAGCTAGGCAGGTACACACATCCTGAAGAGGTTATAGATCCAATGGACTAAACAGAGTCCTAGGAGAAACTCAAAAGTAGCAGGCCATTTAGTGCCCTCCAAAAGGAAACAACGAGCCTTAACTTTGAGCTCTAGGTGCTGTCCTGCACCCAGAGTGATATTTGCATCCTCTGTCTTGTGCAGAGCGAAAGCAGAATGTTTTGGGTGATGCCTCCCTTTAAAATAGAATGGATGCTGTAACCAGAAGATGCCGTAGGAGTTGGGAATGACAGTTGGGATGTTGGAACTGGAAAGTTCTGGGGCAGTTGGGGAGAGATGGAACGTTAATCCCAAGAGTCTATAGCAACTGAAGGTGGATTTGGATAGCTGGAGAAAGCGCCGTGACAGCAGCAGGATCCTTTTGAGGAAGATTTTAATAGGAAGCAGGACAGTGTAGATGAAAAGAACTCTGTAAGGGACATGGGGAAAGAATTGCAGGGATGGAATAAAAGGAGAAACCAATCTGAGCAAGGGAAAGGTGGCGGAAAAAGAGACTGAAAAGATAAACGTGCCTCCGTTTCTTCCTTGGAAGGGTTTGAATTGCTGCCTCAGGCCTTAAAATATGAGCTTTGTTTTTCCCCATTGGCAAAATTCTTTGCTCCCCAGGCCACGTTCTGCCTTTGTGTAAAATTCCTGCAGATGTTCTGGTGAGTTCTGCAAGGTGATGAATATAGCCCAAAGGCGGAATTGACTCTGGTGAAGGGTTTAACTGGTTGGGCAGTAATCATTGATATATACAATGTGGCATCATTGGCGGTCATAGACATGATTTTTTGAGTAGGGAATTGTGGGTTGATCTTATTTAGTTATACATGAATGCATGGCTTTTAAGTTTAGGTCAGGAGCAAGTAATATTTATTTTATTTGTTTTTATTTTTTGGTTCAAAGTGGGATTTTGGTTGCTCTGGATTGCTGGCCTTTACAATTTTTTCTTGCCTGTGTGCTCTAAATGGAAATATATGTCTTAGAACACGTTGAACTGAGATGCAAAAATCCCAGTGAATGTCCAACTGACTTCAATTTGTGAGGATTTCAGAAGTTTCTTTGTTTAGTTTTAACTTTGCATCTAAATCCACTACAATCTGTGACCTTGTGATACAATTGTTGCAAATAATGGTCCACTTGGAGAGACAGCTCTAGAACTTAATATTAACTTTTGAGCAACTAATTCATTTACATTTCTTATGTCTCTTACACAGGGCTGGCTCCAGGGTTTTGGCCGCCCCAAGCAGTCCAAAAAAAAAAAAAAAAAAAAAAAAAAAAAAAAAAAAAGCCGTGATCGCGATCTGCGGCGGCAATTTGGCGGAAGGTCCTTCGCTCCGAGCGGGAGTGAGGGACCATCCGCCGAATTGCTGCCAAATAGCTGGACCTGCCGCCCCTCTCCCGAGTGGCTGCCCCAAGCACCTGCTTGCCAAGCTGGTGCCTGGAGCCGGCCCTGCTTTTACAGGTAAGCAGTACAGGTGAGGGAAGGTAGCATTTCCCGCTTATTAAATTGAGAGCCGTGGCGCTTACTAGAATTGTGTGAATAATGGGTTCTTAGGTTTGCTGGCAATTTGAAAAATTGGGTAAAAAACATTTTTGGTCAAACAAAATGTTTTGATTTTGACCATTTAAAACATTTTTATTGTTTTAAAAAAAATTTAAAAGGAAATTTTGAAACAAGTAATTTTGAACCAAAAAATTGAAGTTCTTTGTTGAGAAAATGTCAATCTGAAATACTTTGACATATTTGGAATTTTGTAGGTGTTTGTTTCAGTTAAAAAAAAATCTGGCATCATGGGATTTGCAAAACATCTCTATCACTGGATCTAAATTTTTTTTTCCGTCTCCCTCTCTTCTCCCCTCCCCCCCCCCCCCCCCAAAAAAAAATAAAAGGCTTTAGTACAAAAAATTTTGCCCAGCTCTGACTCTCAGAAATTAGGAGCAGCTGTGGCTGCAATGGATTTGATACACTTAACCTTTGTGTATGGAACTTCTCTGCATATATGTTTTGGGGATGACTTCTGACTGTTCCTTCACTAATTGTAAACTTAACCAATTTACCCTTTAAAAGTGTGCTTCTAATTTAGACAAACAGTTTAATATTCTTTGCAGGTAAGAGGTGATGTAATTTTATCTGCATGTATAGTATGTGCTCTTAGAAATGGTGGGGGAAGATAAGGTTACCGGACATGTTCCTTAGTACGCACCTTTCCTCTGCCTAGGGGGAGAGCTTATGATTTTGACTTCAGAAGAGCAGCACTGCTATTCCTCATGGAGCCATGGGAGGGTGCTGCTGGATTGGCCAGCATCTCTTGCTTGACTCATGGTGAGGACTGCATTCTTTTGGGTTTTAAATGAGTTGTATGTTGCTAGACTTCTGGAGACAAGGGGATAGGTTTTTTTTTTTTTTTCTTTCTTGAAAAAGGCTTGAAAAATAAACACTTTTTTTATTTGCAGTAATTGTTTGTAGTACCTTGAGAACCTTTAGGCAGCAGCCACTAATTCAAAAGGCAGACTATGCTCTGTCCCCCAGAAAATGAGTATGAGTGCAAATGCACATACACCTCTACCCCGATATAACGCTGTCCTCGGGAGCCAAAAAATCTTACCGCGTTATAGGTGAAACCGCGTTATATCGAACTTGCTTTGATCCGCCAGAGTGCACAGCCCCGTCCCCCTGGAGCGCTGCTTTACCGCGTTATATCCAAATTTGTGTTATATCGGGCTGCATTATATCGGGGTAGAGGTGTATATGTATAGCAGGGATGTCTTGGGCCTGGAAAAAGTTTTCTTTCAACTGACATACGTGAGCATTTAAAAAAAAAACAAAAAAACACAGACCACCCAAAATGTCCTTGGTGTTTGGAACTAATTTTATAAACCTAATCAGTCTTCCTCTCTTCTTGCTTGTAAGCAATAACCTGCCCCTGAAAGAATTGATTTTATGGCCACACAAACTGATGTGATCTTATTCAGAGATGTGTCCTGTGTGTATCAACGTACATAGCTTCATTACTGTAGTATCTGAGTGACTCACAATCATTAATGGATGTTATTCTCTACACCTGGTGAGGTAGGGAAGATGGTTCTGTCCATTTTACAGATGGGAAACCGAGGCACTGCATAGATTAAGTGATTTGCCTGATATCACACAGGAAGTTAATTGAATCCAGCAGGTCTCTTGAGTTCCAGTCCACTGCTTTATCCACTAGACCATCTGATATTTCTTAGGCTACATCTACACTACGGGGGGGGTGTCGATTTAAGATACGCAAATTCAGCTACGCGAATAGTGTAGCTGAATTCGACGTATCGCAGCCGACTTACCCCGCTGTGAGGACGGCGGCAAAATCGACCTCCGCGGCTTCCCGTCGACGGCGCTTACTCCCACCTCCGCTGGTGGAGTAAGCACGTCGATTCGGGGATCGATTGTCGCGTCCCATCGGGATGCGATAAATCGATCCCCGAGAGGTCGATTTCTATCCGCCGATTCAGGCGGGTAGTGTAGACCTAGCCTTACATAATATAGATGTAGGACAGTTGCCATTTGGCTCTGGCTACAATTAAATAATTTACATTCTATTAAACCGTGAGACTATCTATGTAACTCTAGAACTAATAATGGCAACTCATTGACTTGTATGTTGGTTCTTCTGAAAATGTGCTGACGGAGTGATGTGATGATCGCTTTTGCCATCTCCTGGTAATGATTTACCCAGTCTTGCTTGCATCATCTGTGTCTGTGAAACAATTTAGTTGGACAACATCTGTCATACATAAGGTATCCCAAAGTACCCTGCAGTCATGAGCTGGACACTGCAAGGTGTGTAAGTGCCAGTGTTCATCTTGACAGCTGCTCTATGGAACCTGTTTAATTGGAATCTGTCTCTTCCCCGCCCACCCCAGGAGATCTGCTACATCTAGAGAGAGAGAACGGCTATTTTCTGGGCATTCTATCTGAGCAGGAATTGAATTTCATAGTTTTCCTGCCACATTGCTCTTCCCCCCCCCCCCCTTAGTACTAATTATACAAAAGTAACTGGATTAAATTTTATGGCCTTTCAGATTAGAGGATCTAATGGTCCCTTCTTGCTTTAATCTAGATATATTATAGCAACTGCTTAGTATGGAATGTGAAACAGTAGAACCTCTCTGATTTGCACTAGCAAATGGAAACCCATTAAGGAATACTGAATGCTGTCAATTAGTGAATATTGAAAATATAATTAATTCATATCTTACTTATTCCACTTACTGAAATGCGTAGTTAGATTCTAATTACAGCAGTTACAAGGCTGCTTCATGCAGCTTTGAAGGCTTGTTGTAGGGTAGGTGTCCCCTTAAAAGAAATGTGCCCAGCTCTCCTGTTCCAGTCCGGCTGTGCCCTGGCTGGGTGTAAGGAGGAGGGTGGGGCTGCCCTGGGAGGTATAGGTGGGAGCCTGCTCAAGGGCAAGAGAGTGGGGACTCCACAGCAATGAGAGGGAGAGCTCCAAAGAAGCAGAGCTGGGTTAAACGCTTCAGGGAGGGGATGCCCCTGGTGGAGGGAACCGTGAGAGTTCCTAGATGGGCAGTGGAGTCAGAGCAGGCTGAAGAAAGCAGAAGGCAGTCAGGGAGGAGGAGGGGTTGCCTACAGCTCTTCACCGCTAGTGAGGGTTGAAGGTTGAGAGCAGCAGACTGAGATCCCTGGTGGGGCTCTGAGCCAGAGAGCTGAAGCTGAAAGCTGGGGAAAGAGGGTGGTGAGGCTAATGATGTCTCTGGGTAAGAGCTGCAACCGTACCTGGGAAAGAAACAGTGCAAAGTACCACCCCAGCTAGAGGAGCTGGAGTGAGGTCTGAGGAGAGATGCTAGCACCATGCTGGGGAGCTGGGGTGTGGTGTGAAATGCCCGAGCTGTACTTGGTGTTGATGGACAGTTGGGATTTGAAAGATGGAATGTATTCTTTGGACTGTGCTGGATTATGATAGTGGGACTCTTGTTATGATTTTCATGTATGGGACTTCTGTAATCAATTAACCCTGCCAAGGGTTAGTTATATGTGGAAAGCTTGAGTGGAGTTACTGGAGACTCTGAAATAAAAGGGAAAACTGAGGCAGACACACCAGTTGGGCTACAGGCAGGCACTGCCCCATCACAAATCTCTTCCTGCAGATCAGAGGATACTTGTTTTGTAGGCTACTGTTGATCTTTATGGTCACCAGACAGATTCATCAGACCTTGGCTGTAAAGCTTCATGGGTGGGAAAGGGACATACACAGCAATCCAGAAAGCCAAGAGTGCCACAGGCACAGATGAGCCATGATTGCTGATCAAACTGTCTAGAAGAACTGCTTTTTCTAAGTTTATGCAGCTGTACCACCTTTGAACAGACTTAACTTTAAATGCTTTGTATCCATATCTCTTCACAATTGAAATAAACCAGAATGGGGGCTCCAGGAGTGTCAAAAATGCACCTGTTTCTGTAGCAGGCTTCTGAAAAATGGACTGAAACATGCTTCTATATTTCAGTTGACTGTTGAATAACCTCTCAACATCTGGGCTGATGGGTGAATATTCCATTCTATATATTGAGAACTCCCACTTCTGCTAATCTTACACATTTGCAGTAAGAGGCTACTCAGTCCTTTAGTCTGACTGGAATTGTAATAGGGGTAGAGGAGAGGTAGAGTTTCTCATGATTCTAATATCCTAAAACCTGAGTATCTAATGTGAATCCTCTCGGAGAATATCAGTCTTAAGTTAAAGAAATTTGGTCTTTAAGAGGGTCATTAACTGTACTGTAGGTGACTAAGTTACTGTTTGCTGTAGAGTCCGGTTAATGTAAGAAACATGATGTTGCTGTAGATTGCAGAATTACATATAAACAGTAAGAGTACCTTCATGGGAGAGGAATTTGAAGATTTTTAAAAATTCAAAAGACCCTGATGAGAAGATGCTGAAATTTATTTTGATGCCTGATAAATACATTAAAAAATTCTCAGCATGGAAACATTTTCATTTGGGACTTTTCTTTATTATAAGTATGAAGAGGGTCAACTCTTCCCATGCAGGAGACCAGGAAACTCAGTCTGTGTATGCTCGTTCCCAGGGTTGGCTCCTCTGCAAAATAAGAAGGGGCTTTGGCCCCCAAATCCATGCATCCATTGAGAGCAGCTAGATTGTTGTGGTTCTGCAGTGCTTCCCACCCACCCTTGGCTCGGGCCCCTCTACCAGCGTGAGTGACAGACCCTAGCATACCGAACTGCTGCTGGCCAGATTCTCCCTTGAGAGGAATTTCACACTGTAGTGAGGGAACCACCCTCAAATGATGTCCCCATGAATTTAGAGCTGGAATCCCCTTGGAGAGATGATACCTTGCACAGCAATCTTCCTACTGCCCCCTCCCAACTGCTAGTGCCCTGTCCCCATGTGGAACCATGGGAAGGCCTCCACTGGGGCGGGGGGGGGGGGGGAGGACACCACTGACACCGCCCATCAGTTCACTGCATGCTGTAAATGTATGTACCAGTCAGAAGCCAGAGCAGATCATCTGGCCCATATGTGATATTTACTCTTTGGTTTCAGAGCAAGCTAGAGAACCATTCCTCAGGAAGTGGTCATTGCTACAGGAGGTTTGGTCTGTTACCCTGTTGCAAACGTTTTGAAATTCATTGCAAACATCTGTTGAGATTTCAAGGATTTTGTAACCATTTTAATAATAAGCCCCATAAAGCCAGCCTGAAGGCACAGTGTTGTTTGAATGAATTCCAGCTAGCCTACAAGCTACAAAGAGTGGGAGACATTTTTTTTATGAAAGAATGGGACAATAACTGTGCCCCCTAGAGGCTGGAATCCTCTTGGATACAATACCAGAGACAGCAAAAAATGGGGGAAGTTGCACATACCATTTTGTATATTAGTTACAAAACCAGCTGAATGTCATCTCCATTTTGTGACTAAGGACAAAATTTTCAGATCTGCTAATTTTGGGTGTCCAGAGGAGAAAGGCTGCACTCTATTTTCAAAGGTTCTGAGCACCCACCACTCCCACTGACTTCAACTGGAGGGGCCCATATAAATACGTAGTTAGATCTTTCTTCAGATTGGTACTGTGAAGTTTTATTAGACAAATGCTTTACATAAACCTTAAAATGAAACCCCACAAAATATGACTCTGTGAACTATTTCAGTCCTTTAACATGTGAAGGGAATCTTCTGTCAGGGATTGCATAGGAAGTTAATTGCTTGATGCCGTCTCAAAAAGAAATAAAGAATATATGGAATAAAAGTAAAGACCACCTTTACCAAACCTAAACCATTAGTGCAGTGCTACAGGGGGACTTTGTGTGTTGAAAACTCCCGCTGGAAGCATTTACCTCTTGTGTACGGCACACACTCAAAGAGAGAGCTTCCAAACAAAGCGTCGTTACTAAGCATCCTCAAACCGCAGAGGGATTCTCTTTTGCTCAGCTGGACAGAACCTTGGAATGGTAACTGCTGCTGTGAAAATAATGTCCTCTATATGAAAAACATGTGGGGATGTTTTTTTAGGATGAGATTTTTGTTTTTGCTACACTAGGTCATTAAAGTAGAATGATTTTTTCCTTCCCCATGAGCTCCAATTTAGCTTAGTAAAACCATCATACCAGTGAATTTGGAATAAATGGCAATCGCCACTAATTAATCTGCTCATTGACTGCCCTGAAGCTTCATCTCTGCATGTACTGAGATACAACTTCTATTTGTGCCAATTCTATTCTATATGCCAATATTGATACTACTGACCGTGATGTTGTTGACTCACCGATTTGCTTTGGTTGGGGTACCTAGGAACTTGCTGAGTGGTTTTGTTCTTTTCCCAGAGAGAGATCCCAGCCTGTGGCAGTGGGCCATGCTCATCTGTCCTGGGGCTCTCTTGCAGGGTTCAGTCCTGTCACCCATCTTTGCCGACGTGCATATGAATCACTGTGGAAGGTATTACACTTCGGGTTTCTGGACCTAGTACTCCAGCTGAGGCCTCACCATTGCCCAGTAGAGTGGGACAGTTACCTCCTGTATTTTATCCAATAATTGGATCCATGTATGTATTTCAAGTTCCTTGCAAACAGCTTGTATAAAGCATGGTTCTGAACACACCCAAAGTGGCCTGGTTCTAGATGGGTTAACTGGCTTCACAGGGTAAAGTTCTTCAAGATGCAGGGATATACATGTGCAAAGTCCTGATCTGAGTATGAATTGGGTTATTGCATGTGTACAAGAGAGTTTTCACACTTTTTACAATACAGACCTCAGTAACTATCAACCGGTGAAACTGATTTTCCCCTACTGCACAGTATATTGGTGGTGGTGTGCATTTTAATTTGCCAAATTTGTTTTGACAATGTACTGTGTTTACCTCAGACCAAATCTTTTGGAGTCCTTTGTCTGTTTCTTGCTTTCTAGGAATTTTCAACCGTAAATCATGGCATACAAAAACATTTGTGAATGTTTCATTGCCTGAGTTAAGGCATATTTAATGTATCAAAACAAGAAGCGCTCCTAATTTTTCTCGTGTCTGCATTTTATGAAAGACAGTGATGATCCAAAAAAAAAAAAAAAAGGGGCCTCATGAAAACCCCATGACTAGAATTTCATTTAGCAGATTGTTGGAGACTCGACTCTACAGCTTTACCCCAAAGATTTCGGATTAGAAATCTGATCAGGTGTTAATGCTGATCCTTCTGCAGCTGCTACTGTGCAGTCTATGGTAGAGTTAGCTCAAGATTTCTTCTGTAACAGTGTTGCTGGAGAGAGAGGGTGTTATGAAAGAGACAGGACCCCCCATGCGTCACAGAGAGACTCTGATTTGAGGGGATTGACCTCCCTGACTCAAAAAGAACAATGAACAGGAAACGCCACAAGTCACAATCTACTGAATCTATTGCCCACTGTCTGGGAGAAGCCTGTGTAAGGGAGAACAGGACTCATAGATCAAAGAAGCATTTGCTTAAAGGGCAGCTCTAAATTATTGCCAGTGTGTGTTTAGTGGAAAGACAGGCCTGAAAATTTGCATTCACAGTCTTACACCCCTACCACCGCAAGTGCACAAACAGGTGTACGATCCCAGGGGGAAAGGGCCAGTCTGTAGAAACAAGTGAAATTTGCTCGCACAGAGAAAATACAAATTCCATCCACGGAAGATGCAAAAGAAAATGAAAAATCGATAGTATTTGTGAATGAGTAAGCCAGCTCCTCTGCCTCTCTGGGGACACCTTCCTGTTTAGTGAAGAATATCAAAGGGGAGAGGATGGCACTGTATCTTCATATGTTAGAGAAAATTATAAAAATTGTTGCTTAACAAAGGGGGGGTTTGTTGGTGATTTATTTGGCTGAGTTACTAGGAAGGGATTAACACGCATCCCATACAAACCTCCTGTGTGTGCGTGTGTACGTACACACACACACACACACACACACACACACTCTCTCTCTCTCTCTGTTCCAGATTTAGTTTTTGCCATGGTTCAGAAACTGCAGCTTGACGTATCATACACATGATATGTCCCAGAAGGCCCTGCTGGTAAACTAGTTTAACAGAATGAAACTGAGTTTGCAGGACAACACACAACAGTCCGAGAGCTTCACTCCCCACATTTTAAAGAATAAACTGACACATGTTTTAGGTACTAAGGCCTATCAATCACTATAATGAAGCCCCTTGGAAAAACGGACCATGACAGAGTAATCTCTGCTCAGATGACACTGGCTCTATTCTGATTTAAATGTAAGTGTGTCTAACTCATGAAAGACGCCATAACAAAGCCCTAAATGCTTTGGAAAGAGAAAAACACTCCCCCCGTCCCCCAGGTGGTATTGATCTGCTTTATTTTGTTAGAAATTTAATACAAGGGTTATTTTATTCAGTTTCCTCAACCAATATCAAAGTCCCCCAAACTCCTGACTTTTCCCCACTGATTCTCAGTCAATATCAAATGATGTTGAATTTAAATAGATTTTGGATTGTAATAAGATAAGTGAGGGTAAAATTTATACATAAATGGATCCTTAAGTGAATGAAGACAACAGGTGGCTGTTTAATGTACTGTGTCATTTTCTTGGGACTTGTATCTAGATGGCAGTTGAGATAGCTGCATATACATGGTGTGGTTTCTGGTTGTAGTTTCCAGCTTCTATTGGACAGAGGAATTTGAGCAGATATGTATACAAATTGTTTTTTAGATTGGCTGTAATTGGGGAAAAATTGATAATGTACTGAGTAAAGAACAAAACCTCAAAGGATCTCTTCAGTTTAGTTAATACTACTACTAGTAATAAATACCTAGCATTTTTTTCATCTACATAGCTTCAAGAACTTGGATAAGTATTACAATTCCCATTTTACATAGTGGGGAAACAGGACAAAGAGAGGTTAAGTGACTTGCCCAATGCAAGGTAATGGCAGAGTAAAGAATAAAACTCAGGTTCCTTATTGCTAGTGCCAGGGCCGGCTCTGGCTTTTTTGCCGCCCCAGGCAAAAAAGCCTCCCGCCGTCCCCGTCCCCCCCAGGGGAGGGCAGCGAGCCCCGCCGGGGAGAGCGGAGCCCCGGGGGCCAGAGCGCCGGGGGAAGGGCGGCAAGCCCTGCCGGGGCTCCGCTCTCCCCGGGGGCCAGAGGCTGTGCCGGGGGGAGGGCGGAGAGCCCCGCTGGGGCTCCGCTCTCGACGGCGGCCAGAGGCTGTGCTGGGGGGAGGGCGGAGAGCCCCGCCGGGGCTCCGCTTTCCCCAGTGACGAGCCCGGTCGCAGCCCTGCTCTCGGGCCGGAGCGCTGCGCCGCCCCCCTCCAGGTGCCGCCCCAAGCACCAGCTTGGTGGGCTGGTGCCTGGAGCCGGCCCTGGCTAGTGCATGGCTCTAACCACAAGACATAACTGCTTCCCTCATAGCTGGATAATGCTTCCAAACTCTGCCCAACTTCTTTTGTCTAGAATTCCCATGAGAAATAAAGCTGGTTGACAAAATTAAAAAAAAAAAAGACAAACTGTGACAGTGGGAATTTTCTGTAATATGTTGTATTAATATGGTGGTGTGAAACCCTGACACCCCAATATTCACCACTGTCATGTAATTAGGATGTGGTTTGTACAAAATATGCCTTGTGAGGTATCATTCTAAAAGTCTCCATCTGCTAGACATTACTATCTCATTGGATTGTATGTGCTATCGTTGTATGTGAAGTTATGAAGTTTAGCTATGTATGTGTGACAAACATGTTGCGAGGTTGAACACACCCACAAGCAGCCTTTCAGGTACAACAATAAAAAGGCCAAACAATGTTAATGGCTCATTGAAGAAATACACACAAGCACAAGGATTACCCCAGGAACTGTGTACAATAGAAACCTCTCAAAGATAGCCCTACACAATGGGAACAGTTTGACCCAGGTCACAGCAAAAGAGCCTTCCAGCAAGTGGGAAGAAGATATGAAAGGAGGACAATGACATCATGGGGGGTCCTCACTCTCCCTGCAACAACACACCTGGAAACACTGAGGGGCATGGACTGAACTGTGGGAAGTGATGGTCCCAGGCTAGAAGGATCTTTAGCTGTGTATGAAAACCTGGGAAAGCCAAGACAGCTTGTGCCTTAAGAATCTGCCAGCCTGTTTATCGCTCAGGGTGAGAATTTGCTAATTTATATCCTATCTATCTAGCGTGTTAAGCTCAGTTTGCGGTTTTTGTTTATTTACTAAGATAATCTGCTTTGATCGGTTCGCTATCCTTTATAATCACTTAAAATCTACCTCTTGTACTTAATAAACTTGTTTTTGTTTTCTAGACACCAGTTTGTGCAATTCATAACTGGGGGAGGGGGTGACAAGCTGTGCATATCTTCCTCCACATTGAGGGAGGGAACGATTTTCCTGAGCTCACGCTGTACAGATTTCTGTGCAGCACAAAACAATACAATTTTGGGTTTACACTCCAGAGGGGGTATGCATTTGAGTGCTGGGCAATTCCTTAGCTGAAGCCTTCCCAGACAGAGATGATCTCAGTGTCTGTGTCTTTCTGCAGCTGGATGTGTCCCTTCCTGTGTCTGTGCTAGAGGAGGCTTGAGGGCCTGGCTTTGGAGGACAGGGTGAGGGAGTCCAGGCTGGTGGAACAGGCATGCTCAGTGATACCCCAGTACATCAGGTGGTATCCCAGAAGGGGAAGCAACCTGTCACAGGTGGATGCCTCAGTTTCCCCTATGTGCTGCATGCTTAACTAAGGAGTGGGAAAAGATTGTTTACTCTTTCCAGAGACCCAGACATATAAGAGTGACTGACACCTAGCTGTCTGCACCCTGGACCCATGTCCACGGAGAGTCCGAGAAGACAATGGCCACTCCAATTGCCTGGACATTTGTTACCTAGCACTTAATGACCATGAAAGGCCCACTCCTCCGCAGAAAGTCAACCATGTTTGATCAGATGGAGAACAAAGGGCTGAGGAAGGCTAGATGGGAGCAGGCTGCTGGGAACTGGGATAGAAGAGGGGTCAGAGAGCTCTGGGCTTGGGGCTGACCAAGATGGACCATGCTGTAACTTTCTGTTCTCTATGCTAACCAGACATCTGATAAACTGCTTTTACAATGCTGGCTGAGAGTCATTATAGATGCTGCCTTTGGATGTATATATTTCTTTCAGGTGTCCAACTAGGGTGGACTTGAAGGGAGCGGACGGTGAGAAACAGGGGTGCTGAAGGCTCTGAGGTTCATCTAAAAGAACAGTGAAGCTAAGTAGCTTACCCTAGTGAGTAAGACTGGGGGGTGTTGGCACACTGAAGGGCTCCTCTCAGGGACTGTTCCAAAGCACTAGACCTCTGGATCCATGACAAAAGCAGGGACAAAATTTTCACAAACATTTTTTGACGGGCTCTAATTAGAAATCTTTAAATGGAATTCCTTATTCCCATTGGGTCAAAAATCCTTCAAGAATAGCCTTTCAAATGATGTTTTGATGTATCTGTTTCTTGGTGAACTCAAGAAGGGGGAAAAGCTATCAAAAAGTTTCCAAAAGGAGGCTTGAATTTTGAGTGAGAGCATGGATTGGTTTATGCTTTAATGGAAGTGGTTTTCCTATCCCTTCCACTTAGACACAGTTACTGGAAAGCGTTTCGGAGCAGATTAAGAAATACGATATTACTTTTACAGAAGGGACAAAATTATGATCTGAAAATAAGTCCTATGTTATTTCAGAATCTGTTTATGAAAGGTTGTTGGTTGGGGCCCATACTATGCAAATAAAGTGAAAACCCCGAGATTCTATAGTGGAAACAAAGCCATATTATCTTTTCCTGACAAATGCAATTTTCTTCTCTTTTAAAAGCAGAGTAGGTCTATTTTAATTGATTAATTCCAGCTAAAATGGACTTTCTAACTTCAGTTTGGAATATGACTTTCATATCAATACCTTATTTTATATAAAATGAATATAATGGAGCTTTAACCATGCTGGCATACATAGCTATGATAAGACATAAATTTGGAAGAGATAATGACATTTTTCTTAACAGCTTTAGTGTTTGTCTATAGTATTTCACTGATGGCCAGCATGGACTAATATTACTGAACTGCACCAATAGAAAAGACACATTTTTAGTGAGGTTACTTCCAGGAATACAGAGAAAATACCATTCAGAGCAAGTTTTGTTAATATGACCTTTCTGTACTGCTAAAAAATGAAGCAGTATCTCCTTCTAAACCACACTAATACGAGTCTGAAGCAATATTTTTCTTCAAGTGATGAAGTCCCATCAAAAATAATTAAAAGAATTCATATGCCAGTACTTAGAATTGGAAAGGATGCATACAGTGATTGCTATCTTGGATTAAAAACACTTGGAAGGATTTCAAAGGAGAATCTTATAAAGAATGCATAACCACAGCTCTAAAAAAAAAAAAAAAAAAAAAAAGTTTATGGTGATCTAACTTTAGTATTCCCTTAGAGATACGTCTAAGGCATCCACTTACATTTATATTTCTTACAGGAAAGGAAAGGATGCCTTCTGAGTTGACATGAAGTCCCTGTAGACATTTTTTTTTTTTTGATAATCAAGTTTGTCTTATTGCTTGAAAGCCTTTTGAAGGAGCATTTAAGTAAATTTATTTGTGTACGAGCACATCAGAGCTAGACAAGTACCCTGTGTTACAGCTATTTTATAAGAGAAGTTCTTGTTGACTGATAAATACCCCGAAGAGACATATTAATTTAAACCCACTAATGTCAGATGGAATTACTGTTCAGCTAGTACATTGAAAGCTCACTCCTATTTTTTTTCCAGCAAGATGATACGTATTTTCCCTCTAGAATTAAGACCTTTAATAAAAGCAATGAGATTACTTTAAGTACTATGATTGTGAGATATGAGATTTGTTTCTTGGACTGACTTGCTTGGTAATTTATTGGGTGACTGATTGCCAATGAAAAGCCTCGGATTACATCAGCAAAAGGTGGTTTTCAGCAGATTGACTTCCCCCCCCAGGAATCTGTTTTGAAGGGTACCAGATTTTGTTCTATACTTTATTGACAAAGTTACACAAGAAATCTTCATCAAAATAAAGTGAAGTCCATAGTCCTTAACTGAGATGGGCTGAGGAAGCTACGTTTTGGTTTGGCAAATCTTCCTTGGTCTGGTTTTGTCAAAATCTAGGCTGGATCCACTTTCTCCAAACCAAGTTGGAAGATGGGATGTTTTGGAGAAAAAGTTTTGGTATGGGCCAACTCTACCTACCAATCAATATACCTTCCAGCAAAGTAAGGAATTAGTGTAACTTTGAAACGTTCAAAGGATGCTATACTCTCCCCTCTTGCTCTTCTAGCCTCGTAGCAAATCAAGACTTGCACATCTTTTAACCTCGCCCCTCAGTATGCTGTGGGGTCTATTCTTTGTTTAATTGTAAAAATAGATGCTTTTCTGATCAGGATACAATCCCACCTCTAGCACTAGTCAGATTATCCAGTAGCGACAAAATGTCTTGTTGAACTTTTGCCATTTCAGATTTCTAATTCAAAAGCCAGGAGAAACACATTGTCAACTCTCAGGGGAGAATTTCGCCCTTTATGGAGGAGAAATGGAATGGTTTGACAGTTCACTTTCATTTTTTTCTGATGTGACCCAAGCTTAGTCATTCCCCACTGATTGTTTGGCACTGGAAAATGGAGGCTAATTTTCATGTTCAGAAGCGCTATTAGCTAGAAATCTGACATCCCAAAACTACTGATCTGAGAAATCCTGAATATTTTTGATTCTTCAAAAGTGAGGAAGTATTGGGGTGGAGTCATAAGTATATTGATTAAGATTCTCAGATTGGCAGCGGAGTTGCTCTCTTATATTGCCCACGTATATATTATTTGCATCTCCAAGAACAACACATCAAATAAAATATTGTGGCTGATAGGTAGCTCATAAACAAGTTCAGATGGAATGAATATTCTTAAAAAACACACATACATTATTACTTATGATGATGATTTGTAGAACACCAGCATGTGCTCGGTGCTGTACAGACAGGTATTATGACAGTCCAAAACCTGCTCAGGTACACAAGGAAACAATTGGACTTTGCACTCCTGTAACTGAGAGAACAATTTGGTCCAAGTTCCCTGCCCAGCCAGCTTACTGTCTAAATAGAAAATGTGATGAAGGATGGAAGACTACTAAAAACAGAGTGAGTGAGCTGTGATGTTTAGTGTGTGTCTTATTAACGCCATGATTTGTGTTGTTGTTCCAGTTGTTAATTACCCTCACTGTCAAAAATTTACACCTTATTTCTAGTCTGAATTTGTCTAGCTTCAACTTCCAGCCATTGGATTATGTTAGACCTTTTGCTGTTAGACTAAAGAGCCCAATATTAGATATTTGTTCCCCACTTAGATACTTATAGACTGTGATCAAGTCACCCCTTAGCCTCCTATTTGTTAAGATCTTTGAATCTATCATTATAAGGCAGGTTTTCTAATCCTTTATAATTCTTGTGGCTCTTCTCTGAACCCTCTCCAATTTATCAACATCCTTCTTGAACTGTGGGCACCAGAATTGGACACAGGATTCCAGCAGAGGTTGCACCAGTGCCAAATCTGGAGATAAAATAAACTCTCTGCTCCTACTCAACATTCCCTGTTTATGCAGCCCAGGATCGCATTAGCTCTTTTGGCCACAGCATGAGACTAGGAACTCATGTTCAGCTGATTGTCCACCACGACCCCCAATTTTTCCCCCCAGAGTCAGTACTTCCTAGGATAGAGTCCTCCATCAAGTACGTATCTTTGTTCATAAATATATATATTTACATTTAATTGTATTAAAGCACATTGTTTGCTTGCACCCACTTTACAAAGCGATCCAGATTGCTCTGTATTGGAGACCCATCTTCATTATATACCACTTCCCCAATTTTTGGGTCATCTGCAAACTTTATCAGTGACGATTTCTATTTTCTTTCAAGTCATTGATAAAAATGTTAAATTGCATAGGGTGTGTTTCCAGTCAGGGTCACCCTATGCGCTCAATTACATAGGGTGACCCTGACTGGAAACACACCTACTTGATGACGATTCCCTGTTTACAGTCACATTTTGAGACCTATTAGCTAGCCAGTTTTCAATCCATTTAATGTGCACCCTGTTGATTTTCTTCTAGTTTTTTAATCAAAGTGTCATGGTACTAACTCAACCCCCTTACAGAAGTCTATGTATCTTATATCAACACTATTACCTTTAGCAACCAAACATGCAATCTCACGTAAAAACATAAGAATGGCCAAAGTGAATCAGACCAATGGTCCAGTTAGCCCAGTGTCCTGTCTTCCGATAGTGGCCAGTGCCAGGTGCTTCAGAGGGAATGAACAGACCAGGGAATCATCAAATGATCCATCCCGTCATCCACTCCCAGCTTCTGACAGTCAGAAACTAGGGATACCCAGAGCACGAGGTTGCGTCCCTGACCATCTTGTCTAATTGCCATTGCTGGACATATCCTCCAGGAATTGATTTAGTTCTTTTTTGAACCCCATTATAGTTTTGGCCTTCAAGTTAGTTGACAGGATCTATTTTCCATAAACCCATGTTAATTTATATTAAAATTACCTTCTTTTAATTAATTAATTTATTGAGTCCCACCTCAGCCACTCCATTATCTTGCCCAGGATCAATGTCAGACTGACAGGCCTACAATGCCCTGGATCATCCTGTTTACCATTTTAAAAGCATTGGTATTGCAAGAAGGTTCTCGTTCTCTGAAACGGGAACCTGCGAGGATGGGAAGTGTCATGTGTCTTGTTCCCATTGGTTTGAGAGTAGCCAGAGAACGCCACATGGGCCTGTATGACTTGATCACAGAACTAAAAATTAATGGTAGCTTAGGTAAAAGTGATCAGGCCTTGATCACATTTATAGTGTTCACGAGTAATGAAGTCCAGACTAGTTATAGATAGATAGATATATGGTGCTCTAGTAGGGCCAATTTCACAAAACTGAAAATTATGTGCCAGATCAGCTGGTATGAAGAATTTAATCAAAATATCAGTGATAATTGGGAACTATTTAATAGCTCCTTACTAGATGCCCAAAAAGAAAGAAGGATGTGTAGGTTAAGAAATCAACTTGGTTTAGAGGGGAAGTAAAGGCAGCAATAAAAAATAATAGAACAAATGGAAGAAAGGGGAATTTGGTAGTAATGAATATAAATGAGAGGCTAGGAATTGTAGAAAATTGATAAGGGAAGCAAAGAGAGAAAAGGCGCCTAAAACCAGGTCTTAGGCATCTAAGCACCTTTCTGGATCCCACCGGCTATTTCCAGTCTGCATTTCCTCTAGTACAGGCCAGCAGCTGCCTCATTCCTTTACCTTGGGTTTAATCACCTGACTTGCCACAACATGGACTAGTTCATACACCATCCCTGCCCAGAGTTCATGCAGCTCTGGGCATCCTCTGCTCAGGGAGGCTGTGTTAGTTTCCTCCCTGGCAATCCTGAAAGAGGATCTTTATGGCTCACCACAGCTTGGGCCCAGTGCGTGAGGACTTTCTGGCTTACGGGGATGCTCACAGAACACCAATGGTCTATGCAGCATTTAAGGGAGACACTGCTCATGACGCTTCTTCATGCAACGCTCCTGCTCACTGATAAAACTGAATTGTTCCTCTCCTGCTAGGCAGAAAATAAAGCAGAATGAAGTGCAAGCAGGAATACTGTAGGGAAGTCGCAGCTGTCCCTCTGTCTGGGAGAGAGGCCACACCCCCTTGCAACAAGGCCTTTGGAGGGGCACAGTTCAGGGGGGGGAATTAGCACCACTGCCTCTACCACTCTGTGGGATTGAGGTTACTAACTGCTCTGAGCCCAGGCCCTCAGGATGGGTGGGGAACCAGTCAGGGGTCCTGTCTCTGGCAGACTGCCGACAAACACAGGTCTCTTGGCCTTGAGTGAGGGGCTTGCCACCCTCAGGTGAGGTGGTAGGGGGCAAGGGGACCCAAGCCCACCCAACTCCACCAGGTCCCAGCCCAGGACCCTAATAGTGGCAGTGGTCCGCCACTGAGTCAGCGGGGAATCCAACCAAAACACCCTAGCCAGTGGTCAGTCAGCAACACAGCCAAACTATATTCAGCTTCCCTGGGCCACTTCCTACACTCCCATTCAAGGGAAGGGTTGCCAGGCGTCTGGTTTTTGACCAGAACGCCCCGTTGAAAAGGGATCCTGGCAGCTCTGGTCAGCACATTGACTAGGCTGTTAAAAGTCCCGTTGGTGGTGCAGCAGGGCTAAGGCAGGCTGCCTGCCTACCCTGGCTCCACGCAGCTCCCGTAAGTGTCCAGCATTTCCCACCAGCTCCTAGCCGGAGAGGGGCAGCCAGGGAAGCTCCGTGCACTGCTCCCACCCCCAGTGCCGCCTCCACAGCTCCCATTGGCCAGGAACCATAGCCAATGGGAGCCACAGGGACAGCACACACACTGCACAGAGCCACCTGGCCGTGCCTCTGCTTAGGGGCCGTACATGCTGGCCACTTCTGGGAGCGGCATGGAGCCAGCAGGCAGGGAGCCAGCCTTAGCCCCTCTGTGCTGCCAACCAGGAGTCACCTGAGGTAAGCACTGGCCAGAGCCCACACCCCAAACCCCCTCCCACATCCCTCCCAGATCCCACACCCCCTCCCAATCCTCAACCCCTTCCCCTGCCCCAAGGCCTGCTCCCACACGCCAAACCCCTTGGCCCTAGCCAAGAGCCCCCTCCTGCACCCCAAATCCATCATCCCCATCCCAGAGCACACACCTACAGCCAAAGCCCTCACTCCTTCCTGCACCCCCAGCAAGTGAGTGAGGGCAGGGGAGAGCAAGCAACAGAGAAAGATGGGCTGAAATAAGGGGGGGGGGGGTAAAGCCTCAGAGAGGGGGCAGGTAAAGGGTGTTCAGTTTTGTGTAATTAGAAAGGTGGCAACCTGGATCCCAGAGTCATCATTCATCTCATCAAGGTAAACGGCTAAAGGCAGCCCCAACAGCACCTCAGCCTTTCTGGCAACCAGCAATCCCTCTAGGTCTCAGGCACTGGAGTGGCCCTGTCTGCTCCAAGTTCTAGCCGCAGAGAAAAAGATCTCCTACTTCTTCCCCCCAAGAAAGCTGGAGGGACCACCTTTTATATGTCTGGTTCCTGGCCCGCCCCTCTGCTTTCAGTGGGGCAGGCATGGGTGTCCTGGCTCTTCCCACCAGATGGCAGTCCTGGCAGTCCCTCTGTCCATCTGGGAGAGAGGCTACACCCCTCACTACAGGTACTATGGAATTAGGCTACTATGGAAAGGTTAGATCACAAACTGTTAGCTAGTTATATATTTAGACAGACTCCTGTAAGCCATCTCTGTGACAGTCACTGTGGTTTAATGGTCTGAGACTGGATTGAGGCGCTTTCCCAAGAAGTTTACCTGTGGGTGGGTTTGGCCAGCATGAGCAGTGTTGATTCTCTAAAGCCTGATGAAGCTATTTCCTCCCTCACTTATAGACTGCACCTGGGAGGCCCAGGCCTCTGCCCTGATAGGGAGTGGGGCTATAAAAATAAGTCCTGGGCCCTGGCTTAGGGAAACTTATATTAAAGAAGAGAAGTTCAGAAATCTGGACAGGGAAAATAGTAGGAACTGAAATAGGGAAAGCATTGTAGGGGTGGGCTCTGAGGAGCTTAATCAGGGATAGAGCTGGTAGACAAACCTTAGATTGAGAAACTGTAAGAGCTCTTAACAGACCAGCATGGCTTTGATAAATATAGGGACTTAAAATCCATGGGACTCCTTTTACAATGTCTGTGTTCATTCTCTTGTTGGGCCCAACCTGCTTTTTCTATGCGGGGAACTATTGAAGTTCCATTTGTTTTAAGCTCGGTGTTGGACAAGAGCTATGGGGGAACTTAGCCTAACGGCTGCCCAAACCCCACTCCCACCACAATCTTGCAGCACATATTTTCTGGCAAAACCAAACACAGCCTTCGGGTGGGCAGGTTCTGCAGCACTAGGCAGCCTTGTTATTTCCCCTTTGTATTTCTTGTTTTCCTTCCTCTCTTCCACTGATCATACCCTTCTCCACCAGATGTGAGATGTACTTTTTCCCATTGTGTTGTTTCCTACATCTCTCCTCATATAGTCAGATGACCTAAACTTCAGGTGCAAGGTATGCAAAAGGGACAGAAGAGGTCCTGCCCACACTGTGGTGTTTTGGAGACTCAAAGGGTAATTATGTTTTGGTAGTGCTTCATAGGCACTCATGAACCAATTGTCTGACATCACTGGACCTTTTTGAGTATTGCCAAACCTCTTTCATTCAAAAATCGTCAGCCAGAGCCCCAAAATTGTGAGATTGAAAAATCCTTTTAAAAATCTTAAAAAAAAAAAAAAATGAAGTGGAGATTTTCTTCTAATCAGATGAATCTGAGAGCTGGGGCTTTGAGAAAAACATCAACTATAATGAGAGTTGGCAACAATCCCTTGTATTAATATTACTTACCTCTTATAAGACTCAGTGGGGCATCCCTTGATTTACCTGGGACTATTCACACGGGTAAAAAAAAGCCGCGATCGGCGGCACTTCAGCGGCAGCTCTGCCACCGCCGCTTCATTCTATTCTTCGGCGGCAATTCGGCGACGGGTCCTTCCCTCCGAGAGGGACTGACGGCCCGCCACCGAAGAGCCCGACGTGCCGCTCCTTGCTGCGCTGGTGCCTGGATCCGGCCCTGCGTGTAGAGTCTTAACATAAATATTAGTACAGTCACAAACAGACTAGCAACACGTCCTCTTGTGTCCATAGTTACTCCAATATTAGTAACTTCTTGTTACAACTTCCACACTGCCCTGACTTTGTGCGAGTCCGCTCTCTATCCCATCCCTTTCCCTCTGGAATCCTGTTTCTCTTTTGTCCCTGCCAGCTCGAGCTCCTTCCTCCCTGAGCTCCCTGATTAGCGCGGGGAACTTGTCTCCTGGTAGTCAGCTGGCCTCTCCTGTAACCTGTGGTTTAAGGGTGGAGTATTGAAGTGCAGGGATCTTCTCCCCAGACAGCTTCTTTTTGCCATGGAATGTCTCCCACCCTCCTGGTGTCCTTCTGAAAGCTGGGTCCCTAGGGAGCAGCCTGTCCAGCCTGTGCCTAAAGCCATCACTAAAATGACTTATGTTCACTCTCCTGCTTTGCCAGCAGGCACATTTCATAGCACTACGTTTCATTTGTTTGTTTCCTTCTGTCACTGAAATGAAAGTTTTCATCGGATTTAGATGCCCGGCTATGTTCCCTTAAACTCTTTCCTCCTCACTTCTCACATGCACATGTACTTTCTTCCTCCCAGGGTTTCTAGTCAGAGCTGGAGAGGCACCCCACCTTTTTGCCAGAACACACAGAACTGGTTTTGATATCCTGTACAGTACAAATATGCCCAGTCCAACAGTCTACACCCAGAAAATTAATCTGATTTTTTACTCTCATTTTGAACTGTACGGAGATGGGAAAAAATACATTCTTTGTGTCCTTCAAGAGGCCTATTATCTGATCATTAAGTAATCCAAACTCATTGCTTTGGTTTAAATAATCACATAGCCAGATGAATTCACTGTAGGTAGGCGATCTTACTTTATGTAACCTTGGCCTTGCACTATTACAATATAAAATCCAAATGTTACGTATTATATTAAGATGATCAGTAAATCAACCACCATTGTCTAAATAATCAAGTAATTTTTACCTCAGAAATCCTTCTATACCTGGCTACACTATTGTAACACCCCGATGAACCAAAGCACTAGAACATGTACATCGAGCCTGTCTCGTGCTCAGATGTTTGTATCTTGTTTTCAATAAATGTTTAAATCTTCTCTCTAGGCAGCCTCCAGCTTTTTGCCTCAGAGAGCTGATCTTGCCGGGCAATCTCAAAATCAGATGTTGGTTGTTTATTTGGTATAGATGCAAGACAGTTAGTTGGAGAAGGGAATAGTGCAGCAGAGGCAAAATGTCCCAAACGCCAGGGATGTAGGAGACGAGGGAGTAGCAATGCTGATAGCCGAAAAAGATGTCGTCCAATGGAACGTCAGGTTCGCTAGTCTCTGTGACAAGACTTCTAATGCTATGGAATAACGTTGTGTCCGTGTGTGTGTGTGCCTAGATTCCGGAGAACAAGATGGCTGTGACCGAATGTGGGCAGGGTAGGGACCAAATCCCGGGAAATGGCACATAGTCCAAGTAACACGAGCAGAGCACTCACACAAATGATTCCATCCTCCACAGCCCATAGCTAGTGTGCAGCGGAACCACAGCCGTGCTGTTTTGTAGGAAGGCTGGTGAATGCAGCTTGATGATTTCCCCTTACGTGGCACCCACTGGCGAGGCCCCCAGCAGGCCCACTGTCCATGCTGTCTATGTTCCACTGCAGACAACCACCATGGCATGTCCACTGCGTTTTGAGCCTCCTGTGACTTTGCAAGTCTCGCAGGATTTTGCTCTTACGCAGTTTGTCCCTACGTGAGATGATTTCTCTTTTAGTTCCATCACAGTATAATTGTGTTTTAATGGCCCCACGTACTGCAGTAATGTGCTGGAGTGTCTTGCTGTAGCACGCAGTTCATATCTATTTCTATCGGAATAAAAGCAGATGCTTATCTAATATGAAGTAAATTTTTTATCTTGTCTGCATAAGTAAAAGAGCCATTTGCATACCCTGCTTTTGGAGTAACTCAGGCAACACCGACAACACAATCTCCATTCTAGCTAAATGTAATGTTCAAAGAAACAATTGCAAGCGATTGAGTTTGTGTGGGTTGGCTGCAGGGGGATCCAGCCCTTCCAAATAAGTCAGAGCTGCAATAAGTCAAGAGAGTGGTTGTGCCAACGGCGGTTTGGCAGAAGTGTTCCTGCTAGCTTTCCATTGTTGCTATCGCAGCATTATGTCACTGAATGGAATCTTTTCTTACCAAAAATATGTGGAAGTTCTTCTTTCCCCAGGAAGAAGATGGACGTGAAAAGCAAAATTGTCTAAATAATGAGACATTGGAACCAGGAACCGCAGCCTGTGGTTTCACATCCCATGATTATGTCTGCTGAAAGACCACATGTAATTTGGGCGCTCAGTTGTTAATGGTGTACTCCATGGGATAAATTCACTCCGGTGTAAGCGAGAGCTGCTCCGTAGAGATCAGTCTTTATACCCTATCTGCAGGGAACTCTACTGAGTGACTGTTCCATACAGTCAAAAATATGATTAACACTTCCCACAGCAGGTATCTAAGTACTCTGGTCTGTTCTTTGAAGACACCTGCAAGAAATCACTCATCCCAGAGGGAACACGGCATCACACTGATCTCTGGTACAATTCCCCCGAAGTCACATGGATGCTCTGCATTCATTTGGCTCATCTTGTTTCTTTAGCAACGAGAAGATGTTTTCAAATGATAGTTCTAGTATGAGAGCATGGAGACACTACCCTAGTCACCTAAAATTGCTTTTGCTAATATAACATTTTCTGTTGCAAAACTGGGCTGATTTGTCACGACAATTCCAATCACAGATAGAGTTGACTGAATACAGCAAACGATTCATGGCTATAGTTTAAATCTTAGCACATTCACCCTGACTGTGTGTGTGCACATCTTTTCTGTGCACTTTCCATGAATAGTCTAGTGAATTAATTTACTGGCAGGAATGGTTGCCAAAACAGCAAATGTTAAGCAACTACTGCAGAATATTTGTGGAGCGAGAATTTTGAATTTGTAATTATAATAATTTGTCTGTGGAATCTGATTCTAAAGGTTCTACTCATCCAATTAGAATAGAAATATGCCCTGTGGTCCATTTCCAAAACACCTGGAATTATAAATAGAGAATATTTGCACCAAGGAAGGAAAAAACTTCCCCGTGGAGAGATTATCCCATGAATGACTCTGATGCTGTTTCTTGCGTCTTCCTCTGGTGCTGGCCACTGTTGGAGACAGGACAAAGGAGTAGATTGACCCTGGTCTGGCGATCCTTATGTACCTCGGAAGGTATGGATCAAGAACTACTTGCAGGATTATTCACTGACTTCATCTGAAAATCAAAATCATCTGAGAAAATTGATTTCTTTGCAAACAATTCACCAACTGAAAAAGAGGCAAAAGTAATTAATTGAAAAAATATTTATGGCTTATTCATGAAGTTCCTCTCGTAGGCCTGGAATGAGAGAAATAGCTGTGTATTTTTTAAAGAGATCTACAAAAAGAAGAACAGGAGGACTTGTGGCACCTTAGAGACTAACAAATTTATTAGAGCATAAGCTTTCGTGGACTACAGCCCACTTCTTCGGATGCATATCCGAAGAAGTGGGCTGTAGTCCACGAAAGCTTATGCTCTAATAAATTTGTTAGTCTCTAAGGTGCCACAAGTCCTCCTGTTCTTCTTTTTGCGGATACAGACTAACACGGCTGCTACTCTGAAACCTTCTAAAGAGATCTAGGTACTTCTCATAATGTCACTGTTTAAAGTAGCCATTCTAGCAGTAGATTCTAGTCTAATGGAGAGGGAATGGATGCATTGTGATACTCCTGTCTCATTTATTTAAATCTGAACCATTGTGCTAATGCAGAAGAAGGTGCAGGGACTGGTTTAGAGTAGAGATGGGCAAACCTATTGGTGAACCTCATGTTTTCAGGCTTTGCTTGTTTGACAACCTGAACTATTTCCCCCTGTCATTTTAAAGCCATGTTTCATCAATAGAAACTTTAATTAATCAAACCAGCCACCTTTTTCTTGCTGAAAAGGAAATCTGTGCTCTCTTTAGGGCTAGAGGAACTCACCCAAAGATAGGCTGGCCCAAGAGGGTGCCTGCGGAGACTGATTTTTCATTAGATCATTTTTTTCTCTGCCTTGTCTCAGACCTTTATTCAGAGTGGGAATGAGCAACCCATAATGTAACTGTCTGAACCAATGATGTTTGAGTGAGTCTGAAATGCGCTGGCCTGTCCCTGTGCCGGAGTTTGTAGAAGATAGTGGTTCAAACTCTTCAGTGTTTCCCTGAAGAGGTTTATTGCTCCATAGAGTGGGACTGTGGTCTGGCTTTTCTGTGATTTTCTTTCTCTGTTCCAGTTAGTGGTGCTTCCTTCCTTCCTGCTGCAAGAACAGCCCATTGAGCAGAGCCCACCTAAAACATGTGGGGTGGGGAGGGAGGAAACCTTTAACACCTGTCAGAATGGAACGGCTTGTACAAGGCCAATCCCCATCAAGGATTGCCTCCTGCTAATGTTGGAGGGACGTATTTGCTTTCCTTTGCTGTCACTATTCTGCCTTTCTGTCAATGGGCCAGATCCAGTAGCCCTTGCTCTGGCAAAAGTTTCAAGGAAGAATTGCCCGAGTTAGGACTGAGTCATATTTTAGTGTTCATGAAAAACAAGTAAACTGATGAGTTACCATGGACCTGATGTGCTGACCACTATCCAGTCATCCAAATGCTCCAAAGTGCAATTCCTTAAAGGTGGTCTTCAGAAGAAAAGGAATGTGGTGGTGCCCTTTTTTTGGTGCTCTGACATATAAAGAAAACTTGAAAGGTTTTGTCACCTTCCTCCTAAACTGATTACAGTTTTTTTTTTTCTTGTTTTCTTTACAGTGGAAGTATCAGGATTGCCAAGTCTGGTTCTTCCTGCTTCTGTTGGAGAGCTTAGTTGACTCAGAAATGTGGGTGGCAGCTCTCTCAGCCTTTACCTGAAGGAGCTGGGACACCTCAACCGAGACAGCTTTTCTCCGAACACCAACCAGTCCAACAATTCCCATCAGAGTATTAGTCAGTCTCCATAAAACTCACTTCACTTCTCAATTAGTCAGGTTTCACTTCCTTGTTCCTCTAGCTGTCCAGTCATGTCCAGGGTCTTCTAGGGGAGCCAAGACCTGAATTCTGAATGTAAAAACAAGCAGAAAATAAGACTTCTGCTGTTCTTCAAAAAAGCCTTTGGAGCCTTCTTTACATATCCAAAAATAAAAACAAAACAAAAGGGTGCCAGTCGAAGTATGTTTTCCTTTGCTAAGCCTTTAAATCGGTGTTCAGTTTGCAATCATATGCTCAGGACACTTGCTGTGGCTCAAATGTCAAGTGTACCTTGTTGTTGCTGGGCCACAAGGCCTTTGCTTTGCAGACTTTCTGTCTCTGTCTGATGTGCTTTCCAGTCGTTCCACTGCATATCTAGCTCTATATCCTGTATTGGGAATTCTCAATTGCAGAGATTTCTTTGTACTGCCTTGTTCGTTGTCTGCTATAGCAGGACCATGTTCGTTTGCTCTGTTCCGTAACACCTAAGAAACAGGAGGGCTAGTGTGCTCATTGATGTGCCAGAAAATTCTGGTTCAGAATAAGCCTGGCTCTGGATATGATATCATGCCTGTATTAAGCATGAGAGAGATCCTTGTCAGACTCCCTGTAGGTCATAGAATCATAGAAGATTAGGGTTGGAAGAGAGCTCAAGAGGTCATCTAGTCCAACCCCCTGCTTAAAGCAGGATCAATCCCAACTACATCATCCCAGCCAGGGCTTTGTTAAGCCTGACCTTAAAAACCTCTAAGGAAGGAGATTCCACCATCTCCCTAGGTAACCCACTCCAGTGCTTCACCACCCTCCTAGTGAAATATTTTTTCCTAATATCCAACCGAGACCTCCCCCACTGCAACTTGAGACCATTACTCCTTGTTCTGTCATCTGGTACCACTGAGAACAGCCTAACTCCATCCTCTTTGGAACCCCCCCCTTCAGGTAGTTGAAGGCTGCTATCAAATTCCCCCTCACTCTTCTCTTCTGCAGACTAAATAAGCCCAGTTTCCTCAGCCTCTCCTCATAAGTCATGTGCCCCAGCCCCCTAATCATTTTCGTTGCCCTTCTCTGGACTCTCTCCCAGTTGTCCACATCCCTTCTGTAGTGGGGGGACCAAAACTGGATGCAATACTCCAGATGTGGCCTCACCCGTGCTGAATAGAGGGGAATAATCACTTCCCTCGATCTGCTGGCAGTGCTCCTACTAATGCAGCCCAATATGCCATTAGTCTTCGTGGCAACGAGGGCACACTGTTGACTCATATCCAGCTTCTCGTCCATTGTAATCCCCAGGTCCTTTTCTGCAGAACTGCTGCTTAGCCAGTCAGTCCCCAGCCTATAGCAGTGCATGGGATTCTTCCGTCCTAAGTGCAGGATTCTGCACTTGTCCTTGTTGAACCTCATCAGATTTCTTTTGGCTGAATTGTCCAATTTGTCTAGGTCACTCCGTATCCTATCCCTACCCTCCAGCGTATCTACCACTCCTCTCAGTTCAGTGTCATCCATGAACTTGCTGAGGGTGAAATCCATCCCATCATCCAGATCATTAATGAAGATGTTGAACAAAACCGGCTCCAGGACCGACCCCTGGGGCACTCCGCTTGATATCGGCTGCCAACTAGAGCTGTTGATCACTCCCCGATGAGCCCGATGAGCTAGCCAGCTTTCTATCCACCTTATACTTCATTAATCCAATCCATACTTTAACTTGCTGGCAAGAATACTGTGGGAGATCATATAAAAAGCTTTGCTAAAGTCCAGATATATCACGTCCACCACTTTCCCCATATCCACAGAGCCAGTTAGCTCATCATAGAAGGCAATCAGGTTGGTCTGGAATGACTTGCCCTTGGTGAATCCATGTTGACTCAGCACCCAGTTCCTGGTTGGTAAGGAGTGAATTGAGTCACTGCCCGGAGCAGTAGGTCAGTATTTAAGTGCTCAATGCATAAGCATTATTGTTTGTGTTCTAATAGTGTCTTGAGGCCTGTACGTATGTGGTGCTCTACCTCCATAAAGAGAGAGACGTCTCTGTCCCAAGGAGCTTACAGTCTAAGCATAAGGCAAGAGACGGATACAAGAAACATGCAGGAGGAGGAGAAGGTAACAACGAGGCAGTTGTGATCAATGTGGTAACCAGCAGTCACTGCACACATCTGTCTAACCACCGAGTGTTCTGGGTGCACAGCAGAAGGGAGTTTTTTGGGGAGATTTGAAGGACAGTTTTGTGTAAAATTCCACAGCAGCTCATCTCCACTTCAATTACAGGTCTAGCAGGGGAAGTCTCGATATCCTACCACTTTGTTTAAAGCTCAGTGCTGGAATTTTCTGGTTTTTTCCTGGGACCTCTGCCCTAAGGAAATCTTGGTGTGCAAGTGCAGAAGGCTAAAAAAAGGGAAAGTTCAATTTTTGCTCCATTTCTC
This sequence comes from Chrysemys picta bellii, assembly GCF_011386835.1. Classification (NCBI taxonomy): domain Eukaryota; kingdom Metazoa; phylum Chordata; order Testudines; family Emydidae; genus Chrysemys; species Chrysemys picta. The sequence continues at coordinate 2,233,964 of NC_088800.1, forward strand.
CTGTTTAAATATTTGTATTCCTGCCTTTCCACTGGAAAAAACTAACCTTGTTGTGGAATGTTATCCCCTTGCTGGCCATCCCATGGTCATTCCTGTCCAACAGTGGCAGTGTGCCTGTCCTGGGTTGGTGAATTTCTAGCAGCATCTGTTACCCTCATTACTGAGACATCACTGATCAGAGCTTTGCTTCTACTTCCATGGCTATGCATTGCTATTCTTGGCCTCTTGCCTTCCACCTCAGACACGGACGGTGCACTTGTCTGTTGAAGGTCTCTGGTGCTTGGATTTCATTATGTCCAAATTTCATTTGGTTTTTCCGTCTCTTCCCTTTGTTGCAGTAAAATGCTCCACTGTAGGATCCATTAAAGATGGCTGGATTCAGCTGGAGCCTAAAGTTGTTTCCAGGGATGAACACTCCATTCAGGATGAGCCGCTTGCTTTGATTAGTGATCTGATGACAGGCATGACCTTGGACTTTGTTTATATTAGAGATGCCTGGTTATTTCAGTTGCATTTAGTAATCCCACTTGATGGATGTCCTCCCAAATCCTCATGTGCCCCCCAGGCCAGACCAGAGCACATTTTACCTGAGTAGCAAGAAATAGTAGAGCCGTGAATGATACCAACCATGAAATCTCAGGATCGGGTTCTCAGTTTGGCAGTCCTCCTTTCCTCTTTCTTACAGCTTTGTTTGGGAGACCACTGCCAGGGGGTCTGTGACACGGTTTATTCTCCTTTTGTACACAGGACACAGGCACCTATCACAAATTCCTAATTGGATCATCCCATTTTATTTCCATATCCTACATGACCCAATAGGGAAGGGCTGTGAGGAGAGATCTAGGCATGGGCTTGCATACTCGCACAGTTAGTGAGAATGCTGCTATGGGAATTACATCTACCACATCTGTCTCCAAAACAGTGGGCTGGGTCCAGTTCCTGTTGAAGTCACTGGCAAAACTCCCAGTGAGAGCGATGGAAGTAGTGCAGGGCCCATTGGTTGCATCATCACTCAGAGGCAGCTTGGGGGGCACAGAGGATGTCATGTAGGAGACACTCGGCTAAAGCCAGACAATCACTGCATTTAAGGCCTGATCCTATGAGGTGCTGAGCACCCTTGACTCCCACTGAGCCCAAGTTGGAGTTGAGGTCTGCACTTCCCAGGAGTCACTCAGCACCTTGCAGACACTCATGGCTGAATTCTGCCTACATGCCTTGTGCGTCCCACAGTGATGTCAGCTGGGTTGCAAAGGACATAAAAATGAGTGGGGTTCTCTGGCCCCGAGAACCCCACTGCAGCATTCCAATGAGGCTGCTGCGTTAGCAGAGGCTTCCAGTTTCCCCATCTCTTGGAAAGTAATTTTCAGGGATTTCAGGGTCTCGTGCCAGAGGGATCTGTGGCCTGTCAAAAGACATTGGATATTTAACAGGCAAAACTAAGGCCAAAGGAGTTCAGCTTATTCCCCAGCTAATGTTTCCAGTCACACGGATGTTTCCACTTTATTGGACAGTTGCTCTAGTTCTAAATGGGTGTTTACTTTACCAGGCAGTTAATAACTCTGAGAGACTTTGCGCCAGTTGCAGCCTATCCTCTCCATCCTAGAAACTGGACTCGGGCTTGGTGTGTGAGTATCTACCGGCTCAGCACCAACTTTGCCCAGTGTTCTTATCTTCACCTAGGGTGACCAGATGTCCCGATGCCCCAGATGCCCCCCCCCCGCCGCCCATGTGTCCCGATATTTTCTTCCTCTCGTCTGGTCACCCTATTTTCACCCCCAGCCTTCTCCATGGAGCCATTGATTATTAAAAGGCCAAGTCCCCTTGGGGAGCAAGGAGAGTTGCTACATTGGTGTCACTTCCTTCCCACAGGTATACAGCACCTTACGCCTGGCCTTCCATTCCTTTGCTTCCCTCCAGGCTGCGTAACAGAGAGCGCTGGGCCCATTGTTAATATTTTATCCATTTGTTCTAGAAAAAAAAAGTTTGCAAAATTTCCCCGTAAGAGAAGCAGGTGAACTCTGCATAGAGGTCAAATGGATTAATGTGTTCAGTCGGTCAAAGGTTAGGCAAACCAGCCTTGACAATATCCTTTAGATGCAAAATCATGTAAATCATTAACATTAACTCATCTGCACACTCCTTGCTACAGAGATGTCCTGGGAACTGGGTGAGGACTGGAAGTTATAGATATAAATGATGTAGGAGTCCACACAAAGAAATCTACCGCCTTTCTGAAACGGCCTTATATTTGCACCAGAAGCAAAGCCCCTGGACTTCAAAGAAGCCAGGATGTGAATTCCAAATCTTCACCCCATGGTACAGTCAGCTGGATCCAACTAGAACACCAGCTCAAAACCCTCTTCAGCTTTACCCCAGGTCAGATCCGGATCCAAACACTGCAGCCCAGCCCCAGCTCTGCCTGTGATGAAAGTAAATTCTGCATACAAATGATGACACTCCATGTTCTGCAGGAATGGGTTTATTTCACAACTTTAAAGTGTTCAGCTCTCTCTCTCTTTTCATCAGTTCCTTGTAGAGTTAGTGTTTGTGGAGTATTATTTAGTGTGTATCCTTCAGTGGCCGTTCGGCCTGTGCAAGGAGAATGGCAGCAGGCCCTGAGTGGCATGGCTTCACTCCACACACTAGCAAAGCCAATGGCGGTATATTCGCCTGGTTTGCAATACAGTATATTCAGCGATGTTGACTCTGAATACCACGCAGTGCTTTCCCTAAATCTGTTAGATTGTTAATTAATCCTCATGCCTCAAAGTCGCTTTCCACTGGTTTATCCACAGTAGATTTCAATAACTTTCCAAATTCAGAGAGGTTAAACTACCTGGCCTACATTCTCTTGGATCTTGTCCATACTTTTCAGGAATAACAGCAGTTAGGTCATGGCAGTTGTGAGTGTTCTTTCTAGTCTCCACTCACTGGGTCTGAAAATCCTAGAAGACCGCATCTCAATGGGAATTCTGTTCATGGAGCGGCTGGAGGAGCTGGGACAACCCTGGGCCAGGATAGCAAAATTCAGAGGTGAACATGAACTTTTGCAAGGTTGGTGGAAGGGGATAGCAGAAGGTTTCAGACCCTCTGCTCTGGTGTGGGCCTCTCTCATCAATTCGCTGTTATGCTGTATACAGGGGCAAAACTTGCGCCCTACTCCTTGATATGGTTCTGCTGCATAGGCCAGGAAGGAGGATTTTTGAGTGGCCATTCTGGAAGTGCATATCCCCAGTGTGGTGGGAGAGCCAAGTTCCCCAGGGGATTCCTGCATCAGGGTGCCTGGGGGAGGTAGTTTGGATCACCTGACTCTCTCCTCAACTGCAGAAGAGGGGGCCTATGACTGTGAAGGCTATTTCAATTGCTGGTCTCTGCAGAGTGCCCCATAGTCTTCGGGCGAGAATTCCTCCAACCTTCCTCTATGGAAATCCCCACCGCCCAGCATGGTTATTTAGTCAGGGCTTCTAGCTGATGATTTACCCTACTGTCTAGCTGAAATTAGTGGCTTCCTGCTTTCCTTTATTTTGTAGCTACTGGTGTCACATTTTTTTAAAGAAACCCCAACGGTCCATATGACTAGGGGACAATGAAGCTTAGTTAACTTACTAAGACTGAGCTAAGATTAATATTTTGAGAAGGGCATGGCTGAAAAATGGTATTTTCCATGAAAAGGTTTTGTTTATTTCCAAATTTCTCATGAAAACTTTTGATTTTTCATCTAAATGAAAAACTTTTTGTTTGCTGTTTCCTCCTTCTCCTTTCTCTTCATTTCACCCTTTTATTCCACTAGGAAGGGAAGAAGAGTGGAGGGGGGAAAAAGAGAGAGAAAGGTATAGCACTACCAAACCCCCTGAACTAAAAGCCCAAATGCTTTTGATTATATTTGGGAAAAATAAAAACCTTCAATGGAACAAAATTTTCCACAAACATTTTGTATAGCTTGAAAAGCCTTTTGTTGTTGTTATTGATAAAACTTTGATGAAAAAAATTCAACTAGCTCTAATTGTGAGTCCTTTATTTCTGATCTATGTATTTATCTCAAAATATTTACTCAAACCTCTGCATGGCAGATCATAAAATTCTGTTTTTTTTTATTTTAAAAGGCGGCTTCATTTAAATCAACGCATTTCTGTCATTACCATACAAATATTATTCACTTAAAAACAAAATTAAAAATTTGCTTCACAAGCATGAATGGTCTGGATCGTATGGAGAGTTTACTGTGCATTTCTGCAAAACTCTTAGTACAAATCCACATTTTATCCCCTGTCCAGAATAGTGCATTGTTCGAATAACTTACTATCACCTCGTCATACCCAGTGCTGCTGACACAGCCTATGTTTTTAAGGAAATCATTTTAAACCTTTATTTTAGAATCAAATTATTACAGAGCCCAATTATTCTCCGGAATAATTTGCATTTATTAGTTCTTTATAAAAGATGCCATGGAACCATAAATATGAAGGCATTTCTCTTGTGTCTTTAATGCCGTCCTTAATTACCGGTAGTCTGGTTGTGTGCATCTGCTAGGTTGGGGGTAACTGTGGGAAAGGGTCTTGGAATGCATATTGGCGTTGTGAAATATGCATTGTGTGCGGCCCGTACACCAAGCTTCTTTTGCCTACAAGGAAACTTGTTGCATTCTGAAGGTAACAAAGAGAATATAGCCTGCCCAGTCTGATCCATTCCAATTCTGAGTCTAAAGCGACCTCCTGGAGGGATTTCTCAATAGATCGGTACATGGATAACAATAGTTCCACACACAAAAACCCACTGTACCATGACAATTGTTCCTTGTCCAAAAAAGCCTGTCTTTAGTTTATAATGTGTTACTCCAAAAAATGGCATGTTAAGCTCCTGTGTAAATCTTTCCACGTTTGGTAATTAGCTGCCATAAGCCACTGCCAAAACACGGTAACACAATGGATTTTAGGAAACTTTGCTGAAACACAGTTAAAAAACCATTTTGTTTGCTTTGTTTCCTCTGTGGGGAAATATAGGAAAAGACCACTTATAAATATATCAAAACTTAATGCTCCACCTACGTAAATAGCCTTAAGGTCAGAGAGAGATCATATGGGATAGTGCACTGAAGAAGTTAAGAAAAAAGGACCATTTAAATATGCTCATGTTTTTATGTTTATCAGGGAGGACTACAGCGCACAGATTTTTGGCTCTGATCTTTGAGGAAGCTGGGATGTGGATCCAAGCTCTCTCAGTGTTTGGAGGGGAGTCCAGGGAGATATTAGGTGCCAGAGTGTTATGGCAGGCCAAATGACAATATTTTGGGGTGCTGGATTGTTTTGATGTTGGAGTACAATGGGAGGTGAGATGAGTAATGTAATTCTCTAAAATGGAGAATGAAATTGTACTTTTGTCTGACATTTTACAAGGGATGTGAAGGTTGGAATGTCAGCCTCTTGCAGTCTCTTGTTGAATGAATTAAGATTCTTCCTCATTTTTCTATTTTTGGATATTTTTGGTTGATTTTGATTTTTTACTCTTTTATCTAGATGTGCAATCACTCTCCTGTTTGAAAGGAACTTCCCCAAAACCAGCCAGTTGAAACATTTCTTATTGTTTTTAACAATTAAAAATGTGAGAAGGCAAATTTTGGAAATCATAGCAGTAGAGTGTTGAGTATTAAATCTTTTCCTCACAGACAGGAACTTCCATAGTGTTATTTAGGATTATATGATGCATCTATACAATCATGAGTAAATTTCAAATGTACATGGAAATGGCCTATGAAATCCTTAATTAACATTTTGCTGTTTTCATTCAACTGAATTGATTTGTGAACCTTGAAAAGATTTGCCATGAAGTTCCAGCTAGGTGCATGCAGATGCCTTGCAGTTTCTATTTGCATTTGATTAATGGTCTAGGAAAAAAGACCCTTCTGTTTGCAAGTGTTCAGTTCTTTCAGTCACGGAAGTTGTTTGTGGGCTAAATCTGATGCAGTAATTTTTTAGGTAATATTTTTTGAGCAGAAATCAGAGCACTTTTATAATCAGAGCCCACTACTTCATTATATCAAGTGATGCCCAGAAAGATCAGACTGGCTAATTCACAATAAAAACTTGAAGTTTTACTTTCCAAACCAAGTTGTTTAAAGCACCTGCACCCCCCCCCCCCAACCAAAACAACCTCCCCTCCCCACAAATAACAGGAGAAACTCTCTCTACATGGAGTGCTGTCCAATACACAAGCTAAAGTAACTGGAAAAACAAACAAACGGGGCTAGATCTCCTTTTTCTCTAGCAAGCTGCTGAGCACATGACAACCTGGCTACTCAGGTTATGTACCGGGATTTTGGGCTAACGATCAAAATAGTCAACGTACAACCAAAAGGAGTTTTAATGAGTTCAAGAATCACTGAATTTTATTACAAAGCTATTCCAATTCATTTGTCAATGAAACAATGTATCCACTACAAAACACGGCGCATGAGAATGTTGCAGCGTTCAGTAGCTTGAGGATTTACTTATTTTGATTTCCTGAGTCTCTGCTTTGCAGTTTGAAAGGCGGTGTGTTCTTTTCTGATCTCTAGTTCAGTGCAGTGGGGTTGTTTTGGGATCACTACCCAGTCTGGAGCCCATCGGACCTGACAGAACTGTATTCATTAGAACAATGATTTGTTTATTCCATGACTGACCCCTGGAAAGGCCAATGAGTTTCAAATCAGGGCCCACTCACAGCAGCTGAGGGTTGGGCTGCATATGATCTCCTAATTCCAGCTCTGATCAGTGCTGTGATAACTACTGCCTTAAAGTGAAAACTCCAGAGCATTTGGACAAAAAGGGTGTGCCTGCTTGCTTGCTCAGAGGCGGTTTGCGGCTGGAATTGAATTTCTAGGGCTCGCTGCGGTGGCATCATCAAACTCAATGAAAACTGAGCCCAGGAGAAATGCTTGGATAGGAAAAGCTGGGTCCACATTTACCTCTCGATCACCCACACATCTGATCGCCGAGATTTTCTAACAGGCAGCTTAGCTCTTGCGGTGACTATCCAGGGAGCTATTGAGCTCAGCTCTGCCTCGTGAGCACTTACCGATGTATCAGTGCAATATCTGAATTCACATTTAGTGAGGCTAATCCGAGGACACATTTAAAAGACTCACTCTGTGCTTTTGTCTCTTGTATTTACCAGACATTCTGTTTCCTGAAACAGCCATGTGTATTTTGAACTTCTTCAAAGCCTCTTCCAGCTCCTATTTTCCATTTCATTTACAGTTTCCTTCACGGCAACCCGCCCAATTATTTGTCCTTCCGTGGTTCATAGGTACTGCAGCAAAAGGAGGTGGGGAAATAGCCCTAGGGCCTGATTCAAGGCCCTTTGAAGCCAACGGTAGTCTTTCCATTTGGCTTTGGCTCAGGTCCTATGTGAGTAATGAGTTGTTTTTTGCTACCTAGTGACATTTTGGCACGTTGCTAATAATATAACAATGCAGCACCACAACTGGACTGTGAACAATAGTAACAGTCTACAGAGAGCAGAGGAGGGAAGAGCTGGTCCCTTAAGACATAATAGGAAGCCTAAATTTAAAACTAAAAAGAGCTCAGAATGTCTCAATGGCCCTGGACATTTGCTGTTGGATTTCCTCTGGTCGATGGGAAACTGAAGGGTGGTGCTTATACAATTAGGTTACGAATGCTATGTGAACATACTAGCTACATAATTACTTGGTTTTTCACCCCCGCCCACTACGGTACGTTCTTTTTTTTACTATGTCTCTGTTTGCCAGGCAGATTTTGTTTTCCTCCAATGGTCTAGTCTAACTCCTTTGTAATGTCAGTGGAGACACACCCATTGCTTTCAGTGGAGGGGGGCTCAGGTGCTAAACATTTTGGGTGAAATGCCCTTGACTTCCACGGGGCCAGGATTTCACCCTTTAATGCTCTGTACAGTGTTAAGCATCCAAGATGCACCAAACTGGTGGTCGAAAAGACCCCAGAGAATCAGTTATTGGTTTGACAATACAGAAATATGAGCGCCGAGGCAGGAGGGATACACGGAGTGCCCACGCAGAGGGGATATGCTGAAATAACTAATCTGGAATAATTATTCTGGAATGGCTATTTTAGTAAATTTCCAAGTGTAGACAAGCCCTGACGGGTGAAATCTTAATATCCTAAACGTGGTTTGTGACTCTCCTAAGAGAAAGCTGAGAGTTTGACAGTGTGTCTTCTTTTAGTCAAGTCTTTTGGAGATATTTGTATCCTTTTTTCATATATTTTTTCACCAGACTCTGAAATGAGACGTTACAACAGGTCCTCCAGCAACTTGGTCTACCAAGAACATTTTGTTAAGGGCATGTTCTTCCAGGTGTAAGAAATAATATCTTGAAACTCCATCCACTGGGGTAAAATACCCTTGATTCTTCTATAAACAGGCCTGGAATCAAATGGAGGGCAAAAGTGACAAAGCTATATAGGAAAAACATGAATTCCCACCTATGTCTCTGGCAAGACTAGACTCTGTGCAGCATCACACAGTAAGCATCCCGTTAACTACACCCATCTTCTTCTCAGAGCAAGAGTTCTCGTGCAGTAATTCAGGGTTCTTATCATCACTAAACCACAACAGAGCAGAACCAGGGGGCTTGGCTATATCAAAGCATTGGCATATGGAAGAGATTTAAAGAGCTGTCTTACAGTGAAGCAATGAGCTAGAACATGTTTCCAAGAGGGGCTGGAGTCAGGTAGTATTAGGATATTTCAGTAAAAAGTGGATGACCTGGGGCTTAAAATGAAAAGGGAAATATTGGGCTTGGAGCCTAGGAATAGCTGACCAGCATGACTGCCTTTACAGGAGGCTGGGAGGGGATTTTACAATGATCCCTCTGCCCCTTCCCCTCCCCCCCCCATTGGCTATAGGATTTTATTTGCGCAGGAGTTGTCTTCTGACAACTTCTTCTTTTTTTTTTTTTAGGTTTTATGACAAGAGGCTGGAGACAGCAGAGCTGTCCTCAAACCGTTCCGGACAGGATGGGTCCCTGGGCTGCCTCTGTTCCTGCCCTATTATGTAAGGGTCACATGATCCATTTCCAATCAGGAAGCAAAAATGTGTCCCATCCCTTCCCTGTCCAAGCCCTTTATATAATAGCCACTGGCTCCAGTACACTGCAAAATTCCTGCCTTAGACGAGAGAGAGAGAGGCTACTTTCCATTCATGTACAGTGGAAAATGTCAGTGAAACGTAATCCAAGCTAGAATACCCCAAAGATATTCACAGTATTTTCAAGTGAGACACGTGTGTAGGTATTAAGACAGATCCTCCACCCTCATCCCATATTACAGCCTAAACTCAGCTGCTGCAAATGAAATATTGCACTTCAGGAGAGGAAGGTTGGAAGGAAAAGCAAAGAACTGGGAACTTCTTAGTGCCAGTTGGACTATTGAGTCAAATGGAGGCAGGATCAAGCCCATTATTGCAGCCGAGATTATTCATAGCCCCTACTGTACAACGCAACTAGAATTTGCCTGGGATCCCAGAACAATTTCTCCTGCAGACTCCCTCAGTTTGGCAGGAAAACCAAACATTTTCAAAATTGCTAACTAAAATTGAGTGGCCAAAAGGTCTGCAGAATGGGCTTCTTAGATTCTTGCGGAGGTGAATTAGCTGACTCACAATTTGTGGGATTCATCCCCACTCTGTGGTAAATGATGCGTACACGGTTTGTAGAGTTGGTCTTCAAAAGAACCTTTCTGAAGTAATGAACCAAAAGCAACTTTTAGTGACAAATTGGTTGTGTCCTGAAGTGGGCTGTAGCCTATGAAAGCTTATGTTCAAATAAATTTGTTAGTCTCTAAGGCCTGGTCTACACTGGGGGGGGGGGTGTCGATCTAAGATACGCAACTTCAGCTACGAGAATAGCGTAGCTGAAGTCGACGTATCTTAAATCGACATAGAATTACTTACTTCACGTCCTCACGGCGCGGGATCGACGGTCGCGGCTCCTCCGTCGACTTTGCTTCTGCCTCTTGCACTGCTGGAGTTCAGCAGTCGACGGGAGAGCGATCGGGAATCGATTTATCATGTCTACACTACACGCGATAAATCAATCCTCGATAGCTCGATCGCTACCCGCCGATCCAGCGGGTAGTGTAGACGTACCCTAAGGTGCCACAAGTACTCCTGTTCTTTTTGCATATCTATCCTGAATCTTTAATGAAACAAAGCGCTACCTTGGTCTTTATTCTTTATATGCTATTAATAGCACATGTCCTTTTGGAAGCACTGAGTAAGAACAGTTGCTATCGAGATGAGAGACCAGGAAGAGCCTTGCCCAAAAATAACAACTCCAAGAGAGCTTGATCCAATGCCCATTGAAGTCAGTGGGAGTCCTTGGTGTTGGGCCAGGATCTAATAGCAGTGGGCAGATGAACCATTTAAGAAACCCTGGGGGGAGAATGAAAAATTCAGATATTGCTGAAATAATTTCTGCTCTGTTCTAACTACTTTGGAAATGTCTCTCACACTTCCTGTTTGTCCCTCATTCGTTCGTCATCTAGGGAAGTGATGCCTCCTGTCGCCCATGAAGGGGAGTGCTGTGAGGTGTCCGTGTTCGTGGCTGAGGGCGTGTTCCTCCAACAGCTCTCAGGGATCAGACTGTAGGTGAGATGTATTTTCACTCTACACTCATCCATCACTAGTAACAGAAACTGTCCCTTAGTGCAGAACATAGTAAAGAACTGCACATTGTGTGAATGTGCACAGATTGTAAACCATTGTCTATGGCGTGTGCATGTATGTAACCACTGATATGGGGACACCATGCTAAAATACCCTTTTTACAGTATGATTAGAATAGTCAGTTTCCACCTTGTTTGCAGTTATGGCCTTGGCTAAGTTGAGTAGGGACCATGGAGCCAGGTGCTGGTAACCTGCGAGCTATTGTAATTTTCACAGAAACTAAGCTGCAGTTTCATCTTTCCCCAGTGTACAAACAACATGAATAAGGCCAAGGAAGTGAGATGAGACTGCTAAGAATTGTGGGAAGATAATTAGTAATTAGTTGTTTGCCAAATCATTGAGAGGAAACTCTATATTCAGTGCAGTTGTACTCAAGGATCGTGACCTATAAACATCCTAGCAGCACAGGACTGTAGGATGAAGACAAAATAGTAATGCAAACGATTACATGTTAACAGTCATCTAAGTGAACAAAATTAATTTTACAATTAACTGTAATTAATTAAAACTTTTGTTTTTCTGTCCATGTTTTTCTATTGTAATTCTTTTTTTATAAATAAAGGTAAATTGGCTTTTTTTAAAGTTGCCCTTAAACGCTTTTTGACAGACCATCTTTGTTATTACTGAGACATTTCCAGTGTATAATTATTTTCATGCATTTTCAGACTCCCGTTGGCAGTTCTTATTCTAGTAATGCCCCTGCAGTGCCTGTATACTGAGAAAAGAAGGTCAGAAAATAAGAGAAATTTAATACAGTTATTTGGCTACAAGGGGCTAATCAGAATGTTGCTATTTAACTGAGCAAAGCAAGTTAATACATTTATAAAGTTTGCTCCCAGTAAACATTTGGCTTCTCTTCAACAGGAAATGATGAACTTTGAACTCATAATGCATGGAAATATTTACATTTCAATTTATGTTTTATTCTTGTTGAGCTAGAAAAGCCTCCTTCATTGCAACAGAAACAGCAAAACACTTAACATTTACTGGAGAAAATCTCTTCCTTAAAATCTTCATTAGAATTCAATTTCCCCCTCCCCCCAAAAAGGGAGAAGAGAGAGAGAAAAGAAGAGCGGTGCACAGTGACACTGTTACTGATAAATCTCACATCTTTCACAGAACATTATTCTTTAGAAATGGAGAAGCTGGGCCAAATCAACTTCTCTGCTGCTGTAAATGGGTGAAACTCTATCGATTTTGATGGCATTTGGCCTGTTTTCACAAGCAAAGAATTTGGGCCACAATATTTAGCTGTTATGGGTCCACTCCAGTAGGCGTCACTTATTTCTTGCCATGGCAAAGGGGGCCATAGCAGAATCCTTTCTGTGATGGTCCCTGCTGGCCTTGAAGTTTGCAAATCCTACTAACCATGTACGAAGCCCCGTACTACAGCTTTCCCACTTCTTATCACGGCGATGCTACAAAGCAAAGGAAGACGTCAATGACAAGAATTTGCGTCCAAGCCTGGATACCTAGAGTCCTTCTTGGGTCTCGCACAGGCTGTTCTCTCCATAATCGTCGAAGGACTGCCATCCCCGAACAGGCAATAACTGCTGATATTTGTGCAAAACACTGGTGCCACATTCTCTGTCTACAACAGACTCACTGAGGATTACAGGATAACTGACCCAAGAGATCGGGAATGATGTTGGCTATTGAGAGACTACACAGCCAATATGTCAGTCAGTGCCATATGTGGTAAACCAGGCATCAGGACTACATCCACCTGTTAATGGGATGGTGAGGTAGGGGCTTCTGCCCAGCAGGGCGGGTGGTCTTGGAGCTTCAGTCCCACGGGGTGCACCTGCTGGGGCTCAGGGCTTCAGTAGGAGTGGTGCGGAAGCCCCAAGTCCCAGCCGGCACCTCCTGTGGGGCTGAAGCCCCAAGCCTAGCAGGTGTGGCCTGGCTCTCGAACTTCTGAAGATTGTCATATGCAGCTTGCAGGGTCAGTAAGCTTGGCCACCCCCGGTATATAACATTACCCCTGATAATGGTACTTACTAGAATAGTATCAGGGGGTAGCTGTGTTAGTCTGTATCCACAAAAACAACGAGGAGTCCAGTGGCACCTTAAAGACTAACAGATTTATTTGGGCATAAGCTTTCATGGGTTTTTTACCGGCCTCCTCGTTACTTACTAGAATGACTGACTTGAGCCGTGAGGTCATTCTAAGGAGTCCCACCAGCCCACGACTTTTTGAATATGTCGTGAAAAAAGCTCCTTTTCGTTCTGACATCACTCACAGAGGGAAAGAATCCTGCAAACTTCCCAGAGCCACATCCCGAGTGTCTGAATTTGTTTCAATTGAATGACATTAAATTGGCGTGATCTACTGGCTTTTCAAACACTAAAACAATGATTGCGTAATTGAGCGTCTACAGGAATCCTTGGGGGAATATATTGCAGTGAGGCTAGAATTTCACTAAACAAACTAATAATGATAAAAATTCCTGCTATCGATCCTCAATGTACAACATGACTGTATGCACTGGGAGGATTGGTTAACGTTCACGCCTGAACAGGGCCGGCGCAACGCATTAGGTGACCTACGCGGTCGCCTAGGACACTACAATTTGGGGGGCGGCGACCACGGCAGTATTTCGGCAGCGGGACCTTCCGCCGCCTCTGTGGGGGGCGGCATTTTGGGGCGGGGCCTTCCGCCGTCTAGGGCGGCAGAAAAGCTGGCAGCACTCCTGCTCCTGAAACAATTTCCTTACGCCAATGTTTTTCATGTGTTCTTTATTAAATCATTACACAGGGGGCCAGTTGAGATGATTTGACAATTGTTTTTAGTAAAAGACATGAATGTACAGTTCTGCTCTGAACATGGACTCTGTAAGCAGCAGCATGGAGCGGTGTGTCAGTGACCCCAGTTCTCCTGTGGTAGGTTTACAATAAAGAAGATGGCTTTTCTATCTAGCATCTCTGTAAACTCATCCTGAGCTCTGAGAGTTGCCCCCTGTCTTGAACACCTGAAGAAAAAAAAAAAAGGTTCTGGGGGCAAAAAATGTGCTTTGAGTCTCCCTTGTGCAGCCACATTGCCCCCATGACACCCGTGCACTGAAAGGATTTGCACAGATGTTATCGATTTGCCCGGCGAGCTGTAACTCAGTAAACAAGTCTGTTGCTGGTGCACAAAAGCAGCTTATTCGTTCAGCTGTGTTTGTTCTGCAGCGTTAACCTGGATAAGAAGTAGTAGAAAACTTGGTTTTGTCACTAAAGTCAATTGCTCTCACACTGCGCACAGGGAACAGGTGCCATTGTCAGTCACTTTTCAGAGTAGGGATGATAACTCTTGTCATGGTAGATTGGAGAAAAAGCTTTTCACGTTCGGCTCGGGACCAGTATGCGGAATGGGGCTGCTGGCGATGGAAGTCCCTAGGCTTAGAACGGTAGAGCTGGTTCAGTAAATTACAGTCCCCTTACGTTGTACAAAGACTGCAAATGACATATATTTCTTAAGGATTGTCAGTCTCATACAGATTATTTCCATGTGCAGAATAAAATGCATCTATGGTGTATTGTAAGCCCATGCCTTCTCATGAGTACAATGGAGAGAGAACGTTACAAACCCCTCCCTTGTAATAGATTTTTATGAATGGCCATGTAGCTTTTGATGATCATGTGGGGAAAGAAGGGTATAGTAGCAAAGATTTAGGAATATAATGGCCAGCAGTCTCTGCCAAAGACTTATGAATGGAAACGTGCTGGTGGTTGGAACTCAGAACCAAGTATTTATTTATAACCAATTTATTGTAATTTTGGTATTACAAAAATCAAAAGGAATAATTAGGAAAGTGGATTCTTTGATTGTTTTGTTACATTAAAGATAATGCTTGTTAATTAGGAGGCAAACAATTTTGTGATAAACTGATTAGCTTTCAAAGCAAAATATGCCACCAAAGAGAGACACTTCTTTTGATCTTCTTGGACAGAGAGACTTTAATATGCTCCCGAGAATGCATGAGTTAGGCTCCAATCCAGCTCTCACTGAAGATAACTGAAAGACTCCTGTCTACTTCAATGGGATGTGAATCAGACCCATATAGTAATTAGGGCCTTGCTTCAGCAAAGCACTCAAGCATGTGGTTAACTTTATGCTCTGAGTAAGCAGGGAACCTCAGAGGCGCTGGAACAATGTGTATAGTGGAGGTGCTGAGAGCAATTGAACCGAACTGTAAACCCTGAATATGATGGAAACCACTTCCAGCCAGCACCTTTCGCTCCAGCAGCTATGGGAAGGAATCATTCTTCAGTTAGGATCACCCTTTTCTAAAATGGATACTGATATTAGACATTGCCAGAGTTCGTGAGGACAGGCTTTTAAGAGACTGGTTCTGAATAAATTACATCTTGTGTTTTCCCTTCCTGAATTGCAGTTAGCTCAGTTCACCAGCTATTTCAGATCACTACAAAATATCTTAAATTATTACTTGTATTACCATACATTTGTATTTGAATCCTCCTGGGATGTCTACCTTGTCATGTATTTGGAAATCAAATGGAAAGCCCGTATATTATGGATCCCCATAGAGTAGTTTAAAGCAGATAAACTCTCTTGCAGCATTTTAAGTAACCGCTATGAATGTCTACTGGGTTTCTGGCATGGATCTGATCTGTGAAGCTAGATTTGTAGCTGTGCTTTTGGTTTAAATTAGTTCCAACTGCTCACAATTTGAGTGCTTGGAATTTGCCTTCACCAGTTTTTTCCCCCAAAGCCATGCAGTGTTCTCCAAGTTGAGTATTGTGACAGCTGGAACTAGTTGTATTTCTAAGGGGCACAGCTCCCATCCGGATATACTGATCCTCTAAGACATTTTGTGGTTTACAGTTCTTGAAATATTCAATTAAATTAACTTGGAACAGGTCCCCACAGGAGGGCACTGGCTCTACTCTTTTGAGCTAGGCAGGAGTAAGGTTTGATTTACACGGTTGGTGCTTCTGGGAGTGCTTGTATGGCGCAGAGGCCAGAGGCTAACTGCCTTGTAGAGAGAGAAGGTGGGTGAGGTAATTTCTTTTACTGGACAACTTCTTTTTACACTCATTTCTCCTCTCACGCCTGTCGAATGTAGACATTGTACCTGTGGCGGGACGGATTAACCCCACGGTACCAGCGCGGGGCCGATCCGCCCTATCAGGGGAGGCTGGTGCTGGTTGCTTTAGGCCGACCGCTTGGCTCTCTAAATCGTTAGCGAGGCCCCAGCATCGCTGAGTAGTGCCATGATGCCATGTGGGTAAGGCTGCAGTGCAGGGTCAGGTTTGTGAGAGGGAGGCTCTAAGTGAGTGGGCAGTAATATTTATTCCGTGGTGCTCTGATTCCAGTCTCTCCTCACTCCCACTGGCTGCTGGGAAGGAGTGGCATATTTCTTCTCCTGGCCCCTACTTCTGGCTGCTGGGGAGGGAATGTTTCCCCTCCTGCTCGCCTCCTCCACTTCCTGGATGTTTGCAATCCGCATGATCCTTCCCCCTCCCACCCTCTTCTCTGGTGCAGTTTGGCTGTCTGAGTGCACTGGGTCACTGCCAGCAGTAGCGGCGTGCAGGGCTGTGGACCTGCCCCCCTTAACGCCTGAGGGCACCTGAAGAGCTGTGCGAGGGCCCGGGCCGGAGTTCCCGTTAGGCACAGTCGGCATGTGCCTCCAGGCACCAGCATTCTAGGGGCGTCTAAAAGTGAAAAGGGGGTTAAAAGTTTCCTTTCTTAGGGAAAACACAAAGATCAGCTGTAGGCAGGGGAGGGGTGCTGAAGGTGCTGTGCCTAGGGGTGCGTAAGGTGTAAATCTGGCCTTGGCTAGGGTGGGGTGCATGGTGCATCTTTTTCTAAACTGAAGTATCACAAGGGCCACTGTTCACCTTCTCCACCTTGCCTGGTGGCATCCTACCAGCCCATTGCTCTCACAGGCGTGGTGCCTCCTGCCACCATCACGTGGGGATTGCACCGGCCCACCTCACGCCTCCAGCCTGAAGAGGTGTAATTTGGACCATAGTGTGCAACTGGAAATCTAAAACAATATTGCTTCCAGGTGCACATTCATCCCTCCTCCCTCACGTCCCCAGGCAGCTGTAGCTGGTGAAGGTGGTGCAAAGAGAGCGTTCACCCTTACAGCTAGTAACAGCTCCCCAGAGGCGGTGCTAGCCCATTCGGGGCCCGAAGGAGGACTATGTTTGGGCCCTTCCCCCACAATATAGAATAAAAATGGAATATGGGGCCCCCTGGAGCTGCTCAGAGCCCTAAGCAATTGCTTACTTTGCTTATGCCTAGCACCAGCTCGGCTGCATCCCTGTGTTTTCTAGCTGCCTTCACTGAGGTAACACTAGTCTAATTGTTTAGCGGGTTCTCTCTGGAAAGGCAAAGTGAGTCCTGTGTTGGATTACCAGGGGACACCTGATTTCCCCCTACATTGCTTCCATCTGTGGCCTGGAGAGCAGGGCTGGTTAGGGTTTTGCTACATTAACAGCTTTGTGAAATTCTGCCAGGATGTTATCGCACTGGTGCACAAAGCTCTCACGAGTAACCTGTGTCTTCTGCTGTTGGAGGTCCATTTCATCATTGTATCCCTCAAAGGCTTAAACTCCGCAAGAGCGAAGCAGTTGTATGACTTTACATAGACACCTCAAGTGTTTCTGTAGTGCCTGCTATATCACCATCCAGCCAGTTCCCCAGGTCTGCCTGGTTTCCATGAACGAAAAATTCATCCATATCTGTATAGCAAACTTGTCTGGCAAGGCAGAGTGTTAATGACAGCAAAGTCTTTAGAGAGGCTTTTGAGTCTTTTCCACTGCGCTTTGCTTTTACAGGACCGGGTGAAAGAGGCATTGGTTTCACAAGATCTGGATCTGTGGTTACCTTTGTGCACAGCACAAATGTTCCCAGTATAAAAGAACTATCATCTTTGTAATACTTGGGCCATAGGAACATCCATTATAGTCTTTGTAGCCAGGACAATAACAGGGTTTAAAAGAGAACTAGATAAATTCATGGAGGTTAAGTCCATTAATGGCTATTAGCCAGAATGGGTAAGGAATGGTGTCCCTAGCCTCTGTCTGTCAGAGGGTGGAGATGGATGGCAGGAGAGCAATCACTTGATCATTACCTGTTAGGTTCACTCCCTCTGGGGCACCTGGCATTGGCCACTGTCGGTAGACAGGATACTGGGCTAGATGGACCTTTGGTCTGACCCAGTACGGCTGTTCTTATGTTCTTATGACAACCATCTAACACTGTCTCACTAAAGGGGTTCCCAATGGCTCCGTACTCAGGGAAGTAATGGACATGTTTGGCACATGTAGTTAGTACACTAAGCATTGTTTTGTGGTGAAAAGGTTATTCTTGGCACAGGCTATTCTCAGGCATTTGAATCCTTCTGGATAGCTATAGGATAGCCCCTGAGTTCTTGGGCTAAGTTAAGCACACAGAGTGTTGAATGGTTGAGGCTATGTAAGGGAAGGTATATACAGCTGTGCATGGTACAGAGGCGCCACCTGTATGGTACCAAGAGACATCAAATTGCTCTAGAATTCTGCTCTGCTTTGTCGTGAATGCAAACTGACCTCCAAAAGGCAACAAAGAAGGGCAAATAATTAAGGCACATGTACACCATGCCAGTGAGTCTGTGATTCGACAGAGAGCTCCAAACTGTCCTCAAACAAACAGGATACCTACAGCAGAATACATTACCCAGAGTTGGAAACATTCCTTATTCTGTTGGTTTCACTCTGAATTAGAGGATGTAGCAAAACCCAGTGGTGTTTTCTCTACATTGATGTTGAATTGGAAAGTGCTGTAGGAATATTTTTGTAGCATGTATACAGTTGCTTCTGTTATAACTTGGTGTGCAGGTGTTGATTGGTTTGATACTATGCTTGAATGAAATGTACTTGAAGGAATATTTCTGTTGCAATATTTGCTTGTACAATGTCCATCCTTGTCAATTCAGTAGCTCAGAGTTTCAGTAGCTCAGAAGTCTGCCATGTCTTCTTGATGAAATGTGGCTAATGCCACTAGATCTGCTCACATATTAATTAAAATAAAAGGAGGGTCCAATGCTCATTTAACGGAGGGTCACATGTTGAAAGGCAAGTTTTATGACTCGCATGTTAGGGAGGATCACTGCAGCTATGTGAGAATTCTCCATGATAAGTAAAAACACAATGACTGGGAAGAAGCCATTATGACTAGTTCCTTCTAGAGGCATGGGATGTGTGCACCATTGAAAACAATTGTCTTTTTTTTACTTTAGATTTCTCTTCCTCATCAGCAACTTATAAATATCAGTTTCACAGCATCTTGATTACCTGAACCAGTCGTATCAGTTATCAAAACTTCCTTTCCTCATAAAATATATGGAAATACATATATTTTAAAGGAGAATTGCAATAATTCTGTTGGAGTGTGACCATCTCGATTTCCAAGTAAGATACCTATGTTCATCAAAGTGTCAACATTAGCAAATTGGCCAAACACTAGTCGCCTGTGTTGTGGACATCCTGGGCCACTTTGAAATGTGGACTATCATTGAAAATAACCTGTCTGGCACAGGGGTAAAATTTGCAAAAGCACCTAAGTGACTTTGAAGTCAAAAAGAGTCCTAAGCCACCTAGGCACTTTCACATTTTTACCCCAAATCTGCATACAGCTACATGCTTTATATTTTAATCACAAAATTAATAATAATTTCCATCAGCAGCCTCAAAGGATTTTCAGAAGCATCCTGATTGTTGGTTTCAGAGTAACAGCCGTGTTAGTCTGTATCCGCAAAAAGAAGAGCAGGAGTACTTGTGGCACCTTAGAGACTAACAAATTTATTAGAGCATAAGCTTTCGTGGACTACAGCCCACTTCTTCGGATGCATATATCCTGATTGTTGGTTTCTGCTGTAGATAAGAGGAAAGTTGTCAGGCAACCAGTGCTATCATGGTGCATAAACTTTCTCTATGGGATTTTAATGAAAAAGTATTTGAACAGCGAGAGAACAGAGAAATCCGCAAACATTAAATTTCCTTTTGTAACAGTTTAATTTAACACACTTGTGAGCTACAGCCATTTAAAAAACAACAAACTTAGAAACTATTTCTCAGTAAAGTCTTAGAGCCCTGATGAATGCAACAAAATGATGCATAGGACGGCACCATTGCTGGGAAATAAAACAAGAACGTACACAATCTCTTTAAATATAAAAAATTTACATCAGCTTGGAAAGAAACAAAATACAGGTGGTAGGTAACGTGATGGGCTGCAGTTTACATACAAATTAGACACAGGAATTCCCCTTGTCATCTTGGCACTTGTACTGAAAATGGCTTCGTACAGTACAAATCAGGGTGGCACTAAAAAGGTTCACTTATTCTGAACTGTACAACTGTATTGCACAACATCATTTAACTGATACTGGGCTCACTCCTACTTCAATTAAAATCAATGGCAAAATCCCATTTACTTCAGTGCAAGTAGGAATTTATTCACTGTCTACAATTATTTGGTCTTTTTTTTTTTTTGTATCCTGAAGAGTAACATACAAATGAAGGTTTATCAAAATGTTTTGGACCTTCTTCCAGGGACCAATATAATACGTCCTTCCTAATACACTGAGGGAATAACATACAGTCACTATTGGACCCCAGACAGATAAGAACAATGCCTGCCTTGATAATTATGTATCCTTTCCTTTTATAATATTGGACAGTCTAGTTAAAAGAATCAACTAACTTTAACAAAAGTAAAGCTATATAAGCAGAAAGAAGATTTTTAAATTTGTAGAAACAAAGACAAAACCTTAATTAACCACCAAACTTATACAAAGTGTTGTAATCACATGCAGAAATCCAGTTATGCCATTAATAATCCAATTTGTCATTCGTGCCTTCCAGAGGAAAAATGTAAAATAGCAGTAGATGCAGTTTTAATACCTTGTTCATGAATTAGACTAGGATAGCACTCTGGACTCTTTACAAATATATGCCGGGGACAATGTAACTTTTCCTCCAACCTAAATTTGTCTCTTCATTCATGATTTGATGTCCTCACCCCTCTACCTTCCATCAAAACACACTCATATGTACACTCACTTTTACACAGAAAACCAGCAACAGCATGAAAAGGGTAAGGAATAGTCAGTCATACTGGACGATCTGCAAGCCTAATACTCTTGGTGATAATGACTAGAGTAGGTATTTTTCTTCCTTGCTCACTCTGATCTGTCTCTGTTTCTTAAATGATGGAGAGCTAACTTCAATTTGTAAACATTCGTAAGTACATTACAAAAGTGGGTTGCCAGCTTTGAGTCCCTCTAGAAAAAAAGGCAAAAGGCCAAAAAAAAAAAAAAAAAAAAAAAAAAAAAAAAGGTAAAAGCTACACTGTTTGGAATGATAGATGCTCACTTATATATAATAATAATAATTAATAATAATAAAAAGTCACTTGGTCAGAGTTTTGTGCTGGCCTGCCAACACCAACCAAAAGCTGAAATTGTCAGATGATAGCACCATACATCTTTTAGAGAGATCTCCGCAAAATGTTTGCTATTCTGTTTTAAGTTTGTTTCCTAAAATGTTCTCTTGAAGATTGTCTAACATTAGGCAAGACATGAGAGATGGAAAATTGTATCTGTTTTCAGCTACTTGCTAGGAAACATTACATTTCTCCATGGTAACTAGCAAGGCTTTGAGTGCTGTCTAGTGAGAGCGAGGCTCTTGTTTTCAGACTGATCATTGGAGCACCATGTACTGTAGTTAAAAAAAAAAAAAAAAAAAAAAAAAAAAAATCTTCCCTGTGTTTTTAAAGAGCACCATACAAAATCCCCAGTGGAGGAACTTGTAGCAACATTCTGCATTGCTATATGAACAGACCATGTGGCAAAACCTAGTTTTAAGGAGTTCCTTTTGTTCACTGCATAATGTATGTTCTCTTGAAGCTTCTACAGCTCTGTTTTTCCCCCTCCCCATAAAGGGTCCTTCTACCTAAATGGTTTCACCTCCTGGAGACACGTTCGTTCCCACGATCCCGAGCACTGTGACCGTGCTGGCGGCAGGTTCGGCAGCACTGCACGTTGACAGTTGGAAGATGGCATCTTCCCAGAATCCTTAGGGTTTGACAAAAACTGAACGTGAGGCGGTCCCGCTCACAGATGAAGGCTGAAGGAGAGAGAATGAAGAGACAGAAATAACATTACCATGAATACAAGGTTTGATGCAAAAGTCTGTATTCGGCTGACAGTAAAGTAAATATAGGAACAAAGAACAGTGCAGCCCTGGAAAGCGGGGTCCTCTTTTCCCCTAGGGCTGAATGTTCATATTTGTTCCCATCTAATCTAAGTGCCAATGGAAACTCACCCATCGCAGATAAGACCTGTGACATCACCTTAGCAAAATCAAGCAATTAGAATTATTGAATTTATTCATTATTTATCAGTCATGGGGCCACAAAGCTTGAGTAGCAGGATTTGCATAGATGGGGGCGGGGCTCTGTGCTGACATCAAAGGGACAGAATCCTCCCCCACAGCGACTTCATGGGATAACGCTGCCTGTCTTTGGGATGCTAAAAGGCACTGGGGTGGCTAAGTTTTGTCATGTGTCAAGTTCACAGCAGGCTCTTTAATCAGATATGTATTGCTGCGATTCCACTGAAGTCAGTTGGAGTCGATGTCATTCAGCTCCTTGCAGAGATTAATTCGTTAATGTCTGGAAACGGCTTTGAAGTCTTAAGTGCTATATAAATGCAAATTATTATTATTAGTGGGACTCATGGCAGGTCTGTACCAATGATTTTATCTGCCTGGATCTGTCCCTTAACTGTTCTCCATCTTCATTTCCAAATCAGTGAATTATATGATAAAGGTTGATCATATCATAAGTATGTGGCACAGTGCAGCATTGTGGATGCCAATCATTCACCTTGCTATTGGAATTCAGAGGAATGCTTCCAGGTGACTTCTGGGTATGAATGCTCCATCCCCAGAGTCTGTATGGCACATAATTTTCACAGGAGTGTTGAGTTCTTTTACATTCTTACAAGAGCACCATGAACTAACTGGATGGCTTTTAATCAGAATAACATCAGCTTTTTGGCTATGGTTTAAGATACTGTCCATTATGGATTACCGCATCACAACAGCATTCCTTTACAATACAGTTACAAAACCCCGCTGGTCTAACTATGATCTGCCTCTAATCCTCCCATCTAATTTAAAACCATCAGTGTTCTCCAAATCTTGTTTGAGTCACGGGTCAGCTGTTAATAAATGCAAACAATGTCCCCTCTTGAGTTTGTACGCTAATACTCTTCCTGTCTCAGTGGGAACATTAGATTGATTCCTGTGCAGAATAAATCAGCGCAGTGAGCAAGGTAAGCTGTGAGTTCACGTCATACTCACCAGATTAATGCTCCTCTCACTGATCTGAAATATTCCAAGCTGTCATGAAACTTTAACTAGCAATAGGCAAACCTCAAATGGCTCAGCACTCTGGTTTTCCACTCCCGCACGTCCTTTTCCCTCATGGCCCTGCCCACTCTGCTTCTCTTCCCACCTCCGTTCCACCTCTTCCCCCGAGGCCCCCCCTTGCTCTGCCTCTTCCTGCAAGGATCCCCCCCACCTGCTGCTCACACCTCTTTGCCGCCTCCCCCCAGGCTCCCCCCACCCGCTGAGGAGCGGCAGGTGGAGGAGGTCTCAAAGGAGGGGGCAGAGCGGCGCTAGCGGCAGGGGACTTGGGGGAGGGGGCCAAGTGGGAGTGGGGTCTGGGGTGGAATGGGGATAGAGTGTGGGCAGGGCCTCAGGGGAGGAGGCAGAGCAGGGGGCAATGCCACAGTCTGGGCGCCAGTGGGCTGCCCCACTTCTAGGGAGCTTCCGGCACTCACACCCAGCCTCCCCAAATGCAGGAGTCATGTGCCGCCCATGTACACGGCTACGTTAAACACCATTAAATCACATCACCTCTGTCTAGTTCGACTCCCCCCTGTAATCTATAGGAATGATTACAGTAAATTGTGACTCCTTCTTAAAAGGACAATTTAGATCCTTCCCAAAGTCTATTTCTGATGGGTGGTGGTGGTAATCTGCTAATTCACTCTGTATTGTCTACTCTTGGGCAACACCCTCTTATAGACTCATAGACTTTAAGGTCAGAAGGAACCATCATGATCATCTAGTTTGATCTCCTGCACATCACAGGCCACAGAATTTCACCCACCCACTCCAAAGGAGACCGAATTGTATACATTATTCCAGATGAGGTCTCACCAGTTCCTTGTATACTGGTACTAATACTTCCCTGTCTCTACTGGAAATACCTCGACTGATGCATCCTAGGATTGCATTAGCCTTTTTCACAGACGTATCACATTGGCGGCTCATGTGATCAACCCAGGTCTTTCTCCTCCTCTGCCTCTTCCAACTGATACGTCCCGAGCTTATAGCAAAATTCTTGTTAGTCCCTAGATGCATAACTTTTCACTTTTCACTATTAAATATCCCATTTCTATTACTTGAGTTTACAAGGTCTGCCAGATCTTCTTGTATGATATTCCGGTCCTCCTGGCAATACCACCCAACTTTGTATCATCCGCAAATTTTATTAGCATGCTCCCACTTTTTGAGCCAAGGTCAGTAATAAAAATGTTAAATGAGATTGGTCCCGAGACTGATCCCTGAGGAACTCCACTAGTAACTGCCCTCCATCCTGCAGAATTAAACACTTGGACAAGTCTCATAGACTCAGAAGAGGTATGATTACTAAACACAAATCTACTGTTATTTACACTGTTCGCGATAGTAAATTTAGGCTATTTGGTACTGAGCTGGAGGGACACTGGTCATTGACCATCACTTCATGTTGCCTCAGCTCAAGGGACAAAAGGTTTTGTTTAGGGAAAGGCCAATGCCTTGCTCCCAAGAGAGAGAGAATTTGATCGTCGGTTGTTAATGGAAAGAATGTTGTGCAATGTGGAACGCAGAGACTGTTGCGCCCATTTCAGATTCCACACTTGGCCTCCCAGCCGCTCACTAACAAAGCCAATCTGCTTTTTAAACGAATTTCCTATTTCAGTGGAGATCTTTCCTCTCCCTCAGCTATTCCTGCTTGGCAATAATTGTTTGGGGCTTGAAAAGCTTGTTTACAATAGACTAAGCCCCTAAATGCCAGCCATTATCCATTAATTCATTGTGCTGGCTCACTGGTGAAAAGCTGTTTAAACACCCTACCTCTACTATCCTTCCCCTCAGGGCATCTACTTAAAGGGAGCCCCCACTAGCTAGAAGCTGCCTGCTTTGCATGGTTACAATTTCCAGCCCAGTCAGCAGAGTTGCGGAATCCATTCAAACTCCTTGAAAGCTGAGCTGTACTCAAATCACTGGCTGCTGGGGGAAGGGGGTTTTGAAAGCCCAGGCTGGGGTTTTCAGGAACTCCGCATCAGTGTGAGAGAACTGGCTCAAGATCTTAATGAGAAATCTGCTCCCTAGCTCGTTTCTATACGCAACGGGCCAGGTGGTGAGTGGCTCTTGCCTAGGTTTACAGGATACCCAGAGCTGTCCACTGCCCCCGTTCCAATCACCATGCAAAGGCTAGCACTATAGTCCTGGTGGACCTGAGGGGCTGCTTTCTGCCTGTCCCCTGAAGTGGCCTGCACCTCGCTACAGGACCAGATGTCAGAGTGCGATGGCATTCGGCACCTGCCCATGCGCCCAGAGATTCTGTATCCCCCAGTCTGGCCCCTGAGCCATGGAGTGCCCTATCTGGCCTTAGCATTGCTTTAATGGGTTTGTTCAGTAGGTAATTTAAAATCGCGGCAGACATTGTAAGTGCAGCAGAACTGGTACTACAGGAGCCATCACAGGACACTTTCATGCTGGCTCAATAGTCAGTAAGTGGTTTTTTTAGTAGATATCAGGTATTTTCATAGAGAACTACAGACATTTAAGAAAGTGGAGTAACTTCATTGTGCTTCTTCCGTGTTTATAGGTTCACAGACTTTATGGCCAGAAAGGACCATTATGACTATCTAGTCTGACCCCCAGCCCAGCACAGGCCGGAGAATTCCATCCTGTAAATCACATGTGTCAAACTCAAGGCCCGCGGGCCACATCCGGCTCGCCATACAATTATATCCGGCCCGCGAAATCGTTTTATATATCTGTTTTTAATGGCCCTGTGATATGACGCCCCAATAACACACACTACAAATCCCATGATGCAGTGCAATTGCCGCCAACGGCAAGCCGCGGTTCAAGTTCGCGGTCTGTTGATGTATACAACGCTAATATCAAATCAAAGCTAGACCCCAACAATGGCCAAGAGAAAAATTGATTCTGAAAACCGAGGCTTTCAAAGCCGGTGGGAGAATGAGTATATGTTTACTGAAATTGCAGGTAAACCAGTGTGTCTCCTTTGCGGGAGTAATATTGCTGTAATGAAGGAGTATAACCTAAGACGGCACTACGAGACGAAACATGAGAACAAATTCAAAAACCTGAGCGCAGGACAGAAGCTACAAAAGGTAGAGGAGTTGAAGAAGAATTTGACATCCCAGCAGACGTTTTTCACCAAAGCAAAATCACAAAGTGAAGCTGCTGTGAAAGCAAGTTTCATTGTGGCCGAAGAGATCGCCAAATCAGGACGGCCGTTTACCGAGGGGGAATTCGTAAAGAATTGTATGATGAAAGTGTGCGACGTCCTTTGTCCAGATAAAACGCGAGCGTTTGCAAATGTAAGCCTCAGCAGAAACACTGTTGCTAATCGGGTTTGTGAGATGGCGACTGATTGGAAAACACAGTTGATTGAAAGAGCAAAAGATTTTGTTGCATACTCCCTTGCCGTGGATGAAACTACTGACGCGACTGACACTGCACAGCTGGCGATATTTATCCGTGGTGTGGATTCCAATTTGTGCGTAACAGAGGAAATACTGGACATTAAATCGATGCACGGGACAACGAAAGGAGAAGACATCTTTGGAAATGTATTTCAAAGTGTAACCGACATGAAACTGCCGTGGGAAAAACTCGTTGGACTTACAACAGATGGCGCACCTGCTATGTGTGGTGAAAAAAATGGACTGGTGGGAAGGATGCGCTCAAAGATGCGGGAGGAGAACTGTGCCAGTGAGTTGACAGTGTATCACTGCATCATACACCAGGAATCGCTGAGTGCTAAAGTCCTAAAAATGGATCATGTGATGAACACTGTAACACAAACCGTCAACTTTATCAGAGCCCACGGTTTAAATCACCGCCAATTCCAGTCTTTTCTGCGGGAAATAGATAGCGAGTTTGGCGATATGCCATATCATACGGAGGTCCGGTGGCTAAGTCGGGGAAAAGTTCTCAAAAGACACTTTGAGCTGCGAGAGGAAATCTGCCAGTTCATGGACAGTAAGGGGAAAGACTGCACAGTTCTGCGGGATGAAAAGTGGAAATGTGAGTTGGCGTTCCTGGCTGACATAACGTCGCATCTTAGCGCTTTAAACCTTCAACTCCAGGGACGGGAGCACATAATAACCGATATGCATGATGCAGTGAAGGCATTTCAAGTGAAGCTGCGCTTATGGGAGACACAAATGCACCAATGCAACTTGTCTCACTTTCCCTGTTGCCAAGTAATACGGAACCAAGAAAGTGCCACAGTTTTCCCAAATGCCACCTTTGCTGAAAAACTCAGCGCGCTGCGCACTGAGTTCGCACGGCGCTTCAGTGACTTTGAGGCACAGAAAAGTAACTTCGAGCTGCTTCGCAACCCATTTGCAGTCGATGTGGAAACCGCACCTGTAGAAATGCAGATGGAGCTGATAGAACTGCAATGTAACGGGACACTGAAGGCAAAGTACGACACTGCGGGGCCAGCACAGTTCACTCGCTTCATTCCTGAAGCGATGCCGCAGCTCCGCCAACATGCGGCTCGAATCCTGTCCATGTTTGGCAGCACATATCTGTGCGAGCAGCTGTTCTCTGTGATGAAAATTAACAAAACGTCACACAGGAGTCGCCTCACTGATGAACACCTGCAATCGATCCTGAGAATCTTCACAACACAGAACCTAACCCCAAACATAAACGAACTTGTTGCAAAGAAAAGACTCCAAGTATCAGGCTCTGACTAAATAGGACAAGAAAATGGAATGTTATGATTTGTTATGATTATACTTTTGCTTTAAATTCAATTTTTTATTTATATTTTCAGATTTTTTAATATTCCAGCATGTACAGATTTTGAATGTATTGTATTGACAGGATATTTTTTTATGAAGAGCAAAATATTTTAAGTTGAAATGTATTTATTTTGGAATGATATCCTGTATTTTGGTTCATATTAATGGTTAAAAAACATAAATATTTAGTCTGTTAAATAAATGGTTATACTGTTCGGCCCGCGAGTTTTGAGTTTTGGCCCCCTGTGCAATTGAGTTTGACACCCCTGCTGTAAATTATGCATCAAGGCCTAACCTTTACTTGAGCTATAGCAAATCCTTCAGAAAGATATCGTGTCTGGATTTAAAGGCTTCAAGTCAGAGTCTTCACCTATCAAAGGGGTAGCCGTGTTAGTCTGGATCTGTAAAAGCAGCAAAGAGTCCTGTGGCACCCTATAGACTAACAGACGTATTGGAGCATGAGCTTTCGTGGGTGAATACCCACTTCGTCAGAGTCTTCACCATGTCCCTCAGTAAGTTGTTCCAATGGCTAATTACCCTCACTGTTATAAAATAAAATAAAATAAAAATTCCACCTTATTTCCCTTCTGAATTTGTCTAGCTGAAAATCCCAGGCATTAGAGCTTGGCTTCCCATTCTTAAACACGTCCATGTCACTAGGCATTGAATTCTGAAAGCTCCACTTACAAAATGAGCTCCCTGGGAATGAGGGTCTCAGTTTATCTCCCCTCCTCACAGCACTTATCCGTGTGCATCAGCAGCCCACCTTTGGTGTACAGACCCCAAGGGGAGGTGGTTCCTTCAGCATGTTTGCTGCTCTCTGCCAGTGTCAGGCCATAAGACATACACCTCTACCCCGATATAACGCTGTCCTCGGGAGCCAAAAAATCTTACCGCGTTATAGGTGAAACCGCGTTATATCAAACTTGCTTTGAGCCGCCGGAGTGCGCAGCCCCCCTCCCCCCAGCACTGCTTTACCACGTTATATCTGAATTCGTGTTCTATCAGGTCGCGTTATATCAGGGTAGAGGAGTACTTGTGTCCGAGCGGTTTGTGTCCCACTTCCAGACGCTGCAGGGCATGGGTCTATTGTGAGGTAACCCGAATATCTCCAAAAACACTAAAAATCATGGGCTGAAGAGAGACACTGGATTGATGGCTCATTACAACAATCGGTGACCCACTAACCTGCTCCCCACAGCTGTTTCCCCCCTCCCTTTTCCTCCCTATGACTGGAGGAGAGTTAACAGGCCACTTCACCTTGAATGGTCTCTCAAAACAGGTGTTAACTACTTGTGCTAAACAATCTGCTCCACCTTGTATTTAGCAGTGACCTGAGTTAGGGTTTGTCTTCGCCTACAGTGCTGCGGTTGTGCAGCTCCACTGTGGCTGTTCCGCTGTAGCGCTTTGGTGAAGATGCTACTAAGTCAACAGGAGGCGCTCTCCTGTCTGTATTTAATCCACCTGCCTGAGAGATGGTAGCTAAGGCAAGAAGTGTTTTTCACACCCCTGAGTGATGTAATTATAACAATATGTTTGTAATGTAGACCTGGCCTTCATCGCCCAGACCTGAGGAAGAGCCCTGTGTAAGCTTGAAAGCTTGTCTCTCTCCCCAACAGAAACTGGTCCAATAACAGATATTACCTCACCCAGCTTGTCCCTCTAAAAATGTTGCCACATTTCAGCCTGGGGTAACCCCCTTGAAAGTAAAGGTGTGTGATGGTAATGTTAACAGATCATTGACCGCCAGGGTTATAAAACTGGTTAAAACTGTACATTTGAATGCACAAGCTCACAATCACAATCTTATGCCATTATCTCAGTCACTTAGGCACGTGAAACCATTTCACCTCTACAGGGTTCAGTAATCATTTACTCTTCAACAAGAGGAATGACCTCAGGTTAACCCAAACCTGCTGAATTTCAGGTTCCTGTGGAATTTCTTGGCTTTGCCTCTAAAATCTCCGCACTTACAGAGCTTCCGCTTTGAAAGTAACATTGAATAGAAGAGAGAAGGAGCAGAAGATGTGTCCTCTCTAGGAACGCGGCAAAGATGACAGGTTTTGAGCTCTCCATAACGTTCATTAAGCATTGAAGTTAAATAGGTGGAAATGAAAAAAACAAAAATATCCCAAAGAGGTTTAAACAGCTTGCCTAAAAAGTACCCCGTGCTGTAGAGAAGCCGCCCTCTAGCTAGCCAGAATTCCCATACGGTTTGTATTGCAGCCCTGGTAGGGTTACCATATTTTAATAAAACAAAAGGAGGACACTCCATGGGGCCCTGGCCCCGCCCCAACTCCGCCCCTTCCCCAAAGCCTCCGCCCCCTCCCCTGAATGCTCCGCCCCTGCTCCTCCCCCTCCCCTGCTTCCCGCGAATCAAATGTTCGCAGGAAGCCTGAAACAGGCAGGCAGCAGGTAAGCTGGGGCGGTGGCGGGGGGGGGGGGGGGGGAGGGGCGGGCGCGAGGAGGTGCGGCCCAGTCCGGCCCCCCCGGCCGTGCGGCTTCCTCCGGCGGCTGGCCCCGGCCAAGAGGCTCTGGCCCCGGCGTCTCCGGCTCGGCTTGGGCCCCGGGGCGCCGGCCCTGGTTCTGGCCGAGCAGCTCCGGCCCGCCCTGGCCCCGGTGGCTCCAACCCCGGCGAATTCAGCTCAGCTTGGGCCCCGGGTCACCAGCCCCGTCCCCGGCTGAGTGGCCCCAGCCCCAGCCCCAGCCCCGGCTGAGCGGCGCCAGCCGGTGGCCGAACACCCCCAGCCCCGGTCCCAGCGGCTCCGGCCCAGCTCGGCTCGGGCCCCGGTTCCGGCCGAGTGGCTCCAACCTGGCCCTGGCCCTTGCTGAGCGGCGCTGGCTGGCAGCCGATCACTGCCGGCCCCAGCGGCTCCAGCCCGGACCCAAGCCCCACGACCCCTCCCTATTTTCCTGGACATGTCCGGCTTTTTGGAATTTCCTCCTGGACAGAGATTTGAGGACCAAAAAGCCGGACATGTCTGGGAAAATCCAGACGTATGGTAACCCTAAGCCCTGGGTAACTAGCCCTAAAGCACCGAGAGGACATACTGAGATTGACATCCATTGGGCACTGTGTATTTTTTCCAATGTTTCAATTATTTATAGATTCATAGAATTTCAAGGCCAGAAAGAACCATCATGATCATAGTCTGACTTCCTGCATAATACAGGCCAGATAATTTCACCAACTGATTCCTGTATCAAGCCCTTAACTTCTAACTGTGCTAGGCTTCCGATAGAATAGAGAGTCAGTCATGTTCTTGGTTCTTATCCTCATGGCTTTCAGTGGCCTGGGCCCAGGATATTTAAAAGAGCCTAAAGCTCCGTGATGAAGATTGTGGTTGTCGACTCTGCTTCTCAGGCAAAATGGAGCTTTCTACCATCAGGCTAAAACTGGTCTGTGCAGCAGATTGAACATTCCCAAGGGCTGGCCTCAGGCTGTGGAACAACCAACCACAGGAATTAAGGACCATTATAAACCTACCCCTATCTTTGCGGATACAGACTAACACGGCTGCTACTCTGAAAACTACCCCTATTTGTTATCCTTATTTAATAGTCATGGAAAGAGAGATGCTTGTTCTTGTGCTGGGAAAAAAATCTTCTTTTCCAGATCTCTAGAGGGTGTCATGTGATTTAGTGCTGCTTTCAGTTAAATCTTTATATTTATTTCTTTAGAATCCCAAGTAGCGATCTGGACGCAAATCCCAAATTACAAGTTTACTACAAACTTTAGTCTAAAGCAATTGCTTAAAAAAAAAAAAAAAAAAAAAGCCAGGGCTATGCTGACACATTGGGAACTGAAAACTTGTTTTGTTTTTTCAAGTTGGTATGAAAGTCACTTTAAATTTCATTTAAACTGCTGCCATTCAGACATAGGCATTTACTTTTAGGCTGGAGGGGGCAAAAACTTCCTGGTATAGGTTTTGTAATAACAAGGAAAAGTTTAGCTTGGAGCTGAGTTGACAAAACCAGAGAATTAAGCTTCTGACCTCTGGCCTTTGTGATTTTCTGAGTACCAGTTCCGACTTTAAAAAGTATTATCCCAGTCTACTGCCTCTTACAGGGCTGCCCAGACTATTTTCATATTAAAATAAATTGTGCAAACATTATCACAGAACATTTTATATATGTATGTACTGGTATGTGTGTGTGTGTGTGTGTGTGTATTTATGTGTACACAAATTTTATCTATCTATCTATCTATCTATGGAGATATATTTATCCCTCTCATGTAACACATTTTCTCACCTTTGCGATGGTAAAGTTGTGATTGGATTTTTCTAATGCTGAAGCAATCCCATCTCAGAATGTCAGTCTAGCAGCATTGGGACTTCTAGCCAGTGATCAGAAAGCATTTTTTTGTTTTTAAAAACTAACTGCCTATCTCTTTTCAGGCATGTATCCAGTGTGAGATGCATTGGCATTAACACAACACATCCGGCCTTGGTGTTCCTTCTTGTGGCACTGAAAAGCATGTTTATGCTGCTGTGATTAGGCCATTAATAAGGTTTTAGGGATGGATCCTGTGCTTAATTTGTGCCAGGGCCCGGCAGGTCAGAGCCCCGGCACCTCTGGGCCCGGCAGGTCAGAGCCCCGGCACCTCTGGGCCCGGCAGGTCAGAGCCCCGGTGCCTCGGGCCTGGCAGTTCAGAGCCCTGGTGCCTCGGGCCTGCTGCATCAGTTATGAATGAAAAAAATTGCTTGAGTCCCGGCACCTCGTTCATTACAAATTAAGCACTGGCCGGATCCTGCTCCCACTGAGCTTAATGTCAAAACTCCTGTTGACTTCAGTGGGAGCAGGATCATTCCCTTGTTAGAGCGCGACTAGTTGAGCATTTACAAGCCTTGTTTTCACTCTGTTGGCTAAAGTGCTCGTATCAGTAATTAGAAACAGGCATCTATGAGTGACCCTGGGAATTCAGAGTGTTGTAGATTACAAAGCTTTAAAACAGCTCATACGCAATGAATTTCGATTTTCACTATGGGGGTCCAATCTTGCAAAGGACGAGCATCCGATGAGAGGTACTGAGTGCTCTCAACGCCCACAGACTCCACCTTGTAAAAGCAAACCACAGTTGGACAGGGTTTCCAGTCTACTTGAATGTGCATGAGAGGATCAGGGGGAACCTTTGTGATTCAGAGAGAGGCCAGCTCATCTGAACAGAGTTCAATGGGATGATCGTTGTGCTCTAACCATGTGATGTGCATGGCTACTGCGGCTGTCATCTCTGGTTACCAAAGTGGTGAATTTAGGATAGCCAGTGGAATAGTGAGATGTCAAATGGACCAACTTTCCTCTGTAATTAGGCTAAGCTGTTGACGTAGGTTGTTGCAGGGAAGTCCATTTGTGATCGTTATGTCACAGAGAGACATAACACAGATGCAGCTTTTTTCCCCGGGGCTCCTTGCTTGGTGACTTCCTGGTCTCTTAACTCCCTTAGTCCAGGATTGTCCTGTTACAGAGGAACTTTTTTCCCAGCATGCCTTTCTGGGGACTGACCCTTTACATTTGGCAGATGCCTAATGTGGCCATTTTCTCTCTTGTACAATACTCTGAATCCCTTTCACATTTCCTCCAGTTTTCCCTTTCTTCTTCCGGAGGAGGGAATGCATTCTCAGCATGGGCCTTTGACCTACTGAATTGTACAAAACTCAGAGCACTGGGTGAGCAATTGCTACACGTAAATAAATCAACAATCCTAACCTACCCTGTTTATTATGGGGCACATTCTTCTGGGTGCAGCACTCCCACAGAAATCTGTTGCATTTTCCATAGGAAGATGGCAAGATATGGCCCCATGTTTGTAATATTTCTTATAAAGGCACAGGCTAATCCATGACTGCATTGCTCCCTCTGATGGACCACTGAGATTACAAACCAATTACTATTTCGTAAAGAAAGTTGTTAAGATATTTAAGGTAAATCAGCTAATGTTTTTTTTCCCAAGGCGAATTCAACAGTTTAAATTTGATTAAAGAAAATAATTCAAAGATGAATCGATATGATTAAGAAGCAGTAGATGTGGTATATTTTGACTTTAGTATGGCTTGGGATACTGTCATGCATGACCTTCTCATAGACAAACTAGGAAAATACGACCTAGATGGAGCTACAGTACGGTGGGTGCAGAACTGGTTAGAAAACCGTTCCCAGAGAGTAGTTATCAGTGGTTCACAGTCAGGCTGGAAGGAATTATCGAGTGGGGTCCCGCAGGGATCAGTTCTGGGTCTGGTTCTGTTCAATATCTTCATCAATGATTTAGATAATGGCATACAGAATACACTTATAAAGTTTGCGGACGATAACAAGCTGGGAGGGGTTGCAAGTGCTTTGGAGGATAGGATTAAAATTCAAAATGATCTGGACAAACTGGAGAAATGGTCTGAAGTAAATAGGATGAAATTCAATAAGGACAAATGCAAAGTACTCCTCCACTTAGGAAGGAACAATCTGTTGCACACATACAAAATGAGAAATAACTGCCTAGGAAGGAGTACTGCAGAAAGGGATCTGGGGGTCATAGTGTATCACAAGCTAAATATGAGTGAACAGAGTAACACTGTTGCAAAAAAAGGAAACCTCATTCTGGGATGTATTATCAGGAGTGTCGTAAGCAAGACACAAGAAGTAATTCTTCTGCTCTGCTCTGCTCTGCTCTGCGCTGATCAGGCCTCAACTGGAGTATTGTGTTCAGTTTTGGGTGCCAAATTTCAGGAAAGACAGAAGTCCAGAACTGACAGAAATTCAGAGAAGAGCAATAAAAACTATTAAAGGTTTAGAAGTCCAGAGAAGAGCAATAAAAATGATTAAAAGTCTAGAAAACATGACCTATGAGGGAAGATTGAAAAAATTGGGTTTGCTTAGTCTGGAGAAGAGAAGACTGAGAGGGGACATGATAACCGTTTTCAAGTACATAAAAGGTTGTTACAAGGAGGAGGGAGAAGAATTGTTCTCCTTAACCTCTGAGGATAGGACAAGAAGCAATGGGTTTAAATTGCAGCAATGACAGAGGTTTAGGCTGGAGATTAGGAAAAGATTCCCAACCGTCAGGGTGATTATACACTGGAATAAATTGTCTAGGGAGGTTGTGGAATCTCTGTCATTGGAGATTTTTAAGAGCAGGTTGGACAAACACCTGTCAGGGATGGTCTAGATAATAGTCCTGCCTTGAGTGCAGGGGACTGGACTAGATGACCTCTCAAGGTCCCTTCCAGTCCTACGATTCTAATTCTATTGGAATGATAACTAGAGAGTATGGGCTGGATTCATAACTGAGAGGACTTGTGGATATTTTCCCTCTAGGTTTGAGCTTGTACAGAATAAAGTCCTGATCCTGCAATTGTCTCTGGATGGGCAGAGCTCCATGGAGCTCCGTTGACTTCAGAGCTGCCATGTATGGGTTCAGCTGCAGGATTGGGGCCTACTGTCATTCCCAGTCATAGCTCCGCTCCACTCGAGCATTAGTGAAATGCTCCAGATGTGACAGCTGTTGCTTTAAAAATACATTTATTAGAGAGCAAGTAAGCATGTAGCAATATGCTGGCTTAATTGTGATGAAGTCCATGTAGGCTCTTTGTAGCTGATAGGCTGTAGATCACACGGATTGGCAGAACTCCACTGAAAATTTGCGCCCCCTCCAAAACATCATCCCATTATGTCCTTCTTTAATCCAGCCTTTGACAGCCTCTTTAGCTGAATATTGTTCAGCCTGGCAAATGTATATTTGTGTGTGAGACTGAGAAAGAGAGAAAATATGCACTTCTATTTATAGTTTTCTGACCTTTTAAAATAAGCTCTGTCCTTGGTCACTGTATTAAGAGGGAGAAGATAACACAACTTGGAGCATGCACAGCCACCAAAAGAACGGTAGAAATTAAGTGATATAAGCTTCCTGCACTGTTACCCCCCTTTTAGATTTTTGTCCTTGTTCTATAGTGACTAAATCCAATGAACTGCTACATTCCAAAGTGTGATAAGGAACCCTGAGTAAATACAGGGTTAGAGTGCAGAGGCCAGGGTGCACATTGTATGCATGCAACCAGGAAACTAGACTCTCTTGTGGGCTGTCATTAAAGTGAATGGTTTAACACTTTTGTCGTTTCAGAGTAGCAGCCGTGTTAGTCTGTATCCGCAAAAAGAAGAACAGGAGTACTTGTGGCACCTTAGAGACTAACAAATTTATTAGAGCATAAGCTTTCGTGGACTACAGCCCACTTCTTCTATATGCATCCGAAGAAGTGGGCTGTAGTCCACGAAAGCTTATGCTCTAATAAATTTGTTAGTCTCTAATGTGCCACAAGTACTCCTGTTTTACTTTTGTCGTTGATTTCTTTCCATCACAACTGATATCACAGTCCCCTGTGTCTGCATTTCTAAAGGGACTATCCCCATAGCATTTAGGCAGGATCTCATGCATGGACTGTGGCAGGTTGAGATGATGGAGAATAAATACAATTTATAAACAAATAGAGATATTCTATCTCCTAGAACTGACCTTGAAAGGTCATTGAGTCCAGCCCCCTGCCTTCACTAGCAGGACTAAGTACTGATTTTGCCCCAGATCTCTAAGTAGCCCCCTCAAGGATTGAACTCACAACCATAGGTTTAGTAGGCTAATGCTCAAACCACTGAGCTATCCCTCCCCTAGTTACGTTTAACAAATTTATTAGTTTCTAAGCTGCCACAAGTACTCCTGTTCTTCTTTTTGCAGATACAGACTAACACGGCTGCTACTCTGAAACTAGTTATGTTTATGTGCTAGTCACATGAGAGCTCTGGAAGGGATAGGGAGAAAAATAAAGACAGAATTTCTATTTCTTTAGATTCTGTTCCTTGTTTCGGAGCCTGTTGCTATTCTCTTTGCGGGGGACTCTTTCTAGATGAGGGAATTTCAGGTGGTAGGGCCTGAAAAGAGTTTACATCTGTCCCTTATGGTGTCTGTACAGCACCCAGCACACTGGAGCTCAGGTGTTGGTTGGAACCTCTAGTTCAGTGGGTCTCAAACTTTTTTACTGGCGACCCCTTTCACATCGCAAGGCTCTGAGTGCGACCCCCCCCCTAATAAATTAAACACCCTTTTAAATATATTTAACACCATTATAAATGCTGGAGGCAAGCGGGCTTTGGGGTGGAGGTTGACAGCTTGCGACCCCCCCATGTAATGACCTTGCGCCCCCCTGAGTGGTCCTGACCCCCAGCTTGAGAACCCCTGCTCTAGCTGCTAACTGTAATACAAATAATAATATCAGATTTATTTTCAGTGGCCTAAATCCAACACTGAGCAGAGATGTGTGGGGAAACTTGCATTACTGTTGACTCGTTCAGTCATTCGTCAGCACTAAATTACCTTTAAAAAAAACTGATTACCACAGATTATCTTGCAATGTGTTTAACGTTTTTGCAGGAACAGGAATAGCCACAATGCTATTATACTCATTCCTTTCCTTATTTTGGTGGCTGTCCTCGTGCAAGGGTTTGTTGGCCAGACTTATAAACGGGAAAGCCGGTTAATCTAAGCCATAGAGAGACCTGTCTTCCCTCATGCTTTTTACAAGCATCTTGGGCTGCACGCTGCATACAGGTAGGGGCGCTGGGACAATTTGTATAGTGGGGGAGCTGAGAGCTATTGAACCAAACTGTAAACCCTGGATATGATGAAAACCACTTCAAACAAGGGGGTGCAGCAGCACCCCCAGCACCCCTAGTTCCAGCACCTGTGCAGACAGGAATCCAAAACCTGACACGTTCATAGGACCTACAGCCCAGTGAATCTACTGGGATTCCAATTTTTTGCCTCTTTAAGATGTGCACCATTTCCTGCATGGGAAGCACATGCAATACTTTGCTTGTAAGTGCAGAAAGGGTGGTTTGCAGCTAACCTTGGGGATCTGTGCACTTCTTGCAAGGAACTGTAAAATGTGAATTTGAAGCAAATCAAAGACTTTTAGAAAGACCTGGTAATATTCTGTGTCTCAGAGAGGTTTAACAGAGAGACAGCAGAATCTCATGAAGACTTTGTGGATTAAATGTATTTCTGATAATAACCAGGAGAGTTTTACCCATAGAAACATGGGCCAAGATTTTCAATACAGGGCGTCTACTAAAGTTAGATTCTGGAGGCACCCAAACTAGTGGGCTGATTTTCATAAGAGCTGAGCATTCAGCTTAACTCAACGGTGCTCAACACTTTTGAAAATCAGGCCAGTTGTTCTAAATATGGAATTCGGAGCCTAGCTTTAGTGGTTTTCTTCTGAAAATCTTGGCATGATGTTCTACAGCTCTGTATAACTATGTAGAAGATCTGGCTCTTGTTAGTCCATGCTGCATTCTTGCTCCTCGCAACTTACCAGGTAACATTTTTATTTTATTTTGTAATCTAGGCGTTTACACAGCTTTATCCTTTCCTTTCTGGAGATGATTATTTTGGAGGAGAAACAATGGGTGTAAAATTGCAGACAGCTCATAGCTGTGAGAGGCTAATCCATCAAATGGTTAAAGAGAAACATATTCTAGAGGTGCCATTGTAAACAGAGATCACTAAATCTGCTTTTAAGCTGGGTTACACATTAAAAGAAACAGCCCCTTTAAACCATGGCTTCTTCACTGGCAGCAGCAGCGTTGTGGAGTAGAAATAACAGAGTGATGGGCGGGGAGGATGTCACACATTCGGACCCCAAGGAGAATAGTGTGTTCATTCTGAATGCAAGTGCTATGTTCCCATCTAGAGCAAGTAATGACATCACCAGGTCAGAGGTGACACCAGTCCCATTCTACAGTTATCCCTGAACTAAAGCACAGTCCAATTACGTAGCCAACATCTAACACTTCCTAAGTGTCTGACTTAGAGAATTGTAGACAAAGGGGAAAAAGGCCTGTGCCTTTGGAGAGGTTAAGAGGGGTGATCCCTTTTTCAGTCTGTGGATCTAATGCCAGAGAGAAATTCTCCTTTCCCAAGAGCTGAGGCAGAGCCAGAACTGAAGGACTTTTCTTAAACTCATGAAAAATGAATGCCCTTTCTTTCATTTCATTCTCTATGAACAATAGGGGGAGAAAGAGCCAACGATGGCTAAATGGGTCACTTCACGCGACCCTGGGACTTCCTATCCAAAATATGAAACCAATTTAAATACATGTACTAAAGGATTCTCAAAACTCTTGCAAGTTGCATTAACTCCAAAATGAGAAAATAATCATATTCTTATTGCAGCAAATAAATCTTCCTGGGCAGCTATTTTGCATAAGCAACATTTTTTTACAATACAAAGTTAAAAGGGATAGTGATGCAGTATTTAGGCCTTCGTTATTGGTGGCATGTACTGATCTCTCTGTTTTGACATCAACAGGAGCTGCACACACAGCCGGATTGCAGGAAGCAGGATTGCTTTAGAGGAGGGGGAAGTGTTAATTAAAGTTGGCTGAGTTAAAACATGGATAAAACATGATTTCTTAAAATGGGGCGGAGAGGGGAGGGGAGAAGTGCTTTAAGGAGCATGTCGATGTCTCCCAATTAAATGAAATGTTCAGTGATGGGGAGATTTGTTCTATGATCACATTATTGGCCAATCTTCTTGTTTTTTTCCTTTTATCTTTTGAAGGCTACTTTAACAGAAATTACTCACCAGAGCAGCTCTGAACACAGATTTGATAAGTGGCACTTTGCGGGTGCAATACATATTTTTATTCTCAGCTACAGACCTGAGCTTGGGCTCCTTCATCACAAAAACCCCTCTTCTGTTTCCAAATTTTCTAGAATCAAGTTGCGTACAAAAAATCTGGGCAGTGGATTAGCCAGAAGCTGTAGCAACCCCTGTCCCTATAGCTTCAGCTCTTCTCTTCTCTCCTGTATGTCTCCTAAAAATGCCACAAAATGGAGCAAGAAAAATGCCTGATGTGTTTTGGAATGTTTTCAAAACAGTTAAGTAAGGGTTAATATTTTGTTGCACAGATTAGGTCTCACTTCCTCATTGAAAGGCCTCCTTATCAAAGGCTTTCAAGAGAGGCTCCTTGACAGAGCTATTTAAATAGCCAGCAAAGGAGTGCTATCATTGTAACAACCCAGATTCTTTTTCGGATGAGACTCCAGAACACTAAAGCTGCTTACGCATTCATACTGGTGTAAGACAAAGCATAAGATAAACAGAGAGAGTCTTTCAGCCTTCTAATTGGTTGCACTAGGCAGTAATGCCCACTGGGATTTAGTTTTTAAAAAGTTATCTGCACAGAGATTGTTTGGGGGGAGGGCGGGGCAGGAATCTTCCGGATGAGTTGGTCAAAAAGCATGATCACTTCAATAAAAACTGCCCAAGACATTCACCCTGTGATATGAAAAATCTACTGTTGTAATTAGGGAATGAAACACCTCTTTGTAGTTGCATCTGAATGATCATTATTAGATTTATTATTATTTACCCAGTTGTGCTATTTGATGTTAGAATTGGCAATTTCCTGGGAAACGCTAATTTAGGACAGGACACTGGTAAATATCAGCTTAAACCTGGTTAAACCAGGAAACTGGGAAATATAATTACATCAGTGTTCAGCAAGCACAGCATTAATCTGTTCAAACTTTGGATACAGCCATTCAAAACTGAGGAATAGGCTCGGTCTAGCCACTGTATCAAAGTTGGTCTGCTACAAAATGCTGCAAGGCCAACCTGGACTGGTATCTGCAACTCTGTTTGCTTCTGATTGCTTAATGCTGCAAGCCAACCACAATGCATTATTGGTGTTTTCATACAATCGACTGGTTTTGACTTTTGTATATATAATATTGAAAACGGAAATATGAGTCATGACACGTATAATGTGGTGTGTATTGATGAAACTGTTCTTAAAATAGAAAAATGTCTTAAACTGGGTCTGCCTAGTGTTTCCTGGGCAGTAAAAACCAAGATTTTACCAGCTAAAAACCACCCCTGGTAAACACCCTGCCATCCCTGCTCACTGCACAAATACAGAAGGCGACAAAGTCACTGCCTTGAGGATGTGTTGTGGTTAAAAGGGCGTGTGGGTATTTTAAACAAAAAATGTAGAAGCAGTTGGTGTCCATGAAAGATGCTGGATTGATTGCCATACTGAGTGAAGTCCACCCACCTACAGCCATTCTCCTATGCCCCTCCCTCAATACACCTCCCCTCAGCAGAAACGACCAGTATTACCGGCGTCCGAGCATGCTAGTTCAGCTACCATGCTCCTCATATTGCTGAGTGTATTGATAAATAAGTCTAAAGTGTCCACCAGGTAGCACTCTGACATTAAATCAATGATAAAGCATCATTTGGGAATATCAATTCTTCACTGCATATTATTGGTATTTCGCAAGAAATAAAGGAAACTCAATGGCACATTTATTGCTGTTTCCCCATCCAAGGGGTAGGACACAGACTTATATGCACAAATGATTCTGAAAATCAGAATGTGATGCAGTGATTTCTAATACGCCTTTTTCGAGGCCAGCTCAAACACTATATTAATACTCACCTTACCTGCTAACTAGTACCAAGGGCAACAAAGTATTGCATAGTGTAAATAGCTTTATGGAGAGGAAGGAACTAAAATCAGAAAACAATGCAGCTGTTGTGATTCCACCAGCCCCGTTTTTAGAGTAACAACAAAAGTACCAGGAGGTCATATACTGTGTTACACGCTTCGGTAGAAGATAGACCCAAACCGACCACCACCCTCACCCCACAATCCAAACACACACAAACTCTGGAGAAAGTCAGAGTTGGATCCCAACACCCCCAGATTATGGGCAAATCTAGATCTAAAGGCCACCAAACCAGAGCAGTACATTGCACAACTATTGTGCACTTGCTTTGCACCAGGGTACATAGCTACACAAGTACAGGGCAGTGGAGAATCAAGCCCTTTAAAACATCTGTAAAATGGGGATAATAATACTTGCTTTCTATTTACATTATACAGGGCCGGCTCCAGCTTTTTTGCCGCCCCAAAGCAGCGAAGGAAAACAAACAAACAAGAAAAACCTGATTGAGCTGCCACCGTAGTGCCGCCGAAGAGGAAGAGATGGAGTGAAGGACCCGCCACCGAATTGCCACCGAAGACTAAAGCGGAGCGCTTGAGCTTCCACCGAAGTGCCGCCCCAATAACGGACGGAGTGCCGCCCCTTTCTAGTGGCCGCCCCAGGCACCTGCTTCCTTCGCTGGGTTGGGGCCTTTTGGCCCTACTGCAACCAATAACAGTAATCTTTGGCTGTTCTAAAGGCATGTCAGAGACACTAGATACACTATGGGAAACAAACATCATGGGGAAGAATGAAACAAAAATGGTGTGAAAATAATAACCGAATAAAAACACTGCGCCAAACTCTGTTTCCCATGTGTGACCCGTTGCGGTGTTACTGAGGGCAGAATTGACCCACTGCACTCACAAGCACTATAGATTGGCACCAGCGAGGGTTTCCAATCATTCTACCCCTCAAAGAGAGATGATAAGGGACAGAAAATGTAAACACCGGGGAAGCCATTCCCTTTGCAACTGGAACTCCAGTACTGGCTGCCTGGGCGAGCCATAGGAACCCCCGAGTTTGAGCAAGGGTTGGCGAAAGTGCAGCACAATCAGAGGGAGGAACATTTGAAAGTCTATAATAAAACATATGGAGACTGCAGGCCACGGGCGTCCCCATTGTAAGCGTACATTTCCCTTTAAAGAACGTTCCAGGACCAGGTTTTATGGTGAGAGATGGGGCCAAAACTAAACGGTGACGGTTGGATTTGAATTCCGTGATCTGATTCTGCCCCCGTGTTTTTCAGAGAAGGGATGTTCCGAAAGCACAAGGTGTCTTTTTCCAGTTTCAAACGCTCCTGCTAACAGCTGGCTTCACAAGATGTGTTATTTAGAAAGCCCTTGAAATGTGCCAGGCACTTTACAGACAGAAAGGCAGAGAAGATTCCCGTCCCAATTTCTGCCATTTGGGGCTGAAATCCTTGCTCTGATTGGACCAGAATACCACCTCTGATTCAGTCTTAAACCCCAAATGAGCTCCGAGCAGCCTTCCCTAGCTCCTTTATAATTCTGAAAGCCATTCTCAGTGCTCAGCCCGCGCTAAAGAAAATCTTTCGTTGCCATTTCATTTGAGCACAGGATCTCAGGACTAGGAATGGCTGACCATCCCCATCAGCTCTAGGGCAGCTGATACATAGGTCTTCAACACACCTGAATTAAATTAACTCCAGCAAGTGACATTTACTTGCTAAGAAAAGGCAAGTGGCGGTGGTGGGGAGAATCAGGGAAAGGAACACAGAAGTTGATGACCACTTATAGGGAATGAAGTGTTTGGTTTTAATGACACAACAATTGACGAAGTATTTTAATGGTACTCTGTATGTACACACTGCTCGTTATCCTGTTTATACTGCCGAACAGGGTAATAATGCTGACAGATCCCAGCTGCCTAGCTTAACCCTTAGGCCAGAGCAGATCTTTCCCTCCTGATGCTATTTGTTAATACATTTTTCACTAGATCCTAATTAGCCTTCTGGCTCCAAAGGAGAAATGGTTTCACTAATAGGTCCCCTGAGCAGAAAATCCACCACAGAGTTACATGTAATATGTAGCTGTACTTTGAACCAGACATTTAAAAAGTGTGTTCTTAGGCACAGTGTGCTGGCTAAAATGGGGAGAATCAGTGTCTCGACAAGGTAAGACTGACTTTTCATTATTAATCATGGGAGCTGATGGAATTGTTGTTCTGTTAGAAGGAACTCTGCCTAGTGATTTGGTTTCTTTTCATACGGTCTGAAAGAGTTTTGATAATCTTTGCTATGTGGCCCGTGTAATGCACCAGCTTCTTTTTAGGGCTACACCTTAAGTTTAAGAGCTTTGGAGATCTGCGTAGAAATAATATAACTCCCACAAAGTGAAAATGTAGCTAAAAACACATTAAGGCCACTTACAGGGGACACCGACCCACACAAACCCTTAAAGCAAGGAGGTGCCTAGGTGAGGGATCCTTCTTTAACATGCCTTAAAACCCCACACAGCACATGTACTCACTCCGTTCCACTATAAATAAATCTCTATGTACAGTGACACTCCCCAGTCCTCAGGATTGCACTATAATGCAATCCTTAACTCAGCCCACAGCACATCAAC
The DNA here is from genome assembly GCF_011386835.1 of Chrysemys picta bellii. Taxonomy (NCBI): domain Eukaryota; kingdom Metazoa; phylum Chordata; order Testudines; family Emydidae; genus Chrysemys; species Chrysemys picta. Next base: position 2,277,907 of record NC_088800.1, read on the forward strand.
GTATTTGTCAGTCTGGCATCCAGGAACCAGGAAACTAAATGGTATGCTCTTTTTCAATGGAGATATATGAGGGCCGAGTTATGGGCTATAGACAGCCAAACACAATTTAGAGCAGCCCTGAGGCTGCCCAAAATGGCCCCTGGTCAGCTCCAGGATGGGGGTGGGAATAACACAAACATGGTTTAAAGCCACCTCTGCACTCACTTCCCCATTGGGTTCTGTGTGAATCGGGCCCCTCCTTTTTTTTAATTGGGTTAATACTGCACAGTTCTTGGCTGGGGCACATTTCCATACAGTTCAGGATCGAACACAGGCTCACACTGAAGTTTCACAGGGGTATTAAAAAAAAAATTAGGACCCCTGCCGCTCAGGCCCATCACTGAATGACCTATAACAATTTCAGGTCATGTACTAAACTAAAGCATTCTTGGCAGAGAAGAGAATGCAGACGGTACAGTGAATCCTAGCGAAGCGGGATTGTCCTCTCCATATTTCTGGTCTGCAGATTTAATCAGCAAAGAACTATTTTCTTCTTCTCGCTTTTAAAAGAAACCTCAAGACCTTGTTTCTGCAGCAGCTCGTTAACTACTCAGATAGGTTCTTAATTTATGGTGGATTGCGTCATTTTCCTGTGTGTGACATGAGCATATGTACGTATGTGCCAAGCGTCACAGCTCAGCGTAGTTATTTAAACATGGTGAATTAATTGACGTCAGTGGATTTACATCACTGTATCTGAGCAGACTACTGACCTCCGCTGCAGCTGTAACTACCACAGACAGGACCTGCTCCAACTCTCAGTGAAGTCAATGGGAATCTTTCTGTAGACGTTAATGGGAGTTGGATCAGTTCCTGACTGCAGAAAAAATCATTTTCGCTCTCAGCTTTCAGACTGTAAAGGAGGCAACGAACCCAGTGGTGTCACCAGTTGGGATAGACTTGGCTGTGATACAATACCCCTGGGGTGCGGTTAGGAACATCATCACTGACTTCCCTATCCTGCCCCACCAGTATGCCTCATCTCTGACTTGCACGTTGCCCCTAGTCGCCATACAGAGTCAGTGCTTGGCGTCTCTGGTGGTCTCAACAGCAGTGATGCCATCAGTACCAGGTTTGACAGTGGTTTCAGTGATATGGACACCAGCCTGTTATGAACTGGACTGACACTCATAGGTGCCAACTTCGTGGGTGCTCCGGGGCTGAAGCACCCATGGAAAAAAAATAGCAAGTGCTCAGCACCTGCCGGTGGCCCTGCCAATCAGCGCCCCCCGTCCCTCTCAGCGCCTCCCGCCCACCATGATCAGCTGTTCAGCGGCATCCAGGAGGTGCTGGTGGGAAGGGGCAGGAACCAGGGCAGGAAGAGGTGAGGTGGAGGTGGGAAGAGGCGGGGCAGGAGAGGGGGCTTCGGGGAAGGGGTAGAATGGGGACAGGGCCTTGGGCAGAGCGAGGATCAAGCACCCCCCCAGGGACTCGTGAAGTTGGCACCTCTGCTGACACTTCCACCTTCCTTCATCTAAGGCCTGGCCTAGCCTACAGCGTTAGGGTGATGTAAGCTGCCTTACATCAACTGAACTCTGTAAGCGTCTACACTAAGATGTAGCTCCCTGTGACACTGCCCCCCATATGCTTCATGGTTGTCTGATTAAAATATGATTATGGCATAATTATGATGCATTTTGTACAAGATGAGTCATGTGAGGTATCATTGGAAAAGTTATGATTTGCAGAATACGATTATCCTATTTGTATGCATGACTCATTTTTGTATCAAAAGTTATGAAAATTGACTATGGGTCTGTATGTCAAATGGGTTACTCTGGAAAACACCCACAGCCAGCCTGACAGGTACAACAATGAAGAAGCCAGATGGTGCTAATGACTCATCAACAAAGACAATGGGCTGTGGAATAGCTCAGCCTTCCTGTGGACATTTCGGCCAGCCTGTAAGTAATGGCTGCTCTGGCTCTGTGAGGGCATGTGACCAGACCACATGACTCTGGACGCCATTTTGAGTACCTGTATTTTTCCACAAATTGGGCTGGGAGCTGTTTTTGGAACAAAGGGTTCCCACCATATGCTAACGCTATATAAGGCAGGGAGTGACCTCATCTGTGGTTCTTCGCTCCCCCACAACTCAACACCTGAAAGAAGTTCCGAAAGAAAAGGATTTGGAACAGGGGTGAGGCTCCCAAGCTACAAAGCAAGTGCAACTTGTGCCTTGAGTATCTGCAGGCCTGTTTGTACCATCAGTCAGGGTGAGAAATTGCTAATTCATATCCAATCTTTCTAGTATTTTGGGCTTAGTTTGCAGTTTTGTTTATTTACTAGGTAATCTGCTTTGATCTGTTGGCTATCACTTAAAGTCTACCTTTTTGTAGTTAATAAATTTGTTTTTTGTTTTAATTTAAACCAGTGTGCCTTTGACTGAAGTGTCTGGGGAAAATCTCAGCTTTGTTTAACACGAGTGAATTGTGCATATTCCTCTCCACACTGAGGGAGAGGTGAACTTTCTTAATGAGCTTACACTGTACAGTGGCTGCAGCCCATAACGTCCCTTTGTTCTCCACTTTTAACACTGAACCCTTCACTCAAATCCGTGACCATTCTGACAGCATCACTTGTGCCACTAGAGTTCAGGGTCTGTGACTCTTAATTGGAAACCACATTTTTCCATGGTTTAGAACCTGTGTGAATAGATTCAGTTTGGAGAGGCACTGTGCGGACAGCTATGGACATGGGTGAGGAGGTTTAAAAAAAAGCAAGCCCCCAAAAGACCTAATTGAATGTAAATGCAAGTAATCTGGATCAGTTTAAGATGCTGACACATCCTGACTTCTCAGTGGCAAAACCCACTGAGTGAACCTCTGAGTGACACCATCTGCAATACTAATCTCAGCCACAAATTCTGCCCTCTCTTCTTTGGGCGTCCCTGAGAAATCCCAGCATGGCAGTGCGGGTAGCTGAGGGTCACTAGTGACCAGTACGACACAGCAGTCGGTACTGAGCAAGCCCAGGCCCCGGTCCTGCACCCAGTGAAGTCAATGAGACCCTGCACTGGCCCAGAGGGCTGTGCTAGCACACCTGTTTGCAGGATCAGGGTCACAGCAGCAATGTACCATATGCATTGAGTTGATATTGAACTGAAACCTGTGGCCAGAACAGATGTTCACTGGTAGGAGTGAACGAGTTAATTAACAACGTCACTATTACCTGTGCAATATTCTTACTGCTCTGAAAAATCATAATAACGGGTCGTTTTATCCTGGACAGATGAGGTCTGAACAAAAGGAATCACACACCCAATGACTATGCATCTCCTGGCATTCACTGTGGCATGAGGACCTGCTCCTCTGTTTACCCCTAGACATTTTGCTTGACTATAAAGAAGCTGTTGCCTTTGTGTTTCAATCAGCTTTGCCATCTAGATAAAAGGGCTCCTGTTACTTGGGACTCCTGCCGTGGGATCTGTTTCCTAGTTTGCTTCCAAGGCTGTAATACAACTAGATGCACTGCATAGCTCTTTTCCAATTTCCTGCCTAAGTGTCTGGAGAAATTCTTATCTGACGATAGAGGGTTAATGTGGCTGAGCTGACCCTCTGCATTGCTCCTGGGCTCCGAAGGGTCAGGCAGAGACCCAGCAAGGAGCTTTACCGAGGCATTTGCTGGCTCTTCTCTCGATGGCAGCTGTGTCTATATTCCAAAGTCTGCTCCTGCTCTTATCTTCGAGGAGAGTGTGACAGCCAGATACTAGTTCGGAAAGTCAACAAGAAATGGTGGGGTTTTCATATGAAGGCAATGCTCATAGCTGAAGGGAAGTTCCCATCCAGCAAAGCAATTGGAAAAGATGAACATCTCTGCACACCCACAGACAGGGATTTTTCGGGCTGGGGGCAGGAATGGATCTTGGGACTGGAAACTGAAAATGCTTCCAGCATTTGCAAACTGAAATCTTCCATTTACCCATGGACAGCTGCACTGTGGGTGTTTTTCTACCCACCTCTCCAAAAATTTAACTCAATTTAGGGGTGAAAGGCGATTCATTTTTCATGCTGCTGCAGTTCCAAGCATTCTTACAGCAGACACTGCTAGTCACATGAGATTACACACAACCTGTGTGTTTAGCCCAACAGTAATACAACTATAAGTGGACAATGTGCTAAGCCACCCAGCTCCTGAACCAGACTTTGACGTGAAAGCGTTTTGAAACAGGTTGGGTAATGACCCATGAACACCCTCCCACGTGTCTCTACTAGCTTTTCTAGTAATTCTTTGGAAGAGATGCTGCACACAATACCATAACTGAGTGGAAATCTGGGGATCCGGTCCCAGTGATGGGTGAACCTCACAAGGCGTTAGTGACTGAGTGCAGTTTGGAGAGGGAGCTGAACATTCAGATACTCATTGGAAGCTCTGGACGCTTTGGAGGTTTGTTTTCCCTACTTCACTTCCCATAAGTCTCCAACTGGCTCCAGTTGTGAGGTGGGTTTGTGCTGGCATGGAGCAGTACACTGGCCCAGCAATTCCTGAGGGTAGCATCAGTTCCCACAGAATTTGAGCTTTCATTTAAAAATAAATTTAACGTCTAGCCCTTATGGTCATGATGAAAACGTTCTGAGTGTGATCTGATGCAGAGCTGTTAGATAGGGTTACCATTTGTCCGGATTTACCCGGACATGTCCTCCTTTTTGTACTAAAAATAGCGTCCGGGGGGAATTTGTAAAGCACTCACAATGTCCGGGATTTCCCCCACAGGCAGAGCAGACCGAGCGGCTGGGAGGGCTGCAGGGAAGTCCCGGGCTGGACTCCGGAGCAGCTGTAGAGGAGCCGGATCCGCCCTGCATTCTGAGCAAGTGTCTCAGCACAAAGTGCAGCCCTCCCCTTTTGCAACTGGGAGCGGTTTCTGCCATGCAGCGTAGCAAAACGGGAGCGAGAGCACTTTGTGCTGATACAAGGGCAGCTCTCCCCTGCAACCAGGTCCGGGCCAGGGACCGGGTTTTGTTGTGCAGGGCCAGGGACCCGGTTTTGTTGTGCTGGGGAGCTCAGCCACGTGTCCGGCTCGCACAGAGCCCAACACCCTGTTCTGAGCAGCAGGGTAAGGGGGCCAGGGGGCAGGAAGGTTCTGGAGGTGGCAGTCAAGAAACGGGGGGGGGGCTTTTTGGGGGGAGTGGAGAAAGTTTTGGGCAGTCAGGGTACAGGTAGGGGGTAGGGTCCTGGGGGGCAGTTGGGGGGGTCTTAGGAGGGGGCAGTTAGGGGACAAGGAACAGGGAATCTTAGGTAGGGGGTGGGGTTCTGGAGGGCAGTTAGGAGCAGGGGTCCCAGGAGGGGGCAGTCAGGGGACAAGGAGCGGGGGGGGGGGGCTGAGAGTTCTGGGGGGGAGCTGTCAGGGGGCAGGAGTGGGGAGAGGGATCGGAGCAGACAGGGGACAGGGAGCAGAGGGGTTTAGATGGGTTGGGAGTTCTGGGGGGGCTGTCAGGGGGTGGGGAGTGGTTGGATGGGGCGTGGGAGTCCCAGGGGTCTGTCTGGGGGTGGGGGTGTGGATAAGGGTTGGGGCAGTCAGGGGACAAGAGGCAGGGAGGCTTAGATAGGGAGTGGAGTCCTGGGGGGCAGTTAGGGGCAGGGGTCCCAGGAGGGGGCAGTCAGGGGACAAGGAACGGGGGGAGGGTTGAGGGTTCTGGGGGGGCGGGAAGTGGGAGGGGCAGGGGCGGGGCTAGGGCGGGGCTCCTCCCGTCCTCTTTTTTGCTTGCTGAAATATGGTAACCCTACTGTTAGACCAACGTAGTGCTTTATGGACCACATTTTATCACCAGAAGCATTTACACTGTGCCCACCACTGCAATATGCAGCCTCTCAACATCCCAGAGGGTTGTGGGGAGAAACAAAGGGTATTCTTGTGAAGGCAATGGATTGAGACTCAAAAAATCTTGGTTGAGCTCCTAGCCCCTAGCTCTGCTACACACTTCCTGTTTGACTTTGGACCAGTCACTTAATTTCTCTGCACCTCATGTCCCCACCTGTAAAATGGGGTAATAAATCATTACTGCCTTGGTGGGGTGCTGTGAGGATAACTCTGTGTGTGGTTCTCCAATATGTCAGTTCTGTGGGCCATGTAAGGACACAGATAGATACTATCATCTTTGCCTACAGCTGCATGGGGATTTAAAATTAGAAGCTGTCTTAAAAAAACGTCTATGCAATCATTAATTAATTTATATCATGGAGACCGAATAGGATTCTGGCTTTAATTAGTTCTGACTTTCTTTAATTAGAGATCATTAAAAGTGAAATGTTTGTTTATTTTTCAGAGTAGCAGCCGTGTTAGTCTGTATCCGCAAAAAGAACAGGAGTACTTGTGGCACCTTAGAGACTAACAAATTTATTAGAGCATAAGCTTTCGTGGACTACAGCCCACTTCTTCGGATGCATCCGATGAAGTGGGCTGTAGTCCACGAAAGCTTATGCTCTAATAAATTTGTTAGTCTCTAAGGTGCCACAAGTACTCCTGTTCTTTTTGTTTATTTTTGATCTCTTTGCCGCCTCTTTTAAAAATCAGAATTATGATGTTTTTAACCTTTAAATTCTGCTGAATTTATTTGCATTTTTATGGCCAACATAAACATAGTCATTTAAAGAGAAATAAATGATTTTGCTGATATCCTGGGAGCTTATTTTACAGAAACATTCTCTATGTTCTTCTAACACAGACACAGAAATGTTGCAGCCTTTATGACTCCTGTTCCGTAAAAGCTCCTTAAAGTCAAAAAGGAGAATACAAGTTTATGTTCATGCCTTTTACCTGTGGGTTTACACAGCTCTCACTTCCTGCCATGTGAAGGTTTTGTTACTCATCATAGTTTGGCAGGAAATGTTTGTGTTTCCCATTGATGTTTCCTGCCCTGAGCTATATTGAACATTCATATCATTTTTAACCAAGAACTTTAGGGTTTGTTTTTTTAAAGAGACATTTGTGTGTTGAACATGTGCCCAAATAGTTATTCTGGTAAATCCATGGCTATATAGTTCAGTATTTATATGGCCCTCACCCTAGTAGTTTCTGGCTAAGTCTAGGATATCCACTTTCTCTTTGTTCAAATAACAAAAACATTTCCTTACTACTATTACTAATGGAATTTAACTGAACATTCCCTAAGTGTTCAAGTGCCTTATAGAACTACAGACTCTGTACAGACAGAGATCACCTATCACTAAAATGCAGCCACCTGTGAGGTGGAACACGCCAGTGATTATAACCCTGCCAGCAACACTACATGACAGTTAAGGGACAGGAAGTAAAGAATAATTCTTTATGTGATTGTGTTTAATTGAAGCAACATGGGACTTGGAGAAAGCAGAATGGAGTTGTTATCCTTATGGAATCTGGACAGAAAACCTCTGCTATTGGAAAGGAGATAATTAATTACAAGAAATCATCAGGGCCATTGGTTTGTTTCATATGAAAGATCTGATTCAAATCCCATTAGTGAACAGAAAGACTCCCATTAACTTCAATGGGTTTAGGATCAGGACCTCAGAGGAAGACTGCCAGTTAATTATATCACAAACACCACTTGGAATCATAGAAGATTAGGGTTGGAAGAGACCGCTGTGAACTTGCTGAGGGTGCAAACCATCCCAACATCCAAATCATTAATGTTTAACAAAACCTGCCCAAGGACCGACCTATGGCGCACTTCACTTGATACTGGCTGCCAACTAGACATCGAGCCATTGATCACTAGCCGTTGAGCCCAACAATCTAGCCAGCTTTCTATCCACCTTCTAGTCATTCATCCAGCCCATACTTTTTTAACTTGCTGGCAAGAATACTGTGGGAGACCGTATCAAAAGCTTTGCTAAAATCAAGGTATATCACGTATATAGATCTTCGTATTTTCTTTTTCTTTGGACTCCTCCAACCCAATACAGTATTAATGAGGTCCAAAGGTACTTATCTAATGAGATTAAGCCTGAGGTAGCATACCGGCCCTGACTTAATGACAAAACTAACCTTAAAAGTCTGACACTACTCTAGTAGCACTTCTGTAGTCTACATTGCAGCTACGTTGTAAACATGAATTTGAACTTACAATTACATGCAGCAGTAGTGAAACATCATTAGAGTTTCTAAATATATAGAAGTTAATTTTCTAATACAAAAGTTATTGCATCCAACATGAAATAACTTTACTTTGGACCTCATCATGATGGATAAAGATAAATTAATCACTGGCAGGTCTGGAGGTTGCCTAGGGAGCAGGGATCATGACCTGATTACATTCAATATGGGCAAGGAGAAGACAGTCCCAACTAGTAATATATATACTTGGTGCTTCAAAGGGGCTAATTTCCCAAAGGTGAAGAAAATTATAAGTGAAATTGACTGGGAGGTAAAATGTCGACAGAAAGATGTGAGTGAACATTGGCCGTTCTTTAAGAAGAGTTTATTAGATGGCCAAAAAGCCGTGAGTACGCAATCAAGAAAAAGAGCACCTTTGGCTAAAAGCCCATCCTGATTCAGTGGTGAAGTGAAGATAGCAATTAACAATAAAAAAGCAATATATAACAATTGATAATAATTGAAAAAAAAGGGGAAGAGATAGGAATCGATATAAATTTAGAAGTTTATTAAGTCTAGAAAATTGATAAGAGAAGCAAAAGACACCAGGAAAAAATCCAAGGCTAGCAGGATTAAGGACAATAAGAAGGAGGTTTTTAAAGTATATTAGGAACAAAAGAAATCCTAGCAATGTTATAGGCCAATTACTAGATGGAGATGGTAAAATTATTAATAATGATGCAGAAAAGGCAGAATTGTTCAATAAATATTTCTGTTCTGTTATTGGAAGAAAGCAGGATTATGTGCCTGTATCACATGAAGATAATGAAATACTTTCCAGTCCATTAGTAACTAAGGAGGATGTTAAACTATATCTAGTAAGGATAAAGGTTTTTAAATGCAACAGGCCTGTATAACTTGCACCTCAATCCTAAAAGAGCTGGCGGAGGTGATCTCTGGCCCTCTGATGTTCATTTTTCATAAATCTTAGAATATCAGGAAATTCCAGAAAATTGGAAGAGTGCTAAAGTTGTGCCAATATTCACAAAGGGCAAGCAGGATGACCTGGGAACAATAGGCTGGTTACCCTGACATCAATCAGTGGTAAAGATGATATAGGATTCAATTAATAAAGAATTAAAGGCTAGGAATATAATTAATGCCAGTCGACATGGAAAATAGGTCTTATCAAAAAACCTGATTTCATTCTTTGATGCGATTACAAGTTTGGTTACTAAAGGTCACGGAGCAGAAGTAATATATTGAGACATTTGTAAGGCATTTGAACAAGTACCACACAACATCCAGATTTTAAAAAATTAGCACTATACAATATCAATAAAGAACTGGCTAACTGAGAGATCTCAAAGTAGAAGTCAGTGGGGATCATTGCTGCATGGGGGTCTTTCTAGTGGGGTTCCACGGGGATTGATACTAGGCCCGATGCTCGTCAACGGTTTCATCACTGCTAACATTTGCAGTGACACAAAAATTGTCAGAGAGGTAATTAAGGACGACAGGCTAGTCACACAGAATGATCTAGATCGCTTGGTCAGCGGGGCCCGTTCAAACAAAATGTGTTTTAATACAGCTCATTGCAGTGTTATCCATCTAAGAACAAGGAATGCAGGCCTGGCCTACAGAATGGGGGGCGGTTTCCTGGAAAGCAGCGACTCTGACAAGGATTTAGGGGTCATAGTGGACAAGCAGCTCAACATGGGCTCCCAGTGTGATGCTGTGACAGAAAGGGATAATGCGATCCTTGGATGTCTAAGCAGGAGAGTAGTGAGTAGCCGTAGAGGGGTGACTATCTCTGCATGGGACATTGGAGAGAGACTACAATACTGCATATGGTTCTGGTGTCCACATTTTTAAAAGGATGTTGAAAAATTGGAGGGGCTGCAGGAAAGAGCCATAAAAGTGATTGGAAGGCTGGAGAAAATGGCAGACAGTGAGAGACTTAGAGCTCAATCTGTTTAGTTTATCAAAAAGAAGACTGAGAGGAAACACGATTGCAGGGTATAAGTACCTTCACAGGGAGAAACTTACTGGGAACTAAAGAGTCTTTAATGTAGTTGAGAAAGGCATAAAAAGAATGGTGGTGAGCAGGGCCGGCGCAACCCATTAGGCACCCTAACGTTTAAGGTGCGGTGACTGCGGTGACCGTGGCGGCCGGATCTTCGGCCGCCCCGGTCGTCATCGGTATTTCGGGGGCGGGACCTTCCACCGCCTCTGTCGGGGGCAGCATTTTGGGGGCGGGACCTTCCGCCGCCTCTGTCGGGGGCAGCATTTTGGGGGCGGGACCTTCCGCCGCCTCTGTCGGGGGCAGCATTTTGGGGGCGGGACCTTCCGCCGCCTCTGTCGGGGGCAGCATTTTGGGGGCGGGACCTTCCGCCGCCTCTGTCGGGGGCAGCATTTTGGGGGCGGGACCTTCCGCCACCTCTGTCGGGGGCAGCATTTTGGGGGCGGGACCTTCCGCCGCCTCTGTCGGGGGCAGCATTTTGGGGGCGGGACCTTCCGCCGCCTCTGTCGGGGGCAGCATTTTGGGGGCGGGACCTTCCGCCGCCTCTGTCGGGGGCAGCATTTTGGGGGCGGGACCTTCCGCCACCTCTGTCGGGGGCAGCATTTTGGGGGCGGGACCTTCCGCCACCTCTGTCGGGGGCAGCATTTTGGGGGCGGGACCTTCCGCCACCTCTGTCGGGGGCAGCATTTTGGGGGCGGGACCTTCCGCCACCTAGGGTGGCAAAAAAGCTGGCAGCACTCCTGGAGGTGGATTCTCCATCTCTTGATATCTTCAGATCAAGACTGGATGCCTTTCTGGAAGGATATGCTTTAGCCAAACAGCAACTATTTGTGTCAATACAGGGGCAACGGGGTGAAATTTAAAAGTCTTTGATACACAGCAGGTCAGACTAGATGATCTAATGGTCTCTTGTAGCCTTAACTCTATGAATATGAGTTAAGGCTGCAAGTAACTCTGATCTCAGCAAATTAAATGAGTGGTTCACATTGCTTTGATTGCTTTCTCTGGATTGCATGTAAGCAACTCCACCAATTACTGAAAATGTAAAAATGGGCAAGGTTATGTCTCGGGTTGTCTAGTTTCACCAGGGATTTTCTTTGCTGAAGAGATGATGAATACGGGTCTAGTGGAGGTTGAGTCTCTTGTTTGCTATTTCTAACTGGTTTTGGTTTTTGTTTGTTTTGCAGTCCCTTCTGCATCCCCAGAGATAGCAGCAGCCTGGGAGCAGTCATTTAGACTGCAGCCTAGCCTCCCATTATACCACGTAGGCCGAATGCCCCCTTCAGCTGAACTTCTCAACTCTAGGCACAAGTCGCAGCGATCTAGCTTTTAATACATTCTTTGTTAAACACAACTCTGAAGGGTTTCATGTTTCTTTCTGGGCAGACAAAAAGCTCTTTTCCAGACACATTAAAGTGATAAGGATGACGAATATTTAACATGCTATTATCAGTGACATCTAATCCTCTCATTATGTTGCTTTTGCTTTTCAGCAATGTTAACCCTCGCAGCCCCAGAGAGATTTCCAGCAGACAGGAGATTGTCTGGTACCATGGCACATGTATATGTTTCTCTGACAGAAGGTGAAAGGAGCAAGGAATAAACAAAATGCCTGTTACATAAAAGAGCATTATGCCTGCAGCCAAGGTAAGTAAATAAAGCCAGTAAATAGTCTGCATTGTTCAGGTTAGACACAGAAATGTCTGGGGCTAGTCCAACATCTCCAGGGATCAGTGCAGGATTGTGCTTGACAGGACATTTTCTAGTGCTTAGTCCAGGTTTGTTTTAGCCATTTCAAGTGATGGGACATCACCACTAAATTGAGTGGCTATTTCACAATCTAACAGATCTTCCCGTCAGCAAGTTTTCTTTTGATATTCAGTTCCAACTTCCCTCTCTTAACTACAGCCTCTGACTTCTAGTTCTATCTCCTTGTACCACACTAAACAATTCCCCTCCATCCTTGGGGCTACTTTCAAACCAGTTTTACCCTGGTGAAACACTAGTGCCTCCAGTGGAGTTACTCCAGATTTGCATTGCTGAGAGGACAATCTGCCTGTTGCTGTTTGCACTCATCAGAGATTTGTAGGTGGTTTTCATGTTCCCACTTAGTTGTTGCTTAGCCAAGATATCTCTGTTTAGCTCTTGTGCAAAGCGCTCCTTCCAGCCTCCTAATAATGTTTAATGATCTCTGAACTCTCTCCAATTTCTCTACATCTATTTACCCAGAACCGAATGCAATAGTCCATGTGCTGTCTCCCAGATTATCCTAGAGAGAAGTGATCACTATCCTTTATCCCATTGATACCTGTATGCTGTAGCCACTATCCCATTGGTCTCTTTTCTCGCCATACTGCATTGTAAACCTGTAGCTAAATTACGGCCCACTATCCCACTTAGATCTCTTTCTGCATTACTGCTGTTCAGATTTCTGGCTCCCACTGCTATTTCTTCAGATAGATTCATTGGCTATTATCAAGCTGACTATCATACTGTTATTTCCTGCCTTTCTTTCTAGTCACTTTATTACATCTCTGTCCTCGCTTCTGTTTGTATCACCTCCTGATTTAGTAACTTCCATGAATTTCATTAACACTCTGCTAGTCCCTAGAGCGGTAAGGTTTTCTGTTTATCATTACCTTTGTATGTGGCACATCAGCCGTTTGAAATCCATGTGACAGTGCTCCTTTCCGAGCCAAATTGATTTAATGTTGCAAATAAGATTTCATGAGACTTTGGATCAAATGCTTTCCTTGGTTTGCGTATATAACATCTAATGCATTCCCTTCATTTACTAACTTTGAATTTTTATCAGAAAAGCAATTACATTTGTCTGGTCTGATTAGGTCTTGATTAGCTCATGCTGCTCACTGCTAGTGTTTCTATAATCCTCTAATAAACGCACACATAGTCTCTTAATAGTCTGCTGAGGAGTTAAAATGAGTTGTAGTTGACAAGATAATTTATTTCCTTTTCCTGAACATCAAAACCACATTTGTTTTTTTCCAATCACCTCGTACATCCCAAGTGTTTAAAAATAATTATTTTTTATTACTCACATTGCTGTGGTGCCCAGAAGACTCCAATCAGTATCAAGATGCTATTGTACAAGGTGCTGTACAAACACAGATCTAAGGGGTAGAATCTGATGCTGTTGCTTAGAGCAATGGCTTTCAACCTTCCCAGACCACTGTACTCCTTTCAGGAGGCTGATTGGTCCTACGTACCCCCAAGTTTCACCTCACTTAAAAACTACTTGCTTATAAAATCAGACATAAAAATACAAAAGCGTCACAGCACACTCTTACTCAAAAATTGCTGACTTTCTCATTTTTACCATATCATTATAAAATAAATCAATTGGCATATAAATATTGTCCTTACATTTCAGAGTATAGTGTATATAGAGCAGTATAAACAAGTCACTGTCTGGATGAAAGTTTAGTTTGTACTGACTTCACTAGGGCTTTTTATGGAGCCTGTTGTAAAACCAGGCAAATCTCTAGCGGAGTTGATGTATCCCCTGGAAGAGCTCTGTGTACCCCCAGGGTATGTGTATCCCTGGTTGAGAACCACTGGTTTAGAGTGCATAGCACTTTATTCCACGAGTAATCCCACTAAGTGAACAGTGTTGCTTCACTGGGTCTGGCCCTAAGCAGGGCCGGCTCCAGGGTTTTGGCCGCCCCAAGCAGCCAAACAAACAAACAAACAAAGAGCCGTGATCGCGATCTGCGGTGGCAATTCGGCGGGAGGTCCTTCGCTCTGAGCAGGAGTGAGGGACCATCCGCCAAATTGCCGCCGAACAGCTAAACGTGCCGCCCCTCTCCGAAGTGGCCGCCCCAAGCACCTGCTTGGTAAGCTGGTGCCTGGAGCCAGCCCTGGCCCTAAGACAAGTGACAGGGAAAGAAAACACTAAAATATGCGCAATGTGTATGCACAATTTTTATGTGCAAATATACTCAGCTGGTATAAACCAATGCAGCTTCGTCGAAGCCACTAGAGCTACATTGATTCACCCCAGCTGAGGATCTGACCCATACATTTTTCCTGGTGTTGCCTGCAGCCCAGCCATCTCTTGTTGGCTGATTTCTTGTGGCCATTGCAGCCGAACTCTTGAGAAGGTTTTAAAGGAGGAGAGAGCCCTGCATGGTTCCATGCACAAGGGGTGGTGTGGAAGAAGGCACACGGCAGTTGGGACAATGGGCAGGTGGGTGTTTGAGGCTGGGGCTGTTGGCAGTGCGGAGAGAAGAGAGGTCAGGTCACAAGACAGTAGTGAAAGGGAGAGCAGCGAAAGGCCTCAATGGTGATGAGGAAAGAAGCTGGAACTTGAAATGGCAGACGTGGAGGGAGGGTTCATTGATTCAGAAATGTCTTCTCAGTCTATCCTGAGATTGTGCTCAAGAGTCATCCCACTTGTGCCAGTTACACCCACGACAGATCACGGTCGTCATTGTTCAGCAACAGCCGTAAATGTTCTTCTGACTTTTCCAGACTCCAGAGGCAGCTCAGAACATTACCAGGCCTCAGCTTATGTGGCAGAGTAACTCCATCTTCTGTCCAGTTTTTGAAAGTTGGAAACAAATGTGAAATGATTTGAGTTAAGCCAAAGCGCCCTGTTCTCCTCTGGCATCAAGGGATGTTTTGGCTGGAAGCGGAAGTGATGCAGAAGTTCCACTGAACTCACCAATACTTAAAGCTGCTGCGAAGTGAGCTAACCTTTCCTCAAGGACAGGAATGGAAATATTTAGATACATTTCACAAGACAGACGTTCTACTCTGTTCTTTTTACTGCAAAACTTTATGGTGAGCAACATTATGATTCAAATCTTTCTCCTTAAAGCAGTGTTTATCTCCAGGTTAAAAGACATTTATGAGAAATCCTGATCTACAATTCAGGATAACAGAGAGAGACTTGAAAGACATGGAATGCAAGCACATGCATTTGGCATCTGTTCTATCTGATTTCCATCCTACATATGCCAGGCTTCCTCCAATAAAAAATCACCAACAGAGCAAGATGAGAGATTTTCTAGAAAAGAAAACTTTAAATGTTTCTCCTTCACCCTATATTACGGTTAGATTTTGTTAGCAAAGTTTTTTTATTTGAAACATTTACCCCTACTCACACTGAGAAGCACCTTACTCTAAAAGTAGTCCCATTGATTTCAGTAGTCTTACTCATGCGGTACGCCACTGTTCAGAATAAGTAAGGGGATCACAATCAGAACCACTAGTCCTAAAAAGTGATCATTACTTTAGTGTACATTTGATGGTCCCCTTCCTATCTGTGATATTCTTATGAGAGCCTTTTAGATCTTTTGAAATGTAATAAATAATGCACAACAACACAACTTCGTACTGTGATGCAGCGCACCCAAGTAAAAGAATGACATTCGCCTACTAGCACTACCAATCTTCTTGCAAATGTAGATGTGTGAATGTTGACATGATACATTTCTTTGGAAGTAGCCAGTTAGTATTTACAACTCTTCAGCTATGAGCTTCTAAGATACCAACATTCCCCTTTCGAATGGCGAAGTGCCTTTGATCTTTGAGAAGATCATCCAGGCAGTCCCTGTGGACTGATGAGGTCATAACATGAGGCAGTCCTGGGTAGAGGGAGGAGAAGAGGATGAGCCCCACTCCTGCTTGGCAATGTGCAGCCTCCGCAGTCCACACAGGTGAACAAATGAAGATTTTATAGCACACAAGTTATTTCTGAATTCTAGCAGCCCAAGGGAGGGGACCCCCTGCCAGCTCCAAACTTCTACTTATATTGGGGGTGGGAGAATTTTAGTTTAAAGCCTTATAGGTGTGTGCAATTATATTCTTTGAAGTTTTCATCTACTTTTTAAAAGTTACACTATAAACATTGAAAAACAATGTTTTTACCAACCTAGATGTGCTCTAGCCCTGTAGCACCATTTTGGTGTGTGCAGGGCGTAGGGGAGGAGACTGGTTCTTGGATCTGATGCAGATTGAATGAAGGTATAACTTTGATGTGCATTATAATGGCTATAAATAATCGAAGGAAATACATGAGATAATGGCACTGAGAATTCAAGGAGTGATTTCTTGTATTGTAAACATTCTGGACAGAATTATTTCTATGACTTGCTGACCATAGTCTACTCCTCATGCTACCTGGCCACAAAACGCTTTGGATGGAATCAAAGTATAACTATAGGCACTGGATAATGATACTCTCCTTCTCTCTGTGGTTTGTGCCATTATTATTCCTCCTGGAATGGCCATCATGCTTCTCTCTCAAGGGTTCTTCAAAATGCCCCTGGGAATTCAGACTCCCCCGTACAGTACAAATATGCTTCCTCCCGAATTTAAATAGGTTCATAATTGCAATTATGGCAGCCCAGCTGCACGGTGATGAGGGGTAACTGCTTAGGGTGGCAGAGGAAAGGAATGTTACATTTTCACGCAACATATCAGAAGATCAACTAGTCTTTTGTAAGCAGCTCTCAAGTGACTGGTTTGTGGAAAAACCCTGCAGCTTCAGGGCTGGCTTTCTGATTGTATGTGTTCCCAAATGTTGATTATCTGCACAGTCTGACTATCATAAAAGATACTCTTTGCAGCTGTCAGCTACATACTAGTATGTTAGAGCAGAGTGTTAGAATAGGCTAACTTATGGAAATAAGTAAATTTCTGTCAGTCTGAACTCTTAGACTTAGGGTGACCAGATGTCCCGATTTTATAGGGACAGTCCTGATTTTTGGGTCTTTTTCTTATATAGGCTCCTATTACCCCCCACCCCGTGTCCCAATTTTTCACATTTGCTGTCTGGTCACCCTATTAGACTCATTCTACCACCAGAATTACTTAGTTGTATTGCAGAGCACTCCACTTTTCTCTAGGTTATTGTAGCACAATCTGATTTGGATTCAGCCCCCAAAATGCTCCTGAACCCACCAAGTCTGGGGGAAAAGAGCAACAAAAACCAGAGCTGATGACAAGGAGGGTTTATAGCCAGAGCCACTTGAGGGATAAAGGCTCCTCTGCCACTTTCCAGATGACTCTTGAGAGGCACTAAACAGTCCAGACTCTCAACGGCAGCAACTCCCCTCCTTGGCTGTATAAACAGAGTGATATTGAGTAGGAGTAGGGAGATTATATTATCTCTGCATTTGGCACTGGACTCCCGTGTCCAGTTCTGGTGTCCACAATTCAAGACGGCTGTTGATAAATTGGAGAGGGTTCAGGGAAGAGCCATGAGACTGACTGAAGAACTGGAAAACAGGCCTCTAGTGAGAAACTCCAGGAGCTCAATCTGTTTAGCTTAATGAAGAGACAACTCAGGTGACTTGATCACTGTCTATAACTACCTACGTGGGGAACAAATGCAGGCTCTTCAATGTAGCTGACAAAGGTCTGACAAGATCCAATGGCTGGGAGCGGAAAGTCGACAAATTCAGAATAGAAACAAGGTGCAAATTGTTAATAGTGAAGGTAATTCTCCATTGGATCAACTTACTACGGAGTCTGCATTATCGGACATTTTAAAATTAATACTGGATGCTTTTCTAACAGATCGGCTCTTGTTCAAACAGGCATTAATATAGGGCAGTCCTATGGCCAGTGTCATGCAGCAGGTCAGACTGGATGATAGCCGTGGTCCTTTCTGGCCTTAGAGTCTATGAACCCTTCCTCCTGGCCTGCCACTTCCAGCCCTACCTGCCAGTTTGGCTTCCTTCCACTATAGCCAGCTAGGGGAAAGCTGCAGGTTTGGGGGAATTGCCTCCAAGCCAAACAACAATCCAAAAGCCAGCTGCTGTCACTGAAGTGGGCCTCCCACACCTCCATAACTGGCACCTGGAGGCAGTCACTGGGCCATGGCCTCCTCAGCTTCCTGTCTGCTTCCCCCACCCCTGCATGGAGCAGGAAGTGAAGACAGGGGCCCAGGAAACTAACTAGGGTCTAAAATTAAACGATGCAAAAGGAGGTTTACAAACAAAACAGGCTGGGAGCCACCTGGTCAGAAATACTCCGATACTGTCAGATTTAAAGGGGAGAGATACCGGCACTTTAGATAACCTAGCTACAAATCCAGCCGTTGGTTTTCCTCCCCTTCCTTAATCCAAGAAACTGTTTTAGTCCCTCATAGTCCCAGCCACATTCCATCTCTGTTAAATGGAGGGTGGAGCTAAGCTGTATTGGTTCAGAGATTCAAAGAAAGCTGCCCATGTTATTCATCTGGGGCAAAAATAACTTGGGCAACTTTCTTTTCACCTTGCGGCTGGTGACTGCTGAAGCTGGTTTGGATAATTTTTGGATCAAGCAAAATCAGAGTGGGGGACATTATGATTTACAAGGCAGTAAAGGTTATAACATGGTCATGTGTGATCAACCACTGCAAGCACAGCATGTGAGATTCCTTCGAGTCTGTCAGGGACGTAAGCAAAGAGGGCTCACACCTCACTGTATCAGTGACGCAGCAATATTTAAACTGGCCTAAGTGGGGTCAGAGGGTTTGCAGCCACTTCTCTCCTCCCCTGCATAGTCCATCTCCTTTCACTCATGGGAACTGCATGTGCTCAATGTTAATAATAGATGTGCCTTATAGCAAGCTGGCTTTTGGGACTTTGCAGAGCCAGCTGTCAGATGCTACCTGAGCACAATGAGCAAGGGGCATCGTCCCTTCACACAGTCACAGCTTCAGCAGGTTTTGAAGGGCATGAGCGTCAAGGTATCTCTGACCAGAGTGTGTCACACAACACAGTGCTACACTGCCTGCTGAGCTGCCCCCAGGGCCACTTTGCAAGCTTCTTCTGGGTCCAGCCACTTAACTCTGCCTGCAAACTCCGTCATAGTCTGTTAGGAACCTAGCCATGGCCATGAAATTCCATGGCTCTGAACCACTGCTGCATGAGGGAGTGACGGCTGTTTACGAACGGTGGACGTTTCCTTGACTGAACCAAAATGAAAATGTGCATCAAGAGTCTAAGGAAGAAATGACTTCTTTAGGGATATCTCACGTCAACTTGTCTGTATTTGGACAGGCTGTTTTCACAAGTAGGTTAGGTGACTGCCCTGTTCTCCGAATCTGCAGCATGTATTCTTTATTTTGTGTGAGAAGCACAGTCTCAATACGTTACAGTTGTTTGTGCCCATAGACTTGGTACAGCTGTTAACAGCTGTATCCCATGCATGGCTCTGATGATGGACAGAAATAATTGCCAGTTAAAGGCTATTTTAAATGGTTTATCGTATCACTGACAATGGTTACCAGATCCACTGCTGGCTGGATGCGATGGGCTAGATTATGGCATTGACACTCCCACTGTCCTAGGAAAGGAGCATCGTGGAGATCCCCTGAAGCATGAGAATTTTCCCCACCTGGTGTGCATGAATTTGAACCATGAAAGGGTTAATAAGTGCTTCTTGTGCAGCCTTCACCCTGCAAGGATCATTGTGACCTGTCCTTTAATCAAGGAAACCCGTGTAGCAGGGGGCCATTTGTTAAAGGGCCCCTTACACCACGATGGGCCTTTGGCACACATTTCTCACTCTATGCCTCTGGCTGAGGCGTTCCTAGGCTAACAGAAATACAGTCCTATTACCACGGGGAAGCTACTCATCCAAATATGTATCAGTGCAGAGATATTTTGAGCCTATTTATCACTGCTATTCAGCATGAGAACAAAGGGAGGAAAAGGAAGAGAACAATCATTGTATATTGCCGTATGATTTTCCATCCACAAGGACTATCAATTGCCTGAGGTTCCATATTGGCAACATGTCTCTCTCTGCTGTTTTCCTTTTTAATGACGTGAAACCTCTGAATACCCTGATTTGGACCTATGTGCATGTCAGCTGCTTGCCTTGCCTTCCCCAGGGTAGATATTCCTTGCTGCCATTATACAACAACTCCAGTCAAGGACCCTGCAGACCTACACACCCATCGGCTAGGCTAATCAGGCGTAGAGAGCTGAAAAACACATGCTGTCCACACATTGTTTAAAAAACATGTGCCCGATCTATGGCCATTCACTTGCACAGCGAAAGGACTAAAACTTCGCCGAAAACTCTTTTTATTAATAGGAGAAAACCTGCCTTGAGTCAAGGGTGGTGAAGCAGGCAAAAGGGATGTCCCAGCTGCCCCGAGCGATCTGCTGTTATCAATGCTCTGCATTGCATTATTTTAAAGGCAAGACTGTCATCTCCTATTACGTTAGCAGCCTTCAGAAAGTTATGTTAATTTCACAGATGACAGCCCCTCCCCCCTGTAAATATACAAACTGGGCAAAACTCCAGGCACAACCCTTTCCTGGCCAGTGCCGGGAGCTGAAAGGGACTAAACATTTCCCACGAACAATAAATGGTTCGAGTGTCACACTATGAGGAAGGGAACAGGGAAAGAGAATAACGTATCAGGGGTTAATGAAGGTCCTAAACATACATTAAAGCCATGCATAAAAAGAATTCTAGCTGCTCCTTATAAACGTCATAAAGGAATATAGCTTGGAAAGGCCCTAATTCTCAGCCCATCAACCTGCCAGAATAGCTGGGCTGGGTTCTGGGTAGCGCCAAAGGGCTGGGGGAAAGAAACAACCCCCTTCCCTTCCCTGCTGCAGCAGCGTGCCCCCTGGGCAGGGTAGGAAGGTCTATGCTGCGTATCATCCAATAGCACGGCCCCATGTGCATTGCTACATGGCAGCCGCTGCTCCGCGGATGTCCATGCCACAGGGCTGCGTACGCCTCCCTCTTTAGATCACTCCCTTCCCACGTAGCAGAACGGTGTTGGCTCCACTTTGCCAGGCAATGCTCTGCATAGCCATGGTGGAGACAGTGGGCAGGATTTCCCCCTCAAAGATTAGGTTTGCCCACTGTCGTTCAGCTTACCATCCACGATCTGCTCCCTCCAGTTAGTTACCCTGAGGGGTTCACGAGTGAAATGTGAGGCTGGGATAACACAAACAATGGGAGGCTTTAAGTTCTGTTAGAAACAATATTTACATTGACCGAACCCAGAAAACGCATCGTGTTCCGATGCAGTTTTCAGTCCTCTTCAGAGCACAGCTTAGTAAGGGGCAAAGAGACCATAAATCCAAGGAAGAGCCTGCCATTTAAACAACATTTACCAAGACAGTGTGAAATGATGCAGCGCTGTATTTCCCTGTACTTATTATAGGAGATAGCTGTGGGCACTCAGACCCTGTGGGCAAATGTTGAGTTTTTATCTAGTTCCTGGTCTGGTCAATGTAGCTGGCTGGTACAGTATGAGTTCTGGGATGTTTCCAATCTCTGCAGGAGATATGGTAATTGCATTATTGCACAGATGTGCCGAGTCCTGCACTGTAAACCTGGAACTTACTTCACTCCTTCATAAAACTCAGTATTGAGGGGACTTCTCCTGTATGGCAGGACAATTATGTAACTCAATATGGCAAGTTCACTGCACAGATGTTTAGGAGGCCTGAGAACCTGAAATTTCATTCTGTCTTTTCAGACGACACACTGCGCATTGTGCATGATTCATATCTGAAGTGGCATAATAAATCTTCGCCATGCAATGCTTGACTCCTCACTGAGTGGGTGGAACTGCAGGCTGACAAATGTTTATAACATATGAACTAGTCATGTTTATTTTACACGCTAGCCAGCCCCAATGAGGATGAGGGAAGCGAATGAGATGGCTGGGTGGAGGCATGGATGTTCAGATCAAACGCTTCAGTCTGTTTTTTTTCCCCCCAAGTAAATTCAAATTTCTTTGCTACATTTGCTCAGAATTAAATACTCCATCTCAGAAACAGAGAATAAGGGGCCTGATCCAAGACCCATTAAAGTCAATGAGGGGCTTTCAATTGGTGCTGTCCTAACTGCTCTTACTGA
Organism: Chrysemys picta bellii; assembly: GCF_011386835.1. Lineage (NCBI taxonomy): Eukaryota > Metazoa > Chordata > Testudines > Emydidae > Chrysemys > Chrysemys picta. Next base: position 2,299,830 of record NC_088800.1, read on the forward strand.
CGTCCACGGTAAATCTCATTTTGACTTCAATCAAAGCAGAGTTAGTCCAATGCTGAGCGCTTTTGAAAACCCCACCTGCACAGTATAGTACAATGTCTCTCCTGCTATTTAATAAGGCTGAGATGAAAATGTGATAGCCTCATGCAACATCTGCTCTGCAGCTAGCCAGACATTTTCAAGTCTAGGAAAACCGTGTTTTCTTGTAAAGCTATTTCTAAATTCCGCCGTGTGTTGGACATTACGTAAAGCACAACGCTGCATCACAAAGGGCTCAGTCCTTCCGGGGGCTCAGCCTGACCCAGCCAGGCACTGAGGCATGTGCTTAATTTGAAGCATGTGAGCAGTGCCATTCATTAAAGTGCTTTGCTGACTTGGGCCAGAGTGTTCAGCACCTCGAAGGACTAACCCTCAAAAGCCCAATTCTCCTGTCTACCAAACTGGAACATCTGGATGGTTTTTAAACCATTCCTATCAGGGCCGGCTCTAGGATTTTTGCCGCCCCAAGCGAAAACAATTTTGGCCGCCCCTCCCCCCCCGTTTTTTTCTTACCCCACCCCCGGCCCCGCCTCAACTCTGCCCCTTCCCCAAATCAGCGTGAAACAGCTGATTCGCGCGCCGCTGCTCCCCCTCCCTCCCAGGCTCTCAAACCCGGGAGGGAGGGGGAGATCCCGAGCGGCCGCGCGAATCAGCTGTTTGAGAGCCTGGGAGGGAGGGCGAGTAGCGGCGCTGGAGCGGCAGCAGCGGAGGTGAGTTAGGGCTGCCAGGGCACATTTTTGCCAGAATGCCACCCCTAAAAATGTGCCGCCCCAAGCACCAGCTTGTTTTGCTGGTGCCTAGAGCCGGCCCTGATTCCTATTGCCTCATCGAAATATCCTTGGCTCTCAGGCTGAACAGCAGCACTGACATCACCTATGCTTACCTGGAAAGGCCAGATCTGCCGTGGGTGTAAACCAGCATAACTCCAGTGACGGCAAGGAAGCTACTGATTTAGACAAGCTGAAGATGTGGCCCAGCTCCTGTGTATTGTGGCTGCTACAGTATCTTTACTTACCCCAGGTGAGCCCACTGGGACAAGTCTGAGTACGGTTAAATTGGATCTACTGTCAACCTTTAGAGGATTAATAATTCTAAGTCATGATGATAAACTATGTTTTATTGTAACTTTCCTAAATGGGCTCCACATTGTGTGTGATTCCAATTGGTTTAGCTGTGGCATCATTACAAGGTTACCAACAAGATTGCACTAGAATACAGAAGTGATTTAATGCAAATATTTATTCTGAATGCAATCCCCCACTTTAGAGTTTCTTAACTGAAAGCAAAGTTCAATTGTCTACAGTTCCCTTAGATCATAACCAGACCTCAGCAGAGTTCATGAAATGCAGAATTTCTACACTGGAAAGCCTTGCACAAGCCCTTGTGCAGCTTGACTTGCTTAAAGAGAAAAATATGTAACGTTAATTTCACTGGAAAGAAGTATCCCTGAATTTTCTGTGCTAAGTTTTTGAAGCCATATGACCTTGCATTAGTTATTAAACACTTACTTGACTCGCTATTGTCACAGTCCTGGGGATTGCACTTCTGGGTGTTCTCTGGCCACTGTTCATGGTCACACAGGCTACTGTCTTCTTCAGCTTCACCAGTTTTTGTGTTCATGCACTTCACCTGTCGCCGCTGGATGCCACCACCACAGGTAGCTGTGCACTGCAGAAAGTTAATTAGCTGGGATATAATCAATTGCATCCAGAATTAAGGTTTATTTTTTATATGTTGCTGCTGGATTTGAGACTTCACTTAAATATCTATACGCTACATGGATATTCACATGTTTAAAGTGGGATCCGAGCAAAATTCCTACACTGTCTTTGTAGAACTTATTTCTCTTTTATCCCCTGCTCCAATTAGTTCTGTTTCTATGGGATACAAAGGCATTTCTATTGTACATAACCCAAAGTTTATCTGGTGCTGCTGCGCGCAATAGCTTCCGCTAAGTGAACAGACCTCTATTAATTCTGCTGACTGAGGAGGTGGGAGACATCTTGTCTGACTGAACACGAGGCACGGTTAGCAACACACGTCCATTAACCTTTATTGTATTCAGAGCTGGCCTGGCTCCTCCAGTTTTTATAAAGTATCTGGTCAAAACAGGACTTCTTTAGAAACAAAATTCCCCTGTGTGCCTTTTCTCAGCAGAGCTAGTCAATGAGAAACTCTTCATTGTGGTTTATTTTTGTCAATATTCTGTACAATTTATTGAAACTGAGTCACTTACAATACGTCTCCATTCACTTCTCAGATACATGGACATGGAATGGAACATTGGTCTGCACTGAAAACTTTTATCACCATAACTATGTCAGTTAGGGGTGTGATTTTTTTGCCTACATCGTTATATTGGGAAACGCCCTAGTATACACACAGTTATAGTGGTATAAGGTGATTTATACCAGCATCATTTATTTCGTTTTGCCAAACCAAAATAAGCTAGACTGGTAGAAGCACTTTTATACATCTACACTAGGTTTTTTTTGCTGCTTTAACTATGCCAGGATAAAGTGGCAAAATGTTTAAATGTAGACAAGACCTTATAAACTCTACTATCAATTGTGTGGGCTTGATTGCAGAAACCAGTGTTACAGACCAGGTAGTATAGCAGGTGTTTGCTTATCTGAGATCACAGTTAAGTCCCTGGAAAACTGCTGTACAAAAATAATACACGTGATTAATTCCCAAGAGAAATTCAGCCGCAGGAGACATTTATTTCCCTTAAACATTTGCTCACCTCTCCCCATGATCCCACTACCCATTTGGTACATGGGTGAGTGTTGCAGGGTCTTGTGTTATTTGGCCTTAACATTTCATCACACCGTCCGAATTCTGGACACGTAACTAAACGCTCCTGCTCGCCGCTGCCGCATGACTCAGAGCACTAAGGAGAAACAAACAAGCCATCAAATTGGAATCAGTCTGGAGTAACAGGGAAAAACACCCCACTTACTTGTCTCTTACGGAATTACAGTGTGAAGTGGCCCTAAGAAAAATTTGCCTCCAGTGTTGAATGCCCATTTTTGTGATTATAACTATTGTCGGTGGGTGGTTTCAGTTGTGGAAGTGAGGCTACTAAATTGATTTGAAGTTAAACTCTTAGGCACACACCGCTTTGTAAGCATACAGCAGATCTCAGCTCATATATATTCACTACTTCCTAGATCCAAATATTTAGAGGGTCAGATTCTGCCCACAAGCAAAGGTCACACAATACTCCCACTGTCTTCTCATCAACGACAGTCGCACAAGTCGAACTGAGTGTGGAATGTGGCCTACAAGCTGTCTGGCACTACTGTGTACTTCTTAAATAATAGCCAGTATACGCTGCACTCTGAGGCTAAGCAAAAGTAAAATGCCAGCGAAATGTATTTGCAGGGAAGGGAATGAAAAATAAGTGCTGATGTGAAACATCACATCACAAACCAGACAAAAAATATATTTACTGGATATACAGATAAGAAAATGAATGGGGCATCTAGTGATAAATGGATCCAAGTTAGGAAGATATTTGACTGGGAGAGTGTAGAGTAAACGATAGATTTCAAGGCCTTCAGATTCCTTTACTTAGCTGACAGGCTACTTTTAAAGCTGAAGGCAAAAATGAACATGGAATAAAAGATAATGGGCTAATCCCATGCTGCAGTGTAAGCACGGGGGTTACGAAAGCGGGACTGTGCCAAGCTCAGACTGGTGGGGAAGGAGAAAATCAGTGAAGAAATAACATTTAATTAACCATTTAAACATTTTTCTGTGGAATCTTCCAACTGAAGATACCCTGAGATGCATCATTACGGGGCTTCACAAATACCAGAAGTCCCCTTGTAATCCCAGAATGTCTCATTCAGTGACATCTCCAGTAAGCAAAGAAAAAACAGGAAAGGAAAACAGATAAGTTACAAGCTATTTTGGGGCTGAGTGCCTTCACCAGCCTGCTCAGGGGACCCTCTGGTGGGCACCGCAGATGGCTAGCTTCAGCTGGATTCTCCTACGTCCAACTAACAGCAGGGTTTGGAACACAGCACCAGATTTATTAATCTCCTAGTTTGTGGGGCTATTGATCTGTCTGTGGAAACCTATGGGGGCAAGTGGAAGAGAACATAGAGCAGCAGTTGCCTACTGGAATTTCCATTAGAACATTCAACCCATGTCTGAGATGAACCCAATTTTCATCATAGTTTGGCAATTCATCATTTAATAAACACTTGATAGTGTTGGGTTATTTGCAAACAGCTGTTAAAACATATTGAAAAGAACTTGGTCCATCTGTGCCTTCATGTATTCCTTACAGAGAGACCTGCTGCATCAGGACCCTCTGAACTCTAGTGATGTTTGGACCAGGCCCATCTCCGATGATGTATTGCGTGCACCTTCTCTCTCTAGAAATCCCGCTCACCTCTCTCCAGGACGAGGTATACCAGTCCAGACAAGGCTTGGTTTGGCAGGGAGTCTGCATTGGGGGCTTGTAGAAAACAGCTTGACAATGAAAGGGTCGCAGAAGCCTCTGTTCTCTGGTGTCAACGCAGTGCACGTCCCGAACCTTCAGTCCCCCTCCGCAGTTCTTGGAGCACTGGGAAAACAATACAATGAGTCATGCTAGTGGAGCGGAGGCAGTAACAGTGTCCAGACATGAATCTCTCTGGCAAAGTGGAGTTTACCCAGATATTAAAGAAATGAATTGTCAAGCTCTGTCTTTCATTAACTCTTTCAGTATTTGCCTTTGGGTCTCTCCATGATTGTACCTGGCCCAAGCTGGAGAGGGTCCTAAGCATGACTACCACCACCAGGACTTTCCACTCTGAAAGGATTCTATTTGCATTTTCAATGGCGACAGCTTTTTGAGGTCATGTCCCCACATCCACAGATCTCGAAAGTTAAGGCCTGTTAAAATCATCGCTAGTAATCCTGCCATTCCAGGAGTGTTGCCTACCATTTATTCTCAGTGGGATTGTCCAGCCTAGTTTTAAAAGTCTCCCGCTATGAGGGATTCTTGTGAAACTTTCTGAGAGCTGAACACCCCCAAGGTATTCCCCAACATCCCCCCACAACTCCCCTTTATTTCGCTTCAGCCCAGGCCTCTTTCGACCACCCTAAGTGATTCCACTCCTACTTTCGCTGACTCCCTTCCAAGCAGAGTGATTATGTTCCCCCCAGTTACTCTTTACACTCACTGGGTTTCCTAGTTTGGGCTTCAGCCCCAACAGGAATGTTTACACGGCTATTCTTAGCTCCGCAGCCTGAGCCCAGCGTGTCTGAGTCAACTGACCCTGGCTCTCAGACTTGATGGGGTGGATTTTTCTTTGCAGTGCAGCCATACCCAGAGACACCAATAAGGGGCAAGGAGAAGGGAAGTATATTTGTTTACCTTACTCCAGTTTCCAATACGCCACGAGGAACATGGTCTCAGGTAACACCTTCGAGCAGGGACAGGTTTTTTTGCAGCAACACAATCTTCATCTTTGCCTGTGCTACAATGCACTGTCCTCCAGCTAGCTCCTAAGCCACAGGTTGTGGAGCACTGGAACACAGTCAGTAACAGAGCAAAAATTAACCCCTGCCCCCACCCAGCCACAGAAACCAAAGCCCAGCAATCAGGGAGCAATGAGCTACACGAGCAGCAAAGCAAACAACTTGTCTTCATGGGAAAATCCTATGGAATTTGACAGGGATGAAACCACAAGGATGCAATACAAATTAAATGGGATTCTGCAGAAATGTGTCTTAAAACCTGCAGGGCCCAATTCACCACTGGATTACTGCGGGCAGGGCCGGCTCTAGGCACCAGCCTGGCAAGCAGGTGCTTGGGGCGGCCGCTCCGGAGAGGGGCGGCAGGTCCAGCTATTCGGCGGACGGTCCCTCACTCCCGCTCGGAGCGAAGGACCTCCCGCCGAATTGCTGACGCAGATCGCAATTGCGATCACAGCTTTTTTTTTTTTTTTTTTTTTTTTTTGGCTGCTTGGGGCGGCCAAAACCCTGGAGCCGGCCCTGACTGCGGGTCAGTGGCGTTACATCACTGTCAATGCAACAGTGAATCACAACCACAGAACGTAACAGAGACTGAAAGCCTTTCTCTAGAACATTTAAACCATCCTAAAGAAGTTAATAGAGAACTTTATCCCTGCTAGCGAATTCTTTGTGTTAGTTTACAATTCCCCAGCCATATTCTCATTCTCTAGTCTAATCAATTCCTAGAGGACTTCAGGCTTCTTTGTGTTTTGGGAGGAAGAAGAGTAGGAAAGGAGTTCCTTTAGAATAACTTTAGTTGTGTGAGCTCTGGCTGGGAGACTGTGTCCTTTCTTCTCCACTCCAGCTTTGCCTTTTGAAATGCTTTACAGATTCATGCGTTTGACTGTTACTTGGCATTACCCACCATGAGTTTCTAACTGATTACGAAGTAGCTACACCTACTGGGCCATGAAGCCACGGGGTAAGTGGGTGCAGCTCCAGGGCCTTTAGTTGACCGGGGTGGATTTAGCCTGGTTAATTTTAGAGCTTCATTTAATTAGCATTGCTGGCTTCATTTAACTGCTCTCTGCAAAGAAACTCCTCCTCATTTCCTTTAAGGCCAAGCATTCGTCTCAAGTCCTTTTATGTGATACAAGTTCTGATAAACTTCTCTCTCCTATCAGTCCCCTTCCGAAGTGTAGAGCCTGCATCTTGTTCTCCTCTCTAGGCTCATCTCTAGCATCTTACTTTCCAGAGCACACATTATTCTCATGGTTAGGCAGCACTAAAGACTAATTACGAGGAGACTCTTGAGAAGTTTGCGTACAGAACTTAAGAATTTTGGGACAATCCTTAATATCAGTATAAGACAATCAAGCACACAAGATGTAGAAAAAGGGCATTGAACGTGGGCATTATTCTAGCCCTGCATTAGGAACTGATGAGCCACATTCAGAATATGTGATTAAATTGTGCTCTCAGTTAAACCAGCGTAATTCTGTTTCATTGCTGTGACATAGATGTCCCTGAGTAGCGTACGACCCACTGCACATTGTGAACGCTGTAAAAGACAGTCTCGATAGAGAAAGTGCAGCTGAGGGAAATTCAGATTATACTGGGGAAGCAGACAGGCACACTAACCTAGTCTCTCTTTGTGCTTTTTTGACTCACTTTATTACCATGCAATGAATTGCATCAGCCATTTGTCTGTCATTGTAAAGTCTATCCACAGAATAGTCCTAGGAAGCAATCACCATGCAATAAAGGGACACTAATAATTAGTGACAGTAGCTCAGTAAGCAGACTCGGTGCTGTAGGATTGTTCTGGTAAGCTGTAGTCTTGATGTGAATAGAATCCCTGTGATTTTATCATGTTTTGAGACTCTCTCAGACAAAGGTGTAACTGAGCTTTCTGGGGCAGGGTCTGCGTACTATGGTGGGTCTGTACAGAGCACCACAGGGCCCTGACCTGACAGGCCCCCAGGCACTCCAGTTATACAGATAGTGGAAGTGAGTTGGAAGCCCATTTGTGGCCGGGAGCTGGCGCAATGCTAGTGCTATATATTTAACCACTGGGCGAAGTGAAGGGCTGGGCCTCATCACCGCTAGGGAACCGGGGGGGACCCTTCCCCGTGAGGCTTAGTGCACAATGGGAGTGTGCAGGCTGCTCCATGCGTCACCAAGTTAGGACTAAGTTAGGGTTAGGCCTCCAGTGGCTGCACAGCGTGAGGGAGGGACTACGGAGCCTTCTCCCTGCTCTCCCGCTTGCGAGGCCAACGTAAGGGCTGCTCTAACCACAGCCTTTGTGCTTGGGGGGCACAGGCTGCTTCAGTGGGAGGATAAGGTCGCAAAGGGGGTGGGTATAACTGCACCCCCCGTTGCACCAGCCAGCAGAGCCAGAGTGTGTGCAGGGGAGGCAGGCCGCGTCCCTGAGGAGCGTAACAATGTGTGTGCTCACCCATGCACTGGGAAGCTCTGGCCAGCCTCCTGCTCTTGGTCTCCACCCCCAGACAGGGCACCTCTGTGCCCCCCCCCCCCATACTGCTGACTAAGTGCCCCTAGCACCACCTCGCACTTCATTCCTTCTGCTAACGCATGGAAATGGAGCTTGGGACGGATCTGTCAGACAAGTAGCTTTCCTGTAAGCCCCACAAGCGCACCCTACCCGACAAAGCCCTGCGAAAGGACCGGGCCCATCTGCCAGACAGCGCCTGGGCTACTCTTTTCATCGGGTTCAGCTGTACTTGCCTCACTCCAGCGCCCAACTTCCCAGCTGGTCGTCACTGTGGCTGCTGTGGTAGCAGGGAGCAATAGGAAAGAATCCTCCTTTGTGTCTGCCTCCTGCCGCTGCTGCTCTGGAAGGCTGGGCGTGGGGAGAGACGTTCCACGGTCTCCAGCCCTGTCAGTAAATATCCTCTGGGTGCCCCATGGCGAGCTCTCATCCGGGTCCACGCTTTCATTTGGGTCTGCACGGGTGGCCCCAGGCACATCCGAAAACACATCCTTTCTATAATGCGTCATCTTTATTTCATTTGCTTCCCGCTCAGCCCACCATGCTGTGGTTAACTCAGCTGGCAAAGCAGAAAGTGTCCCTTCTGGACCAGCTGTGGGGTTTGGATCTGAGGATACTGGCACGGCTGGTGCTCGGGCACCCTGCTGGGCTAGACTGTTTGATGTAAGTGTCCTGCTTTCTTGTGTGGGTGGCTCATGCCCAGGGGGAGGCGTGGACCTCAGCGGGGCAAGAGCTGTCATGGTGGCTGCTTGCGTCTCATGCGTCTGTGAAACAGCATTGAAATCATCTAGCTGCTTCTGTACATCCTCTGCATGGGATGCATGGTCATCCGGTTCCTTGTTATCTGGCTTATATGAACCCATCGTGGGGTGAGTGTCTCCACTAGTGCCTCTTGTTTCCGGCTCAGATCTGTGTTCAGTGGAGAGGAAAGGGGTGTCTTTAGCTGCAGGATGCAGCGGCTCATTTGTCATTGGCTGGGGAGGCAGGTTATGTGGGGGCCTGTTCATGTCTGCGGTTATATCGGCCTGTGCTTTTTCAGCTTCGGTTTTGGAGTCAGTGTCACCATCATCGATGATGACCAAATCCATTTCATTGGTATCTTCCTGGCCTGGCTGGGCAATACCAGCCAAGCCATCATCTTCGCTGTCATTGTTAGCAGGAACTTCTGGGCTTTTACCATCCTCTTCTCTGCTTCCAGGCTCTCTTGTACTTCCCCAAATGTCATACATCTCTTCTCCACCAGCACTGCCCTTGTCAACAGGCAGTGGTGGAGTGGGGATGGCCGGATAAGGATAACTGATAGAGGGGATGGTGACTGTCGCATCCTCTTCAGAAATGGCCCTTGTCAGCAGGATTCCTCGGGTTTTATCAGTGGGCAGATTATCCTGGCTGTTTATAGAATAAAGGCTTGTTCCATTCTCAGTGGATGGATGATCTTTGGAAAGTGGCGTATGCATTTCCTCCTCCTCGTCTCCAATGTAGGAGGGGGTTATGTAGTGCGCAGTAGCTGTCCCGATATCCTCATGTTCTTCAGTTATACTGAAGAGAGTTTTATTGTCTCCAACACCAGCCTTTTCCTTTTCTTCGTTATGCACATCTGCAGAAGTATTTGTCTCACTTCTTGCTGAGTTTCCTTCACTGGGTTCTCCTTCTGGTTTTACATTATACGGAATGTTAGGAGACATTTCATTAGAAGCCTCGCCCTCGGCATCTGGTTTAAACCCCTCACTCTTGATGTCTTTCTCACCCAGGGGATCATAGGACAGATCTTCATGGAAATTGATAAAATTATAATCATAGTAAAAATCATCCACAAACACATTTCCCTTTTTGTTACTGCTGCTTGAAAAATCTTCCTCTGTTATGACATTCTCGTCTTTGGATTTTGGATTATTCGGAATTGAGGGGCTGAAGTGGGAAATGTGGTGATTGGGAATGTAATTTATTTCATTAAATAGTTCTCTGCTTGAAGATCCGCTGCCAGACCAGTCAGCGTTGGCATTTTCTATTTTCTTCTGGCATTGCTTCAGGGAGCAAGTCGTTTCTGACAGTGGTCTCTGTGTAAGATCACAAGTTGTCCTAGTATTGTTACTGCAATAAACAAGGCGTCTTTGTGTTCCGTTTCCACATGTTACTGAGCACTAGAGAAGAAAAAGAAATGAAAATATCAAACGAGAGCATGTGAAACAGTAGTCAGTAAATGATAGTAAGGATGTGTATTATCATCCAACCAAGGGAGTGGCTATGCAAATGAGATGATTTAATATTTGCACGGGAGTGGCTATGCTAATATCAGTGCTAGCTTTCTGAGCCTGTAAAGCCAGAAGCCAGAAAACACTTGAACTGAGTAGCCTGCTTAGGCAATTAATAAAAATTCTGTACCTTCTCCAACCAACTTGACTCAGGGGTGTTTTACTAAATATTATGGCACTTCGTTCTGCTGTACAGTACCGAGAAATCTATATATTACAAAAAAAGTCTGGTAGTGAGACTATAATTAAGGGTCATTCATATTTCCGTTACAAACCACTTTTCTGGTGTATTTATATCTCGGCCTATTTTGCTTCAGGCTGAAACTTGGCCTACATGCCGGCCAGAAAGTTTTCTTGGAGTTGGGGTTTGTGGAGAGGACTGGAGAAGATGATCTAATAGCCCCAACTGCAGTTGCCATGAATTCTGGCCCTTCTCATGAAAGAGATTGTTAAATAAAGGGGTGATACCATGGGTGTGGGCCTGGTAAATGGAAACCCAAGGATTAACAAGACGTTTTGTTGAGGAAAAGCACATAATGGACCCATTGACATTATTCAGTATAAAAGAGACCCACAAACAGGAAATAAGGTCAGTGAAATTATCCTACCTAATATGTAAGTCATAATTCCATTAACATCACACTTGCTCTGAATGAGCCACAGATCGTTCTGCTTAATTATAACTGATTTATGTAGCATTAGTCATGTATTACCAAGTCCCTTACATAATCAAACTAGAAAGGCAGACCTAAGCCCAGGGGATTTCAATAGAAATACCATCGATTTGGGTTGACAGGATATCAATTTGGGCAAAAGGTTAATTTACAGCGACCAAAGCAAGGCAATCAGAATTCAAGGTGAATTACACCGATTAAGTTCTCAGACTATTTGCAGAGTTCATAAGTAGGGTCTGGCCAAGCAGTGCGTGGGGGCAGACCCATGTGAACAGGTGTGTGTGTGGATGGGGGTGGGTACATTACATATGTGCAAAGGTCATTAGGTGCCATCTTTGTGCTTCCGCAGTTCCCCATGCTGCTGGGGGCCTAGCTAGCCCTTGGCACATAATAACGGCTCTCTGAGGGACTAATAAGGCAGCTGGGGCGTGAAGTGAGTGGAGTGGAGGTCACATCCTCTCCCGAGGGCACACAGTGCGGGAGTTGGTTATGAGGATGTGCACAGAGCCGGCACATGGCCGTCTATCCTGGGTGCTCGCCCACACTGGAGAAATCCTAGTTGCCCAGTGAGGGCTGTGATTTGGACCATTCGTGTCACTGGCCCATACACTAAAAAGGACAAATGTATTAATATCTTCAATCAAAATATGGGGAAAGCAGGCCCGTTCTCACGAACATACTAGGCCAGAGTTCAAGACTGTGTTTCTACTGCAATGGTTGAGGAGAGAGGAAGGTTGGCCCAATGATTAGGGCACAAGCCTTACGTAATTCCCTGCTCTGTCCCAGACTGCCAGTGTGACCCTGGGTAAGTCATTTAGTCTCTTGGTGCCTCAGTTTCCCATCTGTACAATGGGGATAACAGCATTACCTTATCTCATAGGAGTGTTGTGAGGATAAATACATTGCAAATAGTGAGGTGCCCAGATACTGCGGTGAAGGGGGGCAGTGTGAATAACTTGGATGGATGGATGGATGGACAAGTAGGGGTGACATTGCGGTGGGGGAATCTTCATTCTGGCTTTATATGCATATGATGCTTAACGCTTTGGGGAAAACACTGGTTTCTTGAACTCTGTTCTCAGCATGTCAGTGAAGGATTTTCAAATACCTTTTTGGTTGTAAATGTAAATCAATTCATGATTTTCTAGTTTTGCTCTCCCCATTGGGGAACCGAGGGCCAGGCCTGGACTAGCAAAGAGCTTATGGTCCCCACTATGATTGCAGCTGGCTCCTGTGTGGGAGGACAGACCCAGTGAAGCATCTTCCCCATCCTTGGCCAGCCCCAAGGTTCCCTGCATTTATTAATTGCTGACTCAGCAGCTTACAGCCTCTGCCTGAGTATCAAAAGGCAGGACTGAGCCTTTGTTTACTGTAGGTTACAGGCTCTTTGGAAATGTAAAATATGAGTGAATCTGGAGTAAGGAATGTGCTTGGCACAAGGAGCAGTTTATTTATAACAACAAGTGCTCATTGCCAGACATTCATACCAGTTACAACATAGCACTGAAATAACATGTTACAACGTACTAATATCTCTTAGCAGGATCTAAGCCCATTTCACGCCACCCTGCTGCCACCATAAAAACACAACCCGAACAAGGAGCAATGTCTCCAGCCCATTCCTTATTACGTACGCCAAAGCCTGAGAAAACAGGTGGCCCCAACACTGTACCCAGAACGTCAACAAGCTCAGGCAGCTAAGGCACAAGGGAACTGAGTCCCAGAGTAGAAAACCTCCCCTGAGAACGCTCTGGCCCCAGTCTCCTGATGTTTGAATCTAGGGGATCTCAGCAGGCTGATCTCAACTATCAGGACGGCACCAGGAGGGAGAGATTAGGAACTTCACAGGGGCGGCAACCAACAAGTACAGGAAAAGTTTAACAACATACTTTAGCCTTTTGACCACAGCATTGAACTGGGAGCTCAGGTTCTGCTGATTATCTACCATGACCCCAGGGCCGCCCGGGGGGGGGAAGGGGGCGGAATTTGCCCTGCCGAAGATGTGGAGCGACTGAAGGGCCCCCCACGGCCAAAATGCCACCGAAGACCCGGGCCGCCGCCGGGTGAGTACAAGCGCTGCAGCTCCCCCGCTTTGCCCCAGGCCCCCTGAATCCTCTGGGTGGCCCTGCATGACCCCCAAGTCTTTTTCAGAGTAAGTTCTTCCCGGGCTAACAGTCCCTATCCTGTAAATATGGCTTGCGTTCTTTGTTTCTAGCTGCATGACTTTGCGTTTGGCTATGTTGCAATGAATATTGTTTGCTTGCATTCAGTTTACAAAGTGATTTGGATTGTTTTGGATCACTGACCTGTCTTCTTCATTATTTACCACTCCCCCAGTCTCTGTGTCATCTGCAAATGTTATCAGGAATGATTTTATGTTTTCTTCCAGATTGCTGATAAAAATGTGAAATAGCAAAGGGCCAAGAACTGTTCCCTGTGGGACCCACTGCAAACACACCCACTCAGTGATGATTCCCTGTTTACAATTACATTTTGAGACCTATCATTAGCCTGTTTTTATCCATTTAATGTATGCCACATAGATTTTGGATTATTCTAGTTTCTTTAATCAAAATGTCATGTGGTAACTTGTTAAACGCCTTACAGAAGTCTACGTATATTACAACAACAGGCATCATGTAAGCTGATCAGTGAACAGTCTGTGCAGCTCTGAATAGTCAGACACTCTAGCCTGCTCTCTGGTTGAAAAGTGAAGCGTCGATTTCCTCATGACCATATATGACAGCGTGTGTACGGAGCAGTTAACCACTCACAGACAAGGGTCTGTCTACACAGCAATTACAAACCGACAGCAGGTCCGTGCCAGCGGACTCAGGCTTGCGGGTCTTGGGCTAAGGAGCTATTTAACTGCGGTGTAGATGTTCGGGCTCGTGCTGGAGTCCAGGCTCTAGGTTCCTCTGATGTGGGAGGGTCCCAGAGCTTGGGCTGCAGCCTGACCCTGAAGGTCTAGACTGCAATTAAACAGCCCCTGAGCCCGAGTCCCTTAGCCAGAGTCAGCTGGCATAGGCCAGCTGTAGTGTAGACATACCCTTAGTGCAGTGTTTCCCAAACTTGGGACGCCGTTTGTTCAGGGAAAGCCCCTGGCGGGCCCGGCTGGTTTGTTTACCTGCCGCATCCGCAGGTTCGGCCGATTGCGGCTCCCACTGGCCGCGGTTCGCCGCTCCAGGCCAATGGGGGCGGCGGCCAGCACATCCCTCGGCCCGCGCTGCTTCCAGCCGCTCCCATTGGCCTGGAGTAGCGAACAGTGGCCATTGGGAGCCGCGATCGGCTGAAACTGCGGACGCGGCAGGTAAACAAACTGGCCTGGCCCGCCAGGGGCTTTCCCTACACAAGCAGCATCCCAAGTTTGGGAAACACTGCCTTAGTGTGTACACACATACAAACTCTCATGACTTCCCTAAAACTCCGTGTTGCAGTGGGCTCAAAACATTTGCAGGATTCTGCCAAAGTTTAGGGTGGAAACTCGTGGTGCTGTGAAATATTTAAAAGGCTTTAAAAGCTTTTATTCTGTCAATCTAATTCTTTGCACTAAGCACTGAGTATTTACTAGTCCCTGATGGAGGAAACAGCCAAATTTGAAGAAGGAAAAAAGATTATAACAGCCTCAGGGTGATTCTTTATTTTAAGATCTGTCTGGGTCACAAACCTGCCTTTCACTCGATAATTGCAGCTCCTCAAACAAAGAGAGAATTAAAATGAATTTTAATGTTTAAATTGTCAGGACTCCAACTATTTCCAGGAATGTCTGACAGGTGGAGTTTGAATGAGAGCTAGACACCTCCTGCCCCTCCCCCAACCTGAGTTTTCTGTCTGAATTCTTCTCCTTCCCCCCTCTTTAAAATGGTTTAATCAGAGCCAGCCCCTGTGTAAAGTGTTTCACTGCTGAGATTGTTCTAGGATGTAGTGATTCCCCAGATAATTCTTAATGAGGGCCCTGTGCTTTGCATGTGAGTGCGGTAATGAACAAGCCACCTGAATCAAGGATTAGTTCTCCAAGCCGGTGGGTCTCAACTTTTTTTCATTTTTGAATGGAGGTGCGGACCCCTTTGGAAATCTTAGACATAGTCTGAGGACCCCCAAGGGTCCATGCACCACAGGTTGAAAACCACGGTTCTACGGTAACGACAACCTTTCACAGACCCCTTAGCCACAGTCTGCAGATCCCCAGGGGCTGAGAACCACAGGACTCCGGCTGAGAACCACTGCTCTAAAATTCACTGTGGTTCCAGCAGAGCCCAGTGTTCCCTGAGCATGTTTCTCTAAGTGACCCTTCAAGCTTCCCAAGGACCTGAGACTAATGTGCTCTTTACCCTTTGATTTTCTCACCTCAGACCAGTTGCCCATGGCCCATTGAGCAGGACAGAGGATATCCCTATTACAGGGCGCAGTGGCGTCTGGCTTGGAGAGATGCTGACATTCTGTGTGCTGCAAAGCCCGCTGTTCGTCCAGCCACACACTTTGAATGCAAAGGACCGTCCTCTTCGTGAGCCCAGCTTCACCACAAGTGGCGGAGCATTTCTGCCACTCGCCAACCCACCACCTAGGAAAATGAAAGGGGAAAAGGTGGGCGCTGAAGTGAGCATTCATATTAGCAGGTTTGTTGCTAGTCACAATGCAGTATCTATCCTCCTTGATAAAGCAAAACACTCAGTGTTACAGACACGTTCACATCTCCACGTTCTCAAGCTGCACGGGCATTGGGAGCCTGGAGTGTGGTTTAGGTGTAAAGACAGAAGCCATTTGCAAAGCAGAGGCTAGTTGGGACTGCTCTCCTGCTCTTCTATCTAGAGATCAGAGGGGTGGGGGTCGCTAGGGAAACTTGGCTCCTGATCAGGGTTTTGGATTTCAACCTTCCCAAAAGTTCAGGGCATTGGGATTCAGGATCTGTGCTTGAGATTATCTGCAGGACTGTGTGGCATGAGTTGTCATCTACAGAGCAGCATGCGAGTTCATGGCCCTTTCCAGCAAGGTCTGAACCCAGAGGAGCTCAGACCCAGCTCCTCTTAACTTCCATTGATTTAAATAGGAATTACGCACCTAAATACCTTTGAGGATCTGTCTACAGGCCCAAGCTGCAAATGCCTATTCACAGGGACATCAGTGAGGCTCTGCATAGGAGCAAAAGGTCTCTTGTATGGCTCCAGTTGCAGGATTGGGGCCATAGTTCTTACCAGATGCCAGGGTGGAGGGAGTCAGATGCAGAATCATGGAGTCCAGTGGTCACTTTTATACAGACAGGCCAGCGCCCAGGCTGCTGTAGGTAAGTGTAGCTCTGCTGACTTCAGATGCTAATTTGCACCAGCTGAGGCTCTGCCCTCCTGCAGTCACTCTGTTAAGTAGTGAGAGCATTCAGGGCTGGATGAGAATGAGAAGATGGGAAAGCAAAGGAAAGCAAACCTGGCTGGGCAGGGCTCTTCGCTACACGTCCTCTGCTTGTCGTCGGGTCGGGTTAACGAGTCACAGTACCGCTCCTCCACTATCCCAGCCATCTTTTCCACACAGTGCACGATCTGTCTCTGAACACCTGGCGACAGAGAGAGGCAGCAAACACGGGTTCAGTTTGGCAAGCAGGGCCCTCACTGAAAATGGCTTTGGCGTGTCAAGAGCTGAGTGTTTGAGCTGCACACCTGCAGGTAGCTGTTACAATCAGCCCCCTTGACAGGGGGCTCGAGGCATGGAATGTTATAATGAAGTGGCCTCGGAATGAAATGATTTGGGCCTCAGGTCAGCAGATGTCAGGTTAGATTGCAGCGCTCCAAGACACACATGCACAACACTTATCATAAAGTACGAACAACCAGTGCCTTTGTCTGAGCTTTCCCTTTGTTAGCCAGTCTGCCGGCAGCTCCCTCCCTCAACTCCCTAATTTAAATCAACCAAAAAAGTAGCCTCTAAAAATAAAAAATGAAAGATGATAACGCTGACTATGTAGGAGGAATAAAATGAACTCCCGACAATACAGCCTTTAAAATGGTAAGCTACAAAAACATCAGTCAGGCACTGGCGTAGTGTGGTTTTTATTCTCTTGTTTCATTAACCCCCAGGTGTTTGGCCATTAAAAATCCATTGCTAACAGGCCTTCATATAACCTGACTTACTAAGAAGAAAAGAAAAAATCCTTAAAAATTAAATGACTTGAAAAGTCTGTTTCTGCAGTTTGTCCGTGATGCCCGCCCAGAATCTTTCATATCGTTCATGAAACTCACAAATTGTCAACTTTCTGCTAGCAGTCATTTCATTATGCTCCCTCTCTCACTCATCTGCACTGGACCAGCTTGTTGGCGGAACAATGCTTGCATTGTCCATGGATGTGAAATGGGCAGGAGGAAACCCAATACGCGATATGTTATCACGATCAGATTTCTGGAACTGCACAGTGCTGGAAAAGAATCCTGGATACACATCTCCCACTGGTAGGTGCAGCGTGGAGGTGAAGGGTTAGAAATAGTACCAATCCACCCAGGGCACTGAGTCTCTAAAGTAAAAAACACAGCAGGCAATGCAAGATTTTCCCCAGGGAAGCAGGATGTGTTATCTGTTTGGCTGGAATGAGATAAATTCTTAGATTCTGACTTTAGATCCAATCTAGGGCACTCCAAGCAGAAACCTATAGATCAATAGTAGAAAGATCTTGTAAATGTGTAGCTGTCAAAAAAAAAAAAGCAAGCAAGAAAGAAATGTGTCAGATTATATTTTGCCAACTCACTTTCAAAGCTCAGGGTGGTCAGGTAATAACACAGAATAAGCAAGGACATTTAAGTTCCCTGGTCCCTTGAATACAGTAGGTATTTAAACAAATCAGAGTTTGCTCAATAATGTAAAATGAATATAATTTGCCTCATTACACTTTAACCTTCACTCTGAGTGAAACTTCACATTCCATGTGTTCTGTTAATCCATTCCGAAAGAGTGAAGCATACATTTCTCAGTCTAGCGGACTTTTCATACAAGTGTAGGACTGGAAGGGACCTCAACAGGTCATCTAGTCCAGTCCCCTGCACTCCAGGCAGGACAAAGTATTGTATTTCACTTTAAGGAAAACAAGGAAGAAAGAGCAAATCTCAAGTCTCCAGGAGAGAATAAATACCTGTATTGTGGCTCACTCGGTTACAGTCTGTATCTGCACGCCGCCCATGTGGTAGCTGCCTCACAGTTGCCTCTGCAGCAGTCAGAGAGGCCATTCTACTTTAAAGTTCCAGCACACAAAGAAGTGGACTGCTACTCTCTTTTTTTAATTGCACAATGTGCAGGTTTTGCTAATGGAAAAGCTCTCTGCAATGTGGTTTAGCAATCAGGTAAATTACACACAGCCTCTTCTGGCTGGAGTGCATAAACTGACTCTCTCAATGCAGAGCATTTCTGAACAGTAGAGCCTCAGAAACAATGTAGGTAGCATGATCTATACCTGCCACCATCTCCATTGGAGCCCCGGGGATAGGCTCCCCATGTCATGCATCTGGGGCAGTAATAAGGGTATTTCTGTAACATAGTGTAATTATGATAAGAACTCCAATGGGAGAGTGCAAGTTTCCCTACATGAAATCCTGGCCCCACTGAAGTCAATGGGAGTGTTGCTTAATTTTTCAGACCCTCCAGCTTATTTTAACACAATTGCTTGCACGAACAAACATGTATCTATCCACTTACTCATAACCTTGACTAGCTAAAATAGGAAGCATCTGGTGAAAGGATAAGAAAGATCCCCTGCTGACTCTTCCTGCAATGGGCATGTTGTTCATTATTACCGATGACAACATTGTGTATGACAAACTTCATTTCCTTTCGATTATAAACAAGTTGAAACATTAAAAAAAAACAAAACCCAGCTGTGAACCAATCTCTCTGCAGGTGGAGGGAGCTCACCATTCAAGGAGCTGGAGGGTTTCTCAACTTGCAATCATTGATAGTTTTTGATCCTTTGTACATATTATTTCACAAGAAGTAATTCTTCCGCTCTACTCCACGCTGATTAGGCCTCAGCTGGAGTATTATTGTGTCCAGTTCTGGATGCCACATTTCAGGAATGATGTGGATAAATTGGAGAAAGTCCAGAGAAGAGCAATAAAAGTTATTAAAGGTCTAGAACACATGACCTATGAGGGAAGATTGAAAAAATTGGGTTTGTTTTGTCTGGAGAAGAGAAGACTGAGAGGGGACAGGATAACAGTTTTCAAGTACATAAAAGGTTGTTATAAGGAGGAGGGAGAAAAATGGTTCTCCTTAACCTCTGAGGATAGGACAAGAAACAATGGACTTAAATTGCAACAAGAGAGGTTTAGGTTGGAGATTAGGAAAAACTTCCTAACTGTCAGGGTGGTTAAGCATTGGAATAAATTGCCCAGGGAGGTTGTGGAATCTCCATCTTTGGAGATTTTAAAGAGCAGGTTAGACAAACACCTGTCAGGGATGGTCTGACAATACTTAGTCCTGCCATGAGTGGACGGGACTGGACTAGATGACCTCTTGAGGTCCCTTCCACGCCTATGATTCTATGAACATCTGCCTTTGTATACACAACCCGAAACGGCACCAGCCTTTCCTCCATCCATATTCTATTTCAACCTCATGTCTGGTTTTTTGCCCACTGTCACCTCTAACAATCTCAGCATCTTGACTTTCTAGGTGTCTCCCTTCTATCAAGATAAGAGTTTGGGGTTATTTCCCCCTAAATGTACAGTTTGCATGTTTCCTAGTTGAGTTTCAATTTATTATTTTTCTGCCAGTGCATCCGATTCCTCTAAACTGGCTCACAATCATTTTGCTGCTTCTATTTGTTTATGCAGAACTAGCACACTCAAGAACATTGACTAGTTGAGTGGCTTTTTCCTCGATGAAAAATCTTTGTGTTCAAAACTAGCTAAGGACCCCAGTATCTGGTAGGTGAGCAGACAGCTCAGTTTATCATGGGAGCTGTGTGCCAGCCCCCCGTGTATTGACGGATTTGCTAATCTCACCAATAAGCATCTATATACGCCAGTGTGAGACCGTGAAGTGACCGGTGCTCTGCTGAGTTACACCAGATGAGCACCCCTCCCTCAGTCACCTACGCTAGATTCTTCATGCAGCCTTGGTCGCCTCTGAAATGACAAAGGCCATGGCTCCCACAGTAAACGCTCGTTAGGCCCAGACCACAACTCCATAAACTGCAGGGAGTTTATAAAAATAAAAATCCCCAGTTCAACACCTGCTTGCTTTGTCCCCCAGCAGACAGCAGATTTCATTTCCTCGAGGGGGTGACCTTTGCCCTTCAGAGCAGGACCAGTGAATTTAATAGGATCACAAGATGGTGTCACACGTTTGCACAAGCAGTCCCATTAACAGCATGGCCGGCTTAGCCTCTAACCCTAACCTCTTTCCTTAGCTGGGAAAGGGAGTAATTCATTACTACATGGGAACCAAAACAGAACGTACTGCAAGGTACAAGGGTCTGAAATTACTAGCAGGCGAGGATACTGTTTCAGAAAGGGGACTGTATATCAGTGTCGATGTTCCTTTCAGCCCCTTTTCCCAGAAGCTACGAGAACCAGAAAGAAAGAACATGCTTTCTGACATGGAGACACTTCCTTGGTGTAAAAGAATAAATAAATCAGCAGTTCACTGTGCTCAGTAAGACCAGCCAGGGCTTTGGAGTCTTTCGGAGAAAGGCCTGGAGTGCAGAACAGCCAGGTGGGCAGGACAAAACACTGGTAAAAGTTGAAATGATCAACACACATTGCAGGGAACGTTGTCATGCCCTTGTAGTGGCTGGTCATTTTCTGCTAGGTAAGCTCAGGGTGTGGAAATGGATCCAGGACTCTAGTGTTTGAGTCAGTGCAGCCTGGGTTGGTGATGGAAGCAAGGGATCTGGGAAGCACAAGGAGAAATCCACCTGCACTGGGCTGATAAGAAGCGGGTTAGATGTTCTGCGGGTGTAGCTATAGGGGGGACAGTTAAGAAGATGCTGGGTTTTAGTGATCATAGGTGAGAACAACAGACCAGTAAATAACTCCTCTGTGTTTCTATAGCATTTCCATTTGAGGAGCTCAAAGCACTTTACAAACACTCATCAATAGAGTCTCCCAAGACCTTTTAGTGCATGTGATTATTAGCTCCATTCTCCAGACAGGGAAGCTGAGGTTCAAGGAGGTTAAGTGATTTGTTCCAGAGCTGGAAACAGACACCAGGTCTCTTGACTCCCACTTCTGCCCTTGAACCACAGCCTCATCCTTCCTCTCTTCCTGTCTACGTCGAGAGTAGAAATGATGTCAAAAGCACTAGCTCGTCCAACCACTGAACTGCAGGGTAGGGATTAAACCACGTCAAGAACCCTTGCTAGACTCCAAGGTTACCTTAATCTCAACTAACTGCAATGAGCCTCATGGGTCTTCTCTGTGCCACAATGGCTGATGATCTATCTCTGCGTTTGAACAGTTCAGAGCCACAAGCCTGGTATAACAGACATGTTCTCTTTGCTAGCAAATTGCAGCCATTGCCACATTCACTCGGTGATGCCTCAGTGCTGGTATTTCTGACATCTGACTTGCGCCTTTCATCTCACCCATACTGGCCCGTGGCATTGCTGGGTGAATTAGGCAGGGAGGAGAGGCAGAGAATAGCTCCTTTGGACAGACAGAGTTTTATACTCAACAGTGACAGAAAAGAAAATGATCTCCCTCGGTGAAGAGTCCAATGGAATTTACGAGAGACGAACCCAACAGGGGTCTGTAGAAATGATGCTAAGTACATACAGGGCCAGGTCCTCAGTGTGTGTAAATAGGTGTAGCTCCACCGACCGACAATGAAGCGCTGCTGATTGACACCAGTGGTGGGCCACAGACTTTTAATAGAGAATTATACCGTGTCCTTTCGATCAGTTTTTGAACCATCCTAAAAGAGAGTGAAATAATAATAATAATCCCCAGCTCTTAGCTAGCACTTTTCATCAGCAGAGCTCAAAACGTTTTACGAAGTATCAGGTCAGCATCGTTATCATGATCCACGTGTGACAGATGGGGAAACTGAGGCACAGAGCAGGGCTGTGACTTGCCCAAGGTCACCCAGCAGGCCAGCAGCAGAGCCAGGAAGGAACCCAGGTCTTAATAAATTCTATAGGGCGGTTCAGAGAACCTACAGAAAGGCTGTCGTTTTCCGCTGCATTTTCTAGAGCTTTTCCACTCAGGTGGGATGAGAGCTCAGTGGGGTGTTAGAAGATGCTGTGGGCTAGATTCTGCTCTGGAGACCCATCCAGCTGTCGGGGCATTTCATGCACAACGCCTCCAGGAGAAGCTGGTTTCTGGCTTGTTGTTTGAGAGGGTGCAGCTATGCTCTCCCTGGGAGGGGCCAGCTCGAGGAACCTTAGCTGGGCAAAGCTAATCACCTTGCTTTAAGCTCCCTCTGTTCCTCTGGGGGGGAGGAGGGGAATTTAGGGCTCTCAGTGGTGTTAGACTCATGTCATTGTGCTGCCAGAATGCAAGGGCTGGCATGGCCCCTGACCCCAGCTCATGGGAGGGGCTGGAGAAAGCAGAAAGTGCCTCTGTGCTAACAGTTGTGCACAGAGGTGAGGTACGAGTGAGCCCTAGATAGTCGTATTATTTATCATTAATCATGTTTACTACAGTAGTGTCTACAGGTTAACCAGGAACGGGGCCCTGTTGTGTGGAAATGGCAGTGATTCTCAAAGCAGCGCTTTCAATTGTATAGCCTACCTCGGGGTCTCCGAATAAGCCCTCCCAGCCTAAGACACCTACCACAAGCCGACTATAAGCAGTGGACTTGACCACTGTCCGAGTGAGCAGTGAAGATCTCACCCACGTGTCTGCTGTGAAACGCTAACCCCTCTGGTGGTAGTATTGTTACGGCTGAGCCGAGTGGAAACCGTCAGTACCCCACACTGGTGAGCTGCTGCGGTGTGTGACGGTGCTCAGGGCTCGCGCTTCGGTTCTGCTGCGGTTAGGGCCTATCTACAAGCTGGTCAAAAGCATCCAAGATTCCCTGCAAATAAGGAAGAGATGTGGAGGCTCATTTAATGTTTGAATGAGAACCATACTCCAGGGACCCACTAGCATGCAGCCCTGACATCTCCCAGTTGGCAGGCTGGTAGCCTGTGTCTGTGATTGGATATGGGTTTTTTACAGCTGCACTTTTGGCAACAGTCTCAAAAAAAAAAAAAAAAAGTTTGACTGGCAAGAAACCAGCTCTTGCTTTCTTGGCACTCTCAGCGAATGGCTGAATCATCTGCGTCCATTCGGCAGCGCTGGTGGGGAGAAGCAGCTAAGGATGAGCTCACGGTCCACAAGCTGCTGAGATACCGTGTTAATTCTTGCAGCACGCACTTCTGCCGTGCCTGTGGAGAGCTGTAACTAACGATAAGAACGAGTTTCTGTGAAGTAAGGAGGCAGAAGGAATTCCTGGACTCTGCTGAAAAGAGGAAACTCCCAGACTGCGTGGCTCAGCTTTGTCAGTGAGGATTTTCGGAGGGTATTTGGCGCTTGTGAAATGTGTGAGGCTGGCAGCTCCGGTGCCTGTTTATTTACAGAACAAGCAGAGCGCGAGCTTTCCCACAGCACTGGGCTTCGAACCTGAGCTGCAGGGGCCTTGTCCAGACGAGGGGAAGTTTGCACAAATTGTTGCTCTCGCTCCCCTTACTGTGTGGCATGATGCTTCCAGCATCACGGTGGGCAGAGGAGAGCGTGGCTGCCATCACACTGCTGTTCCCTCTCCTGGGCGGGAGGTGGAGGTGTGGTGGGCAGGGGCGCAGCTGACATGCACAAGCCGAATGGGAAATAAGCTGTGCTGGGTGCATGACTGATGCAGCTTCCCCCATGCAGCAAGGGAAAGGAAGGGAGAAAACTGTGACCCCAAGTCATAGCTCAACCCTGCTCTGCTCCTGGATAGCACAACCAGGTGCTGCCCCTTCCCTGGGGCAGACGGTGACACTGCAGCCTAGCCCTTTGGCATTACATGGTAGTAACAAATGCCCTCTCAGACCCCCCCCCCCATCTACGATGGAAATCAATGGGCCTGATTCCGATTTCACCCCATTTTTACATCTCCATTGACTTCAACAGAGTGACTCCTGATTCACTCTGGGGTAAATAGGATCAGGATCAACTCAGTGGGTCAGGCTGGGTAGCTGTGACTCTATATGACCATCTTCCATCTATTCTGAAACTTGATTAAGTAAAACAAACAAACAAGCAAATCCCATTGTGAAACGGGTTATAAATAAAAGCGCGTGAGCTAAGTTCTCTCTCTCTCATCTCAATCCTTTATCACACAGCAGTGTGCTATTTGGGGGACGAGTCCCAGCCCCGTGGAGATCCTGTGTAAAAACCTTGGAGTTTGAGACGTGCCAGGAACCCTCATGTTTCAGGGCCTAGGCCAACCTCTAACCGTTGGAGGCTAGGTAGAAATGTTCTCTGGGGATAAGTTATTACCTATCTACTCAGGGCAGAGTTTCTTTGGCTGAAGCAGCTGGCACAGGCCACTAGCAGGGCCAGCTCCAGGCACCAGCGAAGGAAGCAGGTGCTTGGGGCGGCCAATACAAAGGGCCTCCATCCGCTATTGGGGCAGCACGGCCAGGTCTTTGGTGGGAATTCGGCGGCGGGTCCCTCTGTCCCTCTCTTCCTGTTTGAGCTGCTGCCAAAGTGCTGCCAAAGAGGAAGAGAGGGAGCGAAGGACCCGCCGCCGAAGAATGGGGCGGCGCGATTGAGCTGCTGTCGATCGGCTTTTTTTCTTTTTTTTCCCCGCCGCTCAGGGCAGCAGAAAACCTGGAGCCGGCCCTGGCCAGTAGGTTCCATTAAGAATTAGGAGTTTGAGGGATAAAGTTTTCTCAGATGGCAAAAGCATCTTTGGACTGTTGGAAAAGTAATCTGCTTTATGACTGTGTGTGTGTGTGTGTGTGTGTGTGTGTGTGTGTGTGTGTGTGTGTGTGTGTGTGTGTGTGTGTGTGTGTGTAAAAAACACATTCATACACATACACACACATATATTATCCACCAACCCTGCTCCAGTTAAAGATAATGGCAAAAATCTCCCAGGAACTTCAGTGGGAGTAAGGATTGGGCCCTTTTATCTTTACATACTTGATCAGATACATAAAGAGAAATAACCACTTGGAAGTTCCAAAAATATTTACAAGCTGTGTGCCTCGTGCCCTATGCGATTACTGTCCATACATCTCAAGGTACCAGTCTCGGGGAGCTCTAAGAGATGGCTATGCAGACTTTTTAAACATTCTCAACTGATCACAAGAACAATTCAGTTAGAAACAGATTTCTTAGAACCCACTGCAGGACAGGAAAAAATGTTTCTTTGGAGAATGAAGGTGCCTTGGTGTGTAAAACATAAAATTCAGTTAAAAGAATGGAAATGGGTGAGCTCCCTGACAGAGCTGATCATTAAGGCGGGTTTAAATATTTCCTTTCAAAATAAAGAACGTGGGCTAGGCAGCATTTCAGCTTCTAATGACTTTCCACAGGGATTAGTGGACACACAAATGTTTTGTGTGTGAAGGACAAAGAAGAAAATCTTTCCACAAACTTTCCATGTACCCAGGTCACTGAATCTCTCTCTCTCAGAGCAGTGGGAAATGCTGACTATAATAATGTAATATAATCCAGAATGGCTTCTGAATAAGGCCATCAGCAGTGCAGCGGTGGCTCCTACATTTGCAAACTGTGCACTCAAGTGTGAGCCGCTTTGCAAGGCAGCTACACAAAACCAGTGTTTTACATTCAGCTGCTAGACCACCGTTTTCATAATAGCCCCATGCTATGTCACCGCTCACCCTCAAAACTAATGAGAAAGGAAGATAATATGTCATTATAAAGCCAAAACCAAAACAAGAGACAGATTCTTCTCATTTCTGTTTATGGAGTAAAATCAAAACAAAGTGTTCTGTTGCCTCTGAGAAGCTGGCGAGGAGATAGAGGACCACACACACGTATACACACCTCAAAAGCTTCAACCTCCCAGGGGAGCCATGGGATCATAGGAAAGAAATCTAAAGTTCAAAGACATGTAGCAAAGTATATGCCTCTCTGCTGTATCTCTGTAACAAATACTTGAAAGTTTAACCTTCCTCATTTTGGACAAGTAGTTCTGTAAAACTCTCAGACAGCTGTACACCCCTTAGCCTCCCACTCTTCTAACTGTGGAATAAATTGTCTCCATTATGCTGCCAGTTTGGAAACTCACTGGGACTTGTAGTTTACACGCAGCCTGACCAAGTGTCATTAATTGCTGGAGCTGTGTTTGTCCCAGGATATGAGAGAGACAAAGTAGGAGAGGTAATATTTTTTACTGGACCACCTTCTGTTGGTGGAAGGGACAAGCTTTAGAGCTTCAAAGAGCTCTTCTTCAAGTCTAGGGGAGGAAAACCGAGTGTCTGAGCTAAAGACAAGTTGGGACAGATTGTCAAGCTTAAGGGGTTTACCACGCTATAGGAGACCATTTAAATTTAAAATGAAGTGGGCAATTAAGGGTTAGCAGAGAGTGGGGTGTGTTACAAAGAGTTGTGATGAGCCATAAAATCAGAGTCGCTGCTGAATCCATGGTTTATTGCATGAGTCTAGCAGAGCTGTGAATTTAAGTTCCCAGGCTTGTCTTTTGAAGGTGTTGTGTGGGTTCCTTTGGAGGATGAGGACTGAAAGGTCAGATGTGGGGTGATCACTTTGAATGGGTGACAGGGTGTTTGGAAGTGGGTCCTGGCCTGGACCCCAGAGCAGAGGCTGGGACTGGGGTCTCCTGCCAGTCACAGGGAAGGGGGCCTACAAGGGTGGTGGAGCCCAGCAGGCGGAGCTGAGGAAAAGCCCCAGAAAGGGTGGAGGGATTTTTGTTTCCGTTAGAGACATTTTTAGACTTTTAGTTCGGGATGACTGGGACCCGGAAAGGGTGCACGAAAGCTGGTGTCCTGGCCGCAGGGCCGAGTTACTAGGCAGAGACACAGTCCCAGTGCTGGCGTGACCATTGGCAGGGGGCGCTAGCCCAGCGAGAGGTCTGGCCGCGAGGGGGCACCATTACACACATCCTGAAACAGGCAGACTGATCACCAGAGCGAAGGAGGAGAGCATAGAAGAAAGCTGTGGAGGGAATGGAAGGCAACCTGAGGGAAGAGTGACTGATGACCTGGCGTGCTGACTTTGGGGAGGGGACAGGCGAATCATGGATATAGATCAAGGAACAGCATGAGCCCTGCCCTGCATGCTTCAGGGATCTGCTGAATGAGGCATTTCCATGGAATCTCTCAAGTCTGATCCTCTGCGAGTTGCCTGAAATTGTTTTTTTAAAGTAGTCTTGTGCAAACCCAAATACGGCAATTTTATGTTTGTTCAACTTCTTTAAAACTCTTTTGTCTGAATCAACCAGAAGGCCCTGAAACCTCCAGACAACCAGCATGGTAACAGGACACCAAGTTAAGAGGAAAAAGCTGATAAAGTGCAGACTCCAAGCGCCTGAGCTCCACAGGGGGTCTGGTCTGGATATTTATGACCCCAGCAGCTGTTTCTGTGTTACAAACCCACTGAAACCTAAGGCCAAGGAGTTTCTGAGACAAATGTCAGCAAACTGTTCTGATGTGTATTTCCTAGGTTGTGATGTAAAATGTGGCCCAAATGAATTATTTTGTGTTGTTCCCTTTAAACATGATGTTTATAGAGATTTGGCCAGAACCGGCATGTTTCAGACCTATTTATTGGGGAGGTTACACTGTTCCTATGAGAACTGGACCTATTCTGGTACCTTAACTGTGACGGTAACCCCCAATGATTATGCAAATATTTTAGCGTGAGACAGTTCTGATCAGTGGACTAGCTAATCAAACTGATTTCAGATGGGATGTGCTGTACCAGAACTTTTTGCTTTCGATGTGCATGGAATACTTTACAAAAAATCACCTCTATTCCACTTACTATTGTAAAGCAGTGTGTGAGAGCAAAGCTACTGGCTTTAATCGTAACACGGCATGAAAAGGTCGACCAACTTACCTGTCCCACATGTGGCAGTGCAGTTAGTCCAGGAGCCGTATCGCCAGAAAAACTCTGCGGGCTGAATCTCATTCTCCTGGTCAGACTCCCTTCGGATAGTGTACTGGTATCGAACTCCTGGGTTCGTCTCCTGGAACAACAGCTGTGAGGAGACAAAGTCACAGCTCATTCAGCAACGTCACCACTTTCTGTTGGCATTCATTGGGCTTTTCGGCATCTATGATAGGTCAAGACATTGCTATGCAGCAGCATAACATACACAAACATACTTGCGCACAGTGATCTGGAGAGAGTCCTGTTCAATACACAAGGCCCTTGGCGTTGTCTACACAGCAAAGACAAACCTGCAGCTCGATGTGCCGGTTGACTTGGGCTTGTGGGGGCTGCCGGGCTGTTTCCTTGCTGTGTAAACTTCTGGGCTCGGGCTGAAGCACGAGCTCTAGGCCCCTGCAGCGTGGGAGGGTCTTTACATGCTGAAAAGCTCAACCAGAACATGCCGATTCTGGGCCAATACTTTGAGCGGAGCTACTTCATTGACACTGGTGTACATGAACTAGAGTGACCAGATGCCCCAATAGTATTGGGACCATCCTGCCATTAGGGCTTTGTCTTATATATGCAATTATACCTTCCCTCCCTCCCCCCCCCTCCCCCCCACAAAAAAAAGTGTCCTGATTTTTCCCACTTGCTATCTGGTAACCCTAAAATGAACTCAGAATCTGGCCTTTTGCCTCTTGTTCAGGGGATCACTGGCAACAAATCTGGCATTACTATAGAGATGTCATTCCATGGCTGCAGTAAAGGAAATGAGGAGGTGGGCCTGGATAATGCATAAGCATAGGTTCAAAGGCCAGGAGGAACCATCATGATTATCTAGTTTGACCTCCTCTATAGCACGGGCCATACAATTTACCCAGCTGGCCAAGCGTAGCAAACTTATTATACATTGATTCACACAGCACCTATTGCAAACAACAAAGTGCTTTCGAAAGTACAAAAATAAAGTGTTTATAAAGATCACTTCTCCTGCCCCACCACTGAGCTGCAGCCATCACAATTACTCCAGCAACACTGCACAATAGCTTTAGAACAGGGGGAGAAAATTAGCAAATCCAAGTGAAGCAACAAGGAAGTTGCGGTAGGTGCAATGTAATTAATCCAACGGAGACCTACTCACATCCATGGGCTCACACCTCTAGTTTTGTCTTCCCTCCTCCCCCATAAAAGTGCCATAGGACCTTTGATAAAACCAAAGCCCTGACAGTCTGGTTATGTTTTATCTGACAGACCTCACCCCCCCGCCCCCGGAACCCCAGTGCCTCCTAGCACCACATCAGCTTAGTGAAGGTTGGTGGTGTTAAAATTAGCCATTGCAAGGATATTATGGCTAGGAAATAGTTAAAGGCTTTCCCTTCTAATTAGAGATGAGGCCAAGCTGCCAAGTGCAGGCCAGATCAGGACTTTCCCAAAGTTCTTGGTCGTCTGGTTCAGTTCCTTATATAAAGGGCAAGCCATGAAGTTCAGGGCCAAGCTTTTCCAAAGGGGAGAAGGGTTTTGGCTCCAGAGTGCGGGCTGAAATACATCTTTAGTTCCAGCTGGATGAAAGGAGAATGGGAACAGGCTGTGTTAACTGCAGACTCAGTAGATGACCTCTTCCTCACTCTGTGGAATATAGCAAACTTTTGCGTGGGCCAGAGGGGAGCTATTGGATGGCTGCATGATTACCTGACTCTGGCTGCCTGAAGGCTAGTTCGTGTAAATTGCTTTTCCTGAGATCTCCATTGAGGAATTTTATAAGTAATGGGAATTTCTGAGCTTCTGGCTTTTCCTGGCTCTGTAGGCGAGACTAGCTGTTGTCACCCCAGAGAAAGACAGAAAAGAAATGCTGACGCTGCAGAACATCAGGAAAAACACTGTTATGTGTGAACCTTTAAAGCTGACTTGTCTTAAGACGGTGTGAGAAGGAAGCAGGAAGGGAATGCAATTAAAGTTTGTATTTTAATAGGCGATGACAGAGAGACAGAGAGTGGGAACAAAAGCCTTCTGGCAGCAGCATGTTCAATCTAGAAGTCGTTGCTGTGAAGCATTTGAGCTGGTCAATCACAAAATGAGGCCTTTGGTTAAATCTTTGTTGGAGGAGGTAAAATACATTTGTTTTTAAAATAACTCTCTGGGCCTATGTCATTTCCACTGTTATCATGAACATCTGAATAAAGTGGGTGGCTCACACTACTGACTTGGAGACAAAAGTGCCACTGACTAACACCATTTCCTGAAGCACCTGGGTTTTCCCTGGAGGTCTCCCAACCAAATACTGTCCATGCCCAATACTGGTTAGCAAATAGAATCTGTTGAGACCATAGCCCCTGGTGATATGGCATCAAGCAAAGAGTCAGCATGGTGTCACACTGACTTGCAATGGTATAAGAATTGCTAGCACAGAGAGATGGAAAGTAGTGGAGATGAAATAAGTACCCAGAACAATCTTCAGTTAGCAAAAACACACTTGAAAAAATGTTATGCATTCCTCCCATGTGAAATGTGGGGCTCTTTCTCTGCATGACTGAAACGGATTCACTGGTTAATATAAATTCAATCCAAGCTGCCTCACATACCAATCAGCAGGGCCACAGCACTCATGAAAGCTTGTGGGCTTAGCCTTGTTTTCTTAGCCTAAGTGCTTCCATTATCGCCAAAGCTCTGTTGTTCTTGGAACTTTGGTGCAGCAGAGGGCTTCCTTCCAAGAACCTCCTGATGAATAGTGAAACCTCATTGTCAGAAGGTTTTAATTAGGTTACAAATCCCAGGAAGCTTTCCAGAGATTTTCTGGTGTAAGGCATTCTGAATGGATAACATTAACAAGGGGAAAACGATACTGACAATATTAGGACAAGAAAACTTTATGATTTCTCTTATTCTTTCTAAAAATGTATTAACACATCTGCTTACTACCCTTTCCATCAAAGCAGAGAACATGGCCAAAGTACCATAGGTTGCTGCGTACCTAACCACCACTTCTAACCCATCATGGTAGACTGGTAGCTCCAACATGCAGGAAGAGACACCTAAAGGGAGCATGAGGTGCCATCAAGAGCGTGAAAATACAGTATTAAGAGGTCTTGAACCACTTAGCCAAACTCTATAAGGGACTAGGAGGGTTCCATAACATGGCAGCAGTATCAGGCACTTCTTATAGTTAATATTTAATTAAATATAAGCTAAATAAATAAAAGCCACTGGCTGGATTGCCAGGGTTACGCTGCCTGAGAGTTTGGCCAATTATGCAAAACTTCTTTTGTGCCATGAAGCATAGCATAGACCAGGGGTCGGCAACGTTCGGCATGCGGCTCGCCAGGGTAAGCCACCGCTTCCCGCCACCCCCATTGGCCCGGGACGGCGAACCGCGGCCAGTGGGGTGTGCGATCGGCCAAACCTGCCGCGTCAGCAGATAAATAAAACTGGCCCGGCCCGCCAGGGTGCTTACCCTGGCGAGCCGCGTGCTGAACGTTGCCGACCCCTGGCATAGACCCTTTGGCCAGCTAGGCTTGGGAATGCATGACTTGCTCTACAATTAACTTCTGCAAGGAAAGGCTTGGGTTTGCAAGAGCATGAGGAAGGGTGTCCCAGATTGGGCTGAGATACTTTGCCTACAGGTGTTTGTTTACAAGTAGAGACAGAAACTAGTATTTATCTCCTGGATGAGGACTGTCAAAAACTGGTGGTGGCATGATGGGAAACATATTCGTTGTAAATAGATGATCCCTGACATAACACTCAAATAATACAGGGTCAATAAGAATATGGGGCCTGACGGTCCACTGCTTTGCACCTTCTGCTGCCATGTGCACCTGTACAAAGTGGGCATGAAACAGTATCCAATCAGAATTCCCCATTTATTTACACCAGGGGTAACTTCAAACACCCCCGCGGCACTGAGTGCATGATCCTGCACCACTGACTTCAGCAGGCAGAGGGTCAAGCCCTCACCTTCCACAGGCGTAAATGACAACCCAGGGTTCGAGGAAGCAGAGGATTAGGCCCCAGGATCTCCCGTCTCCCTCCCACCCCACTTGTGGAAGGGAATGTCATAAGGCTGTGGATGCTGGGGGCTGGGGTTCCATTTGACACATACAGCAAAACTCTGCATCCCAGGGAAAGGATACAGGCAGGCTTCTCATGCCAGCTGTTGCTGTCATTACCTTTTACCCAGGCAGCCTGCAAAGGACGGGAATGCAAACACAAGGGGAAAGAATTAAGTAGGGAAATCTGTGGTCTAAGCGTCTATCTGCAAAATTACAAAGCCGAGAACTCCTAGGGAGCCCTTCCTCCCCTTCAGGTATTTGAGACCAACTTGCCTCGCGCCGAGGGAATCTCTTATTTCCTTTTTTCCTTTGCTTTCCCCCCTTGAATTAACACAGCTCACAAAGCAGATGCAATCTGTCTTTCCATGTATTAAGGGGCAGTAAAACGGAAGAACGCAGTTAAATCAACACATAAACCCAAATGCCCACGTGGGATTCGCTCTGGCTGTATTTCAAAGAGGCATCATCGTATGCTGCATTTTGTGTGAACCTCTGGGCAACTGATTGTTCAGATGTGGAACTGCAGTCATTAGAAATGAACAAGCTATGAACCACAAGGGGGTAGAGGCTGGTTCTACTGACACGAAAGTCAGTGGCAAAGTGCCCCTTGACTTCAATAGAAGGGTCAGGCTGGGCTCATAGTGCTAAAGAGAACTGTTCTCCGGTAACTCCCATTCAAAAGCTTCGAGAGGTTTCATCAGCTGGGAGACTTTGTGTTAAACCAACCAGGGCTGGCGTCTGCAGCAGTGAATATGTGCATCTGTACAGCCAGATCCATAGCTGAAAATCGGGATCTGAATTGGCTTCTGTGAAATCCACACAGAAATCAATGCTTTTAAATGATTCGATTTCCTTGTTACTTTTCAGACTCTCTCTTCATATAGATTGAGAGCCCCCCACAACCAGGCTCAGCCAATTAAAATATAAAGCAGCTCTGAAAAAGAATACTTCCAGCAAGGCTTTTACATTGAGTGGGGTGACCAGTAAAATGGCAGGATTTGTTTGCAGAACAGGACAATTTTCAAATAAGCACCAGACCTTCTGTAACTGCCATTGAGCAGAGATTTATTGGGATTCAAGTCTTGCTCTTATTCAGGCTAGGTCTACACTACCCGCCTGAATCGGCGGGTAGAAATCGATCTCTCGGGGATCGAATTATCGCGTCTCGTCGGGACACGACAATCGATCCCCGAATCGACACTCTTACTCCACCAGCGGAGGTGGGAGTAAGCACCGTCGACGGGGAGCCGTGGAGGTCGATTTTGCCGCCGTCCTCACAGCGGGGTAAGTCAGCTCCGATACGTCGAATGCGTATCTTAAATCGACCCCCCCCATAATGAAGACCTGCCCTCAGAGTGTTCCTTGGACGTATTTGTGAAAAGGCTTCCTGGGGAACTGACAACAGAAGTGAATTCAGGCTGCCCAGTCCAGTCACAGGAGAGCCCAGGATACGTGGGGAACTTGTGGGTTAGAACTCCTGAGTAACCTACCAGCTGGAGTAAACCTAATACGCATTCTCATCATTTGGGAAAAGAAAAAAAGACTTTCCTTGTCAATGGGGGTGAGGGTGGGGGAGGAGAGGTGAAGGAGGGGAATGTTAAAGTAAACAGCTCACCATTGGCATAAATAAACTCTGAAATTCATTAACTGCTCCCTCTGCTCCCTGGGTTGTTTGCTCTAGTCTAAGCAAAGAAAAGAGCCTGTTGAAATTAACATTTGCAATAACCAGGGCAAAGGATACCAACCCCTCCCCCATCCCTGCTGCCCAGCAGACATATTTGTGTAGTGGATTTCTTAAAATGGACACTGACTTTTTAGGAACATGCACAAATAATAATAACCTCTCCTTCCTAGGCTGAGGTCCCCCTAGCTGATCCCCAGAACTGGGGCTTCATTTTCTGTTACGTGCGGCGATATCAAACACACAAGTACAAAATGGGGAATGATGGTAGGCGAGCCGTACTGCTCACAAGGGTCTAGGGGAGTTACAGTGGGTCACAAATCGAATATGAGCCAACAATGTGGTGCAGCTGCAAAAAGGGCTAATGTCATTCTGGGGGGTATTAACAGCATTGTCGTATGTGAGACATGGGAAATAATTGTCTTGGTCTCCTCAACACTGGTGACGCCTCAGCTGGAGTGCTGTGTCCAGTTCCAGGTGCTGCACTTTAAGAAAGATGTGGATAAACTGGAGAGAATCCAGAAGAGAGCAACAAAAACGATAAAAGGTTTAGAAAAGCTGAGCTGTGAAGAAAGGCTAAAAGGGCTGGGCATGTTTAAGGAGACTGAGCGGGGACCTGATAACAGTCTTCAAATGTGTTAAGGGCTGTTCTAAAGAGGACGGGGATCAATTGTTCTCCATGGTCACTGAAGGCAGGACAAGAAGTAATGGGCTTAATCTGCAGTCAGGGAAATTTAGGTCAGAGAGTAGAAAACCCTTTTTAACTCTACGGCTAGATAAGCTCTGGAACAGGGAGGTTGTGGGGAGGTTTTTAACAAGTTAGACAAACACCTGTCTGGGATGCTCTCAGCAGACTTGGTCCTGCCTCAGAGCGAAGGGATAGACTAGATGGCCTCACGACGTCCCTTCCACGCCTACGTTTCTATGATTCAATGATTTCTGATGTTCTCCCTCCGCCCCCACCTCCCAACTCAAGAGTTGACAAAAGCCAACAAAAATTCATGACCGTGGTGGAGCGCTGTCCTTAGCTCCTGCCACGGCGAGATTGGCCAATGACTGGGCACGATGTGGGCAAGGGGGAAGCTCAGGCTTCGTTCTGAATGTCCTGGGGTCTGACTGGTTTGCGTTGGAGTTTGCCACATAAGCCTGTCCCCACAGCCTGTCCCCAGGAGACCACTGCACAGTCACTGTGTATGGGCTTCTTTCCCTCAGGGAGCTGTCTCTGGGCAGCATTTTATGGGCCTTCTCCGCTAACACTAGTCTATAACGATCGTAGCTCCATTGAAGTCAAACAGTGACGCTGGTGTAAAGTGGTGTAAAATGAGAGGAGAAGTCAGCCCCTTCTATTTTTAAATCTTAAAGACTCACTCCTGGGCTGGAAGTTAAGTTGGCAGAGATCCAGCTGGAATGATAATTTTGAGCCTGCGTAATCAGAAACCTCTGACAATTGAGTTAGTTAATGTAAATAGTGACACGGGCCGGCCTTTACTGCAAAGTAGTGCTGTTTGGAAAGGTATTTAAACATGAGGGAGAGGGGACGGCTGGCTACTCCTAGAAGAGCTCGTGTTTTAAAAGGAAAAATGATCAAAACTTCATTAGTGAAGTGAGTCTGGCTACCTGAAGGACACAAACCTACCTGCTAGTTAGTAGGAGGCAGATTCACACTGAGCGGAAGTTTGGGCAGGAGACAGAAACTTTGTTCCCCTTGCTAAAAGTAAGTAATTAGATTAATAGATAAAGAGAATGGGCAGAAGTGAAGAGGACCCTCAGCCTGCTGAATTACATAGACAGAACTCCAATTCCTTCGTGGGGGCGTCCGGTGACCTGCTGAACCACAGGAGCAAAATCTGAATGGATGGCGAATAATAATCTTTTCTATAGTGCTTTGAGATCACACGTTTTAATGCATTTACCCTCACAATAGCCCTGGGAGGGGAGAAGCGCAGTTAGCCCCATTGTGCAGAGAGGGAACTGAGGCACACAGAATCTGAGTGACCTGCCTGATATCTCGCAGGAAGTCTGTGGCCGAGGAGGGAAATGAACTGGGATCTCCAACGTCCAGGACGAGACTTTTTTGGAATCCCCAAATGGAAATTTAGGTTCTTAATTCAAGCTGCAGCTGATCCCTGTGTAATGTTACGTTGGAAGGTGCTGATGGCTGCCAGCAAGGGGTCTGGGATCCAAAGCCACCACAGACCTCGTTAAAGCCAATGGAGCAGGCACTCTCTTTCAGGCTCAAGGGAAGGACAATCAAGCCCTGTAGTAAAACCAGCTGGGGACTGTGGGGCTAGCACCTGGTACTAGGCTGCATGGTAGGTCATAGCGAAACCATGTGGGCTGAGGGGTTTCCCTGGGGACAGGCGCCGGGGCTGGGATATTGGTTCCAGGCTGTGTGTGCTGGAGGCAGAAAGACAGGGGAAGGAGTTGTGAGTGTGACCCAGAGAGGAAGCAGAGGGACAGGGCTTCTTGGGCACAGAGCTTGCTGGCGTGTCAGACTTGGGGATTTCTGAGCATGGAAACTGCCTGCTGCTGCTTGTTTCTGCTTTGTTCAGGGAGATGGGAGTTTGGGTACATTTTTGGTGAATAAACAAGATTGCATCCACAATATATCTGATGCACATCATCGATTTATTATTCTAACGAAAGCAACCCTGCAAGGCCCTGAACTTTGACTTATCTACTCGGGAACAATAACTTAAAAGAAGAGTGGGGCAAAATCTTTGTCTCTATTTGCCTTGGAAAGTTTCTTGCTGCTATTACAGAGCTGTGTTCCTGAGAAAGGCCTCTTTATAGCCTAGAAACATGACTCTTGGGGGCTGGGGGGAACAGAGGGGCTGGATTTTGCCCTGAGTAAGAGATTCTCAGTGTTTGCGGTTCTGCCCTCAATCCCATGAGCGTCCGGAGCCGAAATTACACCCACCAAGTAGGCTGATTTGCAGAGCCTTTAACACTGCAACCCAAATATTATATTTGTATACATATCCATCAGCTCCCACTCTCTGCCATAGTTAGTGCCCTAGTGCAGGCCAGGGGCTGACACTCATGCCAAGACTCTTGGCTACAGGATGGTTGAGGGGCTGGCGAGATGCCACCAGGTCACAATACTGCATTGTAATGGGATAATGGCTTTGTCATGGCATTGCATTGCAACCCAACCCAACCCTGCTGCTGCATTCAGGAAGGGGCATCGAGGCCAAGGGGTCTCATGTCAAAGCATCTTGAGGGCTCTGTTAACCCTGTTAAAAATGTTGTGATCTCTTTCCCCTTTCCCCATGAGATAAGAAAAAGGATTCAGGAAATAGACATTTCTTTTAGTATTCTCTCTCCTGTGG
This sequence comes from Chrysemys picta bellii, assembly GCF_011386835.1. Lineage (NCBI taxonomy): Eukaryota > Metazoa > Chordata > Testudines > Emydidae > Chrysemys > Chrysemys picta. Next base: position 2,336,838 of record NC_088800.1, read on the forward strand.
AAATGTTTTGAGGAATGCTGCTCTTTGGATTAGTTTCAGCTGGAAAGAACATGGGCTGGATCCACCCACTAATTTGGAAATATGCGTGTCAGATCAAGCGAATCCTTCTGGCTGCTAATTACAGTTGTTCCCAAAGAAACATGCACGATTACTAGTTGCCGTCAAAGCACCAGTTTGCGCTGAAATTCTGACTGCCCCATGAGAGGAGAGAGCTAGGTATGCTGTGCTCTTCCACAGAGAAATCCCACTGGCAGCTGTGAGCTCTGATGGGAAAGGGAAGAGCACAAGGGGTTTCCAGAGTCTAAGGTGTGTCTGATGCCAGCACAGTACAACCGAGTTCCCCTAAAGGGATTACAGCGCTTGAGGTTTGCCTCTGCAGACCGCGAATGCAAGTGCTCCCGTTTCTCAGCTCAAGCAGCAGCGAGATGGTGTGATAACCAGGCCAACGTTTTCCTTGCATGAGACTTTTAACAGTCGGTTGCTCTGAGCTCCACCAAATGCACACTTCATTTCGGGAGGGTCTGGCGGTAGGTTTGCCAGGTTCTGTTATGCATAGCTGTAAGTGTGCTGTCTAATCAGAGCAACTGTTTAAATTGGACTCAGCAAGAAAAATCAAAATTATTCCACTGGCTGCAATTACCATGAATTGAAAATATTTTGATAGGCTCAGCTGTGCTTTGCTGATTTGAAATCATACTGGGAGAGAAATTACACCCCGTTTGGCATGATAAGACATTTGCTCTGCTTTAAAACTTAATGCTTCCCTAATCAAGAGGAAGGATGGTCTTATGGATAAGGCCTTGGCAGCTCTGGGTTCAAATCCCAGCTCTGCCACAGAATTCCTGTGTGACCTTGAGCAAGTCACTTAATTCTCTATGTATCTGTTCCCCCCCGTAAAAGGAAGATAATTCCTTTGTCCATCGTGTCTATTTAGATTGTAAGCTCTCTGGAGCCGGGACTTAGGTGTATGTACAGTCCCTAGTCCAATGGGGCCTAGATTTTGGTTGTGGTCTCTAGGCAATATCATAATACTACTAATAATAATCAGAACTATGTTATCAGCGAATGCGGACTAAGTGCCCTTCCTAGCGGCCGCTGGCATTTTTCTAAGATTATATTTGTAAAGAGCTTTGCTGCATGTTGATCTGCCCCACACAGATCTTCGCACTTGTCATGAGTGGCTACATAGCAAAATAAAACATCATCCAAGTACCTGGATCCAGACGGGCTCCCCTGTGGGCCCAGGGGATGTGAGGTTCTCCCAGTTTCCAGTCCTCTCGTAGGTGAAGGTTGTCCCAGCCACTTTGTAATCTCCGTTCCATTGGATGGTCCACCCGCCATTCAGAAAGTATTTCTCTGGATCTTCACTCCTCAAGGCCAGGAAATTTCCTGCTTCTGCCACTTCCTCAATTCTAATCTCCCGGGCTCCAGCTGGGATCATCCCAATGTCAACGTAACCTGGGAATTTCAATGACTGTCAGTCTCAGGCAGTCGAACCCCATGCCAGATAAATCAATCACTTCCAGTCCAATCGCTAGAGCAATGAGAGCCTCCAAGCTGATTAAACAGAACATTCTGTCTTTTAGCTGCTGATTTCCGCATCAGCGGATACCTGGGGGCTCAGATAAAATAGCTCTTTCTTTCCAGGTTTCAGGGGTAGCCATGTTAGTCTGTATCAGCAAAAAAACCGAGGAGTCCTTGTGACACCTTAGAGACTAACAAATTTATTTGGGCATAAGCTTTCGTGGGCTAGAGCCCACTTCATCAGATGCACGGAGTGAAAAATACAGGTGCAGGTATAAAGACATGAAAGGATGGGGGTTGCTTTACCAAGTGTGAGGTCAGTCTAATGAGATAAATCAATGAACAGCAGGATACCAAGGGAGGAAAAATAACTTTTGAAGTGGTAAGAGAGTGGCTCATTACAGACAGTTGACAAGAAGGTGTGAGTAACAGTAGGGAGAAATTAGTATTGGGGAAATTAAATTTGGGTTTTGTAATGACCCAACCACTCCCAGTCTTTATTCAGGGTCATTACAAAACCCAAATTTAATTTCCCCCATACTAATTTCTCCCTACAGTTACTCACATCTTCTTGTCAACTGTCTGTAATGGGCCACAAATATCAATCAGAATGAAATGAAGGATATTGATGGAATCCCTCCCTTCGCTTCCTACGTGTCCTAGCCAAAGCCTTTCAGAGCAATTACACTGGCAATAATTTACCTTCTCTTTATTGCTGATCCTACTTTCCCCTGTGGAATTTCCTACCAGTCATGTTACTGAAGAGTTCCTGTTTGCAAACCAGTCCTGCGCCTCCCCCCACACTGCTGATACAGGGAAAATCTGGATCTACAGATTAAAGGTGTTTGTATTAAGAAAATCATTTAAAACAACAAGTCAGAATCTTTTTTTTCCTCTCTCTTATTCAAATAGGCGAGATCTTTGACCTAACCTCATTCTGTCCACTTGCTCAGTTTTCAGGGCCATGTTTAGTTACTAAGGGAGCTTAGTTATACTTTACAAAGTTCCAGTCATGTTTCTTTAATTAAAAGAAGTGCTGTCTCTATCTAGCTATATAAAAACCATCTTGGCATTTTAACATATAAAGCATGGGAACGGAAACAGAGCTTTCCTATTTTAAAAAAAAGTTGTGAGGGAATTTCGTGCTCAAAGACATAATGATAAATAATAATAACGGTACATTGTACTTTTACAGCACCTTCTGCCAAAGGATCTCAAAGCCCTTTATAAATGGTGATGAACTACAATCTCCTTGTGAGACTGGAGTTTTCCCTGTTTCACAGACAGGGAAAACTGACGAACAAAGATGCTAAGTGACTCGCTATAGGTAACCATGTTGTCCCGAGTCAAGCAGAGTACCTTAAAGGGTACCGCAAGGACCCTGAAAAACCAGGACTATCCACCACACTGACCCATGCACTGTGTCCCCTGAGCAACATGGTGATCTGCCGAGTAGAGGCTTATCTATCCCCCAGAAGGTTACTACAAATGCTGCCACCACCGGCATGAACTGGCCAGGAGTACATGCTGCTCGCGCGTGCATTCCACAGCACATCCCTGCCTGCCAGTCCAGCAGTCTCCGGCCTTAGCTTGTAGGGTTCCTGGAGAAAAGGATCTGTGTGGTGGATTTGTCCCTTCTACCTGCAAAACCTCTGAGCACCTTTTATTGGTATATCTTATCAGTATTTGTTTAACCTTTTATGACCCGCTTCCCTTCCTAAATGAGCCCGTCACGGAACACGGCAGGTGCTGTGCATTCTCACCAATTCATGCTGCTCACAAATGTTCCCTGTCAGAACAGGAACCAGCAAAAGTTCAGGGACAGGCTGGCAGACGGTTGTGACAGACAGCCTTACCCAGCCCCTCGCTCTCCTCGAACATCTTTTTCACAGTCTGGCAGGTGGATCCATCCCCATGGCACACCCCGCACCGATCCTCGACAGCGTTGGAGTCAATTTCATAGTCACAGCCCACGTTCTGAAACACAAGAACTCCTGTAGCTCACACTCAGTAGTGAAAATCTCTTCACAAGGCTCTGGTTTTACATGACGAGAGGAGTGCAATTTCTATTGGCTCCAACAGCTGCATTATACACTTCCAGAGAGGCAGAAAGTGCATGGGAGCCTGCTCTAATAATGTCAATGGGTCTGTTTCTCCATCACACAGCCCACAGGTGTCTCTCAGTGCCAGCAAGCTGTGCCCGAGTCACAGAGTGTCATGATGGGATCACCAGTCCTCACAGGAAATAATGAATGTGACCAGGACCAGGCTCACTGAGCGGCCTGCCTGGCAGTGTACCATTTGTCATTGGTAGGATGCGAAATAAGGAAGACAGACACATGGGTTACCCAGGGAGATTAAGGGCCAGATTCTGGCATGGGGGAAGTCTTGAACTTACATACAGCCAGTTCCTCCTGCTTCCCTGGTGCATGGGGTAGGCTGGGGCTCTGGCTAGGAGCAGGGAAAGGCCACGTACAGCGCCTAGCACCATGGTGTCCTGGTCCGTGGCTGGGGCTCCTTGGATTCTACAATACTATTAATTCCAAATGATGATAATAATGTCCGGGACTGGAGTATGCTGTGTTCTGCCACGACCCAGCCAACACAATAGCCCAGAGTGGGACTGCTTTTGCCAGTGTAAGTGAGAGCAGCCTTGCTGATCCGGGAGTCTAGGTCAGGCCCCTGCCTGTCCCAGGAGCATGGGGTGGGGGGATGTTTAGGTGACATGAATTTGGTGATTGTGCCCTGAACTGTTTTGTCTGTGGCCATCGCTGAAGAATCATGTATTGTTATTACATTTCTATTACAGCCTTCTAGTTTGTTTCATTTCACCATCACCGGGTGTAGCCGGTCCAAGATCCAAGCACTTGTTCCATCTCTCTTCTTACAAACGGTGTGGTCTCAGCTAATGGCTCTGAAGTTCGGTTCATCTTAATCTAGGGATCAGGGCACAAATAGATGCAACTCACTTAGCTTCAGTGAAGTTGCAAACACTTACACAGGGTTGAAGCCAGGCAGATGTCCCTTATGCTGAGGCACACCGCGTCAGATTTCTAACCGTGCACTTACTCATGACCACTTTTCCTGCCACCTGTCCTGCTCAGAAGGGATGAAGGAGTCAGGTCTGGCAGTTCACTAAAGGTCCACCAAAGCCAGCTTGTGTTGGTAGTTATCAAATTGCCGCATATCCAGCACCTGGGTGTCTTTTTGAAGTTAGGCACTCAAACACCTTGGCAAGAATGCAGTCCATATACCTGTTTCCATTTTCTCCTGGGCCTGTCTGTGAGCATCTAGCATTTGTTTGCACCCTTTCAATTTTACACAGATTTTGATGTGACGCTGGAGCAATACTATTTGTAAAAGCCCAACCGTTTACCTTTCTGCTCGTTTCTTTCATAGTCTTCTGTTACACGAACCTAAGAGTAGGGAGTCCGTGAGGTAGGAGAAGAGAATTGTTGGACTTTGTTAGTGCTAAATCCCGTGCTTTAGTTGGGAGATGGCAGCCTCCTGATTGGTAGATCTGCCAGTGCAGTTTCTCTGCAGTGCCAGGGAGATTTTTTATATTCTGCTAACGTACTGTGCGCACTCACATGCAGGTGGCAGTGCCCAGTCTCTCGCCCTTCAGTACCAGAGATATCCATTTGATTTTAGCTCAGTAAAAGCCCCGGAGTGAATGCCAAAGTTCCCAGCGGGGAGCAGAGGAGTGAAGGAGGCTGACAAGTAGACAGCACTCATGGCTGGCTGAACTTACACTGCGATTGCAGAGGGAGAAGGACCTGGGGACACCGGCCCGCAGTTAGGGCTGGAGATAAAAGGGCCCAATAGCAAGAGGCCCAGGGAAACAGCAGCGACAGACTGAATAAACAGTACATGGCTGGTGTGTATAGGGTCCCTGGATTGAAACCCGGAGTAGAGGGCGGGCCAGCCCCTATCAGCCACAGGTAAAGTGTCGTGCAGCCCAAGAAGGGGACAGGCCTCATTTAGGAGCCTGAACAAAAAGGCCAAATCTAAATTGGGGGGGAGGGATAGCTCAGTGGTTTGAGCATTGCCCTGCTAAACCCAGGGTTGTGAGTTCAATCCTTGAGGGAGCCATTTAGGGATCTGGGGCAAAAATCTGTCTGGGGATTGGTCCTGCTTTGAGCAGGGGGTTGGACTAGATACCTCCTGAGGTCCCTTCCAACCCTGATATTCTACAATTCTATGAAAGGGCCCAGAGTCAGGGATGAAGGCCACAGCAGGGGCAAAGAGACTTTAGTTACTGGACTCTTTAATACCCCCAGGTTCATCTGGACTTTGTGATATGGCCAGAGGGCCATGCCACTGAAGACCTGCTAAGGTTGGCTGGCAGCCTGTACCGGGTGCCAGGTATGAGAAAAAGTCTGCAGTACCACACCCAGCCACTTGAAGGCACTCAAGAGGTAAGTGCCCCTTCACACTGTGTGAATAGGTGAGTTGTCCCGTTTGGGTGCAGTAGTGTCCAGGAAAACAGTTTTATTTGTATGATGGGGAAAGAACATTGTTACTTTTTCCTACCGTAAGAGCCTGTTCTGAGCCAAGGAGTTAGTTTTAATTTTGGTGTCGGAGACTAAGACAGCACCAGCTTTTGTGTGTGCAGCCGGCTCTGGCTGACTAACTTGTCATTCGCACAGGGCTGCTAAATCGCATTTTTCACTTGTACGTGCCACATGAAGATTGCGACCCTTTGAGCCTAGACTAAAAGTGGACCCAGCTCTGTGAGTACTGCTCAGCAGAGCAACTGCCACCCGGTTTTGGACTCTGGCTCTGCTGGCAACAAAATCTGAATGGCTGTTTCTAAGGAAGGGTGAGATTTTCCGTGAATGGTTTTGACATAAGCAGCTGCAAAGATAATTGCTTATTGATTATTTCCCCATCTCCTCTCTGTGCCATATGGAGTGCAAAGGCCCAGCAGCCCACACAGATCTGGGAAAGTCTTGTCGTGCTGGTGTCGCTCTGCAACCATCTTCTTCCCACACACAACAAAGGGGAACAGGCAGCGCTGTGTTTCCTCTTAATTTCTCTCTCCGATTGGCAGCAGCCAAAACTTGAGTATGTTCAAACACATGCTGCTGCTTGGGTTTTAGCTGCCTTTCTGCTTTGAGTAATGTTGGTGAGTACATAGCAACCCACATGAGCGGGAAGATAAGGACTTATCTTTTCCCTTTGTCCAGTGGCTGTTTCTTTTTTATCCATTCACCCCCCGTAAGAACTCTAGGTCGAGCTCACTGCTGGCACACATGGGTGGCTTCCCAGCCTCCTCCCAGTCGCAGTCAACACATGATATATAGAGCCAAAAATCACCCTCCTCCTTCAGGCTTGTTTGTATTAACAGGCTAATACCAAATAAACACTATCAACTCCAGCCCAAGGCTTTTCCCAGGCTCCTAGGACCAGGTCAGTGCCAGACACTGTGTTCCTGTCTGCAGATCCACTCCCACTTCCCCTATAGCCAGAGCGGAGTAAATGACCCACCTGGAACACTGAATGAGCAGGCTCAACAGGGCAGGTGCACAGAAGGAGTGTCCTGATAGGGATAACTCCCTCCAAGCACAAGGAGGCTGTTGGTGAATTTGGCCTGTGTTGTCCTTGTAGTCAGCTGGGTTTGTTTTCATTAATTATGTTGGGGAATATCTGGCGGCGAAAGCCGTCTGGGAACGAGAGAGCTCTTGGCAAGTCACTGACGGAGCACGCTGCTGACACAGAAGCCTGAGCACTGCACTGGCCCAGCTACTGTTTCTGTATGCATGCCACTATTCCACACAGCTAACCCAGGCGGTGAAACTCCACGCCACGGAGCAAAAGAGAAATGGTTGTAATCCCTGCATGGTTCATTGTACTCGATGGAATGGAAAATCTGCTCCTGTGTGGTCTGCAGGCTGATACAGCTGGCTGCGAATGAAACCATGTGCTGCAACTGTGAGAGGGGCTGGACAATGGATCCACAAATAAACAGCACCTCTGGCCAAGGAATTAGGGTGCAAATCACCTCTGTGCAGAGCAGAGGGTGCTTTAAGTGGAGGCGAGGACTTGTGCTGGTCATCTGCAGAGGGGGGAATTTCATTGTACACATTCCCATCTTCATGGCAGTCCTTCAAAGTACATTTTTACCTAAGCGCTGCTGCAGGTACCGTGCACCTGCCACGCATGGAACTCTGAACAGCTGAATCCCAATCATGCGCTGCCCGGGTCACTCTTCCCCTGCTTGCCCTGGGCAGTATGAGTGAGGTCAATTGCAAGAGGAGGGAAGTGGCTCACATGTAATTCCTGGAAACCACCATTACTCTTCAGAGAGTGGGCAGCCCTGTCAATGCAAGTCCAAGATAGCAATACATTTGGTCCATGGACTGCAAAATCGAGATGCCTCCAATTGCCTTCTATGTGTCTGATCCAATGAGCACTGAAGACTTTGGGGCACTCTCCGTTAACGTCACTGGGCACTGGATAAGGCCCTATTTTAATAGGTAAAAATGGAGCTTAGCTATGAAATATAAAATAGAGGGTTTTCTTTGTGAAAACGTTTTCTAATAAAACATGAGGCATATTTGTTATCTCCCAAATCTTGGGACTACTCACCTGAGTAAGGGCTATGAGTGTGAGTAAGATTTTGCAAGACCGCATCCCTCTGTCCCCTGGAAAAGTCTTCACAGAAATCTAATGAAGACTCCTACAGGATTCCAAGGCAGACATGATTCGACAGTCCTGAGGTGGGTTTTAGTAGCAAGACAGCCTGCAAAACGTATACAGTCTGCTCTTCATCAGTGACACCTTGTAGATGGTATTGCCGAAGGGTGTTTCTGCCAAAGGAATTGCTTCCTGAGGCTGGCTGTCATGCCTCCTTATCTGCCTCCCAGTTGGCTTTGGCAGCACTTTGTTCTAGGTATCGTGAGTTTGGGAAATGTCCTTCCCAGGTGTCAGTCAACAGAGTTCGCCTGACGCCAGCATTAGTTTTTATAGAGTTTCAAAGAAAGGAAATAAAAATTTTAAAAATCAGAAACCCACAGGGTCTGGGTTCTATATTAAGATAAACATGTTCTTTTGTTCAGATGTGTCCATTGTTTCACTTCCATTTCTGAAGGCCAAATCCCATCCACAACATAGGTCCAAATATGGCTTATCTTCATGCAACCCCATCCACATGAGTCAGGAAAAGACACCATCATTCCCACGCATGAAAATAATAACACGTTTGTCAATAAAACATTTGTTTTGGTGCGAGCAGGCAAAGCCCTTACACCATTCCTTCACGCGCACAACACACACAATAGGGCAAACAGTAACACCAGTTCTGGGTTTGCCTTTATTAACAAATCTCTAAGACCAGTCTTGGGCTTACCAACATAACTGGGCTTTTCTCAGCTAGATTCCTGTCTCTCCCTCTAAGTCTCTCTTCCTGAGAGAGCCAGTTGGAGTTGAAACTAAAGGGACTCATCTGGCCTGGCTTCTAGGGTGAGTCAGCAAAATAGCTCTGCACCTCTCCACAGGTTCTCAAAAACACGTTTCACAAAGAGAGACAACACCCAAAGCATACCTTACAGATCCCATTGATACAGATATCCCGGCTTGCGTTCCCTTCGTAACATGGAGTCCCGTCAATGACAGCATCCCGGAGCTTTTCGGAAAAGTATTCATCTTCTGGGCGGCAGTGCAACTCACACGGATTGACTAAGGGTTCCAAACAGACTGTAAATAAACCTGCAAGGCCAAGAGTATCTGCACACTTCCACCCAGGTCCTGTCTTCTCCCACTAGAGCCATCCCTGCTACAGAACCACGACTTGCACTGTCAGGACTTTCCTCTGCTCTAAATAATCATCTTTTGACCCATAAACTAAACCTGCAAATGCACCTATGACCCCTTCGCTTGACATGCTGCCAGCTTAGAACGTCAGCTCTTTGGGGCAAAGACTGCCTTTTTTCGTTCTCGATTTGTCCCTAGTACAATGGGGTCCTAGTCCATGGCTTGAGCTCCTAGATGCTACAGAAATGCAAATAATAAATTAATAATAATATGCCTTAATTATGACAGCAGTGAAAGGTAAAACTTCTTGGCCTTGTGCATGGATTCTAACCATCAATACAGATCATTAGTAAAATCAATTTGAAATAATTGTCTAGCTTTGCAGATAGAGGCTCAGGAGGTTGGACTTACTGTTGGTCGGTACCGGCGTCCACTTATAGAGCTTCCCTTTATATAGCATGGCATCAAACTGGCTGCACTGGATGTGACGGAAGGACGGTTTGTCTGTGGGGCACGGCTTCATGTTACAAACCCGGAATCGCTTCCGCTCCCCCAGGCAGTATTTACCACCGTACTTTGGTCTGTTATCAAAAGCAGGAGAACAGAAAACACAAGCAGGTGCAACACATTAGGATGAAATTCACTAACTTATCATAGAATATAAGGAGCACATTTCTCAGTGTGATCCCTATTGGTTGCTAATCTTTTAATTCACCACATTGGGTCAGATTCCCTAGTCAAGCAAAATCCTGTCTAAAGTCAATGGAGATTTGCTCAGTTAAAGTCCACGTAATTTGACACCGTATGTCAGGGGTCGGCAACCTTCGTCACACGGCCCATCAGGGTAATCTGCTGGCGGGCTGCGAGACATTTTGTTTACGTTGACTGTCCACAGGCACGGGACCCCACAGCTCCCAGTGGCCGCGGTTCACTGTTCCCAGCCAATGGGAGCTGCAAAAAGTGGCGGGCCGTAGGGACGTGCTGGTCACCGCTTCCCGCAGCTCCCATTGGCCAGGAATGGCAAACCGCAGCCACTGGGAGCTGCGGGGGGGGGGGGGGGAGAGGGGAGGGGAGGGCGTGCCTACGGACAGTCAATGTAAACAAAATGTCTCGCGGCCTGCCAGCGGATTACCCTGTTGGGCCGCGTACTGAAGGTTCCCAACCCCTGCCCTATGACTTCATTTTTATTTATATGGAGCCAAATTCTGCTGTTATTTGCACCAATATAAATCCAGAATAACTTCACTGTATTCAGTGGCTTTACCCCAGCAGAGCAGAGAGCAGAACATAGCCACATCGACTCTACAATCACATGGAATGGAAAGCATTAGCGGTGCTAACCAGAGATGGCTCAGAGCTTCAGCCTTCCATCCCAGATCTGAACATACCCATATTTCAGGGTGTGTGTGTAAGTTTGAAGTCAGCTGTTTGATTAGGACTATTCTAGAGAGGGGAGACAGATCTGGATTTGAACTGTGAAGCTCTGGTACGTTTGGATCTGTGGTTTTGGTTCCGATCTGTCGCTAGTTTTAATAAGTATGATTCTCCTTCCTCAGACAGACCTACAACTGTAACGCAAATAAGGAGCTCGCTTTTTTGCAGCTAACATACCCAAATGGAAAGTGCCACAAAAGGAAGTTATTTGTGTCACATCAGACCAACGGTTGGTGTCTCTGTATCTGATAGTCATATCCCTTCATTCGTTCCCCTGCTGATATATTGTCAGTTATTAGGAAATTTCTTTATTCTGGGGGCAGATCCCCACTGAAGTTGATGGGAGCTTTACCACTGACTTCAGTGATTGCTGTATCAGGCTCTTTGCTAGTAAATCTTTGAGACACTCCATAAAAGCAGCAAACATTCCAGGTTAAACCTAAATCCATCATAAAGCCAGTTTTCCATAGTGAAATTTAAAAAGTCCTGGATCCCTGCTATACAACTTGTTTCTAGATTAATAACTTTGCTGATGATGTAATTGGCAGACATGTCTACTGGACCCATTGGGATTAGAACTTGACCTGCTGATGGTTTATTAACACAGCAGCTCAAAGATGGCTTTTACTAAGTGAATGTTGTCAAACTGAATTTCTTTATTGAAAGACCTAGCTCTCTTGTTGGCAGGTTACGTCATCTCCCCCCCCCCCCCCCCCCCAAAAAAAAGAGGCAACATTATTTGCCATCTTGGGGAAGGGAGCTTTGATCCCTGGGACAAAGTCTTTTGCTCATCTTTCAACAGATTCCGTTAACAAATAAGCCCATAGAATTCTGTCTTTCAAACAGAAATGAGCTGAACACCAATTAAAAAATAATGAAGCTGCAATTTCGTGCAGGATTCCTGCCTTCTCTCCCCCTCCTTTCCCCCCCGGCCTGAAACAATGGCTGCATTCAGAAGCAACTTTCCCAAAGAGCCAATCTGACCTGGTTGTGAGAGGAAGATCTGAGGCCCTGCCAGTGTCTGTGTTACATCAAAAGGTGTGAGTCCTGAGCCCCATGGCTGTCGCGATGGCCTCCAGTTCGGCTGAACCTCTCCACTGACTCTATGCTTTAGAGAGGAACATCCCAGTCAGGCAGCCGTGGGCAAACAGCTAGCATCCTGAGCTGTAACACACCGTTGTACAGCACAGCAGACCTCTGGGCTGTGGCATCAAAGGAAAATTTGTGGGATCTGAGCTCTTTTCAATAACTATTTAAGTTAGCGAAAGTGACAGAATTTAAGTATAATTGACTTTTATCAGGGGTGCTTCTTGTTTACATTTTGCATTTCACTCCACTAGGACAATGAAACCTGACTAATTCCTTTTGGGTGTGTTTCTAGACAATTGCACTTTTGAGTTTTTCTGCCTTAGCAGAATGTTGCAATGTCTGGGCTACCACATTGCAGGGGAATATTTAAAGCCAAACGGGGGGAAAAACCCTATTTTCTTTTTAAAAATTAGAATAGAATACAATAAAGCACAAGTTAAATAATTTCTATGACTTCTTTATAAGATTTTTTGTAAAACTTTTAAAAAGCAAATTTACATTGTGGATCTACCTCCACAGTGTGACTTTACTGTTACCAATATGGCCAATTTTAAGGCCTCGCTTTATGATGGTATAAAAATGGTTATTAAAGTTAAGCGTCAATGGTAATATTTGAAGCCCTTCTTTCCTGCAATTGCAGTCAAGAATCATTATCTACGTAGGAACCTACAGTCTCAGCCATCTCCTCAGCGTTTTCAAAAATTGACAAATGATTGCCATTTCTCAAGATAAAACTGGCTGGTTACATTCCACAGACCATAAAGCCATCTGTTTTACCATCTTTGCAAGTATGCCCTGATGAGATGGCTTTGCCTAACAGCATGGATTACTGGAACCACAATCTTCCTGAACTGGCCACACGTTTGTCAAAAATGGCCCAGCTATTGGAAACATGTCAACAGAGATCCTCTTTTGTCATTAAGTCTATTTCTGTATTCATAAACAGAAGGCACGGGTCCTGTCCTCTTGTCACGTGAGTATAAACATGGAATCATTCTATCCTTGAAATGAAGCCTCACTGGAGTTACTCCAGGTTTGCACCAGTGTAACAGAGATCAGAATGTGGTCCATTTTGGGTCTGTGGTGGAGAGTGCTACTCTTCAGCTTTCCCAAGGACAGGCCTCCAACCCTGGGTCTGCTCCTGTTGCAGCTGGAATCAATGGCAAAACTGTCATTGCCTTCTGGGGGTGCAAGACTGAGCCCTTTGTGTTCCAAGTGCTGGGAAAATAACATCCACTGCTTACCTGCCTTGAGTCGAATGTTCTGGGACAGGTGGCCAGAGCACATGGTACAACACAGTTATTAAATCTATAAAATTACGATTAATTCCAGTGATTGTTTAGTTAACCATACGTCTATTGTTCTCCTTTGAAACAATGTCCCTCTCGTGAGTGCTTTAGAAGAGTAAAAATCTCAAATGTGCTAAACAAAAGGTTTGACCATCACACTTGATTTTGCATGTGATTATTATGTGCTAAATGTTTGCACTAATATAGCACCTGAGAGACTTTTTGCCAGCTAGAATACTTTGTTTTCTCTCCAATAGTCAGTTGTAAGTGAGTTCTCATTTGTCTCCATATTGTTCACATCACTACAGAAGCCTCTATGTTGCCCATACCTCTACAGTTTGCCCTTGGTATATTTTTTTTTACAGATGCTTGGCCAACAAATACTAGTAGAACAATTGCCATGACTATTTATTTACACTTCAGGGACAGAGGAAAAGGTCCAAAGATCATACACACATACAGCACCATGAAGAGGTGGCAAAGAGCAATACCACATTTTACTAATTGAAACATAGATAGAGCTGCATAACCTCACTTGAATTCACATCAGCTCATTGGGTCTGGTTCTGATCTCACTTATACTAGTTTTATACTGGTGTGGAGTTACTTGTCATTTTTATCAGTGTAACTGATATCACTGGGGAAGTGGTCTGATGTGTAATAAAATATCCCATCAAATCCTACACAGAGTTTAGAGATAACATCCACACACACTAGCTAGAACTACTTTCCAGGCCCTTCCCCCCTTTTATAAAATAAGGAAAAGAAACCTTCACCTGAACTGATTGTAAACTCTTTGGGAGCAGGAACTGTTTTTTATTTTCTGTTCAGTGTCCAGCATAAAAGGACTATGACCCTAACTGGCGTTTGTTTATAGGTGCTACTTTAATTAGAGCTGGGTGACATTTTTCAACTGAAACTTTCTCTTAATCATCTTAATCTTCATCTTAAATAATTTTAAGCAAAAAAAGGTTGGGGGACACCAAAATGTTTTCCAAATTTGTGTCCATTTTGTCAAATTGTTCATTTGAAAAAAAATCTGAAATGTTTTGATTTTTTTTTTTTGGCTTCAAACAACTTTGTGTTTCTAAATTTCCTTTAATTTTATTTTTAAAACATTTAAAATTTAAAATATTCAAAAATGTTAAGTGGTCAAAATCAAAACAAAACATTCTTTTTGACCTGAAATTAATTCTTTTTTAAACTTTTCAGTTTACTAAAAATAAAAAAAAAATGTTTTTGGTCCAACCTAAAGCTATTTTTTTTTACTTTTCAAGATTGCCAATAAAATGAAAAAACTGTTATTTGCCAAACTCTAGCTGTAATATAATAAATGCCGAAGTGCCTGATACCAGCAGCATAAGTGATTTCATAACAATCTATTTACATATAGAAACTGGAATTCATCTGATGCAGAGAGAGTTCCCAAAAGTTGCAATAGAAGAGCTGGTTTGAATTTTTTGGCACAGTGTTTCTGGAATGTATGGAACAGACTTGGCCAGTCACAAGAAAAGGAATTGGTACGCTCTCTACCATGGAAATGAAGATGCTGAGATGATCAAATGGTTGGACACTCCATGACAGGAAATGAAATGAGGCTGTGAGGATCCTTATGTGGGTTGCCCCAATTGAAGACCAGTTGAGGGAGGCTACGTTACGTTGATATGGATGTGTCCAATGGAGACCTGAGAGTGTTATTGATAGGAATGCCCTTGCAATCATCATGGACGGAAAATAACCAAAGGTAGGCCAAAGAATCAATACATGGACCAGATATCAGTGGACCTTAGAGAGACCAATTGCATGACAGCCTGGTGTACAATCAAGAGTTTTGGAAGAAGGCTATAAACGTCACTGACCTCAAACAGAGATGTGTTGAAGAAGATGATGATGATGATTTTTGGGGGAAATTATCAGCATTTGCAGCCAACTGTCCCCACCATCTTTCCCACACTGCTCCCAGTCGGCCTCAGATCTACTCTGAAAGAACAACTGGCACTACTTGGCAATTCTGTAAGGAGTCCGAGTAGAGAGGCCAAAGACTGGAGGAGCTATAGGGACTGAACTCCTTTCCCATCACTGAAAGGTGACAAGTCAAAAGTGGACTACAGCAGAACCAGGATGAGCTCAAAAATATTTTAATGCAAAGAAGTCTGGAGGGCTATTAAAGAAATGGGCAATGGCTTTAGTTAGGCAACTCATGTGAGCAAGGCCTGCAGGACTGGATCACAGCCCAGACATGAACATGTGTCTGCAGTTGAAAGCCCCTCCTCCCCCATCTCCACACCATTTATATAGTGGAAGGGCAGTTCATTAAGGGTATGGTAGTGGGGTGGCCTGCCCCTTTAAGGACTGGAGGCCTGCAGCTCGCCAGCCTGTACAATTAACCTGCCTGCCAGGGATGAGATGTGGGGTTTAATTAGAATCAAAGGGCAGCAAGAAGTTGCTAGAGAGAGGGAGAAGCTCAGGAAACTGTAGAGAATGAGAGACTCCTGCAGGCGAGATCCTGTGGCCAGGCTAGGAGGAGCTGGGAGAAGCCTGCTCAAGAAAGAAATCCCTGAGACCAGCGGAGTTTGGGGCAGGGCCCAGCTTAAGGCTGGAGGGAATTTTTGTGTGTGTTTAATTTTGAACTTTGTTAAAAAACTAACTCCTAAGGAGGGTTGTTATTGGACTTGTAAAAGCCTCTTCTGGAGTTTATTGTGGAACTCAGAAGGGACACTGAGGCAAGGGGCTGTTTGCAGGGCTGTCCTGAGACCACCAGGGCTGCTGGGAGGTGGAAGGGCCACTCGACGCCAGATATGATTCAAAACTCAATGGAAGAAATGGGAATCTTTCAATTTCCATTGTTTTCAATGGGTTTGAGATCAGGTCCTCAATGCTCCATGCTAATAATTTCTAAATGATGGAAAGAGTTTTTTCACTGTGCGTGTAGGAGGCCCAAGCTCTGCCTTGTTTTCTAGGGTAGAATGGGAAGGTTGTTCCAAAAGAAAAAAAAAAGAAGAAAAAAAAAAGAAATTAACGCTTCCCTAACACTAGCCCTAACCCTTTTTAAACGAGTAGAACTCTTTTTCAGTAAATAGAGTTATTCTCTGTCTGGAAGCTACCAGCACATCTGGGCACTATTTGTAGCTGTTTCCTGCTTCTTAACCCTTTGCCAACTTGAGCTTGTCATGACATTTCCCATGGCGCATTTCCATATGACCATAAGGAAGTTACATTTTCCCTGAACAGTTTCTTCAGGGGAAACTTGAATTAAAGAAAATAAAATTAATTTGTGTTTTATGGTTATGGAAACACCTAAAGAAGAAAAACTACCCTATTCATATACGTGTTCGCTCCATCTGAAAAGCAAGGCCAAAGAGATTTACCTACAGCAGCCAAAACAAATAATTTCCTTGGGTGAGCTTTGCCAGCTTTGCAGTGTTTGCACTCCTACATGCCTGTGGTTGTGTTTAAAACACTCTGTAAACGACAACTGCACTCCTCCAGCAAAACTCATGTCAAACATAAACTTTGCTCTTGACCTAGAAACAAGATTACATAAAGGGTTTTTTTTAAACAAGTTCAATTGCACATGCTAAAATGATGTACTTATGAAAGTGGTTAACCAGGGAACCTATTCTGGGCTCATTAGAGACCTTTCTTTATCTGATTCTGAAACTCCTTAAGCCATGAAAGGCTGAATGCCACCTGAAAAATAAGTAAAGACCATAAAATTGCTCTTGTGGTTGTGATTGATTGTGTACTCAAAAGACCTCAAGAAAACCAGGGGTGTGCATTAAAACACTTAGGGTGGGAGTGCTGTTAATCATGCACTTACATTGTGAGGTCTGTGTTGTTAGTTCTGCAAACCTGGAATGTCATTTCAAAGCTCATTTGGAAGGATGGACCATTGTGAAAATATTCCTCTGCCAGGAGCGTGGAGGCAGTCCCAACTTTACAGATTATCCTGC
Source organism: Chrysemys picta bellii (assembly GCF_011386835.1). Lineage (NCBI taxonomy): Eukaryota > Metazoa > Chordata > Testudines > Emydidae > Chrysemys > Chrysemys picta. Next base: position 2,353,882 of record NC_088800.1, read on the forward strand.
TTTATCCCCACTCTTTTTTACCACCAGCCCTGGCACTTTTTCTGGGATCTCATTTTAGAAAACCTTCCTATCTTTTGCCCAGGTGGTGCCATTGCCTTTTAAGCAGAACTCATCATAGACTTCATGGGAAGTTCTGCTTACGAACTGATGGCATGACATAGCCCCATATCCTTTAAACCCACTGTGTCGCTATGGTTCATTATAACTCCTGCTCCTCACCTTGGGTCACAGGCTCTGACATTGTAACCTTTTGGAAAGCTTTGTTTCTAATACTGTCCAACAATTATCTGGTGGGGGAAGGAAGAGACATCTGGGGACCAGCTGTGTCAACCCAGAAATCATGGAATAGACAATGCTACACCATAGTTTGTTATTCAGATGCTTTGATTATAGGGCCACCTTTCTTAGAAAGTTATGCCATATTTGGTCACTGCCACACTAAAGTCTGACAGAAAGAAATCCTCTTGTTGTGGCTCACACACCTTGTTATAACCTGTTTGCAAACTGCTCATTGAGAACAAAGGGCAGTAAAGGGTGCTGGAATTTTCCCCAGTGATTCTGAATCTGCTTAAAGGAATGTTTTTTCTTTTTGGCATTAAAAAAGACATTGCATATGTGTTACATTCACAAGTGCTTCGTCTTTACCTTTGTTTTGAATTGGGTTTCAGGTGCTTTCTGCCTGGACTAATCACGAATGATTTGTATGTAAAGGTAGACAAAGAAAACTCTAAACCTCAATCCACAGACCTTCCACTGCACAGATTCCTAGCTAGCCCCATCAGTTGAACTGCTTGTGTGGTTTCAAATGTATGCTGTTTTAAAAGATATAATTAATGGCATTTGAAAATACCCTCTCTGGGGTCACCTCTTTGTTACTGTTTCACTGTGCAATACCTCATTAGGTCAGAGCCCAGTGGTCTGAGCTTGGGGCAGGGTCATACCTTGCTAGATGATAAGAAGATATTCAGATATGTGCTGTAAATGGGGTTTTCCTAATGAAGTCACCTAGTCAATGAATCTAATCACACCTGGACAAAGCAAGAGCCTTAACTTACGTGGGGTTGTTGCATTGCCTTTCTGCGTTCTGCACGCCAGCACCACATGTCCGAGAGCAAGTAGACCAAGAACTCCAGGTTCCCCAGCCTCCATCAATGGCGTCCGGGCGGTAGCCCACCTGCACACACTCTCCATTGAAGCACCACTGCGGAGTAACCCAGACAAGAGTGAGGCCAGCTGATGTTTAACAATACTCTTACAAGGCACTAACTGGCACTCGTTTATAAATCCCTAATCTGATGAACGTGCAGCACAGAGAAGAGAACTCCGAACGAGAGCGGTGTGCATCACAGCGCAATGGAACACACCGGGACACTTGGTTAGTGGGAGGTGTGCACATGGGAGTAAGATTAGTTTGGTTTCACACACACCTATTTCACCACAACTCACGCTCCAGCTTCCTGGCAGTGCCTAGGCAGAACACATTAATCCAGCCTGAGATTAATGCTTTGGTTCTGGTGTCATAACAAAGGCTCTACCAGCTGGTTACCCGGTTAACATGGAGAACGGGTAAGATGGTAGGTTCTACAGGGAAAGCCTCAGGAGTCCTTCACGATCTGTAGAATTGAACTAAACTCTTAGGGCCAGATTATTGGCACCCGCCATTCTGCATTTAGCTCTACCCAGGAGTGGGGGACGTGCAAATGTTTTTATGTTACAGTTATTCTGTTTTATGCTACTTGAACCCGAAGCCACTGTCCTGGTCCCAAGATGCAATTTAGAAGAGTCTCAGGGTTGTTCTGTGACGTGCTCACTGGGAATAGCCCACAAAGGGTCATTAGAGCAGCCAGGGATTGGCTGGTTGTGGCTGCTCTCTGGCCATGCCTTCTACACCTGGAGAGGGGGCATAGGAGCCGCGACCCTAGCCCTATGCCACACAGGGATTTCTCTGCCTGTTGTGTGCTGCTACTGCAAAAAAGCAGGTGGAATGGCGGCCTCGATCTGGTTGTTAATTCTCCTCTTTAGTTCTAGCTGCACGCGCTGGGCTGGAAGAAAGTTGAGTGTGAATGAGGCTACAGTTGCATATGCAATGCTTGGAAAGTCAGGCCCGTAAGGCCAACAGCTGCCATGTGAACGCGTCACGGAGCAAAACATGACTCCGCCTCTTATGCTGCTTCAATGGATTTAGGGCCCAGTCCTGTCATTCTTACTGGGGCAGATCTCTCCCTGAAAGCCACTGGAGTTGTGCCAGAGTAAGGACTGCATGACTCGGTCTATAGTAAGCATCCCGACAGGGGTGGATTTTTGCCTGCAAAATTTTGGATTTTACCCGTTACCTTTAAAGTTAAGCAGAGATCAAATCCCTCATTTTCCCCACACCCCACAGGTGTGCTGATCCTTGTGCAAGTTCACCCAATGTACCAGAAAAAATATACGTAGCTAGGTCCTTCTAGATCTCACCTTGGCAAAGCTGTGCCGGTAGCCGTGACATGGCAAACATTAGCACCTGGCTGCCTCGGTGATTTGAAGCATACGCTGCTTGAATACTCAACAGTACTGAACGTTTAAATAATGACCAGAACACACAAATCCAATGGAGCCGAATGTATCCATTTCTAGGTATGGTCGCAGCTGTAGTTCCGATGCTGCGGAATTGCATTCTGCAACTTGTCCTATTTTTTGACTTATATAATAAACCAGTGTGATGAACATCGTCCCTTACATACAGGAGAAGGAATCGACTGTGGCTGCGAATACAATTTACTCTAATTACCTTGTTCTCGCCACACTTTGTGCCATCGACGGCAGCATCCAGCTTGGAGTGGCACGTGTTCCCCACTGAGCACCAGAGCGTATTGCAGACGTTCTGCGGAAAACAAGTGTGGACACAGCCTGGGGGTTACTGAGCATTCCAAAGGGCCACCCCAAATCTGACCTATTCGAAACGTGTTCACACACTGAATTATCCCACTGATCTAATCAGTCAGCAAAGAAAGCCACGGTGACCTTTTTGTCTATAGAACTCCCCTTCTGGCCACCCTTTTCTCTGGCAGTTTGGACGTTCGCTTTCCCATATATAGCCCCCTTACTTTCCTCTCCTTTACAGTGAACCTTCCTTAAACCAGGAGGAGAGAATGTTTGTGTGTTTGCTGTCAGTTTGGCTCCTTGGATCTATTGGAAGGGGAACTTTGGGGACAGAGGGCTCCACAAACAAACCAACCTCTCTCCTATAATAAATGGAGATATACCTCTCTCATAGAACTGGAAGGGACCCCAAAAGAGCATCGAGTCCAGCCCCCTGCCTTCACTAGCAGGACCAAGTACTGATTTTGCCCTAGATCCCTAAGTGGCCCCCTTAAGGATTGAGCTCACAACCTGGGGTTTAGCAAGCCCATGCTCAAACCCCTGAGCTATCCCTCCCCCCTAACTCAGGCAACATGACAAGGTCCTTTCTCCACTAACCATTCATAATGCAGGATTTATTCCCTTCATCAGCAGAGAGTGAGTTTCTATGCAAAGATTTTCACTCAGCAGTCACAAATTCTATCATTACATAAAGGAAAACTGCAGGAACACCCAACCCCGACTTACATCCATGTCATCGCAGAAGGCGGAGTATGCTCCATACTGCAGCCGGCACTGATGGCTGACGTCATAGAGAACTCCTGGTGGAACCAAGGGGTAGTCTACCACTTCTTTGGCAGGTGGGTCATCCAGACACAACCCCCAGCCTCGACTGCAAACATGAAACGGACAAGTCAGAATCAAGCAGACGGGGATCAATGTAGGGCACGAAGAGACCCAGCAAAACAGGCACTTGTAGAACATTAGAATTGTTGTTAAAAACAAAGGAAGAATCGTAACTCTGGTGCATAAATGGCAACCAAGAGTCATCTGCAGCCGGTGAGCACCAGTAGCTCGTTGCTCTGATACCTTGCTGGAGCTGAGATTTCATTGGAGAGCCTGTTCTCACAGGCTTTCCAGACCACAGTTGCTGACTCAGCGCAGCTGGTGAAAGTGGGGGCAACTCCATAGACGTCAATGGAATTACATCCACTTAGCCCAAGAGGTTTCAATGAGCTCAATGTTAGGTACTCAGCTGAGCCCATGAGGCTGTGAGGATTTCCAGCGCTTACCGCTTACCCCGCTGCATGTACATACAGTGTTCTGTGCTGGCTGCATGAGAACAGCTATTCCCAAGCATTACCTCTTTGCTCTATTTCTGCCTGTAAAGTATTTCAGAATTCCATTTTACTCCCGCTGAAGTTAGTGGTGAAACTCCCAAGATATGGCCCACTTTGTGTGCAAGACTCCATTGAAAACGTCACCAGAGACCCCCACATTTAACATTAAATCAAGAGAAGAAAAAGCTTCCACTCATCGGTCTGAATACAAATAACTCCAGCCTAAAACCCCATTGTCAAAGATGGGAAGGCAGCCTGGTTTTTACTGTGGTACCTTGAAAGCACTCAAAGAAGTTATTACTGTGCTTAAATGAGCTATCACAAAGTGGAGAGCAAAATACTGCTCGGACACATTCTTAACCTGCCAAGATGAGAAATGTTCGCTATAAAATTACACCTCCCTGAGAGCAGCTGTCAGGGTTTTTCTTGCACCAGGTTAATTTGAGAGGGAAGTCTGAGTCTGCAGCCCCTTCCTTAAGCCTAGATGGAACAGCACTGGTTTCCTCTGCTCTGTTTATTAGTTTTGCTCCTTTAGAGTTTGATGAGGTGGCAGGCTTGATGCAGACGGCCTGCACTTTAAATTGAGCTCTTGGCCTTGTTCCTATTATGGGAGACACTTTTCCCTGTTCCCAGCATCTGGCTTTGTGCCTGATGCTTCTGAAGCCCTGTCTATAGATCCCTTACTCGAGAAACCTGCACTCGGTCCCACCCCACACCCCAGCCATGGAACAATATCTCCCATTACCTGTTTCATTTAAAGGTCTCTGAGAACTCATTGCAGTGCAATGGTTGCTATCGGATGGAAAAGACAGCATCAGTTCTGCAGGTCTTTTAAAATATAATAGCGCACAGGCTCCTTGTCGCAGCTACCCTGAAAGGAGCACAGCTTAAGGTCAAGAACTGCAAAATCAGGTCAGCTAGAGAGATGCTGTTAGTGCCGACATGGAAATAAATAGCCAGGATATCTTACTAGCAAGTTAGGGAGGGAATCATAGAATATCAGGGTTGGAAGGGACCTCAGGAGGTCATCTAGTCCAACCCCCTGCTCAAAGCAGGACCAATCCCCAGACAGATTTTTTGCCCCAGATCCCTAAAAGGCCCCCTCAAGGATTGAACTCACAACCCTAGGTTTAGAAGGCCAATGCTCAAACCACTAAGCAGACCCAATCTATTGGTAGAGCTAATCTAGTCCCAGTTAAAATTAGCACAATAAATTGTGGGTGCTTCCTATGTGGTGTAGGACAAGTAAGGGCATCGCAAATGTGAGTGTGTGGAAAAGACTTTGCACAGCTGCATTTATTTCAGTCGTGAGGCATCAGCGTGTTTATGTTCTCGCTCAACGTTATTTAAGAAAGGCCAGCTGCTGAGCTCAAGAGGATGCCAGTATTCGTAGGAACCAAGCATAACACTTGCACATCAAGTTGTGACAATGTTTACGTCCACAGAACCACAAGATGTAGACATAACTAGCAGCCGTTTTATGAGCTTCAGGAACAAAATCCAAATGGTGTTTCAAAGCACCACAGCAGGAAGGGACAGGCAAAATATTTTTAAACAAATGTTTACCAGCATTGGAAAGAAATCTTTAAGGATGTTTATGTTACGATGGATTTTTAACCCCATAGAGGAGATAAAGTCAGAGATGAAAAAGACAAATAAAATGGTTTCCGCTCCATCGCAGTTTTTTTCCTCCTGCCTTGCACTTCATGGATATCCAGAAAGTTACGTATTCAGCCATGCCACTGTGCTTGCATTGCAAAATGAGCAGCACGTTAGTTTCGTTTAACCGGTAGAGTGCATTATTCTAGGGCAGAGATGGTGCGTTTAGAGGCGATGGAAGATACTTTTCAACAGCTATATAGACAAACTTTAATTTTCTTTTAAGTCCTGTATTTTGGAGAAGTGGAAATTTTAAGGCATAACAGCAATAGCATCCTCCATTTAGACAGCGCTTTCAGTACATAAGGATCCCACTGCAGTTCACATTTATAGTCAGCTCTGCTACAATGCAGCTGCCTCCAAAGTGAAGGGCAGCCATCAACCGCCATGCACCATAGTGAGCGAGGGGAAATGGGGGACAAACAGGTAGTTTTTCAAGAGAAACCAATGCTATAAGAGTTCAAAAACAATGCAAAGCAGACGGGATCTCGGCAGGAAGGCCTTGTCCAAGAGACCCACACATAGTAAAGTGCACGCAAGTCAATTTGTCTCCTCTGTGGGGAAGCAGACCTTGATCCAGGATTTAACTCTGTCATTCTAAGGAGCCAAGCTTACACCAAAACACTTGTCTGTTTAAAAACATCTTGGCTGGCATTTATTTATTTATTTATTTATTTAGATAAAGCAAGTCAGAAGCATCCTGACTCTTCCAGAATAAAACAAATTGGAGCACAGGCCTGGGGTTCAAACACAGAGATCTCCTTCCAGTCCTTGTAACAACAGCTTCTGCAGAAATGTCCCCCTTAGCCTTTACTGGAGGTGTGTATACTCCGGGACTGGCTTGGGGAGGGAGAATTTAGTGATTAGCTTTCCCCATGCAAACCAAGGCTCTCATACCCACAGCGCAGGAAGAAGGCAAAGCCCCTTGGCAAGCACATGTGTTACATGCACTTGCTGGAAATGGTTATAATTTGTTCCTGCAAAATATGCTAATGTACTAAATATATGAATGGGGCACCTACAGACCATGGGAGATAAGGAAAGGATAGGGTTAAACGTCTGTCATTTGAAATGGGCAGATGAGGGTGGGATGCAAGGGGATCTGACAGTTCTCTAATGTGTAACAAAACAAGGTAATAGCAAAGAAAACGTCTTCCAATGAGTCTCAAATTTGACATCCGTCCAAATCCTGCTGGTCTTAGGAAACTGAAAAGGCTTCACCAGAAAGGGAATATGGACCAGAGGATCCTGTTTGAGTTGTGAGGGATCATTAGGCTACTTAAACCTAGTGGTGCTTCTCTGGGTAACTCCTAGTTTACTGGCAGGAGGGTCGAGCCTGCAATATTGCTGCTGGAATGGGTTTGGTTGCATGATCCTCTCTAGCCTTATGACCTGGAATCAGCTATTAAAGCGCAATAGTAAAACAGATGCGTGTAGCAACAGCCTGATGAGGCTCTAAACTCCCGACTCCTTGGAACCTCCTTACCCAAGTCACAATCTGAGCAAAGAGCACTCCTGGGGGAGTTGTTATAAAATTGCAACCACTTATTGCTTCAGCATTAGGGTCTTAATTCAGGTCGGTTTACAACGCCCTTGACTTCCACCATGATTAGCATTCACAGACAGGACAAGCACTATTTGCTTGATTTAGTACCATGCATTTGTCTCAAGATGAGCTACAAGAGAATCCCACTACCAATCGCAAAGCATCTCAGCGACTCCCTGGAGGAGTACAACCGATGGCACATTCACCAGGAACAAGCGGCAGATTTTTAGCTGTATAATGAGGTCACAGCCAAGTTCCTCGCTCTGAGGAAGTCATGGCCTCAGTTTCATCACTTACAGGAAAGGGCCTCATTGGTGCAAACAGGGCTAATGGCAGATGTCCTGGTGCTTCATACATCATACAGTTAATGTCAACGACCTACTAATACAGATGGTCAGCACCAAAGCTCACTGACCCTCAGAGCTGCATCTCCAAGCTACAACCCTCAGAAATGAAGCTGGTAGGTACTGAGGAGAGCACCTTTAAAGGAGGTTGCATTTCCGTGGCTACTACTGTACGCAGTACGAGCGAATGTTCCTCACTGGCACTTTCCCCAGGCTCATCGCTCGTGTTCTTTACCTCTTGAAACATCCAGGTCTTTCTATGGTTACTAAGAAGCAAAGACGACCAGGTTTGTTGACAGTGGTATTTCAGATGCTAAAGTCTTCAGTGGTTAGTAAAAGTCAGTGAGGCATGAGGATACATTTAGAGGATGCCCTGTGGGCACTTAATTCTGGAATGTTCCTGATCTGCTCTCATTGCCATCGAATGCTTTTGCTGTATTACCCTAGGGCTTGTCTATATGAACAAGTGTCACCGGTTTAATTTTAAGGAGTTTATTTAAACTGACTTCATTCACCTGATGCAAACCCCTGCCTGGATCCTCTGATTTCAGTGTAACACGTGGATTATAGCAGTTTAACTTAAGGCGACTGGGAAGAGGTTTAAATTAACCCAAAATAAGACAGTCTTAAACCAAAATCGGAATATCTGCACAGGGGTTTAACTAGATTGATTTAGAAACTGATTTAAGTGAAACTGGCCCGCCGTTCTCACGTAGACAAGGTCTCCCCCTACATGGGGTTACAGCCTATCACACAGTCAGATACACTTCCCCACAACACTCAATGAGTAGAGTGTACCCCCGCTGTACGTTTCCAAAGGGTGTAGCCAGTCCGGTCCCAGACAGCACTCCCCATTTGGCCTAACGCACAATGTCTCTGCCCAGTAAGGCTGCTCATCTCCTCACCCTTCCTATCACAGAGCATTGGCTTTGCAGCCCCATGCAGCCCGTGGAAAACGCAATGATTTAAAATTACATGGATCTTTTTCCACAAGCAGCTTCCCAGCGACTCTCCTTTCGGGACAGGTGCCCAACACTTTTAAACAGACCGTTGCTTTGAAATTAGTTCTGTCTTTCCAGCCACATGTATCGAAGTCTAATTCTAGCTAGGACACACTGTCGTCTAGACCAGGCTTGAGAGGTCTAGATTTCTGTGAGTCCTATAGCGCTGAACTGGCATGAAACGAAGAGCTGAAGGAAATATTATATTCCTGCTGCAAGCTTTACATTCATTTCTGAGTTCAGCAAAGTCATCGCCTGGCAGCCCCAAAGCTATTTTCTTTACTTGCTCATGGAACAACATCAACAGGGTGTTTTATAGAAAGGGAAACAATGCATTCAGTGCAGTGTCAAGTCAAGTTGTAAGAGCTGGATTCTAAGTGTCACCTACACCCATGGCATTGCATTGCTGTTCCTTAAGACTGGTTTGGTCACTGTCTGATGTGAAACTTCAGTCGAAAGAACAAGGGCGAAAAAACCTGCTCCTTGATCTCTCCATGGCATTTGGTACAGCCATTCAGTCTCTAGATAACTGTAACAAACAGACAAAGAATAATTACTCCGGATATTTTGGTTTTGATGCCATGAGCTTCCCCCCTGCCTATGGCACATACTAGTCTAGTCTCCTGGTGGCTGGAATACTTTGGTCTCATTTTGGTTGTTGGGGCTGGTGTGCGGCTGGTGTTGGTGGGCTGGGATGCACAAGAGGTCAGACTAGTTGATGGCCATCGAGCCAGAGAATGCCGTCACAACATGGAAACCTTTGGATGCCCCCTGCTTTCCGGATCACACAGAGGGAGTGGCACTAGGATAGCAAGCACTTCATTTTCTCATTCTTGGCATCTGCCTTTGAAACCCTTTTCCTGTGTTAATGCATCGTCTTTGGAAGCCAAAATCCTCCCTCATTTTGTGGGTCATTGATCTGCAGCTCCTGTCAGACCGGCAGCCAGCCCCGTACCTTCAAGGGTACTTATGTTGCTCTGTCCAAAGCATTCTCCCTACCTTGGCCTAGACAGCGAGAGGGCTGGGAGAAATCTGGCACTGATGGGACATGAAACGGGCACAGTTCGTTCCCCCCATAGTAAAGTCAGTCTTCTACTTTCACTACGGAACATCTCCCCATAATGGTGACACCTAAGAGCCTTAATACTCTCTTCTGCTAAGGCTAGAGGGAGAAAACTACATAGGTGCCCTACTTGAACAATGCACTTGATTGTGAGTGCACAATTGCTATCGCTTCCTAAGTCTGTTACTTAAGCCGCCAGACCCGCCTCCCAGGGTCCCTTCCACAGGGTGGTTTGAACTACTCATGGCAATAACCAGCTTTGCTGGGACTTGAACCCGCGACCCTTAGGTCCGTGAGCAGCGGAGCTATTTCTTGAGCCAAAGGAGGGTCTCCAGTAACCGTTGGGGGCAATAAGGTTCATAGCCTCCTCCAGACTCACTGTGGATTTCTTAGATTTAAATGATGCTGGTCACTTTTAAAACAAATCTAGTCACAATGAGGGAGGAGGAAGAGGTGACTCACTAGGGAGAGGCCATTTCTGGTCTTTGGGACCTCACCCAGCTGAGCGCTGCTGATCTTCATGGGAATTGTTCAGCCCCTCACATATTCAGGCCTGGAGGCTTCCGAGCAAGACAGGCAGATTCACGCTTAGGGCAGCTCTCCATTTAACATACGAATTGTTTTCACAGATTCAAATCTTTTATTGATTTTTCTCTCTTTTATACAAAATGGGACAGTGCAATTTTCAATGTGAAGACTGTTCCAGGCACATCTAGCAAGCCCGGGTCATGAGGGTCTAATGCCTTGGCTTATACCTCCCTACTTTCCTGCCAACGTTATTCTAACAACACAGACATTTCTGGGCTCACACCATCCCCTTTCCCTGGCCTGAGGGATGTCACAGCCAATGAAATATTTTTGCTGAAGTGTTCTCTCCCCTTGAAGGAAGAGCTGCCCTTCTTGGAGGAGGAGAGAGACAGAAATTAACTGGAAATGCATCCAGATGACCCTTTTCTTTCTTGGGAAGTGCAGCTCAAGGTTATGGTGATCAGGAAATTCCTATTCTAAAAGTGAAGGTTAAAAATAGAGGGCCAGATCATTAGCTGGTGAAAGTCAGCATTGCTCCATTGAAGTCATAGATCTACACCAGCTTACGCTACCTGAGGGCCAAGGCAGTGTATTTAAGCTGTTGGCTGAGTACCTGAGATGGGGGATCAATCACACAGCCAACCCTCACGCCATGCCCATAGCTAGGCCTTCTGCCTGGCTGCTCAGTTCCTTGCAGATGAGCATGCACCTACAATTTCCCCTAGCATTGCTTCTGGAAGGCCCCCTCATTCTTTCCCCGGCAATAATGAAGAGAAATGTCCCAGCAATGCAAGGCACTCACTGACGGATGTAAATCTCTAGGCACCAGTCTTAAGAACCTAATAACAAACTGAAGAGTCAGCAATGTGGTGCTAAAAATAAACAGCTGTACAAAAGAATGTGGCTCAGCCCGGAATGCCTCCCGCCCAGAGACAAACAGAATTAGTTTGCCTTGGAAAGTCACTCAGGGCAGAGCAGAGGGTAAAGCAAGGTAAAGCTTTGCTAGGCGAATACAGGTCTTGAGAGGTCTCAAGAGCATGAAAAAGGCAACTGCCACCAGCCAGTGCCTGTGTTTTCTCATTGCGTATTTGCAGTGGTGCTGGGAATGCCTGAGAAGCAGAAAAGAAGAGCTCACCAGCACTCTGTTACTTGGAGTGCTTGTCCGGCCCCAGACTGCTGTCCATCCTGTGTGCCAGTGTGAGGCAGTAGCGGGGTGAACGTTTCAGACTGAGCTGTCCCCTTTTTTCCTTGCGCTCTGCTGCTGCTTATATTGTGCAGGGGTGGGGAGCAGGGTCTACAGAGGGCTACATTCCTACTCTTCCAATTGCGAAGTTCAGTGTGATGGAAAAATGACATGAACTAAAGCACGGGTACCGCAATGTCTCCCTATGGCTGGAATCTCCGCCAAGTTCTCCTCTCGCTTGCTTTGGTGCAAATGAGGAGTAACTCCAGTGAAACCTGGTGTGACACTGGTGTGAGTGAGAGCAGAACCAGTATTTCTGGGCATGCACGTGTGACAGCTGCACCTGTGAGCATCCCGACTAGTAATTAAACAGAGAAAATTGGATGGATCTTAAGGGTCTACACTGGGAGCAACAATCTAACACACACATTCAAAAGAACATCTATTATTTTATAGTGCTTCGGGTTCTTTTCTGTAGGCTACAGCATAACACCACATGTTTATGTGACATGACATAAGGACATGTGATCCAGAAAGGTTTGTGTGATTTAAATGTGCATTTGCAATCGGGATTAACAGCCAACGGCATGAGGTAATGAAACGTAGAAAAGAATGTAACTGAAGTTTTACACAGCTCCAGAGTCTGAGAGTGAGTTGGCTGGATGGCAGTCACAGATCATGTGTTGCAGTGGGAAAGAAAATAGGAGGCTGTTTAGAAAGGAGATTGGTGGCGTTGCTCCAATGCTCTCTTTTCAGTAAGCGAGAGGAATAATCCCTTGATTTCAATGGGGCCAGGATTTCACTGCTAGCATCCAATCCAACACGCCCCCTCTCCACAAAGGGCTCTAATGGTCAGTCCTGTGAATGGACGGTCGTTCACCTAGGGCTTGATTCGGCAAGATGCTGAGATCCAATGGGAATGAAGGGCAGCTGTCTGCATCTCAAGGTGGGGACCAGCAATTCAGAGAACTGGGCCCCGGAGTTTGCTCTGTTTGTCTCCACAGTGCCCAAGTCCCGTCATCTAACTCCCTATTTGGGAAAGCCCCTTGGGAATACATGGACTATGAAAGGTTCTGTCCGAAAGCAAATTCCTTTCTACTCCCCAAACGGTTCCCTGTCAGCTGTCAAAATTAGATACCAGTGATCTGGAGTCTGGACACACGAGGGCTAATGAATGATAAATGGGGGAAGAATGAGGTTGCACATTTCCACTCACCACCAATTCCTGCACTCAGATCTCATTAGACAGAGAGCACGTCGGGCACCAACATTTGCTGAAGACAACGGAAAGGTTTCAAGTGATGCATGTTCTAGAGCAGTGGTTCGCAAACTTGTTCCGCTGCTTGTTCAGGGAAAGCCCCTGGCGGGCCGGGCCGGTTTGTTTACCTGCCGCGTCCGCAGGTCCGGCCGATCGCGGTTCCCACTGGCCACGGTTTGCTGCTCTGGGCCAATGGGGGCTGCTGGAAGCGGCAGCCAGTATGTCCCTCGGCCCGCGCCACTTCCCACAGCCCCCATTGGCCTGGAGCAGCGAACCGCAGCCAGTGGGAGCTGCGATCGGCCAAACCTGCAGAGGCGGCAGATAAACAAACCGGCCCGGCCTGCCAGGGGCTTTCCCTACACAAGCGGCGTCCCAAGTTTGGGAAACACTGTTCTAGAATATCAGAAACATTGGTTGCTAATTACAAAAGGTCCCAACCCTCTGTCCCATTCTCTGTCTTGATATGCCAATCAGCTCATTGCAGCTCATTGTTGAATGGTCCTTTCTGCATGACCCACGCCCAGGACTGAAAGCCCTTTAAAGCTGCATTTCGGTGAGAAGCACTGCTTCAAGAAGTCAAAGTCCTATTTACAGCAGAGGCTGAGGAGTTATCTCCAGAAGCGCTAGTGAAAAAGAACAAGCCTTTCCTCCATTAACAAAGGGCTTGCAGCTCCCTTTTTAAGGCACTGAAAATAGAGCACAATGAAGATTAAAAATGCATCCCGAGAATGTTAACCATGAGAGATCAGTAGATGAGATAAGCCACCTCTGAAGGCCCTGTGTCCTTACCAAGTCTTGATGTAGTGTTGGTCTTGCTGTGGATGGATCAAGGCTACACAGGCCCCAAATCCATCCACAGTTCAGACCTGTTCTTCTTCCAGAAAATTCTTCCTCAGGGGCAAACCTACCTCCACCCTCACTCCCATTCCCACCTCACCCCTACATAAGGCTTGTCCTCCTTCCACTCTCAAGTCCTTGAACTTCCTAACAGTGACTAGGCATCCCAGCCGCTCCAAGCCCATGCTGAAGGTGGCCAGCCAGTAGCAATCAGGTGTGTTCTGTACCTACTGCTCTGAGTGCAGCTCTCCATTTCATCCAGGCCCCCTCTAACTATGGCGCCTGGCTCCTGACTGACTGATGAGCCCTGACGCTAGCACAGGTATCGAAGGAAGGTAAGGAGAGAGGGTGGGGGACTTACTCGAGGAATCGTGTGACGTACTCCCTGCTGCAGCGGGACCAGGTGAGTGGAGAGGTGTCATACAGGAGCTGTGGAGACATGATGAAAGGTCTTTTCCCAACTGGCTCACAGTCATTGCCGCTTCCATCATGCTGAATCCCAAAACTGTGTAAGAGCACAGTCCCACAAAGGAGAGGTGAGCCGCATGCTTGGATACAACCACACAGGTGCTTTGCTTTCTAGCACATTCACATCAAGCCTTACATTACAAAGACCCACGACAGTTTCTCCCAGTTACTCTGTTCTTAACATACCACTGCTCTGTACAGAGACTTTACTTCGTCATCAACTTTAATGAAGCCAGATCCAATGCAATAAAAGTTACACCACTGTCAATGTGAACCCAACTGGTTCAATGGACTGGACCCTGGACTGGGAACCAGGAGACCTGTGATCTGTTTCTGGCTCTGTCACTGATCCACTGTGTGAGTTGGGGCAAGCTACCCCCCCTCTCCCTTGTCTATTTAGATTGTGAGCTCTGTGGGGTAGGGACTCCTGGGTGTATAGACAGGGCCCAGAGCAATGGGGCCCCAGTCGCAGTGAGGGCCTTAATGCACTACTGTAATACCAATAACTAATCCATGTGTGGAGGGAAGTGGGTAGCTGGATGATGTGGGGAACCCCCCCAGTTACTGCACTTTATGCAGGGCCTGCAGCAGGGCCTGGAGACATAGAATCATAGGACTGGCAGGGACCTCGAGAGGTCATCTAGTCCAGTCCCCTGCACTCATGGCAGGACTAAGTATTATCCTGTTAGCCTCATTTTCTGATTGCACAATACCTGTGAGCAGTTCACAATTTCCTCAGATTTAGTTGTTTGAAATTTGATGCACTTTCATGTGATTATTTTTTTAACACCACAGAAAGTATTTGATTCTTGCTGTATTAGATCTATATTTGGTTAGTTATGATTGGTCAGATAAGTCCCATGCTATTGTTTCTATTCCTTGATTGGGCAAGTATGCTAGAGCCACAAGTATGAATTTAACATTTGGTTTCCACAACTGCTCGTGCATTCAACTTTGCAATAACAACAAAGAGTCTGGTGGCACCTTAAAGACTAACAGATTTATTTGGGCATAAGCTTTCGTGAGTTAAAACCTCACTTCTTCGGATCCGAAGAAGTGAGGTTTTAACTCACGAAAGCTTATGCCCAAATAAATCTGTTAGTCTTTAAGGTGCCACCAGACTCCTTGTTGTTTTTGTAGATACAGACTAACACGGCTACCCCCTGATACTCAACTTTGCAATGTACTTCCTGTGAATATTGCTGCCAGTAAAATGCGCTTGCACAAATGATCCTGAGAAGTGACTGCACAAAGGGCACTGAGTGCAGACTAAGCAAAGTTAGATAAAATTCAAGCAGATACTTGCAGCTCTTTTTTTTTACAGTAGTGCCCAATTTTTGCAGCGAGGCGGTGAGTCCACACTGGCAAGTCTGCAAGGCTCCCACAGTGTGGAGTCCAAGTGGTGGCATGCCCTTAAAATTGGCCCTGTGAGTTTGTCTGATATATGTAAAACCCAAAAAGTACAGGGTACAATTTTCCAAAGCACCAAGCCCCACTGTAAGTCACTTAGGTGTTTTGAAAATTTTGCCCACAAACAAAAATTTTATTATTATTAAAATGAAGGGGATATAGCCTCATAATCTCCTCTCCATAGTTACTCTACGTCCTTCCAACCCAGAGGCCTGCTGCTCCTCTCACGGTGGTGTAAGTCTGGAGTATTTCCGCTGAAGTCAGTTGAATTACATTGGCCTAAATCCTGTGCACGTGAGATCAGGATGAGGCCCAGAGAATTCAGCGCAAGAATGACTGGCTAAGCCCAACTGTCTAAAGATGAGGATGAAAATTAGCTTGTTTCCAATTTGTTCTCTATGAACAAATATTGGTCTCATATAATCACTGCATACCCTGGCGTACAGGAACATGCTGTTCACAGTCTGAAGCCTTGGGGAGTCACTGCCTAGCGCCTTTTCCCCACAAAGGGTTCATTTTGTGCTTTTGCAAATGCACAACTGCCAAGCTTAATAATTCCTTTATTGTTGCTTTCCCACTCACTGAAATGCATGGACTTCGAAATGTATTTATTACACACTGTCAACAGTAACGACCTCTAATATGGAAAGGTCCCAGGGGCAACTGATATAAAAGTCAATGAATCCAGGTGCTGACAGGGACAACAAAGCACACAGTAAATAGTGTTACTGAATTTAAAGGCTGCGGTTTACTACAGCTGTAGCTAGCTGTCTGTAAGTTGCCAATTTGACACATTATTCACTTTCGTATATTTCTGAGGCATTTGCTAAAAATGTAATTGAAATAATGTGGAAGAAATACCGTCTGCAAAGAAGAGGATCTATGTGGAATAGCTGATATCAAACCCAGTGGGGCCATAGAAGGGGAAAACGTAAAGCAAACCTTTAATTAATGGATCAATGAATCCAAAGTTTAATGCAAGTCAGTGACTATATCAATATATGGTACTTTCCTTAAGGTATATAGTTTTATGTAAATATAAAAGAATTTTGAAGTAGTCTTTCTTATTGCAAACCCAAACAAGGAAAAGATGAGACTATTGAACCAAACTGATTTAATTAAACTTCAGACACTATATACTTACCCACAGAAATGTGATATTCACAATATGAAATGAAATTAACATTTAAAATATATAATGGTTTCCTGGAGCTGTATTAATCTGGTATTTAAAAGACCTTTCCAAAGGTTAATTGCATTAAACAGGTTGGGAGAACAAACCAAACATTTGCCGCCAATTCTATAAACTAAATTTGAAGAATTCCTAATTAAAAAGCCTTGTTCAAAACGTTTCACAAAGTCTAGTTTGCTCTAGGGCCAGCCCATTTACAGAACACCACTCAGCTTGCCTTGAAGTCAGAGACCCTGAGTTCAGTCAGCCTGGATTTGACATATGAATGTAACTGAGCTGGGACTCCTGGGAGTGTGCAGAGACAGTTTAAACTCAGAAAATAACAAAGTTCTAAAAATGAAACTCTCTGAGCAAAACCCTCAGGGTAAACTCAGAACTTCCACTGACTTCAGAGGGAGTTTTGCCTGCGTAAGGCAAGGTTGAGTACGGATGGATATTTCCCCACTTTCTGTACCACCTGCACTCTTTAAAGTAAGAGCTGAATAGTGTCTCTTTCCAGGAGAGGGGTCATGAAAGAGATTAAACAAATCCCTAAGTACCTGTGTCCGAGTTCATGTGCCACGGTGAAAGCCAGGGGAAGTCCTGTATCCTCATTTATATTACAGCTTCTGTGAGGCTGACACATTCCTGACACATGAGAGAGACCCAGAGTCTCACAAGGCCTGTTCATTGCAGCACAGATGTCTTTCCTTTTACATTCAGGGGGAAAAAACAAAACACACACACGGGACAAATCGGTTGTTTAAATCATAGCAGCTTCCAAAGTGTCAAAATAAAACTGAGCAAAACTATTGTCTGAAAACTCGGGAGTGGGGTCAGCAATTAGATTGAAAGGGGAACTCTGAACGTTGCAAGCAATGCAAGGTTTGTATTTAGTAGGGCAGGGGTAGGCAATCTATGGCACGCGTGCTGATTTTCAGTGGCACTCACACTGCCCGGGTTCTGGCCACCGGTCCGGGGGCTCTGAATTTGAATTTAATTTTAAATGAGGCTTCTTAAACATTTAAAAAACCTTATTTACTTTACATATAACAATAGTTTTGTTATATATTATAGACTTATAGAAAGAGACCTTCTAAAAACGTTAAAATGTATGACTGGCACACGAAACCTTAAATCAGAGTGAATAAAGGAAGACTCGGTACATCACTTCTGAAAGGTTGACCCCGGGAGTAGGGGATGGTAAACGTCTCCCTGAGTAGAAGGGAGTCTGGTCTCACTTCAATATAAACCTCTACCCCGATATAACGCGACCTGATATAACATGAATTCGGATATAAGTGGTAAAGCAGTGCTCCGGGGGGGCGGGGCTGCGCTCTCCGGCGGATCAAAGCAAGTTCGATATAACGCGGTTTCACCTATAACACGGTAAGATTTTTTGGCTCCCGAGGACAGCGTTCTATCGGGGTAGAGGTGTAGTAGGCTCTCTCTGCTGTGTACCTGGTGGATACAATTTGCACCGTGCAATTATATCTGCAGCCTATGGCTGATTGGGTGCTGGCGTTCCATCCTGGGACATGACGTAACATCCTGGGACATGACGTAACCCAGCTGTAACATATATAGCGTGTATATAAAAGGTGACAACATATTAAGTGGCTAAACAGAAACAAAGAGTGGATGCATCTGAATGTAATAGATTTATGACCCTCTTTTTCCATTTGCTCTCCCGGGAGCCAAGCTTACTAAGGAGCCTAATTAATTTAAAATCAAAAGCAGCTTGGTTACATTAATTCCACTTTAAAAGTACAGCTGGGGCTGGGAATAATTAAGCAATGGGACACGACAGGCCGGTGCATTTCTTGGGGGATTACGGCAACCCCAGGTAGCTATGGCAGTGACTACAGCCACCCAAGAAGAACAATAACAATAACCCCACAGGCATGTACTGCCCTGCAGTGTCTTATTTCTATTGCAAAGTAAATCTCCTGGAGAAAATGAGGGTGTTGGGGGAGATGCCATGCTTGTGAACGCATTGGGAGTTACTGAAACAACTGGATATCACCATAGACCAGACTGCAGTGGCTTAAAACCAGCAGACTGTACCCCTTACCCATAAGGAAAACACACTTGGGCTTGGCTCTTCAAAGAAGCCTAAAGAATCCAGGTGCCCAAATCCCACAGGATTTCACTGGGAATTAGGCACCCTCCCTGATGCTCTTTTGCAAATCCCAGCCTTGATCCATAAGACAAAATGGCAAGTTTATACACGTGAACATCCCCGATGGGGGTCTGGAAACTGGAGAGGGGGTCAAACCAAACCTTGCATTTTAACAGCCCCAGGTGCTGGTAAATTTGAATCCATATTCCAGATGTGGATCTGAACTCTGCGGCTAGCGCCAATTTTGGGAATAGGCTAATCTCAAAAGAGCAGGTTGCATCTCTAGTTACATGTGTAAATGTCAAAAAAGGGCCCACATAAGGAAAATGGAATTTAAATAGCCTCCTCTTTCTCTCTCTCACACACATTAGATCCGAGTGTCTCTCTCTATCTCCCAGCTTTGTAGGTATTTCTAACTACTTGGTAAATTGCTGAAACCAGAGAGCTAGCACAAGCAGAAAGCACAAAGCAGGATACCTGGTGAGCAAGACAGCTACATCATGATGCAATGGGTGGGCATCTCCTTTCACATTGATGCTTTTCTGCCATTTGCAAAAACTTTTCAAGGTGTTGTCCGCATGGTGGGTGATTTTCAAATCCTCCTGCCAACATAAGAAAGGAAAAGTCTGCTGTCATGGTGTTGTCCTTTTTGTCACTTAGAGACACTGGGGGCAGATTCTGATCTCGGTTACACCAAATTCAGATGGGAAGTAACTACACTGACTTAGATGGAATTACTCCAGATTTACACCACATAGCTGAGCTCAGAATCCACCTCTTTTTTACTATCATTTGACTATGATCAAGTGGCAATGTTAGACAGTCTAGTGAAGGGAGTTAAACCTGCAGGAAAATATTCCCATTAGGCTGCCGAATCTTTTACAAGGACACAGCTGGGGGAAACAGACCAAACAGCTGAGCAACTTCAAGCTTAGCTGAGAATAACTGCAGCTGGGAAGCACAAACAACCAGCATTTCACATACACCATTCAGTGCTGCTAGCTGGGATGCTCCTATGGGACTAAGCCAATTCTGGAAACTAGAAAGAAGACAACATCTGCTGGGAAACACCCTAACTCACAGTCACATCTCTGCCATCCCGCCTCTAATTTGAATGGAAATGCTGCCAAGAGCAAAAGAGCATGTCCAGTGGCAGTAGGGTTAGTTCCCGGAGATTGCTGGATGGGGAGGATGATACTTGTATTTTGTTGGGAATCCTTTAAGAACTACTGAATAAGTGGCTACTTCTCAATATAAGCCAGATTCTACAGCGTCTTTGCCTGTGGAACTCCCGCTGGCTTCCAAGAAAATCCCACCCATGCAGCAATCACAGCATCAAGTCTCTAGTGCCTGTGTTTATTCTGTGCAAGAGCTTTCTGGCCATGCACCTGAGATGAAAGTGAGAGTTTATGGGCTTTCATGGCCAGTTCTCAACTGACCATACAGAAGCATACTGAGCTGCCAAGATGGAAATGGACCAAAAATATTAGTCACGTTGTTTTCTTTTTACCTCATCATCTTCTAACAGGATAAGACGAACTATTGCAATGTTGATAGGGTTTCCAATGCTGGCATCATGGAATATACCTGCCACCTGCAGAAATATAAACGGCCAAGAAAATAATGGGCGGGAGAAAGCAATCACTCTGCTTGCAATACTCATGGTAAACATATCGGATAGAGAAGCATGGTCTTAAAAGACACTGTTGGGTAGTGTAGTCCCAAATCAGAAGTTCCTTAGAATCAGGGATGAGTCCAACACTAAGGAAGTTCAGACCCAGAGTTGGACCTAAACATTAATGACATGCCTATGGCGCTACTGGAAATCATTAGAGCTGTGAATTTCAACCAAAAATGTGCGTGAGGATGTGCTTACACTATGTAATGACTGTATATGGTTTCTCAAGGGGAACTGTTCCAACTTGGTCACTACTGATGGAGCAAATGATGTTGCACCCAAGTCTTCTGCCCCCACCATCTTCTGCTGGAATCACTAGCCACATTCAGAACTGTGTTATTTCAGTCCCAAAAGAGGAGCAGGCTAATTGTGCCAAATTATGCTAAACTGCCTGGTGGTTTTATGATATGAGCAAATACCACCAGGTGACAAGACTGAGATCATGAAGTTCATTTCACTTGTGACCTCAGACAAAACTGAATGTGGGTCTCTGGAGGCGAAGGGCTAGCTCATTAACCCAAGCTGCCACCTACCTTCCAATTAAATGTGTCTCTGAGCTCCGAAAGATTAAGCAGCAATGTTCGCTGTTGAAGCATTTGAATGCAATTACTGTAATTAACTTTTCGAGCCTGCATTTGACTTTTATTACAGCCCTTACGGCACATAACATACACTCTCCTAGTTCTGTGCCAGGGTTTTTCATCACCTATTACTGGCTGCTTTACTTGCCGCTTTCCCTTTAACTGTTCACAATGACACATTCCTAGGAAAGTCATTCACGTATCCAGTGCTCGCCAGGCTAGTACTCCACTCGGTCCCGGGTCAGCTGGCCCCAGCTCAGAGCATTATTGGGTGGGCTGCAGGAAGCTGTTTCTAGATGAGGTTGCTAAACACGACTGCATCTTCTCTGCAGCTCCTGTCTGACGTGTGGCACTAACACTGGAATCTTCAGGAGTCGTGGGCACGAAGGGCTTGATCCAAAGCTCCCTCAAGTCAATGGGAATCTTTGCATTGACTCCAGTTGCTTAGGATCAGGCCCAAAATGAGGGCAGGCTATTGGTTTGCATTTATTTATCAAGCAGAGAACTGTCAGTTGCCTTACATGCATGCATGGGGGAGTAAGGGAGCGTTAGCCACAGCCTCCCTCCCCTGCACAAGCAACTGGCATCACTGGAAAGGGCTGAACCCTGGAAATTCAAATGACCTATATATATGCCACTGACCTGTATGGGTTACATTTAGGCCACCAAGGACACCAGTGGATTTCATGGTCATGGAACCCAGAACTCACCATGTTCATTACGGTCAGCACGTACTTCTCTATATTTTCACTTCCGTGATACTCCACCATCTTGGTGTCCGCTACCACCAAGGTCTCCACCCACTTCTCCTTGCTGATGGAGCGCTGTTTTATTCTTCGCTTCCTCTGCTGTTTCTGTTCCCATCTCTCTCTCCGTTTCTCAGATGTCTCCAGGCTTTGCGGAGATTCTGAAGAATGGAGAAGGGAATGGGCTTTCGATAACGGCTGAAAGCTTGGTGGAATATAAGAGGATTTTTTAAAAAAAAAAAAGGAATTAATCCCATCCAAGCCACTAGAGCCCTCAAGACACAGACCATTGACTCATAGACCATTAACTCACTCTTACCTACTCTGTCGAGCCACATGTTCAAAAGACCACTTAGAAGAAAGGCCTCTGAACTCTTTCCGTTGCTTGGTGGCATTAGCGTATTGGAGAGAAATCCAAATGTGGGTTTGGATCAAGTTCTTTTACTGGAACTCTGCCCTGGAATATTGCACGCGGGTCATGGAGAAACTCAAACAGCAACAGGAAACCTACATTGCACAGTTATTAATATTTTTATTTATATACCAATTTATTATGCAACCATCAAGGAGTGTCTGGGCACATACGTGATAGATCAATAAAACTAGTGGCTGAACAATATGGGAACCAGAGGTTCTGCCAAGGGGACACAGCTCCCTAATACAATAAATTCACTGCCCCATAAACTGGGTTGATGGCTCACACCAAATCCTAAAGGTCTCCAAGGGTCCTGACCAAGCTAGAAAAGTCACCTCAGGCTTTGTGGGGCTGCACGGGAGATGGAATTCCACTGAGAATCCCCTGGGCCTGCCACCAGGAGTTCCACCCTGGGGAGAGACAGCAAGAGCGTTCATGCAAAAAAACGGGAAAAAAGATGGCATGATGCAGAAGGGAAGCTTGAATGGGCCTAATTACACATAGCAACTGGGCAGTCTCATGTGGAGATTTCTCCTGTGATGCTGCCCCCGTGTCAGGGTCAATCACAGGCTGAATAAGAGCTTTACTAACTGCATCATAAATAGCTGGAATTGCTTTTCTGTCCAGGCTCAAAAGGTTCAGGATTACTTCACTAACAATAAACTTGTCCGTGTTTACCGTCTGCATTGTGCTTTAAATAATGAGAGAAAGTTTGCCCTCTAGTCCTAAGGAATCCCAAATATCCGGATAATTTGAGAAGTCTCCAGTGCTAAGATATCATCACGGAAGTTTAATGAAAATAACTTACTTAGAATTCATTTTTGTTGCAAACTTTGCTGTAAAGCTTTGACTTATGTGGGTCTTATGATGTGGGGCGATTGGGAAAACATGGAGTTCTGGACACCAAAGGAAGTGTGTATATAATTTTAACTGCAAACACCATCCTAAAGACTCACCCTGCTGTACATGTATGTTCACTGTATACGGCAGGACGCAATGGCAGAAAACAATATATGTGGTGAATGTACCATTACCTTGCTGGGTATTGTTTTATACATAAAATCAGCCCCTTTCATAATCCAAAGTGATAGGACCAGAGTAATGGAAATCCTACAGATTTTCTACATGTTCTTTTCCAAAGTGTGATTTGGACTAAATTACTAGTCCATACTCTAGTAGAAATTTACATGCATCATCATCTGGGCAAACGAGGCCCCGGGGGATTCACTCATTCATTCAATATCATCAATTAATAGATTTTTAAGGCCAAAAGGAATATTTGCTTGTAATGATAGACTAAAGATGCTCAATTTATTTAGCTTAACAAAGAGAAGGCTAAGAGATGACTTGACCACAATGTATAAATACCTACATGAGGAAAGACTTCTGACATAGAGACCTGTCTATCTATCAATCTATCAGACAAGGGCTGAACAAGGGTCAACCGCTGGGAACTGAAGCTAGGCCAATTCAGTCCTAGGTGCAAATTTTTAAGAGTGAGGGTAACTAACCACTGGAACAACTTTCCCTAGGTATATGGTGGATTGTCCATCATCTGAAGACTTTAAATCAGGACTAGAATGCGTTTCTGAAAGATTGTTTGCGGTGTTGTGGTAGCTGTGTCGGTCCCAGGATATGAGAGAGACAAGGTGGGGGAGGTAATATCTTCTATTGGGCCAGCTTCTGCTGGGTCAAGATACAAGCTTCCAAACTACCCAGAGGTCTAACAAGCGTGCTCTAGAGCGACCAGAGGGAATGGATTCCTGGAAGCAGGAGTCACAGGGTGAGGTTTTCTGGACTATGTTATGCAGGTCAAACTAGAGCAGTGGTCTCCAAACTTTTTACCTCATCCCCCCCACTTACCCCTGTCCATGCCCCCCCCCCCCCGAGCCCAGGAGTAGGGTCATGGCTCTGGGGGGGGGGAGGGATGCAGACAGGAGTAAGGGGGCCGAGGCTAGGACAGAGCTGGGGGCAGGAGCAGAGCCTCGTCCAGGGGCTTTGGCCGGCAGCTGGGGTCCCGGGCATGGGGCCAGCAGCCACGGCCAGGAGCAGAGCCTTGAGAGCGGGGCCAGCAGCCGGGGCCGGGGCCAGGAGCGGAGCTGGGTGGCTCTCACTCCCCACCCCTCCCCCGTGGGTGCTGGCCCAGGCCCCAGCCGTGCCCCCCCCATTCCTCCATGCCCCCCTAGGGGGCACGCCCCACAGATTGGGGGCCTCTGGACTAGATGATCATAGTGGACTCTTTTGACCTTTAACTCTATGAATCATCTAGTCTCATCCTCCACATGGTACAGTCTATAGAATTTCACCCAGTGATTCCTGCATCAAGCTCACAATATGTTCAGAGTATGTTCATAGTGTCTTAGGGCAGGTCTACACTACCCGCCTGACTCGGCGGGTAGAAATCAATCTCTCGGGGATCGAATTATCGCGTCTCATCGGGACGCGACAATCGATCCCTGAATCGACGCTTCTACTCCACCAGCGGAGGTGGGAGTAAGCGCCGTCGAAGGGGGAGCCGCGGAGGTCGATTTGCCGCCATCCTCACAGCGCGGTAAGTTGGCTCCGATACGTCGAATTCAGCTACGCAATAGCGTAGCTGAATTTGCGTCTCTTAAATCGACCCCCCCCCCGTAGTGAGGACGTAGCCTTAGAGTTACCCATCGCATACAGATTTACTGCTCCTCTCTATCTACTGTACCTTGCACGGGGAACAAAATGCCGCTCTTGTCCAGTGCTGCTCTGTACCATGCACCCTACTTCACCTTGGAAGGAATTCTACTACGCTCCACAGCCGCAGAGACGCCACGGTAAGGATATGAAGAATATTAGGTAATATTCTTAACCAATCCTTGTCCGTCTCCTTCAGTGTCGGAAGGACGCGTGATTGTGCTGATGCTACTTTCTGTGGCAGCAAGTGCTGAGAAGATTTGGGCTCTTGGACCAGCTTTGGAGGGTCTCACCTGTTCTGCAGTGGATCCAATCTACAAATTTTCCAAGTGAGCTAGTAACCAACGAACTGTGCATTTAAACCTTTCTGCCTTGGCGCCCAAGGTAGATAATGTACCATTTGCTTCCTGCCCTGGCAATTGAGATGTCTGTCTAAGATACTTACACAGCCCCCCATTATCACAGTAACTGAGCATTTCACAATCGTTAATGTGTTTATCCTCAAAACACCTGTTAGGTAGGAAAATACTAGTTCATAGATGGAGGGGGCCACGGGTCTTTCCAGGCACGCTCTGTTCTTGGAAAGGGATGCTGCTGATTTGAGTCTTCACGTCTCTCCTCTTTTGGATCAGTTATTCTAGACCAAATAATCCCCACCTAAATTCCAAAAGACTGTGGGAAGCCCACTGCTCTGGAAGAATTTGACTTCAGTGGAGCCACTATTTCACTCTGAAAGTCCAGCCAGCGGCGAAGTCACAACAACTGATATTTGCAAGAAAGCGAACAGTCACCACAAAGCAGAACGTTCACATCGGAGTATGAAGAAAAACACGGCAATCAGTGGCTTGTGGTTCAGGGCTGCAGTGCCTGAGCCCGTGCACACGAGAAACCCTAGCAAATGCAGAACGATTGCCATGTGACAATAAAAGTGCTGCACTCTAGCATAACCCTTGTTACTCGTGGGACTCAAGTTACGAATACCACAAAATGATTGCCTGGTGCTCCACAAGCAAATTCCTTAGCAGCTCTCACTCACTCATGGCCAGCAATTTGAAAAGCGGTCAGCCCTTCCGTAATACCAACGACTGTGGAAATCATGTTTGTCTACGATTCTGGAAACTTGGCACTCTCTTCGCTGTTGATACATCTATCTATCCTAGAGTTTCATTGCGCTACCCTCATTGTAGTACCAGAGCACCTTCCACTTCAAAACTTGTCTTGCATTAGTAGACTTCCTGAAGGCTCTGGCTCTGTCCCTTTTGGGGCATAAATGCACTTGCAGTTGGGGTATGTCTTTGCTGGAAATATTCTGGGTGGCCTAAGAGCTTTCTCTTTAGCCAGCTTATTGCTAGTCGGTACACTTGACCTGCAGTACAATACATTCCATGAATAAACCCCCAAATGAATGGTCAGTTTCTATCCCTCTTGCAGGTAGTTGTGTGTGAGGATGCTGAATGCTTTAGCACAGAGGTAGATGCTGAGCTTTGATATCAAAGGCACTCAGCACCTAGCAGGATGGGGCCCTAACAGTTTATCTTTCATTGTCCTATTATTAAAATCAATTATCCTCTAGCTGCTTTTGACTCACTCTGAAACTGCAATAAAGTAGATAAAATACCTTGGACTCCACATGTTCCCAAGGTATCGGGCTGTTTCCTGTCTCGCTTTCTGCTGGATTCCACTATCGACTCTTCTTCCTCATATTTTGGAGCATGACGTTTATAGATCCTATGGGGATGGGCTGTACCATCCTCATGCTTATTTGTAGCCAGAGGTTCAATGAAATAGTCTTCGTTTGCGAGCCGAAATACACCTCTCTGGGATGGGGAGAGAAAGTCGGTGTCATTTGTATGATACATTGACTCACGGTGAAGACAATTACAGTGGGATTGGTTTGCAGAATTTGTCATGCAGAAATAGATGCTTTGTGAAGACGTTGATTTTGCCTCTTTATCCATGCTGAGAACTATAAGCTCCCAGACACAGAAGAACAAACCAGCATGGACTGAACATACTAGTCCACATTTGAGGCTTGGTCTGCATTAACCCCCCAAATCGAACTAAGGTACGCAACTTCAGCTACGTGAATAACGTAGCTGAAGTTCGAAGTACCTTAGTTCGAACTTACCTCGGTCCACACGTGGCAGGCAGGCTCCCCCGTCGACTCCGCGGTACTCCTCTCGTCTAGCTGGAGTACCGCAGTCGACGGCGAGCACTTCCGGGTTCGACTTATCGCGTCCAGACAAGACGCGATAAGTCGAACCCAGAAGTTCGATTGCCAGCCGCCGAACTAGCGGCTGGGTATAGACGTACCCTGAGATTCAGAAAGCAACATTCATGCATGCACTGCAAAGTTTAACTGCCTCCAATTGGAAACAAATGGAAAGGCTGTTTGATGCTGAGGTGCTCAATCACAGTAAGGATTTAGACAGAGACAGACCGAGGCTTCTGAAGACAAACAGACACAGAAAACACCAAGAGAGAACAGTAAGGTTACGTGTGCGAGTAAGTTGCAAGCTTCTTTTTCTCTCCTGTGTTAAAATCACTCTTTGCTTCTGCCCTTATTTAAAAAGTTCTGTTACTCTTCTGTAACAGACCAAAGTGCTCCGTCTTATCACAGTGCTACTCCAGTATTTTGAGTAGTTTTTGTAGAACACTGGCGTATTTTTATTAGGGTGTCCCTCGAAAGTCAAGGTAGTTGCTGCTGCCCATTTACATTGTCTAAGCACCCCTGGTTCTTAACCACCCTTAACCAAAGTTCCAGGCTCTGGCTAATGCTCACGCATCAGAACATCTTTAGGGAAGCAGAGGAACGGGGGTCCAAGTTCACTGCAGGAACTCAAAGCCGGGAAACTCAGAGTTACTCACTGAGCCAAACGATTACATGGACAGTACAATGAGCATGTGCTATTGGCATCTTTCCTTTGGCAGGAAATGAAATCCTAATGCTTTCATTTGTTTAATAAACTCTCCCACTGCTGATCCCTATGGGGCTCTGTGTTTGAGTCTCAAATCTGGGATATCGAACGAGATCAGTAGTAACTACTATTAGGCAATGCTCCCATTCTCCTGACTTCAACCTCTCTGAATTTGCTCTGTGTATCTGTTTCATTCCTAGGAATGGGGAGCTTTGGAGCAGGAGTTTGTAGGTTTCTTAGCAGCGGATGATCCCTGAGCTGCGGGACGGCAGTGCTGCTAGCAATGTGACTTGACTGTATCTTCATGTTGTAACAGCACTCTGTGGGTTCTTAGCCGAGTTAATTGCTGTGGAGTGGCCTGGCTCTCTGTCTGGCTTGTCTGAAGTGGATTGTTGTGTAGGGTGCTTACATAATAACCCATTCGTTTTCAGCTTTGTTTATTATGCTTTTGATCTGACATTTTCATTACTTTTGCATGCCACAAGCAGAAAAAAACCGAGGGAAGATTAAAATGTGGCACAATAAAGCCTTGTTATTAGACTCTCCCATTTATTCCAGGAGACGTTTGTAAGTACGATCATCAGTTCACCAGGCTTCCCGTGGCCTGACTCGGAGCAATTAGCTTCTCCTTTCCCCAGAGGGCTAGTTCCACGCTGTGGAAATCTTCCAGCCACACGGCATACGCAGACACGACGCAATTCGCTTTCCCGGTGGCTTCCAGAGCTATTTCTCTGCAGTTTGTTGGCTCTTGTTACAAAGATACTGAGAAAGGGAACTTCCTGACACTTATGGGTCATTGTTACAGGGTGGCTGCCCCTTAACCCGGGTTACTGAAGAGGCCCATCTGGGTATGGATCAGGTGATCTCCCTATAAAGCGCAGAAGGCGAGTGCAGTGAAGGGGTACTCGCTACTGAGGCGGGAGAGCAGGGACTGCTAGGAGTGGGCTGGCTCCAGCAGCAAGTCCTGGGACTTGGCACTGAGACTCCAGCCAGGTAGGGCCTGGGAGTGGCCTGGCAAAGCAGGAAGGCAAGCCCCAGGCAGGAAGGCCTGGAAGGAGGGTGATTAGAGACCACTAGGAGTGTGGAGAGGAGATCCCTGGGATGGGGGACTGAGATTACAGGCAGGAAAGGATTGGGAGTGACCTGATGAGGGTTAAATGGATGGACTTTGGTTTGGACTTAAAGTTTCATCCTTGAGTTTATTTTATCTGATCCAGACTTCAAGAAGGGGTGTTGTGCCTGGACGAAAAGGGTGTGTGGAGTTTCCTTAAGGAGCCCCTTGAGGGGGAAACTGAGGCAGGCTGCCTGAAGCATGACCCAGGCCATGCAAAGGTGCTCTGGTGTAGGCTACTTCCTCACACTCCTTTTTCCCCCTGCTATTTCATCCCACCGTGAAGCCAGAATGCTACTCACATGCTCCAACCTCACATGCACAGGCTGGGTCTGGCAGAGTCCAGCAGAGGCTGCACACCACCAAAGAGCAGGATTTACCCCCCAAAATTAGGCCCTGATCCTGCAACCGGATTCACAGGGACAGGCCCTTATGCACATGCAAGGCCTCAGGGTCTTTAATGGGCTTTTTGCAAGGGTCTAGCCGTACAGACCTAACGGCATGGTTGTGGCCTTACCGAGTGGTGGTAACTCAGAGGTTTCCATGGAAAAGACTATGGGGCTGTGCCGAGCATCGGCAGCCCCCACTGATTTCAGCTGGAGCTTTGACAATCAGGCTCATGGGGTTGAAATTAATTTCTTAGGGTGTCACTTCGCTTCTCTCTGCTGCTAACACCAGCCCCACCAACCCCCTAGTGCCTTGTCCTGTCTATTGCTATCCTCCATGGTGTCTCCTGCAAGCAGAATGACCTCTCACCCTTGGTGTGCCTGATGCCGTCTGCCCTGGGAGCCCACAAACACTAATAAAAAAAAACAATTATCCAAACTTTGGCGACGTTTGTATTTGGACCGGAGCTTCCCAGCTGGGCCCATCAGGCGAATGTAGGAGTTAATATTGTGTTCTAGCCTATGGAGGAGACAGTGGTTCCACTGCAAACTGGGGCACCAAAGACAGCGTGGGGTTTCCAGCGCTTGTACACGTGAGCCATATTCTTTAATGATAGTTCATGTGATCTTCCAGTTGGTGCTTGGTCGATTTCTCTCTTGTCTGTGTGCTGGGGTGTCCACTAAAGGGGTTAATGGAGGCAAGATGGGCCAGTTAGCCTATTAGGCAGCAAGCTGGGAGAATTATGGCTGAGAGGACGTCCCTAATTAGGGGAAGCTCACCTGTGCAAGAACAGGTGGGGCATCTATAAAGCCAGGGAGCTGATGGCAGAAAGAGGCTGCAAGGAGTAGGTTGCGGTCACTCCCTGGGGGGAGGGAGTTGTGAGGCTGGCAAACCCAGAGCCAGAAGGTATGGAAGAAGCTCCGGGAAGGGTAGTAAGGTCCAGGAGGGAACAGACCTTGGCGGCTGAAGAAAAGGCTCCTGAGATGGGACCCAGAGGAGGGGGCGGGCCTGGGTTCCCCTCAGCCACTCAGGAAGCGGCACCGGCTGGGCAGTGAATGGGAAGACTTCCCGAGCCCATTTGACAGGAGAGACTTTGGTACCAGGGAAAGGAGAAACACAGAGAGTGACCTGGTCAGAGGGCCCAGTCACGAAGAGGAGGCTGCAGGGCCCAGAGTGAGAGAGTGTTCCCAGAGAGAGCAGCAGCAGGGCGTGCAGCGAGCAGCAGAAGGGGACCTTGGGCCTGGAAAGATTCCCCAGAGCTGCCAGGAGGAGGCGCTACCTACAGTGAGTGGACCCCATGACAGTCTGCAGCTACGTTAAGGAATGAAGGCCGAGAGGGTTAGCTTTGAGCACTGCCAGTGTGACCTCACTTGTTTTCTCATTTAAGAATGAAACCATTAATGTTTCAGGTTATATTGTTTCCAAGATGTATCTTATGGCTGAATGATGCCTTCATGCTGTACTTGTGATGTGTGGAGGGGAAACACACACACACGCGTGCAGTAAAGCACAGCTAGCTGTTGGGTGTGTATGGGAGAGTTACGGCAGCCCCTGGAATGTGCTGTGAGGATTTCAGCTCTGGACCTGGGATCGTTCTCTGAACTGTTCCTGTAATTCCATAAGCATGGTGCTGATGCTTCTGTAGTGCAGTGTTCAGAGGGGAACAGGAATGCCCCAAGTACATTCTTTGCAGTGTGGAGTACCAAGGAGACTTTCAGAAACACGAGATATGAATGCTGTCTCAGGGAAGATTATTACAACACATCAGTGGCATAGCCACAGCGGTGCTGAGATGGGAGCTCCAGGATTGTCCCTTTCACAGCTCTATTCCTTATGGAGCTTCCAATGAGTTCCTTAATATGTTTTATTCTGTCTCCCTCCATAATGGAAGGTGGATGTGTATCATGGCCTCTGTCTAATAACTGCCCAGAATATCCTTCAAAAGGGACATGTTTCATCACAAGGAGATTTTCTCCTGGTAAAATATTTTAAATTAAAAATTACCAATGGATGAGATTTGCTCACATTAATTTACAATGTTATTAATGTTTTTACATATTGCATGTGATAATTTCTTATTTTATCTCAGCAATTCCTGTACAATACACAGGATGGATTCTATTCTCACTTACACTGGTGTAGATCAGAAGTAACTCCGCTGAAGTTGATGAAATTACACTGGCAGAAAATCAGCGTAAAAGAGAGCAGAATAAAGCCCTTAACAGGCAAAGGAATAAAGATTGCTTTATTTTAATTTTCTGGACAGCAAGGATCTAAGTGTGATGGTCTTTTTTAAAAACAATCTGTTAGAGATGAAACATGGTCAGAAAAACACAAAGCTAGAAAGGCAGGGGAAGGATACTACTAAACATGTAATTACTATAATTTACACAGAATAATGAATGCTAGACCAGATGTTGATCAAAAAGATAACAGAGGTATTTGGCCTTGAGGAATGCTAATTACACTTGATCTTGTTACAGGCAGAAATTTCAAGTCAGGTCACTTGTATATCACAAGTTGGATGGAAGCAACATTAAGTTTAGAATGTAAAGTATTACCATCCTATATAAAAGTAAGCCACTGTGTCCTACCCCTGTAGCTTCCAGCTTCTGCAGAACTGTATTGTCTTCCTTGTTTACGTACTGTAATTCTTAGCATAATTCCAAATGTTATGTGATTAATCCTTTATAATGAAGCTACGACTCATGCTGCATTACTTTCAACAATTGTTATATATGACATTATATATTGTTAGTATGGCATTGGGTGTTAACATCTGCCTGCTGAAAAATTCAGGTTTAATTTAAAAAAAAACATAAAGCCATGTTGAAAAGCTCACTGATTTGGGAGCATTAAACTGTTTATTCTCTTGTGATTCTAAATAGGTTGACAATATGATAAATAGCCGCTCCCCAGCTCTGCTAAATGACATATTGCGAAGTTCTTCTAGTCTAACAATTTTTTTCTGTCAATCATTACTTTAGTAAGTCTGCTTTTAAATAAATAATAATCATCCTTAGCATTTATATTGCACTTTTCTTCTTCAATATTCTTTACAAACTAGCTATTTAGTCCTCTCAAGACCCCTGTGAAAGGGACTCTGCCGGCTGAGTTATCCCTAGCAAACAATGCATTTGTTGATATTAGTCCCTTCTCCTGTTTGTGGATTATCGGCAAATAGACTTCAATTTTCACTAATCTGTTTCTTATTTGCCGAATGGCTCATGTGAACATACTTCAGCCTATGAACTATTTAGTTATTGCTTTGAGTATTTGTTTATGCCTAACTCCTGCTATGGGGCTGGCCATCTAAGCCACATGGTATTGTTTCTGTTTCCTGACTGGATACGTCCTCCACCTATAAATTGCTTTCAAGATGGCCTTGTGAACACCTCCAGTGTGCCTGTATATTTGCATAGGGTATCTAGGTGCAGATACATTCACATGAGCATTCATGACACTTCCCCTATCCATGAACAATCTGGCAACCAACATTTCACGCAGACACTTGCAAACATGTGACTCAAAGGGCTATCGGCTCCTCCTAAAGGAGTTCACCTCTTTTATCTGAATGAATGCTTGGGAATATATTTTCCCCGGTGTTTGTCCAGCTCAAGAAGTGTCCCAACGTCACAGATTTGGAAATCAGCTGAGGCCAGAGAGGCAGTCAGTGTAAGAGGTAACATTAGAACTCCACGTTTCCCACGGGGGTGCCCAGGCCACTAGACGGCATCTCCGCCCTACTCTCTTTACTCAGCAGGGTTACACCGAAATCCAGACACTCTTCTCCTGAGTTGTAGAACGTAGGGGGAAAGTTCAAACTAAAGGGCCTGATCCTGCAATGCAATGAGAGATGCTGAGCAGACTCAACGTAATGAGAGGTGCTGAGCACTGATAGCTCCTGTTCTCTTCAGTCGGAACTAAGGGTCCTCTGTACCTCCCAGGATGTGCTCAGCACCTTACAGTATTCTCTCCCTGATGTACGCCCTGCACACGGTGATCACCCCTTTCCTGATCTCTACAGTGATTAGCTGGCACCTTAAGCGTCTCCCAAATTTTATTCTTAAATTCCAAATACATTATGCTGAATGTTAGTTACAAATATTTGATCTTAGCTGTTACTACCTTCACCTTCACCAACAGATGAACTGATGCTCTGTGCAGAGTTCGATCTGCTGCCCACTGCTTTGTAATCTGCAACAGGGCTTTCGGGGCCAGATGCAATGGAGCTACACTGACTTGCACCAGCTGAGCATCTGACCTACAACATCAATGATTTTGTCACAGAATTTCAGTGGCAAATGCCTAAATTTCAAGTTTAAAAAAACAAAAACAAATCTGTGACCTGTCCAGGTTATTGATTCTAAAGAAGCATCGCATTCCAGAAGACTAATGCAATGCACAGATGCATATTGCTTTTGTTTAAATACATTAAGATTAAAACATGCTGCAGGGCAACAGACACAATTACTAGATGAAACACACACACACACACACCCTTGCTGGGGAACCACCTCAGGCCTCTATCACTTGAGCTAAAAAGGATTTCCCCAATATGTAGCAGTAGTCGGTCCCTTTATTCTGTCTGTGGCCCAGGCACTAGAAGACAAATATCTCATACATTCCACTGCCTGCTGTAAGACAATCAGAATATTTTTTGCCCCCAGACATCTGCATGGAAACAGCGATGTCTGGATTTAATGATATCGATCAAGATAGAGGATAATATTTTCAAAAGTGCCTAAGGGATGTAAGACTCAATCCTATTTTCAAAAATGACCTGGGCACTCAATGAGACTTCCACGTGAACTCCTAAATTCCTTGGTCATTTTTGAAAATAGGATTTAGAGTCCTAAGTCACTTAGGCATTTTTTAAAATGTTACCCTTTGACTTGTTTAATCCTCAGCAAGGCAGGCAGTTGTGACCCCTAGACCAGGAATCGTCAACCTTTGGCACGTGACCCATCAGGGAAAGCCCCTGGTGGGCCAGGCTGGTATGTTTACCTGCCGCATCTGCAGGTTCGGCCAATTGAAGCTCCCATTGGCCGTGGTTCGCTGCTCCAGGCCAATGGGGGCTGCGGGAAGTGGCGTGGGCCGAGGGATGTGCTGGCCACCCTTCCCGCAGCCCCCATTGGCCTGGGACGGTGAACCACAGCCAATGGGAGCTGCAATCGGCCGAACCTGCAGACGCTGCAGGTAAACAAACCATCCCGGCCTGCCAGCGGCTTTCCCTGATGGGCCGCGTGCCAAAGGTTGCCGATCCCTGCTCTAGTCTAATGACTAATGGAAACAGACTGGATTTATCGTACCTTTTATCTTTCCTTCACTGGAAAGGTCATTTAGTTTCAGACCCAAATTTAGCTGCTTCCTACGCAAACCTGATTTTTTCACTGATTTAAATTAGTTATAGTGGAGTGTGACTTTGGCACTGATGTCCAGAAAACATGATGAGTTTCATCAACCGTGAATCGTTTCACCATAAATCTCTTTAAGCTTTCTGCACGGACTGTTTTTAATGGAGTCCTTTGTGATCCCACATCCGGACTATAGCAGACGAAGGAGGTATGAGCTATGACCGTCTTCAGTGGTTCACACCTGAAATCTACTTTCTACAGGAGTACTGAAAGAAGACAAGAAAGCATAGTCCCAAATAGGTAAGCCGACAGGACGTGAACCTGCACCACTAGAGTCAATTGGAGCTTTGATGTTAACTTCAGCATCAAATCTGAAGGGTAAAGCCCTTGCCCTATTGAAGTCAATGGGAGTTTTGCCTTTCTCTTCAATGGAGTCAGGATTTTACCACCGTTTCTAATATTTTGATATCCCTGTGATTAAAGCGTCATTTTTTTGGATTCAACTGGAACACTTACCAGCCCGTCACACGTGCTCAGAGCTGCTAAACCACCTTTCAGCGCCCAGTTCTGGACCTCTCCAATCATGTGACAAAAGTTGTGATTGTAAGACTGGATCTTGGCATTGGTGATCCCTCCATATCGTCTCTCACTAACAAACCCAGGAGCAAGGAGATTGTTATTAACGCTTAAATTGAATTTTAGATGCTGTCCTTTGTAATGCAGCTCATAAAAGGAGAGCAAATTGTTCCTTGAGGAAAGGGCCCTTTTGTGAATTGCGCGATGAGCCAGATCATAGGACAGAAAAGATCCGCTCTCATCAACTCGGACTGGATGAACAACGTCATAGCCAGAATATTGCTGGAGAACCGTCTCTGTGAAGAAAACATTTGCAATGATCAGATATAAAGACGATGATGATCTTTCATCCCAAAGGATCCCACTGCACATTATGTTTATTAGCTCTACAAATTCCCAGTAGGGAGGGATCATTCTTCCCACCTCTGAACTGGAGACACATATGGGATGATAAGTGTCAGCTGTTTAAAAGAGCAAAGGAATACACCACAGTAATTCAGAACAGGAAGTGAAGATTATCTGAGAGGGAGAATTTAGGCAAGCTAAATTACATGAGCAGATAAACGTATTCAAATTGGAATGATGTCAGGACACCTGAGTTAACCCCCTTATTCTTACAAAAAGTGCCAGAGGAAACAGTCCCAAATAAATATGAAAGTTTCATTAGACAAGTAGTGGTGAAGAGCAGACAAAAAAAAAGTGTTTTCTGGGTGAGTAGTTATTTAACTTGAATACATTTTTA
The DNA here is from genome assembly GCF_011386835.1 of Chrysemys picta bellii. Lineage (NCBI taxonomy): Eukaryota > Metazoa > Chordata > Testudines > Emydidae > Chrysemys > Chrysemys picta. The sequence continues at coordinate 2,389,831 of NC_088800.1, forward strand.
AATTCTCATAATGGAACTTCATAAGCAAATGTAAATATTTAATCCTCAATAGATAGAGTTTAATTTGATTGTTTTAATTACAGTTGTTTCAAAACTGCCACCCCAAAAAATTAATAAAAATGTTCATAAACAAATTCTAGGGTCTTTTTCCCCAGAGAACATAAAATTTTCAGTTAAAGGTTTTGACAAAAATTCAGAAAATGACACCCAGTTTTAATCAATTGGAGATAGACATTGAGCATGAAATTCATTGATGTACATTCTTTGTCTTCCAATAGAGCATTAGTGAAACACATGACGTCAGAGAGAGTTTAGGAAACCAGCTCTATTGACACTACTTATAATGAGGAGAGTGAGGAAGAAAAAAGAGTTCAAAATACAAGATCTGAAATTTGCAAATGGCTACTTTTTTTTTTTTTATAATGGACTGAACCAAACCTCCAAATCTGAACAGCCAGAAGAATGGCCATATTGGGTCAGACCAATGGTCCACCTACTCCACCTTCTGTCATCCAGTCCCTGCTGCAGGCTGTCAGAGGTTTAGGGACAACCAAAGCATAGGGGTGTGTCTCTGACCATCTTGGCGAATAGCCATTGATGGACCTGTCCTCCATGAACTCCTCTAATTCTTTTTTGAACCCAGTTATACTTTTGGCCTTCACAAAATCCTTTGGGTAGGAGTTCCACAGGTTAACTGCGCATTCTGTGAAGAATTACTTCCTTCTATTTGTTTAAATCCTGCTGCCTATTAATTTCATTGGGTGACCCCTGGTTCTTGTGTTATGTGAAGGGATAAATAACACTTCCTTATTCACTTTCTCCGCACCAGTCATGATTTATAGACCTCTGTCATATCCCCCTTAATCATCTCTTTAATAAGCTGAACAGTCCCAGTCTTCTTAAACTCTCCTTTTATGGAAGGTGTCCCATAGCCCTAATCATTTTGTTGCCCTTTGCCAGGTACTGAAGTTAGGCTTACCAGCCTGTAATGGCCAGGATCAGCCACAGATTGTCAGGTGTCTGCCAAAGTTTGCAGTTTGAACCCATCTCTGCTTTTTATCTCATATGGTAGTACACATTATAACACCATTTCACTTGATGTAATACTTCCAACTCTCAGCATTTTTTTCATTAGCAACTTTTATTCTCAAATGCTATGGGTCATCATGCTCTCTTGCCCTTCCCTGAGACTTTGCAAGATGTCACACAAGCTCTATATTTGGTCTCTAGTGAGGGTCATCTTGGCTCAGTGCCTGCAAGCTGCATGGAAACTATTTAAAAACACCATAATAGAGGCTCAAATTAAATGTATACCCCAATAAATAAATAAATAGATAAACAACAGTAAGCAGACCAGAAAAATGCCACCCTGGCTAAACAGCAGAATAAAAGAGGTGGTTACAGACAAAAACACATCATTTAAAAATTGGAAGTTTAATCCTCCTGAGGAAAATAGAAAGGAGCATAAATTCTGGCAAGTCAATGCACAGTCAACCTGTGGAACTCGTAGCCAGAGGATGTTGTGAAGACCAAAATTATAATGGGGTTCAAAAAAGAATTAGATAAGTTCATGTGGTCCATCAATGACTATTAGCTAAAATGGTCAAGGACATAGCCTCTGGATGTCCCTAAGCTTCTGACTGGACAACAAGGGGTGGATCACTGGATGATTGCCCTGTTCTGTTCATTCCCTCTGAAGCACCTGGCACTGGCCACTGTCAGAAGACAGGATACTGAGCTAGGTGAACCACTGGTCTGACCCAGAATGGTCATTCTTTTGTTCTCCATCATTTGGAGAACCACCTGGCAGCGGAAAACATGAACAGTACAGCCCAGTACTCTAGGAAAGTGTACTCTGATTCCCCCAGAGCTGAATTCCAAAGAAGCCACAAATCGTCACCTAACCACAGAATTTTTAAAAATTCCCGAGGGACCGGAGTGATTCCCGGCCCCGGGACCAGCCCTGGTTGTGCTGCTGGCTCAGCCCAGCAGACAGTCACCTCCCAGCAGGGCCGGTGAGTGCACCCGGGAGGCAGGGCGTGGGGGAGGTGGGTCTCTTCGGGGTCTGGGAGGGTGCTGGGTTGTGAGGGGGTGGGGAATATGTGTGTGTTGGGGCACTAGGGAGTGGGAGTTCTGTGGGGGGGGGGTGCTGGGCAGTCATGGTGGGGCTGTGGGCAGGGGGGCGCTGGGCAGGGGTGGTGTGCAGGGCACTGTGCATTTGTGTGTGGGGATCTGGGAGGGCACTGGGCATAGTGGGTCCAGGGGGGCTCTGGCCATAGGGAGTCAGGGATGTGTGTGTGTTGGGCTGGGGGGCTGTGTGGCACAACGTGGGCCCACCCCTGAGGGGAAGGGGTATGCTGGCAGCACAGGGCCAAGTGGGTAACTGCTGGTTTGTAAATAGTGCCCTCACGCTGGGCAGAGCAGGGCCGCCCCTGCCATGCCATGCCCCGCCCCATTGCCCCTCGCTGGCCCCTTGCTCTGGGGACTGACCTCCCCGTATCATACTCCATTGCCTCCATGGGGGCCCACAAAAGGTTAATCTGGCCCTGGAGCTGGGCTCTGCTGGGTCCAGTGGCCCCTAGTGGCAGCTAGCAGCAGCCCATTTCTGTGGGGAAAAGGAAATTCTGCAGGCAAATTAATTTCTGCAAAATTCTGCATTGCGCAGTGGTGCAGAATTCCCTCAGGTGTATCTATTCTGTTCTGCCTGGGGGGACAGAGCCTGCCCCACTCCCACCTCCTCAGAAACACCCCAAAGCCCTGCCCCTCCACGCCGAGCATGCCGCAATAGTGAGCAAGAGGGACCGAGTGTCACTCTTACTCACACGCACGACTGCCCATCCCCCCGGCCCCGGTGGTGATTTATGTTTCTACCAGCTGCTCCAGGCACCCAAACCGATCTGCCTGCGCTGACAGGGAGGGGCATGTGACCGCTCTTGCAGCTTCCCCTTGCTTCCCCATCAGAAGTCATTTTTCTGCAGGGAAGCAAAGAAACCTGCGGGGGACATGTATTTTGCGCGTGCGCAGTGACGTAGAATTCCCCCAGGAGTACCCATTATAAAAGGGACAGGACACACAATTCAGCACACCGGCCTCAAAGACATATGGATCCTTTGGTCTGTCAATACTGCAAGCACCAAACAGTCCTTATAAATATATATTACAGATAAAAAAAATGCCTGTCACACCAAAAGGGACAAAGTAAAAAGTGTGCTGAGATTGCCCAGGAAAATCACGGTGCAGTGGATGTGCTTTCTGAGACAAAGTCTACTTAGGTAAACAGTTGCCCCCTAGTGATAACTGTGGTGACTAGTTAAGGCTTGTACAGTAGTTCCACTTGTATGACCCAGTCAAGGCACCTGCACCAGGGGAAGGTACCAAAGCACCCTGTATACCAGTGGATCTCTCCAAACCTCTTGACTTCTTTGGCATCTGCACTAGTTTCTCCTCTGTCTCTACTCATCTCTAATCTGAGTGATGGGAGGGTCCTGGCTCTGGATGGCTCTGGGGGACTCTCTAAGAGTTGGTCTGGGCCAAGTAATACTTAGTCCTGCCTTGAGTGCAGGGGATGGGACTAGAAGACCTCTCGAGGTCCCTTCCAGTCCTACCATTCTATGGATCTAAGGAGGAAAGTTCCCAGCCTTCACGATTCTTCCCATCTCCTGGTACCTGCAGCAAGCCAGGAGTTTACTGCTGTGGGTCCATTACAGGGCTTCTAATGCTGGAGAAAGGGGGGCGTTTAGACAAATGCCCCTTCCTCTCCGGGTCAGCGGGCACCACCGCTTCTGGGGGCCCTTCCATCTGCCCTGCACCTAGGTCTTTGCCCACAGTGCTTCTATATCGTGATGCCAACTTTTCCCAACCTAGCGCTAAAAATTTCCCAAACCTGGTGAAAAATCCCCAGATAAAGTTTTTTTTACAGTGCTTCTATATCCAGGGAAATTACCCCAAACCTGGGAATTTGTGAGTCAAAGGTTTCAACTTGGGAAATTGGGAATTTTCATTCAAAACGTTTGACTCAAAAATTCCCAGCTTTGGGGAGATTTCCCAGGATCTAGAGGCACTGTTTGCCAAGCGCACGGTTCAGTCGCGCCGTAAACGGATCCCCGGGGCTCTGTTCCTGGTTTCACCGCCTCCTCTCCTGCCGCACCCGGGCGGTCCGAGGCCGCTGACCCCAGACACGCCGGCTGGCGGAGCGTTACCGGCCCGGCCGGAATGAGCTCTCCCGGGACGCACGGGCAGGAGCGGAGCGCCCGGGGCTCCCAGCCCGGGTTCTGCCTGGGGGGACCCCGCGTGCAGCTGTCAAACCCCACCGGCCCCCGCTGCAGACCTTGCCGCTCCCTGAGTCTCCCCGCGCCCGGCGCGTCCCGGGGAACAGGGCTGCAGCCAGCCCGGGGAGACAGCTCGCCCCCCGCCGCCTCCCTCCCTCTCTCCGCCCTGGTGCAAAACCTGCAGCGGCTTCTCCCCGCTGCAAACCAAAGAGCCGCCCGCGGGGTACCGACCTTTCTCCGCGGCTCCGCCCGGCTGCTCGGCGCAGCCCGCCAGGGCCAGGGCTCCGGCGAGGAGCAGGAGGCGCTGCAGGGGGGCTGACATGCTGGGCACGGCCCGGGGGTCACTTCTCCTGCGGGCGGCGGCGGGCTGGGTGAAGGGGCATGTCCCCGCCTCGCCTCGGCGCCCCGGGGCCAGCCCGCTCGGGGGGCCGCCTTCACGCCTCCGTTCCCCGGCTGGGGCCAGTCCTCGCCCCGGGGCCCCTGGCTGGCACTTGCCGGCTCTGCGTGTGCCCCGGGCTGCCAGCGTGGGCGCCCCGCGCGGTCCCCGCCCGCCTCCGGCTGAGAAGGAACAACCCCTCCCCGGGTCCCCCCCAAACTCCCCGCGCCCCCAACGCCCCGCGGCTCCGGGGGCAATGAGCGTGTCCCGGCCGCTGCTCCCCGCGCACACGGGGCAGGACAAGCGCCGGGAGTGACTCAGACCTTCCCCGCCGAGTCCCCAGCCCGCCCCCCGCCGCCGCGGCTCCTTCCCCGGCCCGGCCTCTCGGGCTGGTGCGAGGGAGCCTCCTGGTGGCTTTGCGAAGCACCCGCCGGCGCTCCCCGGGTCTCCCTCGCGGAGTCCTTTGCCGGGGCCCGGGGCCTTTCCTTCGGCAGCTGGGCGCTACTACAGGGGGCCCCGTCAGGGCTGCCCAGAGGATTCAGGGGGGCCTGGAGCAAAGCAATTTCGGGGGCCCTGCCATAAAAAAGTTGCAATATTATAGAATACTATATTCTCTTGGGGGCGCCTGGGGCAAATTGCCCCACTTGCCCCCCCTCTGGGCGGCCCTGGGCCCCGTCCCACTCGGAGTGTGTGTGTGTGTGGGGGGGGAGTTGTACTGAGTTTTCAGTGTGGTGCCTCCATGGTCCCATTCCAGGGAGGACAGATTGGATTCCCTCCTGCTGCAGGAGTGAACAGGAAGGACCCTGCGCCCCGAGATGTAAGTGTAACCCCCCCGGCAGTCACTGGTTTATAGACGGGTAGGGTGGCCAGGCCAGCCTCAGCTCCCTGGATCTTACATCCTCACGGGAAATCATTTTAAAAAAACCGAGTAAAGACTGAGATACAAAGTAAAGACTTTGTCAAGACTGTCCCTTTAATCCCTGTGGTACACAGCAGACCTTGCTTGAGAGGGGACAGGTGGTTAGACACATTGGCCCAGATTCTGAGCTGCCCCTGGGCTATGCTTTGCCCAGGGCAGGAGGGGGGGAGGGCATCTTTGAGGGGCTATCCAGAGTCTGGGAGTAGCTGCAGACTAGATGCCCCATTGTCATTTCGAGAAGCCCAAAGTCTGCTCCAACTTGTGCCCATCTGCCCACTGCCCAGTACAGTGTGTTCGTCTTATTCTAACATTCTCCAAGAAGTCTGGCTCTTCTGGCTCAAGGTCGCCAGAAATGAGATCTTAGAAATCAAGACAGGATTAATTTAAATAATGCTAATCAGCTTCTCTTCCTCCACCAGTGTGGGGGAAAGGGGGCGCAATGTCTGTCAGATGGTCTGAAAGTATCGGATCGTATTTCTGGGAGTGGGATGAAACCGTCATCCTGTCCCAAGGCTGGGATTCACATCAATATCAGACTGGCACCCAGGAGGTGTGAGTTTAACTCCCTGCTGTGCAGCACATTCTCTAGGTGATGACCCAGGGCAAATTACCCTTACTGTTTTTTTTGTCAATCTAGGGGGTAAACTCTTCGGGGCAGAGACTACATCTTACCGTGCATATGTACAGCGCCTTGCACAACAGGACCCTGGTCTCAGTGGTGGCCTGCTGTATGCTCTCCTGTATTATTATTACTATGCTGAAAGTGTGACTGCTTAGATCGCAAACATCTTTGAGAGTGGGTGTGGACGCACCCTTCAGTTAACGTAACTGGATAAATTAATCCCAAGGCCTCCCTCCCCCAAGACAAGAAGGGGTTGTGAGTGCACACAGGAGTTTTTGGAATGAGCGGGCAGAGGGCTTTTGCTAGGTATTGTTTTGGGTAAGGAGTGTGTGTGTGTGTCTGAGGGAAGGGAGAACACACACACACGCAGAGCAGATCGGGAGACAGACCGATGGGCAGAAGGGGCAGCTGTAAGCATGGTGTCTGACTGTGGAAGAAACCTGGGGAGAAGTTTGGGGATCGGGGTGAAGCCTGAAAAGAATGCTCTTGGGGCTGTCCGCAAAATAAGCTGTTTCCTGCTATTTGATCCCTTCTGCGTTCAGAGACACACGACTTTGTACAATCTTAGTAAATAAATAAAGCCGCATCTGAGAAATACCTGACAGCCACTGATTTCTGCCTCCAGGCCCCCCAACTCTGACTAGCCACGCGGGTCAAAAATGCGCCGTGTTATTATGGACGATAAACCCCAGGAAGCCATTCCAGCAGGGGCAGTCCCAATATTTGGGGCTTTGTTTTATTCCTGGCCAATGGGAGCTGCAGAGTCAGCGCTCAGGGCAGGGGCAGCATGCGCAGCCCCCTAACCCTCCCTAGGACCCGCAGAGATGTGCCGGCCGCTTCCAGGAGGGCACGGAGCCAGGGCAGGCAGGGAGCCTGCCTTAGCCCCTCTGCGCTGCTGGACTTTTAGCAGTCTAAAATCTCCCTTTTGGCTTGAGGAGCCTCCAGGAGATCGAGCCCGATTCCGGGAGACTCCCGGCAAAGCCAGGAGAGCTGGCAACTCTAGGGAACAGAAAGTGAACCAGTTATACAATAAGCAGAGGTCTCAGCTCACTGTCTCGTCATTGTTAGGATCAGGCTCTTTACTCTCTCTGCAAACAATAAAGAGGAATAAAATGATGGTTAAAAACCTCACCGAATTTAAAATAACGCGCTAAAGCCCAATAAACATTCCCGCTATGGGGGCAGATCCTGCACGGTGCTGAATGCCCTTTGCAAGGAGCAGAGCCACCTCAATGCCCAGGGATGCTCCACGCCCTGCAGCTGCCGGCTCATTCGCTGCCTACGCTGAAATTCTCAGTGCTTTGGCCAAAGACGAATTGGAAGTCTTGTAATTTTTGCAAACACTGCCCTTCGCTGTAATACTGACCCTAAACGGGAAGAGCATTGTCACTTAGCATTTTATTCTGCATAAAAAATATCCTGTCGACTGTATCTAGATGAAAGGTTAGAAACATCTGAGAACTAGTGGGCAGGCAACTGAGCCATCTCTAAATTTCACAGGGACTTATGCTGGTGAAGCGAACGACAGGACTCTCTCCTGCTCCCCCCACCCCTCGCTCTGTGGCATGTGCACTCGGACCTGCCCCCACCCCAAATCCCCTTGCCTGTGCCGGGGGCTCTACAGAGCAGAGGTGAGCAGAGAGGACACACATGAAAGAATTCAATGTACGTGAGCCAGATTTGCTTTCAGCCAGCAGAGTAAATCTGGAGTGACTCCTTTGAAATCAGTAGTGTAACCCAGTGGCTCTCAGACTACTTCACCCCTTTCAGGAGTCCGATTTGTCTTGTGTACCCCTAAGTTTCACCTCACTTAAAAACTACTTGCTTACAAAATCAGAGATAAAAGTACCAAAGTGTCACAGAACACTATTACTGAAAAATTGTTGACTTTCTCATTTTTACCATATAGCTATAAAATAAACCAGTTGGAATAGAAATATAGGGCAGTATAAACAAGCCATTATCTGGATGAAAGTTTAGTTTGTACTGACTTGGCTAGTGCTTTTTATGTAACCTGTTGTAAAACGAGGCAACTCTCTAGCTGAGTTGATGTACCCCCCGGAAGACCTCTGTGTACCCCCAGGGGTATGTGTATCCCTGGTTGAGAACCACTGGCTCTGTGTGTTTGCACTAAAACTGGTTACATGCAGGAGGGGTGGGAATGACCAAGCCAAGGCAGCAGATGCATGGTTGGTTATTTGACAATGAGGCAATACACTAAAATATTTTTTAAAGAAGAAATTGAGTGAATCCCTGCTGGACTGGAGCAGGGGCAGGGGCAAAGTCAGTGGTCAGGTGAAGCAGCAGGACTTTGGGTTTGACTGACAGATCCCATCTGTTAGGAATTAACTTATTGAATCAGACATTCTGGCCCTCTGCACCTGGGTGAATTTCCCCCTAATAGCTGATGTTCCAGCAAATGGGAATCGCTGCATAAACACAATGAATGACATTTTTGAGTGCACTTAACTTTGGCTCAATTCTGGCTTCAGTGAGGGTAGAATTAGATCTGTGCTGGGCAATTCTGAATATACAGCCACTGTTTCATGTTTACTTATAGAAAAAGATTTATGATCATTTTGAAACACATTCAAAATGTTTGCCACACTTTGGCCAAATTTTGTTCTCAGCTACCCCAGGCTAAATGCAGCCACACGCTGCTCACTTTAAAGGACCTATTTTCAGTTAGACTGGGGTTGGGTATGTATCTGAGAGCAGAATTAGGCCCCTTTTGCCTTTCTGATTTTCAGGAATATTATTTTGAAAATAATAGTGATCACATTTTAAGGTACATTTTACAGTGAGCATGACACCTAGTGGGGGAACCAAACAATCACAGTCTGTGTAAGCCTGATCAACAGATGCTTAGGTATAAGGTAAAATACAATCTCTCTCTCTCTCTCTCTCTCTCTCTCTCTCTATCTATCTATCTATCTATCTATCTATCAACTTAAGTAATGCTGCTTTAGTGTCACTGATATTTTACAAACCAACCGTGCTAAAAATGTGGAGCTAATTATACCCTTAGAAATTCAAACTATGTATTTGGCTATCTCTTAAAAAAATATGGCATTTCTGAAACCCGGGTCACATATTTCTAAACTGTATTAGAGGTCCAGTAGCTTTCTCGTAAACTTCTCTTTGTGCTACTCTTTTTTTCTTTGTGCCTGTTTGGGTCTTTTATTTGACTGATGACTGAAATGTGTGCAAAGGTCCAGAGGAAAAAAAGGAACCACAGGAGAGATTTTACAACAAGCCTGATAAATGTTTAGCCATAAACAGTTGGATAATTAGACATCTGTTTAAATAAATGTGCCTGAATTCACTAATGTGCCAATTTACAGTCATTTAAACCTTATAATATGAACCACTCGTGTCCAAAAAGCTAACCGAGTGATGGGCACCCTAGAAGTATCCAGATAGACATTGGGACGCTTAAGCTATGTCACATGTGAGAGCTCTTTCAGTGCTTGTGTAATACTTTAAAGAATAGCGGGCTTGTGTTTTGGTAAAGAGCCCAATCTGAGGCTGCTCCACACATGGTTACAGGTTCAGTCTAGATCGGTTTTTATCAGGTAGGGTTTCTACCTTTTACACACTATGAGTGAATCAGGCAATGGGAGCTGGATCAGTGGAAGTTGAGGGTGCTTTGCCCTTCACAGGTAGTACTTAGCATTGGGAAGGATTGAACTCTATGGCCCAGATTTTCAAGAGCTCAGATCCCATTTAGGTATCTAAATAAGGACCAACTTTCCCAGAATAATCCGCCCTCCCCCCCACATTGTGGCCAGTTGTTCAAAAGAGTTCAACACACCTAGTATGCTGAACTCTTTTTAAAAATCTGGCTACAATTGTGTGTGCTGAGTTCTTTTGAAAATTTGCCATAAATCGCTACTACTGAAATGCGCTGTTTCTGAACTAGAGGAAGACAGTTACCCTTTTCCAGAGAGACTCCACAGTTGTTTTTTGGGGTGTGCAAGTGCAGAATAACTTCTTCAGTGAACTGCAGAAGGATTATCACTTCAAAAGTTTTTTTTCTCTTACTTAATTGGCCTCTCAGAGTTGGTAAGACAACTCCCACCTGTTTATGCTCTCTGTATGTGTGTATATATATCTCCTCAATATTTATTCCACTCTATATGCATCCGAAGAAGTGGGCTGTAGTCCACGAAAGCTTATGCTCTAATAAATTTGTTAGTCTCTAAGGTGCCACAAGTACTCCTGTTCTTTTTGCGGATACAGACTAACATGGCTGCTACTCTGAAACCTGCAGAAGGAATCTAAGTTAGGCAGAATATATTTACTTCTGTTGAAATTTGCTGGGTACACACCCCTACTTTGCAGAAAGTGAGATGGGCGATTTAATGGCCAGGCACTTGCTTTTATCGTTCATCCATAATGCAGCATCTCCAGCAGGACAGGCCCTTCTGTGTCCTCCAACAACATCAGGTTGGGATATTGGGTCAGAGCCGACACAGTAGGAAGCATGCCAACCAATGAATCACCAACACCACTGTCTGTAGCACCTGGGTTCTAGTCAGATGTCACTCACCCCAGTATTGAGCAGGCCTAGCCTTGCATAGGCTGGGAAAACTGCTCACAGTGGAGTGGTTGAAGGTTAATTAAAATCGCCTTTAACAGATATGCTTTGTCATAGATTTGACAAAATTTTTTATGAACTATTGTTTATTTTTTACCAGGAAATCTCCCTCCTCACCTCATTCACAATACAGAAAATGCATATTTACAATTACTTCTGGGGGAATTCTGCACCACTGCACACACACACACAGAATCCATGTCCCCCACAGATTTTTTTCTCTCTGCAGAATATAGATTCTGCTGGAGAGGCGGTGCAGTTACACCTTTTGCCCCCCAGCAGCTGCTGTGACACCAGAAGAGACGGGAGCCAGCTGGTGGAGAGGCTGTATTCTTCACAGATGGGTCAGGTGAGGAGGCACCCGATGGACAGCACGGGGCACACTTGGATGCTGGGGAGTCAGACTGGGGTTCAGAAAGGCTAGTGGGGGGACAGGGTGGGGTGTGGGCTCAGGAGCTAGTAGGATGACAACATTGATCCAGGGGATGAATGGGTTGGGGCTGCAGGGCCACTTGGGGATGGGGAGGAGGGCTGCAGGGCCACGTGGAGACAGGGTGTAGAGGGGTACAGGGACACGTGGGGACAGGGTAGGGGGCTGCAGGGACACATGGGGACGGGGCAGCTGTGCCTAACTGAATGGGAGAGGCTATTGGTCAGCCAGTGTCAGCATGGTGGAGGCTTCCCAACTCCCTAATAATCCCCCCCAAAAAACCTGTTCCATACTTCTCCCACCGACACCCAACAACCCTCCAAGTTCACTCCCAGGCTCCTTCCCTCTCCCTCAGCTCCTCTGTTACCCCCATCTCCCCCAAGCCTTTGCACTGCTTCTGAGGGGCGCAGGAAATATGTTTCTGTATCATAGTTTAAATGAATTATTACTCAAAGTTCTGTATTAATATGCCTAGTAATTAATCTTTTTGGTTGTCTATATTGCTACAGAGATACTTGTATTTTGAAATAAATTACCGAAATAATTGAAACTGGCTTGATTATATTATGTTATTTTGACAAAATACACAGAATTTTGCAGAATTTTAAAACACTGTGCACTGAATTTTGAAATTTTTTGGTGCAGAATTTCTCCCAGGAGTATACAATGCTCTCTCTCGCTAACTATCTAGCCACCTATGGTATTTATGACCAGTCACCATAGTATTTAATCTATGATAAGGAACATTAGTAGCAATTGTAAACTTTTGTCTCACCATGCAAATTACATTAATATTTAAAGATCTCCTTTGGATTTTCTCTTACACAGACGCATGATATGATCTCAAGAGGCAGCAATCAGGGAAATCTAGTGCAACTGCAAGCAGGCATCCCTATTATGCTGCCATCCAGTTGCTTTACAAAGCAAACTTTAACAAGCACCGAGGGTTAAATATGTGCTGTTTGTTATAATTTTGCATGAGGAAACAAATGGATCTCATGCTGGCTTCAAAAGCGTTGGTTAGCCTGACACTGACGACATGGTCAGAGGTGGGGAGAGATCTCGGATCTTTTTGAAGCTTGTGGTAAAGTCTTAATCTCAAAGAACTAGGTATGAACAACGCTGATACAGAACAATCATATAGAAACCACCCTTTCCACTCAGAATCTTCTGATTGCAGGATAGCTAGATTAAATTCTTACCTGAGATGTATTGGAGTTTTATCTTAGTTTTTAATAATACATATTTGAAATCAGTATCAAACTGAAGACACAAAATAAATAGAAACCACGCTTGGAGGAGGAGGTGGGTTGGCACAGGGATGGTTCTTGGTGGGGAACAGGACCTGTTACACACTACCCTTTGCTTAGAGCAGTGTCACGGAGTATGGGGGACTCAGGGCCCTGCACCCCCAGCTTCCTGCGATTCACCATGACTCTCAGCCAGCCAGTAAAGCAGAAGGTTTATTTAGACGACAGGAATACAGTCCAAGACAGGTCTTGCAGGCACAGACAACAGGACCCCCCTCAGTTGGGTCCATCTTGGGGTCTCAGGACACCCCAGCCCCTGGGGAATGCAGAGCCCCATCTGCCTCCCAGCCATATCACCAGCCAGCTCCTCAAAAACCTCTGTTCAGCGACCCCTCCCACAGCCTTTGTTCAGTTTCCCGGGCCAATGTGTCACCTGGCCTCTAACCCCTTCCTGGGTTCTCACGTTACATGCTCAGGTATTCTCCGTCGGTCAGTCTCCCATCTGCCAATGCAGACTATCCTAGCCACACTCCCCTGTCAGCATTCACAGACCACAGTAAGAACAGTCCCAGTTCGTCACAAGCAGCTTGAAGCCTGGCAGGCTGCCTGTGCATTATGCAGAGGCTGCTCCAGCAATATTACCACCCTGTCCATTCTTTAGGATGGGGGAGGAAGGAGCCATGTGATTCACACCCACAGTTGGGCCCTCAAAGCCTTGGCCCCTCTCCCTTTTGCATGGCAATGTCCCAGAGCCCTATCCAACCCATCTTGCCCCCTGGGTGTTTCATGAGGTTGGCCAAGAATGGGCTTAAGGCAGAGGAGTGAGAGGGCTGGCCCCCTGTTCGCCAGTCAGTGCCAAGTACTGTGCCCTCTGAGTGCCTGTCTCTCCAATAACCCATCCATTCTCATGGAAAGGGGTTCCCCAAGGCAAAGCCAGAGGCCTGGGGAACACTAGAATCTGGACAGGCTCATTCTGTGAAGGGAAAAGTCCCCTCCACCGCAGACCTTTCATATCCCCAGCCAGACCTTTCCTGCAAGTGGCTGGGCTGGGGCCCATTTGAGTGATGGGTTACCAGTGGGATTGTCTTTCTTTACACACTTTTCTTATTTTAAATTCTCTCTCTGTGTGTTTGTGAGTGTGTTCCTTTGTGTGTAACCATGTGTTCAGCGGTGTGTGTGTGTGTGTGTGTGTGCCATGTGTTGGGGGGGAGTGTGTCTGGGTGTGTGTATGTGAGTGTGTCCAGTTGTGGGGGTGAAATTGCCTTTACTATATTCACTGCCTTGCCTTTATTATGCCACCTTTATTATATTCAGCAGTAACACAACACACCTACAGGCCTGTATCCTGTAAGTCATTGGCTTCAGCAGTTAGCATGAGGCTTGAGGCCTTTGAACTTTGGCACAGATAAACAACCCAAGGGTCACCCCTAAGTTCTGGAGAACTGGAAGTCAAGTGTAAGTGTCCATAATGACATCAGCCAACCACAGAAACATGAGCTAACAGCAGCTTTTGGAAAGTTTTGGAAAGAACATCCAACCCTAAGAGTGTCGTGGCAATGAACTGACCTATATGATAATGAGTTGAAATCATTAATATACTAACCTAAAAAAGTAGGACACCTCAACATTAGCAGATTGAGGAAATACAAATAGGGAAGAGGGGGGAATCCCTATTGAATATGCATTAGACATAGTGGCGTCAGTGTAACACATTATACAAGTTGCATCCCAGCCTAGGGGCGGTAGGACAGAGATGTAGTCCTTGGGAGGGGCCAGAATGCTGGCCACTGATGAAGATGAGGAAGGTGACGGCGATGAGGAAGATAATGGCTAGCATTGCAGGTTGTTCTGGAAGGGATGGTGTGAGCATGGATGTTCAGATGTACTTTCTGTATTATCTCTATCCACCTTGCGGAGACAGAGTAAGTGTGACTGTGCTACAAGGAACTAGTGAAGAGTTCCCATAGTGTGAGTGTGCCCACCTGTGCCCATCGGGTTCCCAGCTACACAGTCATTTCAATAATACTGGGCCTGCTCTTGGGACAAGACCCTGTCAGCCCTCCAAGGGATGACTGCAATGCTTAAGTAATCAATATATTTAATACATAATCCATAGATCAGGCATCAGACCTTGTGTTGGGGGGAGTGTGTGTGTGTGTAGGTGGGTGAATCCCTCTGTGTGTGAGGGTGTGACAGTGTGTTGGGGCAGTGTGTGTGTCCCTCTGTGTGGGGGAGGTTGGGGCAGTGTGTGTATCTCTGTGTGTGGGTGAGAGTGTGACAGTGTGTTGGGGCAGTGTGTGTGTCCCTCTGTATGTGTGAGGTTGGGGCAGTGTGTGTGTCCCTCTGTGTGTGTGAGGTTGGGGCAGTGTGTATGTCCCTCTGTGTGTGTGGGTGTGACAGTGTGTTGGGGCAGTGTGTGTGTCCCTCTGTGTGGGGGAGGTTGGGGCAGTGTGTGTATCTCTGTGTGTGTGTGAGGGTGTGACAGTGTGTTGGGGCAGTGTGTGTGTCCCTCTGTATGTGTGGGTGTGACAGTGTGTTGGGGTAGCGTGTGTGTTGGGGGGAGTGTCTGACCCTTGTCCCTGTGACCCAGCAGTACACGGACAGCACCCGGGCTTCATTGGCGGTAATACGAGGCTCAGGCCCTTTTGGAAACTACCGGGTGGGTTTGTTTTCCTCCAGGCGGCGGGAAGTGGCCTCTGGCCGGGGCGCGGAGTGACCCAGGGTTGCGCTGGGAAGGGGAGAAGCAGACCCCTAGGAACGGGTTTTTAATCCCTTGCTGATGGTCTCCAGCGGGTGCCCCCAGGCCAGCCAGCGAGCAGCGGGAACCGCCTCACACGCTCCAACCCCGCAAGGCGCAGCGCCCTGACCAGATCCCGTAGGAAACAGCCCTGCCCCGGGACGCGGCGGGTCTCCTCCATGGCCCGTGCAGGGCAGCGCCCCACACCCTAGTCCCTGCTCCAGCCCGGCGCTGGCAGACACACTCACCTCCCTTCCCCTTGGAGGAGCCGAGCCATCAGCCAAGCGCAGCAGCGGTGCTGGGCTCCCCGGAGCCGGGCGGCGAGCCGCCTCCCTGGAGAGCCGCCCGCAGGGGCCAGTCTCAGCACCGCGGACAGCTCCGTGAGACCCAGGGCTGGCGGCCCCTCCGGCCGCAGGCGGCAAAGGCGGCGAGGGACGGGCCAGCCCGCCCTCCTTGCCCGCAGCCTGGCACCTGCGGCCAATCGCCGGGGCCAGGGGAGGCGCCTCCGTGGCTGCGCCCCCGATAAAAGCACCTCGCAGCCGGCCACCAGCCAGCCGTTTCCTCCGTCCTGGCCGCGGGCCCCTGCGCCCAGCCTTGCGCTCGGACCGGCCCCTCCCCGGCAGCGGCCGGACTCACCCCAGGCCCTGCCAGGGACCCGGGGCCGGGGGCGACGCCGGCTGTAGCCCGTCTAGGCTGCGCCGCCCGCGCTCCCTCCCAGAGCCCCGGCGGCCGGGGCCATGTTCCCCGCCCGCGGCGGGGCGGCCTGGCTGGACGGGGGCCCCGCCAACGCGTCCGGGGGGCGCCCGAACACCTCGGCCTCGGAGCGGCCGAGCTTCCGCACCCTGCAGGAGGTGGCGGTGCCGGCCCGCGCCGCCCTGGCGCTGCGGATCCTGATCGCCGCCGTCTACCTGGGCGTGTGCGCCCTGGGCGCGGTGGGCAACCTGCTGGTGTTGCTGCTGCTGCGGGGGCGGCCGCGGCGCCCCCGCTCCAGCCTCGACGCCTTCGTGCGCAACCTGGCGGCCACCGACCTGCAGTTCGCGCTGACCCTGCCCTTCTGGGCCGCCGACACGGCGCTGGACTTCAGCTGGCCCTTCGGGGGCCCGCTCTGCACCCTGGTGCTCTCCGCCACCGTGCTCAACATGTACGCCAGCGCCTTCTTCCTCACCGCCCTCAGCGTGGCCCGCTACCGCTCCGTGGCCTCGGCCCTGCGGCGCCCCAGCGGCCGCCTGCGCCCCGGCTCCGTGCGCTGCCTCTGCGCGCTCCTCTGGGCCGCCGCCTGCCTGGCCACCCTGCCCGCCGCCCTCTTCTCCGCCGTGCGCCGCGTGGCCGGCGAGCCGCTCTGCCTGCTGCACTTCCCCGAGGGCCGGGACTGGCTGGCCCTCTACCACCTGCAGAAGATCCTGCTGGCCTTCGTGCTGCCCCTGGCCACCCTGAGCCTCTGCTACCTGCTGCTGCTGCACCGTCTGGGCAGCGCCCGGCCCCGGGGCTCCCGGGTCACCCGCGCCGTCACCATCGCGGTGCTGGCCTTCTTCCTCTGCTGGCTGCCCAACCAGGCCCTCACCCTCTGGGGCGTGCTGGTGAAGCTGGGCGCCCTGCCCTGGGACAGAGCCTACTACCTGGTGCACGCCTACCTCTTCCCCGTCACCGTGTGCCTGGCGCACGCCAACAGCGGCCTCAACCCCCTGCTCTACTGCCTGCTGCGCCCCGAGTTCCGCCAGCGGCTCCGGGAGCTGTGCTGGGGCCGCGGGAGGATGGGAGCCAGGGCGCGGAGCCTTGGCACCGGGTGACCCTCTCTTCATTCCCCAGCACCCTCGGGGGAGCGGCTGCGGCAGCGCCCGGGAGGGCGCATTGGGCCCACCTTGGAAGCCAGGCTCCCAGGGCAGCTCCAGGCGACGCTGTGCTGACCTGACGACTCTTGGCCTGGACCCAGGCCCCGCGGCGCAGCCCCCGTGCGCTCCCGGGCCCGAGCCCGAGCCCTTCGGCTGCAGGCCAAAGGAGATCCCAAAGTTCCTGCAAACTCCGCCGGCTCGGTGCAATTCCCGCGGGCACCGGCGCGGAGTAAAGAAAGGAAGCGGGTGGAAAGCACCAGCTCTTAGGGATGTGGTTCGTTCGCTGCGGGCAGAAGGGGATTTAGAGTTACCGCTTGCACGGCCCTCGGGCAGGCACCGCCCACGGTACAATCCGAGCCAGGTGTGCAGCAGGCGGGTGCTGTCGGTCAGCCATAGGATTGGCGGCGCATTTCCAGGCAACTGCAATGTGCTTCTAGGAGCGCCAGCCGCCCAGGGGACTGCAAAGGCTCGGGAAGGACAAAGATCCCCTCGAAATGAACTCCCCCGCGCACCATTGCTAGCGAAGAGTGTGGAAAAGGTGCGCGTGGACTGGGCTTTGATAACGTGGGGTGACAGAATCATCCGCCACGCCTAAAACTGTATTTGTCTCCTCAGCTCCAAAGCCAGGCTGAACAGGTGTGAGCGTGGTGAGATCGCTCTTCCCTGGCCAAGAGATCTCCCCCTTCATCTGGAGCGGGGGCTGGATTTGCGTCAGCGCAGCATGGCACCTTTTCTCCGCTCTGGGTACAGTGCGGGCACAGTGGGTACAAAGGCTTCATTGGCATCCCAAATACAAATGTGTTGTCTTAAATGTGAGTCTTCACATGAATCATTGTAAAGTGCATATTTATTTGTAGGCCTTATTTTGTGGCAAGCTGAAGTCAGCAACGTGACAGCTCAACCTCAGAGCGAGCCCTTTACACTGTATTAGCCCTAGGATTTGTTTGTATTTTATTGGTATTACTGCCGTGCTTAGAGCTCTAGCCATGGATCAGGCACCGTATAAACACAGAACAAGGACAGTCTCTGCCCCAAAGAGCTTCCGGGCTTGGCAAACTGACATCAGCTCACCAGAATCTTTCATTTTGAGAAGGGTTTTACTTTAAAAGATGATTTATGAACATTCCCACTGGCCTAAGAAAATGGAGATAATGTTATCACAGAAGGGCAGCAAAGTATGAACTATGTTTAAAGTGGTTCTTTAGGCTTGATTTGTACAAAAACATGAGTGACCTGTAAATAGCCAGATCCTTGTGCCATTCTTACAAGCTGCTTCTTGTGCTATTTCATGAAGGCTCAACACTAAACTGCCAATAAAAAGCTGCTCTTTAAAATTAGCTGCTCCCCAAATTGTTTGTTTTAGATCAACTTGAATGTGTTTATTTTGTATTTGTGGAATCACAGGGCTGAATCCTGCCCTGGTCTGCACAGTGCATCCTGTTCAGAGCCTGGATTCATAGAATTCAGGGCCAGAAGGGACTACAAGGTCATCCAGTCTGACCTCCTGTATTTTGCAGGCCACCAACCCCACCCAGCACCCGCATGCTAAGCCCAACTACTGAAAGGAGACCAAAGTCTTACAAGCACTGGAGACCATTATCTGCCAAAGGCAGAGAACTATGAGGCCCTGAGTGGCTGAGGCCCCTGCAGTCACGGAAATAATTCAGTGAGATACACCCTGTTAATCCTGGCAAGTGACTCACACCCACACGCTGCAGAGGAAGGCAAAAAATCCCCAAGGTCATTGCCAGTCTGACCTGGAGGAAAATTGCTTCCTGACCCCACATATGGTGATCAGTTAGACCCTGAGCCTGTGAGCAAGAACCAGCCAGCCATGCACCTGAGAGAGAGAACGCTCTGTGCCAACTCAGAGCCCTGGCCCTCCTCATCCAATGTCCCATCTCCAGCTGTGGCCATCCCTGATGCTTCAGAGGAAGAAGATAAAAACCTCTGCCAGAATACATTGGGGGAGAAAAACATTGGGGCTGAAATTAGGGTGACCAGACGTCCCGATAAAATCAGAACCATCCCAATTTTTCGGTGTTTGTCCTACATCCCAACCGATTTCTGGTCGGGACACAATTTGTCCCGATATTTCGCTCCGCTGGCAGTTTTTTGGGGTTTTTTTTTTTTTTTTGCTCCGCTGGCAGCACTCGGCTTTCAACCCATAATAGATTATTGCCAAATTCTAGAAATCAGCCCCCTGGCTAAGTAAGCAGGCAAAGGAGCACCAATGCCATGGCACAATGCACACTGGGTTGGATTAGGTCCCCAAAGTGAAAGGTTAAGAGGAATGCTCAACTCCAGCATGCATGTGTGCTAGGGAAGGGGGTGGGGAGGAGGGAAACTCAGCATGTTTTCACAGGGTTTTGGACTTGTGAGTCCTCCATAAGCAGACCCCTTGCCAACCTCCCTAACCTGCCCTCTGGCTTGCTGGGTTCCAGTTCCTTAGCGAAGGCTTTTGTAGCAATGGGAGAGGAGCTCAGCCTGGAGACCAGCATTGCACAGTGCAGATAGAGAGAATCTAGACTGCTATCTTGGATTCACTGCTGGAACTGATTTTTTTTACTAGGTTCATTAGTGTTTGTATATTTTGACATCACTGGGCTCTCTGGGCAGCAGAAGCAGGTTAGCACTGTATAAGATATCAAGTATCAGGGGACAGCCATGTTAGTCTGTATCCACAGAAACAACAAGGAGTCCAGTGGCACCTTAAAGACGAACAGATTTATTTTGGCATAAGCTTTGCATGCATCTGAAGAAGTGAGTTTTTTTACCCACGAAAGCTTATGCCTAAATAAATCTGTTCGTCTTTAAGGTGCCACCGGACTCCTTGTTGTTACGGTATAAGATGGTCCCTCAAAATGGGCTGAATAGCTGACTAAGGGCAAGGGGAAGAGGAAGTTTTCCCAGTGAGATGTTATCTGGCAAAACTGTATGGTATGTACCCAGTCTGCAACCTGCACACTGCTACCACTCTTCTGGCCCACACAGCCAGCAACACCTGAAGAGTTCATCTCTTAAGGTATTTACATTTTGGCTTCATTTTTTTTTATGTTTATTGGAAATATTTAAAATATGAAGCACATCAACATACACCTGTGTAGAAGAGGCTTAACATTAGAGAGCATTGGCACAAATTAAAGTCACCCCAGGATTGCAAATCTGGCAACCTTTAAAAAAGAGTGTTTAGGACAGGGCTGGGCACATACACTCTATACTCACTAACCCATTGGTAAAAAGCAACAGAGGGTCCTGTGGCACCTTTAAGACTAACAGAAGTATTGGGAGCATAAGCTTTCGTGGGTAAGAACCTCACTTCTTCAGATGCAAGTCATGGGTGTGGACTTCACAGTCACAGAATGTTGTGCCTGTGCTTGTGACTAGTCAAACCCGTCCCCTGGCCCCTACATCTTATTGTCTAACAGTACTGATCTCACACTGGTGCTGGTTAATACATGAAAAATCTGATCCTAGCTCACTCCATGTTAGAAATCCAAATACTCCTTTTAATCCAATGAATGTAAAAATAATAACAAAAGCAGAAGTCCAGATGTATTTTGGGAGTAAAGGGATACACAGGGTGAACACAAAGTTTGGACCTAATTTGCAATTTCTCATGATTGATTATGAACGAAAGTCTTCGGTTTCTGAGGTACCAGAGGGATTTTTGTGTCTGAAACTGGGAACTCTTCAGCACCTGAAGCCTAGCACTGCTCTGACAGTGCGCTAGGTCAGTGCAGACAGACGAGCATCTGACTCACTCGGAGATGGATCAATTGAAGCTTAGTTTCGTGCATCCTGCTATTCGGAAGGAGTGTTTGCAGCGTGGACTGTTTTTAAGAGGAAACCCTCGTCTGTTGTGCTGTGTGAAGCAGGCTGGCGATTATGCCGTCAAGACTGTGTAACAAACCAGCGGTATTTTGGCCCCGGTGCCCGGGCATTTTCAATGAGTGACTGTTCCTAGGAGAGCTGAGGACGGGCAGCTCCGGAGCAGCGCCACGTGTTGGCAGAGCCTCTGACAGCACCGACATAGGGTGACCAGACAGAAAGTGTGAAAAATCGGGACAGGGGGTGGGGGGTAATAGGAGCCTATATAAGAAAAATGCCCAAATATCGGGACTGTCCCTATAAAATCAGGACATCTGGTTGCTCTAGTGCTGAGAGATGAGCGGGGCCGTTCTCCGGAACCCACCCCGTGGGAATGGCGCTCTCCGGGCCAGGCAGCGCCCTGCAGCAGCCCTTGGCCCCCGCCCGGGGAGAGCTGCCGGCCTGGCCCAGCCAGTCACTGCGCCGCACGGAGGCTTGCAGCCAGCCACGGGAGGGCACTGGCATTGCAGCCATTGCAGCGGGAGACGCAGGGCAGCAAAAGGCAACACGTTCCTGGTGTAGAAATGTGCGGACCTGGCGTTATGTAACAGCCTAAAGCGCCTGCCCTGCCTTCCCCAAATCCGCCTGGGGCAGTAGCGCAGGACACGGCCCACGGGGCGCAGCTCAGACCGAGACAGTGTGAATGGGAGAAAAGAGCAAACAGGCTCTATAGCGCCCGGCTAGCTCAGTCGGTAGAGCATGGGACTCTTAATCCCAGGGTCGTGGGTTCGAGCCCCACGTTGGGCGCGAGCTTTTCTTTTCCTCTCACCCGCGACCCGATTAACTACAACCCGCGCGGGTTCAAGGCCTGGGCTCGGCCCGGCTCCGGCTCCGGCTCGCGGTGCTCGCGCGGAACACGGACCGTGCAAGGCAGGCGCTGTTGTGAACACTGGTGCAGCCGGGCGAAGCCCCCCCCGCGCACCGGGCGCACGAGCAGCGGGCGGGGGCCCAGCCGGGCGCTGCAAGCCAGGAGCCGGAGCCGGGCCAGCCCCATGCGCACCTCCCTGGAGCAGGGCAGGCCAGACAGCCCCGGCCGGGGGCGACGGGCTCTCCCGCCCGGGGAGGCGCTGGCTGTGCAAGGCCAGCGATGCCCGCCCGTGGCGCGGGGCTCAGCCCGCCCAGGACTACAAATCCCAGCATGCCGAGCGCGGCGGCGCGCATGCGCGGGGCTGGCCGTTATAATGCGGCGGAGCGGGCGAGGCCCCGCTGGGAGGGGCGGGGTGGGAGGAGGGAGAGTCACTTATAAATGGCGCCCAAGCAGGACCCCAAGCCCAAATTCCAGGAGGGTGAGTGCAGGGCGGGGTGCAGGCCCAGGGCGGGGGGGAGAGACCCGGAGAGCTGTGTGCAGCGGGAGGTGGGGGGCGGGTAGCGGTGATGAGGGGCTGGGAAGGCCCCAGGGGCTGGCGGGTGCAGGGGGAGGCTGCCTGGCTGGGCTGGGGGGTGCAGTGGGGGAGGCTGGCTGGTCTGTGGGTGTAGGGGGAGGATGGATGAGCTAGTGGGTGTGGGGAGAGGCTGGGTGGGTTGGGGGGTGCAGTGGGGGAGGGGGGGCTGGCTGGGCTGGGGGTGATGGGTGGGGCTGGCTGGGCTAGGGGGTGCAGTGGGGAGGGGGAGGCTGGCTGGGTTGGGGGGTGCAGTGGGGGAGGGGAGGCTGGCTGGGCTGGGGGTGATGGGTGGGGCTGGCTGGGCTAGGGGGTGCAGTGGGGAGGGGGAAGCTGGTGGGGTTGTGGGTGTAGGGGGAGGCTGGCTGGGTTGGGGGAGGCTGGATGAGCTTGTGGGGGGAGGCTGGCTGGGTTGGGGGGTGCAGTGGGGAAGGCTGGCAGGTGTGGGGGGAGGCTGGCTGGGCTGGGGGTGCAGGGGTGTGTGGCTGGTGGGGATCCTGCAGCCAATCCATGCTGTAGTATTGTACAGAGCTCTGGGTGTCTGAACTGGGGAAGGCCCTTTTTAATCTCCTGGCTGCTGTTTATTTCTCCAACGTGCGGGGAGGGGGGACCTAAAAGGAAATGATGGTTCTCTTTAAAAAACAAACCAAACCCATCAACCAACTGCTGCAGTTGTTGTAGGGGAGGCCACTCTCTCTCTCTGCTTTGTGCCGCTTGTATGCACTTTGTATCTGAGACTACTGATTTGTGGACTGTGGGGCTGAAATACAGCCTCCAAGGCCAGTTATGACCCAAGGAGATGACACATCCCGGCAGGTGATAATGACTCTGAGTGGCCTTGCAGCATGGATCAAGGTGGATGGTTTCCTGCTGGAAGCAGTCTCCTCCCGAAGGGTAGTTGCAGTATGTGTACTCCATTTTACAGAGAGCTTGCCACTCCTTAGCAATCCTTCAATGAGGCCTTTAGCTATGCAGGATTTGGGCTCCATCACATAATGGTACCTGAGGGCACAGAGGACCTTGAGGATGTTAAAGCTCCCTGGAGCAGAGAAAGGGTTAGGAAATGACTGTTTGGTTTTTTTCATACTTCTCAACGCTCTCAGCTCACGTGTGAGACTCTGGAGTTTTTCCTTTACTCAAAATATGCTTGATTTTTGTTTTTCTCATAGGTGTGTATCAAAGCACTCCCATGGACATCGGTGGGCATTTAAGCCATTGAAAGATTTTTTTTTTAGTAGGACTGTCAAGATTTTCCCTTCTTGAGGTTGAGAAGTATGTTTACTTTGTTACTTAAAATATCTTTATAAAATAGCCCAATTAGGGATCTTGAATCTTGCCTTATGACGTAGTCTTTATAAGTATGGCTTAAGGCTATTGTAAAATACCGTATGCTGATTACTGTAACACTGCTATAGCTATGGTGGTTTCTGTTCATAACAGAGCCCCTGTTTTTTGAGGCATTTAATGTTTTAGGGCATGTCTACACTACAAAATTAAATTGACATAACTTACATCGGCGTGCAGTTGCTGCAGTAATTACATCGCTTGTGCATATCTACACTTTGCTCTTTCTGTCAGTGGTGCGCGTCCTCACCAGGAGCGCTTGTACTGATTGTACTGTCAGTGTGGGGGATTGTGTGATGGCTTCTGAAAGCCAGTAACAGTCGATATAAACAACACAGTGTCTATACAGACACTGCATTGACTTAACTACATCAACATTGGCTCTGTGCCTCTCATGGAGGTGGAGTTAAGTAGGCGTAGCAGGGCAGTTATGTTGTTGGGAGCGAAATTTTAGTGTAGACGCTTATATAGTTAGGTCAACTTAAGTCCGCTTATCTCTGTAGCGTAGACCAGGCCTTAATTCTCATCAGGCTGAAACATGACATACACATTTCCATGAAAGATTCAACTTACTCCATAAAATCTGGTTTCAAAATAGGTGGTGGCTTTAGAATAGACAAATGACAACTGTTGGGGTATATTAAGCTTTGTTGGCTTCAGAGATAAATTTTGCACAGCACTGAAGTCTATCCTTAGAACTATTGCAAAAGAAACATAACCTGGCCAGTTAAGAACAGTAACTTTGGAAAAACCATAATTATACAGGCTCTGTAGTCATTTCTGTAAAACAGGGTGGCCAAGCTTACTGGTCCTCCGAGCCGCATACAACAATCTTCAGAAGTTTGAGAGCCGGGGCATGCCTGCTGGGAGCCAGGGTTTGGGGTTTCAGCCCCACTCCTACTGAAGCCCCAAGCCCTGCCAGGTGCGCCCTGCAGGGCTGAAGCCCCAAGACCCCGCCTTACCACTGGACAGAAGCCCCTACCCCACTGCAAGACAGCCCTGGGCAGCGAGGCTTAGGTTACAGGACTCCTGCCCAGGGCTGAAATCCTTGGGGTTTGGCTTTGGCCCCCCCGTGGGGCTTGGGTGGGCTCAGGCTTTGGTCCCCCCTCCTGGGGTCGTGTAGTAGTTTTGGTTGTCAGAAGGGGGTCACAGTGCAATGAAGTTTGAGAACCCCTGCTCTAGTTTATCTGTAGACGGAATCCTGGTGGGGATGGCGAGAGGGGAGTTCTCTTTAGCTTTTTATAATGGATTCACTAGGATTTAAGAAAATGAAATATTTTATTGATATTTAAATGTGTAATCTGAAAGACTGGTAGGTTTTTTTAAATGCACAGATTAAGATGTATTTGTATAGGAAAGAGAAGTATTGTAAGTCCTGATGTTGTGAATTTCTGGTGTAGTGTATAATATGCCACATTTTTATTTTAGCTTTAGAAAAGCTGACACCAAGTGATCTTTAAGAATTTCCCCTGGTTTTAGCAGTATTTATTTATCACTTTTTAAAAAGCAGATTTATCTTGCAAAGTTGTCTTTTGCATTGTATCTTGTCCATCCTGGATCCTGATCCAGCAAGTGGCATTTTATTGAAACCTCGTTGAAGTCAATGGAAAGACTTCACTTAGAGTTGGATCAGGTTGTTAATGTATATGTTAGAATCCCATGGACTACATGAGACCTTCCACATGTGAAATTAATGCAGCATTAAACATTTAATAAACCTGTTAATCCTGCAAGGTGTGTGGAGTTTTTTGTTTTGGCTTATCTGGAGCCCAATGGAAGCCAAGATTGTGCCTTGTGGGCAGAAGAACTTGCAGGCTCTGGACAGCAGCATGGACTGACCAGCTCTAGCTTGGAAACTAGGAGCAGCATTACTAAGCAACAAAACCACTTGGCATAGTTTGGCATCCAAGAATGTTGACCAAGCATGCCTGGCTCTCTCTTGAGAGCCATTTTGGCCAAAAAAAAGGCTCCATTCAAAAATGTCTGATTTTTTTTTTTTTTTTTTTTTTTGGTTTTAGGAGAGCTGAATAAATAAAGGAGGTGTCTCACTGTAGTGCGCCTTGTTGTGTCTATATACTGTAGAGAGATGATTTGGAATTATTTTGATCTAAGCTAGTGTTGGGGAAGGCTATGGTAAATTTCTTTCTAATGTGTTTTCTTTGAGTGTGACCTGTGGTTGTGGGGGAGGAGGTTTGTCAAACTTTCTGATTTCTCAGTACTGGGTGTCTTGCAGAAATAGTGCTACAGAATGTTCTTGGTCTGTATTTATGTAAAGAGCCTAACTCCTCTTAAACATAGGCAAAATGTTCATTTTTAAGAACAAGTAAACGAGGCTTGTTTTCCAGCAGTGTTAAACAGTGCAAAATAGAGGTGAAATAGTGTAGTTATAATTTTTAAATAGCTATTCTACATGCTGAGTAACTGGTTTTAAGATTAAATATTTATAATGGAAAACACATTTTAATAAAAATATACAAGAGACTTCAAAGTGGGTACTTCCTCTGTGCAAAATATTTTTTAAGCTGGTGTCTGGTGTCAAACCAGTCTTGGCAAGCCACTTTCATACAGATTTTTTTTCTTAACGTAACTCTGTAAAGAAACTGTTTTATCTTGAATTTGCTTTCTTGTAAGTGTGTCTTTTTTCTGACCCACTGTGGGCATGAAATCCCGCTGATTAGTATTTACAGTGAACTCTACAAATCTCTCTTATCCTACTGCTGTATCGAATCTGGTAATAAAGTATTAATTGGAAAAGTGGTTTAGTAAATTGATCATTAAATATTTGGTGCAGTTAAAGGTTTATTAAAACCAGCTTACTCTAGGCATAAAGGAATGGCAAACAAAGCTAGAAATGGCCTTCTTGAAAAAGGAAGGGAATGTAGGGTACTCAGTAGTGGACTGTAACCCAGTAAGTTATTGATACAGCTTAATTATTTTGGTATGCAGAACCGGTCACCAGTGTAAAGGGTGTGACCTTTATTATAAGGGAGTACTGTACAGGAGGAAACATCTGCCCTCTGAGAGCTTATGTTAGATAAATTAGACTTCCACTTTATAAACAACTGCACAATGTGGATCTTATAGCAGCTGAAATCCTGATTGTCAAACAATCTGTTCAAAAGTGAAACAGCCTCTTCCCCCTGCAATGCCCTCATTCAGCTGTACTTTTTTTGCTCCTTTGGGGAGGGGAAGAACCTGATGTCATTATATCTGGTTTTCTTTAGTTTGTTTTTGCAATAGAAATGTCAGGTCCTGAGTTTCCTCCAGGAAAAGGAACACTCTTTTATTTAAATATTAGGCTTCTGTTGCACCATAATTTTAAAATGAGACGTAGGTTGGCTGGCTTGATAGATAAGAGAGCATCATGTTCCCTTTCTCAAAACAAAATGAAACTGAGCCCTCTAAAAGAATCTAAGTCTGTTGCAACAAGACTGACCTGTTTCTGCTGTGCTATTTACTGCTTGTACATTCAGGTTGAAATTCAGTCCACTCCTGTAAAGCCAGAGTATTAGCGCTCTATCCAGTTAGAAGGCAGAGAGGCTAGACAGGTAGAATCCAGCCCAGAACCAGGGTATAGGGCTGCTGGACCACTCCCTCAAAGCTGGTGCCCCAGGCTGTGGGCTGGAATAGAGAGCAGGTTCTGTGCCGTTTGCATCCATTCTGTATCTGCATCAACAGCTGTCGGGGCAGCCCAGCCCATACAGCGTGGCCTTCAGTGCCAGCCCGTGCAGAGGTTGTGCAGAAGTCCTTCTTGCAGAGCACAGGGGATATGCAGGCACCCGCTGCTCAGCAGGCAACCCCTTTGCACATCCCCAATGTGGGGCTTAAATGGTGCAGAGAGCCTTGAGCTAACCCTCCACTCATCTTCTATTTTATAAGCAGGTGCTTTTTGAAGTGATTGCTTTCTAGCCTGACAGTGTGTAGGTAATATGCTGCCACTGGACAGTCTCCTAGCACAGCACTCTTAGTGGCGTTTAGTTTCCTGTGTTCTTTTGTAAAATGCATGTCTTCGTATGCAGTATTGTTTGTCAATATGACTAATCAGATGGCTATTTGCAAACTTTTCCAGGTGAACGAGTGCTGTGTTTTCATGGACCTCTCCTTTATGAAGCAAAGGTATGTCTGGGTTCTCATTTTTGCAGATGACAGCAAAAAATAACATTTACATAATGAACACGTTAATTGAACGGATTAAAGTAGCCTATTGGCTAAGTACTAGATTGGATTGAGTCAAGAATTCAAGCAAAACTGAGGAGAGAATCGAAGAAAAGAAAATACTATCCAATTACTTTGCTTTTTGTAAGAAACCTGCAGTTTTACAAACTGTGAAGCACATACATTTGTTGCATATTGATATTTAGATGAAAAACTTGTAAGATAAAGGTGTAATGGTAGTAAGTGGGAATTTGAAGCAGTATGACTGACACGGTCAGTGGACCTAGGCATGTGTGTAAAAACGTGAAAAGATTTCACCAAATGTGAAATGGAATATACATCATGTAGACTCCTACTAGAATTCTGCTATTTCTAAATATGCTCTCGGATTCTAAGGAGCGTGTGTATGTATTAATATATTAGAAAATAACAAATTGAAAATTGGGTTGGCTTCCAGTTTGGCCTCCCGTTCATCATGAATATCATCTTTTAATACTTTAATCTATCAGTTGTTAGATACAACACTGAATTGTCTTAGGTCACTGAAGCCCCCTCTGTGCACTTACCATGTTTCTAGTAAGATCAATTTCTAAGAGAAATTTTCTAGGCTCTAAGGTTGCTTGTAAATCTGTGGAGGTGGGGTCAAAATGATACCTAATTGCTCCAAGGGAGAATGAATTAAAAAGCTCTGTCTTGTACTAGGACAAAATGAGGTGTGGTGGGAGAGGTTTAAAAGGATATTCTAAGGCAGATCAGGACTACAATGTGGTTTACGCAGTGAGATTACTCCTATTCCAAATGTTTTCTACCCTCTTTTTTTTTTATGGGTAGATGTGGGTGAGGAGCCAGTTCTCCTCAATACGTACCAGTCAAAACCCAGTTTATACTACTGCTGTTGAATTAAATCCTAGGTGACTTATGTTCATACTACTCCTATTTTTAAAATGTTATGTGGTTGTTAGAGAACAGTGCTGATCCTGCTGAAGATGGGGCTAGAGAAAGGGAGGCTTGTCATTGTCATTCTGTCTTACCTATTCTGTTCAGATAGGTTCAGGATTTGGTTTACAGAGACCTCAGCCTGCTTAGTACCATGACGCAAACACCATTTAAAATCCTTTTAATCTTTTATTGAAGATATAGAAAAAGAAGGAAAAATAATGTAAAGCATTTGAATTATAAAGCCTTAAATAAGGCTTTCATTTGAACATCCCTTGCTCCTTTTCCCTTTAGAAAGAAAAATGCTCTTGTTTGACAGTCCTAGATGGAGTTAAAGATGCTAATAACTGTCCTTTTGGGGGGGGGGAAAGAGAAGACATTAGTTGAGATGGTAGTTGTTTAAAGTCTGATTCTGCTTCCTAGAACACACAAGAGAAGAGAGAGAGAAAATGCAGTTTCAGTCTCTGGTGCCTGATGTCACTTGCAACCTCACTGTTGGCAAAACAGTCAGAATACGTGGTTTTATCAGCCACTCTTGAGACCTGGCGGATTTTTACCCTCATGGGCTGGTTAGGGCTGCATTTACTGTCTTTTCGGTCACAGGCTCACAGTAATGTTGCAAAAAATGCAGTCTTTGCTGGCTAACCAGACTCTTATTGAACAGAAGGTAAAAGAAGAGGGATCGGAAAGAGAAGGAATAAAGTGGGAAAGAAGAACATGGAGGGGGAGGAGGGTGGAGGAAGAGATGAAGTCTGACACATTAGATGGTGGTTGAGATTCACCTGGAGCCTGTGGAGGTGGCAATGTCACCTGGATCCCTCTCTTGGCCTGGGCTGGTCAGGTGCCATCAGGATGCTAAATGCCCAACAATGGCACAGTGGATTCCAGGGTCCCAGGAGCCTGTGGGAGTAACAGCTATTATGGTAATGCTCGCTCCTTCCCTTCTTTCAGTCAGCAGTTGTTGCACTCGTCCTCAAATTATCCCCAAACCTCTGGGGGTTTTAAGGGCCCCACAGATAGTGATGGGTGGAATAACTCATCCCTTTGTTGTTTTGTCCCCCAGCAGGTCTAATTTCAGACACCAATTTTAGGTCCCACACTTTTCTGGTTTACCAGTCATGAGCTTAACACAGTCCTGGAGTTAGATCAGGAGGCTGCTTTGATTGGACTAATTCAGTCTGTCTCCCTTTTGCACCTTTTCCCATCAACATTTATCGTTCTATGTGACTGGAACACTTTGTAAACATTTATCCACTTTCCCACAATTGAGCTCACAATTAGGGTGAATTTCTAAGCCCAGTTATTACAGCAGGTTCAACTGTTTGCAATGCCATGGTAGCTTAGCGCTAGTGTGGCATGGCTTTACAGACTCTTTCTGTTGACCTTAATGAGAGTTGAGGCACCTATCACTCTGTGGGAGGCATTAGCATGTCACGAGATTGTGTCCTAATGCTGATGCATGACTATTATGCTAATTTGAGCTTCATTAGGAATGCAGAGGCTAAATAAAATCCATGTTCATCAGACAAGACAAAATTGGAACTGAGACCAATTTTATTTCTCAACAGTCTGAGAGGTGGCTATAGATGCTAGATTAAATTTAAAACAAACTTGATTGACAGTGTCCTCATAAAAATTGGAATATGAGTGTGTTAATCTCAGGAACTAAGCATTAGGCTTTGTTACTAAAAGAACATGTACGTGTTTCATATGCAAGTCTGAGTTTGCTACATTTTATTAATTTTTTTAAACCATTTGGTTTGTCTTCACTTGATGCCATTGTGCAGTGTCATCTGACTATTTAAAAGTTCTGTCCCTGATCTGTTTGATACTGGCTAGAACTCTGTTTTCCTCTTGAACCAAGAAGGAGCTGTAGGCATATTGGTTGGGGGATTATGTAGAAGTTTTCTTGAGATATTTAGTTTATGCTTAGACCTACCAGGAACCTGATGCTCTAATTTAATAGTTTTTAGTATCAGTAAAGGCTAATTGGAAAAAATTACTATAGGGAGGACTTGATTGGAATAGAGTAGGTAAAGGGAGACTGTTTAAAAATGTCCCAAATTTTCTTTATGCTATCTAGAAGTGATCGTTGTAATGTAGTAAACATTTTCAAGAGTACCTCTCTATCAGTGAGACTTTAGTTTGCTGTTTAGAGTGTATCTCATACAGCTAAGACACTAAATCTTTATTTCTTTAAATATTGGGCTGACAAAGACTAACCTGCAACGGATGCAAAATTTAAAGCAGTAAATTTATTCTAATAATCTGTTGCATTTTATTTAGTCTGTTTCATCCCTTCTCCTGGCAATTGAAGATGGGCTCATTTTGAATGTGTGCACTTGGGTCCAGATTGCCTCCTGTGGCTGTGTTCTTCCTGACACAGCAGAGGGGAGGTGATGGCAGGGAAAATCATTATGGCTTCTTAATCATGAGGGCCAGTCTCTGCTGCCACCGGTCCAGACTCCTCTGTCAGTTGGAGCAGCTTGTAGGCTGTTCCATCTTATGCCACTGTTGTGTGATCTCTTGTGCATCACACACGCACAGCGTGTGATCAGCGTAGCTCTTCTCTCCCATGCTGCACAATATATCCCCTATGCAGGGGTGAGGTGGATGGTGCAAGAACTGTCTGCCAGAGTAATTCCTGCTGCCCACTTACAGCCAGTATCTGACCCCTTTGTGCTCCCTGAGTGGCACAAAGAAGATGCATCTTAAGTGAGAATTTAGTCTGTAGCCTATGGTATGTAGTATCCTTGATTTCCTCTCCTCCCCCACCCCCCGGTTTCTTTAGTCTACTATTTTATCCTTCTATGCTCTTCCATCTCCCTATATAAGATAGCTGGGAGTGTAGAAGGAATGATTTTTCTCCATAATTGAGACCAATGTAGCCTGTTTCCATAAAAGGAGTAGTTGGTAAGGAGAATACTGCAGTCCACAAAATTTGCCCTTCTGATTGACTTGAATCTCGCTTGCCTTTTTCATTCTAATCTGTGTTCTTCACTTAAATGGTTTGTAAACTTCTCTTGGGGATGAATGATTGTTTTTAAATCATAAATGATCTGGAGAAAGGGGTAAACAGTGAGGTGGCAAAGTTTGCAGATGTTACTAAACTGCTAAAGATAGTTAAGTCCAAAGCAGACTGTGAAGAACTTCAAAAAGATCTCACAAAACTAAGTGATTGGGCAACAAAATGGCAAATGAAATTTAATGTGGATAAATGTAAAGTAATGCACATTGGAAAAAATAACCCCAACTATACATACAATATGATGGGGGCTAATTTAGCTACAACAATTCAGGAAAAAGATCTTGGAGTCATTGTGGATAGTTCTCTGAAAATGTCCACGCAGTGTGCAGCAGCAGTCAAAAAAGCAAACAGGATGTTAGGAATCATTAAAAAGGGGATAGAGAATAAGACTGAGAATATATTATTGCCCTTGTATAAATCGATGGTACGCCCTCATCTCGAATACTGCATACAGATGTGGTCTCCTCATCTCAAAAAAGATATACGGGCACTAGAAAAGGTTCAGAAAAGGGTTTGGAATGGGTCCCATATGAGGAGAGATTAAAGAGGCTAGGACTCTTCAGCTTGGAAAAGAGGAGACTAATGGGGGATATGATAGAGGTATATAAAATCATGAGTGACGTGGAGAAAGTGGATAAGGAAAAGTTATTTACTTATTCACATAATACAAGAACTAGGGGTCACCAAATGAAATTAATAGGCAGCAGGTTTAAAAACAAATACAAGGAAGTTCTTATTCACGCAGCGCACAGTCAACTTGTGGAACTCCTTACCTGAGGAGGTTGTGAAGGCTAGGACTATAACAGAGTTTAAAAGAGAACTGGATAAATTCATGGTGGTTAAGTCCATTAATGGCTATTAGCCAGGACGGGTAAGGAATGGTGTCTCTAGCCTCTGTCTGTCAGAGGATGGAGATGGATGGCAGGAGAGAGATCACTTGATCATTGCCTGTTAGGTTCACTCCCTCTGGGGCACCTGGCATTGGCCACTGTCAGTAGACAGGATACTGGGCTAGATGGACCTTTGGTCTGACCCGGTACGGCCTTTCTTATGTAGGCCTGGATAACTTGCACTCAAGAGTCCTAAAAGAATTGACTGAGGAGATCTCTGGCCCACTGATTATAATTTTTAATAAATCTTGGAATACTAGGGAAATTCTAGAAGAGTGTTAATGTTGTGCCAATATTAAAAAAGAGCAAGCTGGCAGACCTGGGTAACTAAGGGCTGGTTAGCCTGACATCAATCCTGGGCAAAATGGGGTTCCATTAATACAGCATTGAAGGCTAGGAATATAATGCCTGTCAATGAGGTTTCATAGAAAACAGTCTTGTTAAGAAGAACAGGAGTACTTGTGGCACCTTGGAGACTAACAAATTAGTAGAGCATAAGCTTTCGTGGGCTACAACCCACTTCTTCGGATGCATGTACATCCAGAAGAAGTGGGTTGTAGCCCACGAAAGCTTATGCTCTAATAAATTTGTTAGTCTCTAAGGTGCCACAAGTACTCCTGTTCTTTTTGAGGATACAGACGAACACGGCTGCTACCCTGAGTCTTGTTAAAGGCAACAATCTTGTGGCACCTCTAAGACTAACAGATGTATTGGAGCATAAGCTTTTGTGGGTGAATACCCACTTCGTCAAACGCATGTACCCTTTCTTAAAGGTGCCGCAAGACTCTCTGTTGCTTTTTACAGATCCAGACTAACACGGGTACCCCTCTGATACTTGAGTCTTGTTAAACAAACCTGATTTCATTCTTTGAGAAGATCACAGGTTTGGTTGATAAAGATAACTGTGCAGATGTAATATATGTTGCCTTTGTAAGGCATTTGGCTTAGTACCACACAACACTTTGATTAAAAAAAAATTAAGAACTATAAAATACCAATAGAGCACATGTAAAATGCATTAACAACTGGTTAAATGACCTCTCTCAAAGTAGTTGTCAATGGGGAATCATCAAATGGAGGTGTTTTAAAGGGGTTCTGCAGGGACTGATACTAGGTCCAACGCTGTTTAATATTTTTTTCATCAATGATCTGGAAGTAAATATAAAATCACTGCTGATTAAAATCTGTGGCTGAGACAATCTACTGTGAGGTAGGGGTGTGATTCTCCTGGTTGTGCGCACACATGCTCGCTAGCCCTCCTTGAGCTAGCAGGAGTATAAATGGCAGTGTAGCAGCAGCAGCAGAGGCATGACTTAGCTGTGCCAAGTAGAAACCTGCCTGAAACTCCGGGGTAGATGCTCAGCACAGCTACGCTGGGTCATCGCTGCCCATGGCACTGCAGCTACACTGCTAGTAATACTCTCACTAGGTCCATCAGCACTAGGGCGAGTATGTGTGGGTGACCAGGAGAATCATTCTGTGTGGATGTAGCTAAAGATTGGTGGAGCGGTAAATGATGAAGACAGAGCAGTCATACCGAGTGTTTGGGTATAACCTGGACCCGTTCAAACCAAATGTTTTTAACATAAACATGACCCTGCATTTGGCTAGGAGCAAGGATTGCAGGCCATACCAAGCAAATGGGGGAACTGTGTCCTGGAAAGCAGTGTCTTTGAAAACAATTTAGGGATCGTAGTGGCCAAGCAATTCAACACACTAATCTAGTGTGATACTATGACACAAGGATAATGAGGTATTTGGAGTGTTGAGTAGGGAGGTGATCTTTACCTCTGTATACTCTATTGTTGAGACCAATATTAGAATAGGTCTAATGTCAACATTATTAAAGGATGTTGAAAAATTGGAGAGAGGGAATAGAAAAGAACCACCAAAGTGATTTGAGAATATCCCTTGCAGTGAGAGACACAGGGCTGTTCTACACTGGGCGGGGGCGGGGGGGGGAATCGATCTAAGATACGCAACTTCAGCTACGAGAATAACGTCAACTTCAGCTACGCATCTTAGATCGACTTACCCTCCCGTCCTCACGACGCGGGATTGATGGCCGCGGCTCCCCCGTCGACTTCGCTTCCGCCTCTCACCCTGGTGGAGTTCCGGAGTCGACAGAGAGCGCATTCAGGGATCGATTGCTACCCACCAATCCGGCGGGTAGTGAAGACGTACCCTTAAAGAGCTCAATCTGTTTAGCTTATCAAAAAGTAGATTGAGAGCACTTGATTAGTGCATCACTACCTTCATGGGGTGGAAACACTGTACTCTAACTTAGCTAAAGTGTGTAACAACAGTTTATCTTCACCTTGATCAGATATTCAGGACTTTGAATGTTTCTCTTAGGTTTCCTTAGTTTAGTATAAGGATAACAAAGTTTAGCTTATTCTCACTTCAGAAATTCTTCAGCCTGAAAAGTACCTACTGCAAACAATTACTGCTGAATGTAGAGCTTGCTATGTGGCTGCAGAAATCCAAAATATTATTTCCTTAACTTCCTGTCCTGTAACTAACTGAGATAAGGGTATGCATGCGAACAATGATACTGAGGACTTGTCTTCATTACTGGGGTAAGTCGACCTAAGTTACATTACTCCAGCTACGTGAATAATATAGCTGGAATCGATGTCGCTTAGGTCAACTTACCACGGTGTTTTCACTGCTCTGTGTCGACAGGAGACGCTCTCTAGTCAACTTCCCTTACTCTTCTTGGGGAACTGGAATATTGGAGTCGACCTGAGAGCCCTCTGCTATAGCTTTAGCGGGTCTTTACTAGACCTGCTTAATAGACACCCGCTGCATCTATTGCAGCAGTGTGGTAGTGAAGACAAGCCTTGAGTCATTCACTATGTAAACCTGGCTTCTGGTTAGCTTTCCAGAGAGTACTGAAGAGATTAAAGTGACCTGCTCCTTGTGTCTTCTGGTCAGCAGATTGTTGTCTCTTGCTCTCCTCCTAAAGGAAGTTATTAAGCCCTTCAAAAAACCTATGGGTAGTTGAGTGTCAGTCAGTTCTGCTTATATAGCCCTTCTGATACACGAAAAATATTTAACTGAAATACAAAGCCACTAATAATGTATCTTTTGCTGGACAATTTCTATTCTGTAGTGACGTTGCTGCCAAATACTTCAGTGGCTTGCACAGAAATCTTTGTATTTAGACTGAAAGCTTTTAGCCAGACTTCCAGAGATTTTTTTTGAAATCATATTGCTAACCCAACTTTCTTCTTTATTTCAGTGTGTAAAGGTTGCCATAAAGGACAAACAAGTGAAATACTTTATACATTACAGTGGTTGGAATAAAAAGTAAGTAGTAAGTCTCTGAAAACAAGACTTAATTTTCCTTTATTGATTGCCCAAGCTGGTGTTAGCTTAATGGACTGACGCTCCCAAGCATAAGTCAATTGAAGATGTTTCATTAGCTCAGAAATTAACTTGAGTTAAAGTCAATTTATTGCAGTGAAGCCTAGCCATTTAGAGCCTGGCATAACACAAAGCTAATGTTGCTCAAATAATTGTTTAGTTTTAAAGGCACATTTCCTTTGGTGCATCAGTTGGCTAGTCAAACTTGCTCAAAGTGCCAGTAGATTAACTAGATTTCCTTATTGCAGCAGTCCAGTGCACTGCCTACCCATTTTAAGAACTGTTTCCATGTTTTCTAGGTTTGAAGATATAGGATACAACTTTTTGTTGTATATTGGGATATGGGACAACCCCGGCTTGTTGAACAGTGGAGCAATATTTTCTCCAGTCAAAGACTCCATCTGTTCTATTTACGTAACCAAATACAACAAGCGGTGGAAAAGGGAGTAGGATTAGTGGCGGCGGGGAGGGGAGGGGAGGGAGGCTGCTCTCAGAATAGATGAGATGGTGTGTGCCCTAAGTTGGTACAGGAGAGACTGAAAGCCTCACCTATTCCATCTGTCTGTTGGGTAGCAACATGCTTGATGTCGGGGGTAAAGGAAGGTTGTACTAAAGCTGTACAAGGTTTTCCTTTTGTAAAAATGAGATTTTAGAATTTTCTCTTCTCTCAAGAATTAAAACTTCTTTCATGTCTCCAAAGATTAGAAAGTCTCTGTGAGCATTTTGCTTTTGGAATTCCGAGTATATTTCTTGTGAGGTTTTTTTGGGTGAGCAACAAGGATTGAGAACAGCATCATTGATAAGTTTGATTACAACTTGTTCCTATTCTTGGTCACCAACTTTCTGTGAACAATCCTGATGCAGCATCCACATGGTGCTTGTGGGTTGCGATGTGTGTTTATTTTCAAAAGGGGGATACTAGACTGCCCTCAGTTTTGTTGCTCAGTTCAACTGTATTCTACAGTCTAACACTGAGTGTAGGAGTCATAAATACTTGTTTTTCCTTAGCAGCTGATGGAATACGAAAAGCTGCAAATTCTAAGTCTCCTTCAGAGACAGCAGTTTTCAGAGTCTCATTTTGGTTCATGTGAACATTGCTGCCATATGCTCTGAAAAAGGCACGGTGGGGGACACAAGGCGTAATTGTTTGCTTTTGTTGGCATGTAGTGAGGTCCAAGTTAAACTTCATGTTTTGGTATCTAGTATCTTCAAAAAGCTTCCCCCAAAGCCGTGAACAGCCAAAGGAGTGTCTTCATGTAAACGCCTGTGTAACAAGTTGAAACTTGAACGGTTGTGCCTGCTGCTAAATTCATGCTGACTCTTAAGGATCAGTTAAAATCCATTCTTTTCTATTTAATAGGTAGTGGTGGGTGTCATTGGCTGTGTCAAATGACTTTTTCTTGTCTTTCTCCACTTGCACTAACTGTTTGCCTTTGATTATTTTCTTGCTTTTCCAAGCTTCCAATTATCTACATTAAAAGTGGCATTGCTGCAACATCTAGACAACTGGGACTGTATGGCTTTTTAATTTATGACTTTATAATTAAGCTATGGTTCTCTATAATTCATGAGTTTTAAACTGCTTGGCTTCCAGTGTTTTTTACAAGCCTTAGTAGTAAGTCGTTTTCACGTCATATATAGTATAATACATTCTCACACAGTTGTACAGTTTTCTTCTATTGAGGGTTTCTGGCAACAACATAAGCTTTGGGAGCAAAGATCAAGTGGCTTACATACTTCACCAAGGCCTCATCCTAAATATATAGCCTCTAATATATGTACAGTTGGATGTATTTTATTTTTGTTTTCTGTAATACTTGCACACTAAACTTACCTTTAAGAATCTTGAAGACTTATGGTGAACTTGTTTTTACCATGTTGGCATTCTAAGCTTGACAACTTTTGCAATGAGATCATTACTTCACCATGAAATGCAAGGTGGAGAAACTCTAATTTACAAAGCTCTGTATTTTACATACAAATTTGTATAAATAAACATATAACTTGAGATATTTTGGAAAATGTGTACATAATTTCACATGGCCATTTTTAATGTGCCTCTAATTTAAAATATTCGTCAAATTGCTGAAAGATTATCTGCTCTTTGTCAAAGTGGAATTGGCTTGCTTACAATGGCAATTTCTCCAACATACGTTTATATTAAATCATTTACTTCAGATTTTTCAAATGTTCATGCCATCTTGGTTTCCTTTACAGAGAGAAATCAGAGCTCTTCCTTTTACAGTAAGATCTTATTGCTGAATTTGTTCACCTATAAAATATGTTGGAAAAGATACAGTAAATTTATCTTGCTGCATAAATTAATTATGGCTGCAGATTTCCCATGTTATAGTAAGTGTAGCCCTTTTTTAAAAAAAATTGGACTTTTTAAAATAAATTTAAAGAAATTTTAAGATTTGGAGTCTTTCACAATTGGCAATCTCTGCAGGAAAGACTGAACATTTCACTTTGTCTTAGAGAAATGGTTAGAGCTTCAATCAGTGGGAATGCATTTTTATCTGGTAACTTACACTTTCAATTGTGCCAGTTCATGACTTACCACAGAAGCAAAAATTCAGTCTCAAATGCTGTGAAGTCTTTGATTATTGGGAACAGAATCTAATTATGTAGTGTTTTTGAATGG
This sequence comes from Chrysemys picta bellii, assembly GCF_011386835.1. Classification (NCBI taxonomy): domain Eukaryota; kingdom Metazoa; phylum Chordata; order Testudines; family Emydidae; genus Chrysemys; species Chrysemys picta. Next base: position 2,428,477 of record NC_088800.1, read on the forward strand.
TAATTTAATTTTTCAGCTGGGATGAATGGGTTCCAGAAAGCAGAGTGCTCAAATACGTGGACACGAATCTGCAGAAACAGAAAGAACTTCAAAAGGCCAATCAGTAAGTATTTTGTGATAGACTGATTTGACTTATCATGATTTCCTTTTTACAGAGCTTCAGCCCAAGAAATAAATCTCCAGGGGAGTAGGTGGGTTTTTTAGATTTCAAGGAATGTGCTAGTCATATTGTCCTCTTTCCCTGTTTGTTTTATTTTGTGCGTGTCTTCAGACTTCTAACATGGACCTGTCCTTATCTTCATAGTCTTTCAGCCAAATGGATCGCTACTCCTTGTCTTCCTGATACTTCAGATTTTGATTAAAAGCTATGTGAATTTTAAGTTGCAAGGAAAAGGGTAAAATGGGTTTAAATGAAGGCGATTGCTTGTGGTTTCTCAGAACTACATTTTGAAAATAAAACAGATATGTGTATATATGTAATTGAGTTGATGGCATATGTTGTGTGATAGTCACCTAAAATATCTTGTAAAATGGTAATGCCCTCTTATCGAAGACTAATTTTTTTATAAGATGGGGTCTAAATGTATTCATCCATATGAATGCTTTTTTGTATTGGTCTGGAAAAAAGTGACATCTTGGAATACAAATATTTCTAGTAAGCACCTTTCTGAAGCAGCTCCTGTGTATTTCTTTCTCACAATTATGAATATTGGGGGGGGGGGAGGGGAGGAGAGAGTTGGGTGTCCATGTGTAGGTAAAAATGATTGGTCAGCACTATAATGAAGTTCAATCTTGTAAGTAGTTGGATTTCCTCCCCCCCCCCCCCCCCCCCCCCCCCGTCATGAAGGGTCTTCCTCTGTCTGTTTTCTTTAAACCCATTCACTACAAATTCTCTAAATTTTTGTACGGACTGTTACCTTTTAGAAAAGAGAATAGCTTCTCTTACAGTAAAATCTTGTTGCTGAATTTGTTTTTAAAGGGAACAATATGCAGAGGGCAAGATGAGAGGTGCTGCTCCAGGCAAGAAGACATCTGGTCTGCAACAGAAAAATGTTGAAGTGTAAGAAGCTTTTTTTTAAATTTCTTTGCTTGTCAGTCATTACACTTAAATTTTAAGCAGCACTCTTTTGTGCAGTTCCAGAGGTTAAATTTAAAGTGCAAAATCTTCATTTAAAATTCAAAGAAACTTCAGTTTATAAACATGGAGTGTTTCTGTTGATACAAAAAATATTTTTCTATCCAGCAAAACGTTCTCTCAGTGCACTGTTCACTAATGCAGGATCCACGTGTTGCTGAAAGTAAATGACTGGATGCACTTGTTTTTAAATTCTGCTCCAGTCTTTACATACCATTCCTCTTAAATTACTGAACAGAAGTTACGAGGGCACATCATATCTCACGAGGTAGATCTTAGTGAAACTGCTAATTCCCCATGAAATGGCAGCATCAACCCTGGTCACACAAACAGTGATAAAGAATCTTTGAAGACAGGGATGTAGCTCAAAAGAATAAATTGCATATTTCCTTCATGGTGTGTATTTATTAAAGCACGGTTTAGGATGCAAATGAAGTTGTGTGATATTCTGCCATTCACGAAACACTAGCTTCTTTACTACAGGTTGCATTTTGTTCTTTTTTTTAACTATTCTATTTTTTTGGACAAAAATAATGCTAAGTATGTGTGTGGGTCTTAAAACAAAAATGGCTTTGCATGTTAAAATTGTAAGCTTAAGACACCCAGACCCAAGCTCAAGTGTTCGTTAGAAAACAAATGTATTTTCACTAGTAATCAACAGATCTTCAGTTCCATCCATAGGGTTTTAGTGACTAGGATTGTGGCCTTATCTAGACACAGTTACGTCCAGTCACTTAATGTTCGAGTGAATCGGCAACATTCGCTCCAGACTCATATCCACAATGTACCATTTAATATTTTATTTCAGAAGGTAGTGGATTTGATTAATTTTTGAAGGTATTCATTGCTAATGTGATACTTTGAGCTCCTAGCTTGATTTGCTTTTTGGTCTTTGTCAAGAGAGAGAGCTGGCTAAGTTTTGACACCATTTTCTAAAAATAAAGGCATTTGATGGCAGTTTCAGATCTCTCTTTTAGGTCCTGTATCATTCTTTTGATGATGATTATGGATATTTTTTAACATTATGAAATATATATCTGTTTTGGATCTTTTATTTTGACGTCAAAAGCGTTATTTAGACATTTCGTAGAACCCCGTTAAAAGTTAGCATAATAGATTTAAACTGACAGGAGCTAGTGTTTCTGTTGAAGGGCCTAGTGCACTTGATACTATGGACAGTAAAGTTGGTAAGAATACAATTGCGCTTCTGTGTTGCTCTGTGACCATAACAGGGTTATGACTACTAATCATGAATATATGTATCCATGCTTTTGAGATTAGAGTTCTGACCCCCCCCCCCCAACTTGCATGGTATTGAATACCCCCTAATGGTAATGTTAGGGACCAGATCCTGCTAGCCTTACTCAGGTGAGCAAGTCCCAGCTGAATTTGCTGGGATGGCTTGTGAGAGTAAAGTGAGCAGGAGTGACCCCTAAAGATTTAACTCTCTCAGAAAAGCAATGAAATTCAAAGTTGCTATCCTAACCCCCTCACTCTTAATTCTAAAGGCACATCAGAAACACCACTCTGGTGTGGGCTTTTTTTTTAAGAGCCTCAGTCTTATTGTGTAATTTTGAAACCATATTTTCAAGCCCTGGCTTTGCTTCCCAGTTGAAACAGCGTCCGAGAGGAGGATGTGTCTCTTCCTCTGTTGCCACTAGAACAGAAACTGGGGTTGATAGTGTCCCATGGTAGCTGGGACGCTTATATCATAGGTAGGTTAACTGTCCTCCTAAACCTTCTTGATAAGAGCATCTCATTTTGGGGTGGGAAATAGTTCATCAATGATGGATCTTCAGATTGTTAAGAGGGATCCATGAAAAAGGAAGATGTGCTTGGAATAGTGAGCTGGCTTTTGATGCTATCATTCATCTCACGTAGGGCCCTACCAAATTCACAGTCCGTTTTGGTAAATTTGGACAGAGGATTTTAAAAATTGTAAATTTCATGATTTCAGCTGTTAAAATTGGAAATGTCATAGTTGTAATTGTAAGGATCCTGACCCAAAAAGGAGTTGTGGGTTGGTCACAAAGTTATTGTAGAGGGGTTGCCGTACTGCTACCCTTCTGCACTGCTGTTGGTGACAGCCCTGCCTTCAGACCTGAGCAGCTGGAGAGCGGTAGCTGCTAGTCAGGAGCCCAGCTCTGAAGGCAGAAATAAGGGTGGCATTGCCACCCTCACTTCTGTGGTGCTGCTGCTGGCAGGGCACTGCCTTCAGGGCAGGGCACCTGGCCAACAGCCGCTGCTCTCCGGCCGCCAAGAAGTAAGGGTGGCAATACTGCAAACCATCCTTAAAATAACCTTGCAACCTCCCTGCAACTCCCTATTGGGTCAGCATCCCCAATTTGAGAAACGCTGGTCTCCCCGTGAAATCTGTATCATATAGGATAAAAATACACAAGACCAGATTTCACGGGGGGAGACCAGATTTCACAGTACGTGACGTGTTTTTCATGACCATGAACTTGGTAGAGCCCTAATCTCATGATATTAAAGGTACCTTCCAGCATAAGGTCCATGTGCCTCTTGCACTGAACTTGCTCTTCCAACGCTTTTCATTTATGTCAGCACCATTGGCGCTTCCTCTTCAATTAGCAGCTTGGATGTACCACTGCTTCCTTCAACAGCAGAAACTCTCCCTGTCCCCTTCTGATGGCGACGGAGGAAGAGAAGTCATTTACCTATGACAGGTTTCAGAGTGGTAGCCATGTTAGTCTGTATCAGCAAAAAGAACAAGGAGTCCTTGTGGCACCTTGGAGACTAACAAATGTATTTGGGCATAAGCTTTCTTGGGCTAAAACCCACTTCATTGGATGCATGCAGTGGAAAATACAGTAGGAAGAGAGATGTATGTAATGAAAAAATGGGTGTTGCCATACCAACTCTAACAAGACTAGGTTAGTGTTTTTGTTCTGTGGTGTGTGGTTGCTGGTGAGTATGGTAATTACATAAAGTAAAAACTTTCCCCGTGCTAATTTTTCCCCTACTGTTACTCACACCTTCTTGTCAACTGTTTGAAATGGGCCATCCTGATTATCACTACAAAAGTTTTTTTTTCCTCCTGTTAATAGCCCACCTTAATTGATTAGTTTTATTAGAATTGGTATGGCAACACCCATTTTTTCATGTTCTCTGTGTGTGTGTGTGTGTGTGTGTGTGTGTGTGTGTGTGTTATATATATATTTTTTAATATTAATATGCATCCAATGAAGTGGTTTTTAGCCCACAAAAGCTTATGCCCCAATAAATTTGTTAGTCTCTAAGTGCCACAAGTACTCCTGTTCTTTTTACCTATGATAGTATCCCAACACTGTGCCTGGGACTGTAGGGCAGATATTTGCAGAACAGTGGGTCTCAGACCACTTAAGCCAGATAGTGAAGATGGGATCTGAGAATTGCAACTATATCCTCTCAAATTGCACTACTAAAACAAGGGTTTTTTCCTTTTAAAGAAACCATAACTGGCATTTTAAAAAATAAAGGGGCATTGCAGATGCATAGTGTGGTTAGTGGGGAGGGAGAGTAATTGATCTAACCACATTTTTAAAGGGGTAACACTGTTAATCTGTTTAGGCCTCAGAATTTACCTTCTGTAGCATCCTTGGAGGATGCCTGTAATGTAAAAAGACAAATTTTAATTAAAAAAAACAAACAACAAATTTGACTCCTCAGTGACCCAAACAAGGAAATAACAGTGTAAATATGTGTATCATGCTCCAGGGATGTGGAATGTGTTTTTAACATCCTCTAAAAGGTAAATTTTTGAAGCTTAAATAGATTCTCTTAAAGGCTAAATATCAGGTCTGACACTCTGTCCTTAACTCAACCCCCATTGTGCCTAGATTTTTCAGACGAGATGGAGCGCATACTGTTTGCTGTTTGGAGACCCCTACAATATCGACACGGTGAGTTAAGGATGGATTGTCACACCAGGATTTTCATCCTGAAATCCAAATTTCCTTGCTTTTGTAAATTTCTTTTATAGGCTCTTAAAGTCTTAAGTCGCAATAATGTAAGGTGCTGGTGATAACACAGGTAACAACTGAGGAAGTGACTCATACTTTGACATCTCCATAAAGTGCAGCTCCTACTTAAAATTCTTTTTAAAAGTCTGTATGGGCTAGTAGCTCTTACCTATTTCTAAACGTGTGCACTGTGCCAATTGAAAGTACACAAACCTATGTGATATGCATGCTTCAGTGAGAATTCAGTGCATCCATTTAAAAAGGAACTGCAGATATTTAACTTTAAGACTTCCATTTATTTATTTTTGTGTTAGAAACTGGTGGTTTTAGAAGACTAGTCTTGGTCTGCTACCTGTTTACCAAAGGGTGAAGTCCTGGTGTCACTGAGATCAATGACAAAACTCTTACTGACACCAGTAGGGCTAAGTTCTGGCCTTTGCTCATAGATGGGTGTTGTGAATGTAAGGATTGAGTCTCATGTAACTGTGGGTTTAGGAATTTCTAAAATACTTATTCTGTGACCTGCTATAGTTTGTATATTGGAAAAGTATGCTGAGGACATTAAGTAATTTTTAATCAAATACAATGATTTGTAATGTGTAAGTTGTATTAATAGTACAAATGTGTTTTATGATGCTGGTTCTTACTGATGGGAAGAATGCCAGACAAGGACAGTTCGCTATCAAAAAACAGGCTTGACGTTTTCTAGAGATAAACTTCCCTGTACTTTTCTCTGCAAAATTTCAGGCTTCTGGCTGCTGGCACTGGACTCCTCAGGGGTTCTGCCCTTCTGACATGGCTGACCTAGCTACAGAAGTTTTCACTTAGAACAGCTAGCAGGCAGTCAGAAGGCAGCCAGTGCTTTGGAATATGTGAAGAAAGACATGCTGTACTTTTAGAGAATCGGAACACATGAGCCAGTGGCAAACCTGTCCGAGAAGTCAGGAAAGGGAAGTCTTGTGGTTCTTTTTAAATAACATGATTTCCTAGGGCTC